>NC_045794.1:30950680-31564342 GCF_009873245.2 Balaenoptera musculus | reverse complement strand
CTGAAAATTAATAGTACAGAAGATCTTCTTAAGGATTTCTCTAAAATACCTATGGCTGAATAATCAAAATGGTTTTGAAAGGAAAAGAGGACATAAAAGCATGCTTTATTTGTTGTTTTGATATGAACACTTTTAATCAAATTGTTACTACTAATATACTGTTGGACTATCCAGGGAAACACATACTTACATGAAACTATGTTAATTCATAATAGAAACTTCGGAATTGAATTTCAAGATTAAAAATTTTCTGAATTAAATCAGATATTAATTACTACTAGTAAAACATCCCCCCAATTAAGAGAAATTTGACTTACCCAGGCTGTCTCTAATCTGATACCCACCTTCTCTTTAATTCTACCATCTTCTCATTAAACACGTTTCTTACATGCAATTAATTACCTGGGTGTTGTTCACAAAGACCAGCATGCTATCCCAACTCAGCAGTGATCAAATAAATCCGTAATTGTGCAGGGCTCTGAAACACAGTCACTGATTTGCTGGAGAGCCCTGGTTGTTGGGGGAGTTATATGTTTAAGAATCACTAGAGTTAATGACCAGTTATTAAGCAAGAACTAGAGATTGCTTTCCTTAGTTTTATGTACCATACTCTTGGTTAAAAGTTACTACTAAGCTAAATGAAAATGAAATTTAAAAAAAACAGAAGTAAAGGAATAATCTATGTTACATGCTGATAAAGAAAGTGGGCTCTAAAATCAGACTGAGTTTAAATCCCAACTCTGCCACTTCCCAAATTAATGACATTAAGCAAGCTACTTGGTGTCACTTTTCCTCAGTTTTCCTTGTAAAATGGAGATGATAATAATTACCCTACCTCACAGATTTGTTGTGAAGATTAGATGAGCTAGTATGTTTGTAATATCCTTAGAAGAGTGCTTGGCTCAGCACAAGTGTTCCACAAATAAAAGTTGTTGTTATTGGCATTATTATTGGTTTAATGCTATGGAGTGAATGTTTGTGCCGTCCCCAGATTCATCTACTGAAGCCCTAACCCCTAATGTCATCGTATTTGGAGGTAGAGCCTTTGAAAAGTAATTAGGTTTAGAGGTCATGAAATGGAGTACTGTTGATGGGATTAGTGCCCTTATAATAAGAGCAAGAGACCAGAGCTCTCACTCTCTGCTCCATGTGAAGATACAGCTAAAATGTAGCTGGCTGTAAACCAGGAAGAGTATCCTCACTAGATATTGAATTTGCTAGCACCTTGATCTTGGACTTCCTAGCCTCCAGAACTGTGAGAGATATAATAAATGTTTTGTTGTTTAAGTCATTCTGTCTATGGTATTCTGTTATAGCAGCCTGAACTAAGACAGAAACATTGAAGATAGGAACAGAAAATAATGTAAAATTTCAAAATGAATAAAGTAGAAAATTAGTTGCATGTGACTTAAAAGGTTAGCACAATTTGAACCTGGTGAAAATTGCCAACATCTTAAGGATAGATATTTCTGCTTTGGAGACGTGTTTAAACCGGATTTGAAGTACTATGCAGTAATGCATCTTTTAACAAAGCAGATAAATTCTAATGATATTCTAATGTCTGACACTTTGCTTTCAAGAGTAGAAATCATATAGTAGCAGAGAGTTCAATCTAGGATAGCAGAAATTAAAGTGAGTTAACAGTTTTCAGAAGAAAGTATTTTTTCCTTTCTTCTTGCAATTTTAAAAACTTTGACACATCCTTAATGCTGATTTTTAGAATATGTTGAGCCACAAATTTTTCTACAGCAACATAGATTCATAATGGAAAAATACGTATTTGCATAGCTAAGATAATTTTCAAAGCATCTTTTTTTTAATCTTAATTAATTAATTAATTTATTTTTGGCTGTGTTGGGTCTTTGTTTCTGTGCGAGGGCTTTCTCTAGCTGCGGCGAGCGGGGGCCACTCTTCATCGCAGTGCGCGGGCCCCTCACTATCGCGGCCTCTCTTGTTGCGGAGCACAGGCTCCAGACGCGCAGGCTCAGTAGCTGTGGCTCACAGGCCCAGTTGCTCCGCGGCATGTGGAATCTTCCCAGACCAGGGCTCGAACCCGTGTCCCCTGCATTGGCAGGCAGATTCTCAACCACTGCACCACCAGGGAAGCCCCACATCTATTTTTTAATTAAGAGAAATTTGTATTACCTGTCCAACTCTAGTATAAATAATTGCTACACCTGGAATCCAGCAACTCAGTGTGAGGTTACATCATTCAAAATCAAAGTATCCATCGAGATCATCCAGAGTGAATAGACCAAACCTAATTTTATATGCTTTGCTTTATAACTCCTTGAATGACTTGGAAGTTGTTGTGTATTGGCTTGATATGATTTAAAATCCACTTATTTGTTTCTAAGAATGAATATGTTTTGTTCTAAGAGTGAAAATGTTTACACTGAGAAAGCTGTATCAGGATGTTGTCATTTACATCTGTAGCTGTTGGTAAGCACTCAGTAGCTCAGCTAGTGACCAGCACTGCTGGGGGCTTGAGCAACTATGGCTAGGGGGCATTTAGCTTTAAATACAGAGGTCTGACCAGCAACTCCAAGTGTCTGACCTGGGCAAGTTTACTCTTTGCTGATCTAAATTTTTCTCTGAAGACCTTGGGGGCATTAGCTTCAACCCGGGCATAAAAACTCTTTGTTGGCAGTGATGAAAACCTGCAGGCCCCTCCAGGGAGGCCACCTTACCTACCAACATCAGTGCCTTTGTTCCCAGCAACACAGTCTAGCAACAAGGGATTTCACCTTTGCTTGGGCAGCTGGCTGATCCCTCTTAGCTGGCTAACCCACTGTCCTAACAATCAATTCATTGAAAGTTACACCTCAACTAAATTTGGACTTTATTCCTATCATCTTCCCCTTGCCTGGAGCAATAGTGCAATTAATCTATTATTGGTTTGGAGTATGTTATTTCTTTATTGGCTTACTAAGAGACATTATCCTATATGCTATTGGCTTGTGAAATATTATAATTCCCACAGTGAACCTGTATTAAATAAATTCTTGCCAAGGACAATCTCAATTTCTGAGCATAATTTGCCACCCAGAAACAAGACAGAAGTAGAATTCAAGGATGCTAATTTGCCATCCCATGCTTGGAAAGCTATTTTTTAGACAGTATAACCTTCTTTCATCAGTGAAAACTAGTTGGCCATGCCAGTAAGCCATCACACCAAGGACACATTACAATAATTTCCAGGTTTTAAAGCAATTCATTTGTTACAAAAAATAAGGAGAAAGAAAATAAGAAAACTAAGGAGTATTAAAGAGGCAGATTAAGCTTTTAAAAATTTATCATATTTAATATTCCTACCAGCCGGTGTTCTCATATGTCTCTGAGGATATTTTCCTCAAATTAGGTGATTTTAATAAAGGAAATGACATCTTGTCAGTAAAAGTAATATTTTTATGAATATTTATATAATTTCCAGTGGAATTATATTTATATAATTTCTCATTTTAGGAGATTTAATGGCCCTTATGACTAATTTCTTTCCCAGAGACTTCTTTCTATTAAAAAAAAAAAATCAGTTTTTTCTAATGGATTGAATTAAAGTTTTTCTAAATCTCTTCAAGGGGATTTGACAAAATCATACATTTTTCAAACAGCCTCAATTTTTAGTATATATTTAACCTTTTAATTTTTTTAGCTTTTGCCATATTTAATGTTTGCTTCTAATAACATTTCTTTAAATTGAATCTATTAAATCTTTTGGAAATTCCAGAAACTGAACAATGGTAAACAAATTATGAAGAGCAAAAAAAAAGTCAAATAAAATTGAGATTATCCACAATTGAGCATTTTTGGATAATCTGAGTCAACTTCAGACTTTCTCATCACCCTGTTCTAGTTGCTTCTAGATTATCAGTACACAGTATCTGACTATCACACAATATGAAGCATGGAAAGCACCTATGTATGTATGCTAAGTGCTCATTACTGTGTGTGCATGAGTGAATCCCCACACCAACCATAAGTCTTGTTTGGAATATCTCTAATGTGTTGTGTTTACTCTCAAAGGAGTGAGAGTTATACATATTTAATATACAATAAGTTTGGGGTTTGGGTTTCTTTTCCAGTTTAGGTTTAGAATTTGATTGGGAGTGTCTAAAGGAAAAGTCAGTTTTATTTTTTTTTTTTAGTTATTGTGTGGAAGAGAGAGATGGGCAAGTTGTCTCAAAATTATTTTTATTACCAATATTTTATTAAAAACTATTGGCATAAATATTTGCTCCTAATATTTATGAAATTTAGAGATTTGGAGAAATAGTGATCAAGTCACATTCTGTTGATAGATTGGCATAGCAAAGACATTCAGGGTATATGGTTAGAGACCCAGAGTTTTCTCCTCCCTTACAAGCCATTTCTTCTGGGCTCTCGTTCTCTGCTTTTTGGAGTGCCCCAGAAATCCAACCTCAAAACTTCTCTAACTAGACTCAATCTGTAGGTGATCTTGTCTACTACCATGGTTCCAAAAATTATCTATAGTTTGCATATGACTCCCTAATGTGCATTTCTAGTACAAACCATCCCTTGAACATAAGGCTCAGATACCCAACTCTCTCTATGGCATCTCCACTTGGTTGTTAAATGGGCATCTTAAAGTTAAAATATACAAATCTCTCCCCACAACACTCTTCTGCTCCCAGTATTTCCCACCTCAGAAAATGGACACCACCCAATTATTCAGGACCAAAACTTTAGAGTCAACATTACACCTTTTCTATCCCATCCTTTCCACTTCTCACTTTCTCACGGCCACAGCCACAGCCACAGCCACAGCCACCACCTTTTGCCTGAACTACTGCAAATCAGAACATTTGTCTTCTTGCTTTCTCTTCTGAGGTCTTCACACTACAATCCTCACTATAAGGATTACTAGCAATCCTTTCAAAATTTAACTTGTCATGTCAGTTTTCTGCTCTCAACCCTTCTATAGTTTCTCATAAAACTTAGAAAAAAAAATCCAATGTCCCCCCACCATCGTCTCCAAAGTCCTATATGATCTGATTTCCTGCCATTGTCCTCTCACTCACTCTTCTAGCCACTCTTGCCATTTTGGAAAACATCAACCATATTCATAATTCATTGCCTTTGAACTTAAGTTTTCATTGCCTAGAATATTTTCCACCAGATACATATAAGGCATGCTTCCTCATTCTTTTTATGTACAGATTCAATAATCAGCTTCTAAGAGAGGTTTTGTTGAAAGCCCAATCTAAAATAACCTTCTTTTACCTCCTCCCAACTTTGTTTATCCCCTGTATTTTCTTTATTGCTCATATCACAGCCTAATATTATAATTGTTTGCTTACTTAACTAAAGGCAGTTTCTTTCATCATAATATAAGCTCCATAAGGGCATAAACTAGTAATTAAAAACAATGTTATATTGCCAATACTTAGAACAATGCCTCCTACATAGAGGACATTCAGTAAATAGTTGTTGAAATTATCAGTGAGGTAGGTTCCTCAGAGCCCAACTTCTAATCTAACAACACCAGTACATAACAAATAAAACGAACCATCCAAAACCACCTTACCTATGGGATATCAGGAACATGTGTGATTAAGAAGTTTCCTGGGGACTTCCCTAGTGGGGTAGTGGTTCAGAATCCACCTGCCAATGCAGGGGACATGGGTTCGATCCCTGGTCCCGGAAGATCCCACATGTTGCAGAGCAACTAAGCCTGTGCGCCACAACTACTGAGCCTGCGCTCTAGAGCCCGCAAGCCACAATTACTGAGCCCACGAGCCACAACTACTGAAGCTCGTGCACCTAGAGCCTCTACTCTGCAACAAGAGAAGCCTCGGCAATGAGAAGCTCACGCACTGCAATGAAGAGTAGCCCCTGCTAGCTGCAACTAGCATGCAGCAATGAAGACCCAATGCAGCCAAAAATAAAATAAATAAGTAAAATAAATTTATAAAAAAAAGAAGTTTCCTGAGCAACCAAGTTCCAGTGAAGATATGTATTCAAAGTCTCACTTTGTCATATATAACAGTATTGACATACCCAAAGGGAGGAGCTGGCAAAAGAAGACAGATCACATAGCATACAGAAAAAAGGAGGAACAGAAACAGAAATCGGTAAGTAGCTTAAGCATCTTTTCAGAGATGCAAACTTGGTCAGTGGTTTCAAGTTCCACAGTTGCACTGGCAGGGGAATTTTATGGCAGGAAATAATGGTTCAGGATACCTCAACTTGTTTGTTTTGGTACTATCCTCCCCAAGTAATGCTTATATTATGGTTTCTCATGAAAACTACTTGTGTTGAGAGACTGCTAATCTCATGAAATTTTATTAATGAGTGTAAGTTCCTCAGCAGTTTATCATTTCTGGTTCCATTAGCCAAAATCATACTTTATTTTTAGAATATGGTACATGAAGGACCCTGCTGAGTAAAGTCTTGAAAAGGCCTTGATGGATCCAATATGTGTAAATGATCACAGCATTGTCCATGATATATGCATCATACATCTATAATTAATATATGAAACAGAATTTTAAGAAAATACAGATCCATAAATAAAACATTTATTTGTTATGAATAGTCCAAACTATTCACACCTTAAGTCTCTTATTGTCAATAAGTTGGAACCTGAATTGTTGGACTATTACGGGGATTCTGAGGACCTAGGTTGGGGCTGGATTGCCTGAAAATGGAGATATGGGCTACAGCAGATGGATTAAAGGATACTGAGACAAGGCTTTCAGTAAATAAAAATTGAAATTGCATCCTTGGTCTGATTCTGAAGAGGCAATGCAAAGAATACAGAGCAATGAGAAAGAACTGAATATTCAGAGAGGATGCTAGAAGCAGAACCTGGAAATGTTTCCTGAGTCATAAGAGAGAATCTGCAGATCTTCTTTATGGGGTGCTGCTCACCTTGCCCATGAGTAGTAAGGGAACAGTTAAGGGCACTAAAGTGACTTCTTATATTTTTCCTAATGATAAAATTACTTAATCCATAAAATTTTGAAAACATTTGTATTAAGAAATCATGGCATAAATCTGAGCATCTTTTTAATATTTTATGAGCATATACTTTGTTTTTATACCGTTTTAAAATAACCTAATAGTTTTCATTTGTATCATTTATTTTAGATTCTGCAAAGTGATACGATATTTGTCTTTCTTTGTCTGACTTACTTCACTTAGTATGATTATCTCCAGGCCCATCCATGTGGCTGCAAATGGCATTATTTCATTCTTTTTATGGCTGAGTAATATTCCATTGTTATATGTACCACATCTTCTTTATCCATTCATCTGTCAATGGACATTTAGGTTGCTTCCATGTCTTGGCTATTGTAAACAGTGTTTCAATGAACATTGGGGCACATGTATACTTTCAAACCAAGTTTTTCTCTGGATATATGGCAAGGAGTGGGATGGCTGGATCATATAGAAGCTCTATTTTTAGTTTGTTAAGGAACCTCCATATTGTTCTCCAAAGTGGCTGTATCAATTTACATTCCCACCAAAAGTGTAGGAGGGTTCCCTCTTCTCCACACCCTCTCCAGCATTTATTGTTTGTAGATTTTTTGATGATGGCCATTCTGACAGGTGTGAGGTGATATCTCATTGTCGTTTTGATATGCATTTCTCTAATAATTAGTGATGTTGAACATCTTTTCATGTGCCTTTTGGCCATCTGTACGTCTTCTTTGGAGAAAGTCTATTTAGGTCTTCTGCCCATTTTTTGATAGGGTGGTTTGTCTTTATGATATTGAGCCACATGAGCTATTTGTAAATTTTGGAGACTAATCCTTTGTTGGTCACATCATTTGCCAATATTTTCCCCCATTGTGTGTGTTGCCTTTTCGTTTTGTTTATGGTTTCCTTTGCTGTGCAAAAGCTTTGGAGTTTAAAGGATTATATACCATGATCAAGTGGTATTTATCCCAGGGATGCAAGAGTTTTTCAATATCTGCAAATCAATAAGTGTGATACACCACATAAACAAATTGAAGAATAAAAACCATGTGATCATCCCAATAGATGCAGAAAAAGCTTTTGATAAAATTCTACACCCGTTTATGATAAAAATTCTCCAGAAAGTGGGCAGAGAAGAAACATACCTCAACATAATAAAGGTTATATATGACAAACCTACAGCTAACATCATACTCAATGGTGAAAAGCTAAAAGCATTTCCTCTAAGA
This sequence comes from Balaenoptera musculus, assembly GCF_009873245.2. NCBI lineage: Eukaryota > Metazoa > Chordata > Mammalia > Artiodactyla > Balaenopteridae > Balaenoptera > Balaenoptera musculus. The sequence continues at coordinate 31,556,171 of NC_045794.1, read as the reverse complement.
TTAGGAACAAGACAAGGATGTCCACTCTCGACACTTTTATTCAACATAGTTTTGGAAGTCCTAGCCATCGCAATCAGAGAAGAACAAGAAATTAAAGGAATCCAAATTGGAAAAGAAGAAGTAAAACTGTCATTGTTAGCAGGCAACATGACAGTATACATAGAAAATACTATAGATGCTACCAAAAAGCTACTAGAGCTCATCAAAGAATTTGGTAAAGAGGCAGGATACAAAATTAATACACAGAAATCTGTTGCATTTCTATACGCTAACAAAAAAAGATCAGAAAGAGAAATTAAAGAAACAATCCCATTTACCATCGCATCAAAAAGAATAAAATACCTAGCAATAAAACTATCTAAGGAGACAAAAGATCTGTACTCCAATAACTATGAGACACTAATGAAAGAAATTGAAGATGACACAAACAGAAGGAGAGATATACCATGTTCTTGGATTGGAAGAATCAATATTGTGAAAATGACTATACTACCCAAGGCAATCAAGAGGTTCAATGCAATCCCTATCAAATTACCAATGGCATTTTTTGAAGAACTAGAACAAAAAATCTTAAAATTTGTATGGAGACACAAAAGACCCCAAATAGCCAAAGTAATCTTGAGAAAGAAAAACAGAGCTGGAGGAATCAGGCTCCCAGACTTCAGACTATACTACAAAGTTACAGTCATCAAAACAGTATGGTACTGGCACAAAAACAGAAATAGAGTTAAACCCACACACCTATAGTCACCTACTCTATGACAAAGGAGGCAAGAATATACAATGGAGAAAAGACAATCTCTTCAATAAGTGGTGCTGAGATAACTGGACAGCTACATGTAAACAAATGAAATTAGAACACTCACACACACACAAAAGTAAACTCAAAATGGATTAAAGACCTAAACGTAAGACCAGATACTATAAAACTCTTAGAGGAAAACATAGGCAGAACACTCTCTGACATAAATCGCAGCAATATTTTTTCGATCCATCTCCCAGAGTAATGGAAATAAAAACAAAAATAAACTAATGGGGCCTAATTAAACCTAATAGTTTTCAGCTTTAAGAATGTTTTTCTCTTCCATTGGATAAAGAAGATCTACAAAAAATCAACACTAACATCATATTTAATGGTAAGAAATGCAAAGCTTTCCCACTAAGACCAGGAAAGGGACAAGGATACGCCCACTTATCACTCCTTTCCAACATCATCCTGGAAGTTCTAATTAATGCAATAAGAAAAGAAAAAGAAAATAAAAAGGTATACAATTTAGGAAAGAAGAAATAAAACTGTCTCTGTTTGCAGATGACATGATTATCTATGTAGAAAACTGAAAAGAATCAGTCAAAAAAAAAAAAAAAACCCTCCTGGAATTAATAAATAATAATGGCAAGTTTGCAGAATACATGGTTAATATGTGAAATTCAATAGATTTCCTATATATCAGCAATAAACAAGTGGAATTTGAAATTGAAAACACAATACTATTTACATTGGCACCCCCCCAAATTAAATATTTATTATAAATCTAAAAAAATGCATGTAAAAGATCTATCTATATGAGGAAAACTACAAAACTCTAATGACAGAAAACAAAGAACTAAATAAATGGAGAAATTTTCCATGTTCATGGACATGAAGACTCATATTCTCAAGATGTCAGTTCTTCCCCACTAGACCTACAGATTCAACACAGTGCAAACCCAAACCCCAGTAAGTTATTCTGTGAATGTCAAGAAACTAATTCTAAAGTTTATATGGAGAGGCAAAGACCCATAATTACCATAAAGCTATAGTTATTTAGATAGTGTGATATTGATGAAAGAATAGACAGATTAATGTAACAGAATAGAGGACGCAGAAATAGATCCACATACATATAGTAAACTGATCTTTGACAAAGTAACAAAGGCAATACAATGGAGAAAAGATAGTCTCTCCAAAATATTGTTGTGAAAAAATTGGACATCCACATTAAAAATAAATGTTTAATTTATAAAATTTAACCCAAAATAGATTATCAGCCTAAATGTGAAATGCAAAACTACAAAACTCCTAGAAGATAAAATAGTAGAAAATCTAGATGATTGGGATATGGTGATGACATTTTAGATACAACACCAAAGGCACAATCTATGAAAGAAATAATTGATTAACTGAACTTCATTATAATTAAAAGCTTATGTTTGGTGAAAAACAATATTAAGAGAATGAGAAGACAAGCCACAGACCGGGAGAAAATACTTGCAAAAGATACATCTGATAAAGTTACTCTTACCAAAAATATGCAAAGAGCTCTTAAAATTCAACAAGAAAACAAATAATCCAACTAAAAGACCAAAAGATCTGAATAGATATCTCATCAAAGAATATATATAGAGGGAAAATAAGCATATTAAAGGATATGTCATATGCTTATATGCTCTATATCATATGTCATCAGGGAATGCAAATTAAAACAGTAAGATCCCATTACAAATCTATTAGAATGGTCAAAATCTGGAACACTGACAATAACAGATGCTGGTGAGAATATGGAGCAACAGGAACACTCTTTCATTGTTAGTGGGAATGTAAAATGGTGTAGCCACTTTGGGATATGGTTTGGCAGTTTCTTACAAAACTAAATATACTCTTACCATACAATCCAGCAATCATGTTCCTTGGTATTTTACCCAGAAGGGTTGAAAATTGTGTTCACACAAAAACCTGCACATGGATATTTATAGTATCTTTATTCATAACTGACAAAACTTGGAAGCAACAAAGATGTCCTTCAGTAGGTGAATGAATAAATAAACTGTGGTTCATCTAGTCAGTGAATATTATCCAGTGCTAAAAAGAAATGAGTTATCAAGCCATAAAAAGACACAGAGGGACCTTAAATGCCTACTACTAAGTGAAAGAAGCCAGTCTGACAAGGATACACAGCATATGATTCCAACTGTATGATATTCTGAAAAAGGCAAAACTATGGAGATAGTAAAAATTAGTGGTTGCCAGGGGGTAGTGGGGAGGGAGGATGAATAGGTGGAGCACAGAGGATTTTGGGGCAGTGAAACTATTCTGTAGATACTATAATGGAGGTAAAATGTTGTTATACATTTTTCCAAATCTATAGAATGTACAATACCAAGAGTGAATCTAATACAAATTATGGACTTTGGGTGATAAAAAATAAGTCAATGTAGGTTCAGCAAGTTAACAAATGTGTTGCTCTGGTGCAGAATGTTGACAGTGGGGAAGGATAGGTATTGGGATGTGGGGTGCACGCAGGAGATAAATTGGAATGCTTTATTCTTCCTGCTCAATTTTGCTGTGTTGACAAAAATTCAATTAACTATCAAGTGAAAAAGAAAAAAGCAAATTTTATTCAAGCCAAACTGAGGATCATAACCTGGGGAGCAGGTTCTCAGAAAGCTCTGAGAACTGTTAGAAGCCTGTTAGAAGTCAAAGGCACAGTCATATACACTTTTGAGACATAGGATCATGCATCCAAATGACATACTGATATTTTACATAAAGTTCACTAAGGGTACCTAGTTCAGGTAAACATGTACAAAGCAAGCAGCAAGCAAGTCACCATGACCCGCTACAGTGCTGGAAAAGAACACTGTTCTTTTGAGCAATTACATTGCTAGCTTTGGAAGAAAGAAAAAAAATCTTTACAGTTGAGCAGGCACTGCCATCTTTGAGGAGCTCTGGTTAATGTGTAATGCAGATGCACACTGCACATTAGGGAAGTAAGGAGGAGGCCCATAAAACACAGAGAGAGAATTTTATGTTTAATTTTTTCTTGTCCTGCCTTAAAATATAAGTTTTAATTCATCAGTTGTGAATCTAAAATTGCTCCACAATGTAAACCCATTTAAAAGAGGAAAAAACTTTTCCTGATATTTATAAGTTCCTGTTTTAAAATATACCCACACTTCTAGTTAATTCCCAAATAATCAGATAAAACCCCCTTTTTTTGATAATTGCATCCTATTCACATGTTCTTTCTTACATGACAGTGTACACTTTCCTTCTAGGGTGCTTGAAGGTCTTATCTGGCATACTCTAATATCGATATTTGGCTTCAGCAGTACTTCTTGGTAAAAAGCAAGAGAGGTTATGATAAATTTTGGGTCTCAATTATTCCATTCTTCCTGTATTCATGCCTTTTTAATGTAGCTTTGAAATTCCTCCTACAGAAGGTAAATATACTTCCTGCCCCTAGAGTTTGGACTTGGCCATATAATCTGCTTTGGTCAGTGAGTTAGCAGACTTGATGCAGGTTATGTGCTTGGCTGGTTGGGTCACCACCATTCTTCTGCCATCACCATGAGAAAAAGCTGAGAGACACATAAAGCAAAGCCACCCATCTGACATGAAATGTGAAGCTAAGCTACTCCAGCTGACCTGAAAACGTGTGAGCTAGATAGAATGTTCATGTTGTTCGCCACAGAAGTTTTGAGTTTGTTATGTAACACTAACTGACTATTACACAGGCCAAGAGCTAACTCTCTACTATCAACTCATATGCAACTCCATCCCTATCTGTGTATATAAAACATTGAGTAGTCATTCAATTTATTCATTTATTCATGCATTCATCCATTTATATATTTAAGATTCTTATTGAGTTTCTACCCTGTGCCAGGCACTGCATGATTCAGATATTGGCTAGGAATGCATATAAGCATATATATCAACTACGTATGTGGATGCACATATTTATGCATATATGTGTGTGTATAAATTTTATGGCATATATGTGTATATACATGTGCAATTTTTTGATCTCTGCTTATAACAAATTACAAACAAAGAGTGACTTAAACCACACAAATTTATGATCTTACAGTTCTGGTGGTCAGAAGTCCAAAACTGGTCTCGTTGGGCCAAAATCAAGGTGTCGATAGGGCAATATATATATATATATATATATATATATTTATTTATTTATTTATTTATTTATTTTTTTATTTTTTTTGTAGATTCTAGGAAAGAATCCGTTTTCTTGGCTTTTTCAGCTTCTAGTGACTTCTTGCTTTCCTTGGCTCATGGCCTTCTTCCTCCATCTTCAAAGTCAGCAGTGTTGGTCTGAGTCCTTCTCACACTGCCATCTCTCTGGTTCCTCTACTCATAAGGACCATTGTGATTATATTAGCCCACTCAGATAATTCAGGATAATCTTTTCATCTCAAGGTCAGCTTATTTGCAACCATAATCTATCTATACCTTAATTCTCCTTTGCCATGTAACCTAACATATTCATAGGTTCCAGGGATCTGGGTGTGTACATCCTTGGGAGGCCTTTATTTTGCCTACTACAATACATAAAACCATAATAAATTCACATGTGTGGTCAGATTTCATCTGTATATCTTCTTTGAATTCTCTGAAAGTAAGAATAAAAGTTTTAAAACATTTTTTAAAAAATACATAAAGCTATATATTAAATTCTTAGGGCCAGATGTATTTTGGAACTCAGAACTTTTAGTATTTAAAAGATAATTTAAAGATTGAAAACCAGTGATGTCTGCAGCAATATTCCATATTCAAGCACATTATTCTTTCTGTGAGAAATGTATGAATATTCACCCTAAGTGGGATAAATAAAAACTATAAATAACCTCATAACAGTCGAGGCCAAGATTTGTCACTAAATGAATTCTGCTCAGGTCAGAATTTTGTTGCTATATGAGCTATGAAAAAAACTTAGTTTTGAACTTTGGGGATTATAAAAGTGCAGATTGTATGTATGCAGAAAATACAGTAGAAAATATGCAAAAATATTAATAGTTGATTTCAGCTTGTTTAATATTTTCTGTGAGTTCCTAATTTTCTACAGATATTATTTACCCTCTCTTTAAGATAATTTATACTTTAATAAATTTACCAAAAAGTACACTCCATAGAAAAATTTATAACACCATGAATTTTCATAAGGTAAACACATTGTGTAACCAGTACCCAGATCAAGGAACAAACCATTACTGAAAGTCCAGAAGCTCCTTTCTGCCCTGTAGTCCTTCCTCTAACACTACCACCTAAGGGGAACTACCCTCTGTTTTTATTATAAGTTTAGCCTGTTTTGAACTTTACAAAAATGGAATCATAAAATATATACTCTTTTGTGTCTGGCTTATTTGCCTTAATATTAGTTGTGTAAAATTCATCTGTATTATTATATGTAGTTGCTAGTTTGTTTTTTTGACTCTCAATGACTTATGTAGCACTTTATTTTCTAAGTATGTATGGTTTATTTATCCATGTTAGTGTTAATGGACATTTGAGTTGTTTCCATTTGAGGGCTATTAAAATTAATGCTGCTATGAACATTCTTGGTAAACATATGTGCACATTTCTATTGAGTGTATACCTAGAGTGGAATTTCTACACTACAGGGTTTCCAATGCTCAGCTTTAGTGGATACTGCCAAGCAGTTTTCCAAAATTATTGTATCCATGTATTGTTTGTATAATCAGGAAAAAACAATTAAAAATATAAAACAAGGGGAAAAAATTCTTTTTTATTTTATTTCCTAGAAAGAGCACTTGATTGTATCACCCGTGATGTATATTTCAGGTCTGGCCCTGCACCAACTAATTCTGTGAATTTGGGCAAGTCACTTTTCCTCTCAGGGATGAGTTACCTTTAACAAGAAGGTTGGAGTAGATGAATGCATGAGATCCATCCATATCTGAGTCTATGAGAAAGAGTAGAACAGAGGCTCTGAAGTTTGATGTGCTACTGTTCCAGCTTCCACACTACCCTGCAACCTCCGCTTCCAGGGCCTGGGACTATCTCTGGGGCTATTTTGTTATTTATGGTATCTTTTTAAAATTTTCAGTTCCCTTTGCTTAACTGGACCAGTATGTAGGCTTTGAGACACAATGATTTGAAATTTAAGAAGAGAAGCCAAAGATCAAGATCAAGGGAGATTTAGAAACCTGGCATGAGTATTAAAGTAGAACTACCTTCAAATTCCCTGGGACAGAGAGACTCTTACATGAATAAAGGTAAGAGTGGCAGTTGCTGAAAGTAACACTAACAGGGTGACAACTAAAAAGGATTTGTGGGATTTAGCCATTTAAAGCTCACTCATCTTGGAAAAAGTAGTTTTCCTACAGTAGAAGCAGTCCGAAGTCAAATTATCTGAAAACATGAGTTCCCAAACATGCTTACAAATACAAATGTACAGCCCACACCTCTGTCCCACTAAATTTGAATTTTTAACAACTTGTTATTAGGCTACCAAGTAAGTACCTACTTGTGGACTAGAATTGGAAAACACTAATATAGTATAGAACTTCTAGAAGGAAAAAAGAGAATGATAAGAAGAAAGCATGGAACAGAAAGAGAATACACAGTTGAGATTTTTAAAGTTTATTTTATTTACTCATCCATTCAATCTTTCACTTACTTATTCCATAGACATTTATTATTGTGCAAGTTATGTGCTTGGCACAGTACTAGGTGTCAGAATATAAATCTCAAAAAGATAGAATTCACCTCTTAAGACCTTTACCATCTAACATAAGGGAGACAGACACATAGTTCATCCAGCAAAGGTTTATGGGGGTTGTGAAAGAACATGTACAGGATGTATGAGGCACCTGACAATAGAGGGACCTTTCCACTGGGGAAGGATAGGAAAAGATAGGTGTTCTGGAGAGAGATGGCTGCAGAACTGGAGGTGTAGAATTGAGGTAAATGTAGAAGGACAGTGTTTTGATCAAAACTAATCGATGAGCATAAAATTTCAGTTAAGCAAGATGAATAAATTCTAGAGACCAGCTGTACAACATTGTGTCTATACTCTGCAATACTTTATTGTGCACTTAAAAGTTTGTTAAGAAGGTAGATCTCATATTAAGTACTAATACTACAATAAAATAAAAAATTTTTTAAGACAAATTTTTGTTAAGTACAGAAACCCACTCCAAATACTCCAGTTGAAAAGGAATTTAGTAAAAAATATGGAAGAAAATCAATCTCTCTCTGCAGAACAAAACAGCTTGGCCTCTTGAGAATGGCACATTGATGTATTTGCTCTCTCAACCCCTTTGTCTAAGGCAACATCGTCTCTCAATTCTGCTTCTTTCCAGTCTTTTCACTTCTCCTCCTTAAGACTCTTAGTTTCTGTTTTGCCATCATTTCAGTTTCCATGATGCTTTGGCTTGCTGGTGCCAACTAAACTCACTTTAAATGATCTTTCTGCCCCCATGACCACTTCTGGTTTTGTCCCTCTCCATGTCTGTTTTTGTACATCTTGAGGTTGTTTGGTACAGCCGCTCCATATCCCAAATCTAAAATCCTGGGAAAGAGAATCCTATTAGCCCGGGTTGTATCAGTTACCCATCCTGATATAGTCAGCTATGCCCAGATGGAGCAGGGTCTCTGGATATATAAGACTTTTTTTTTCCATGAGTTATGCATTCTCATGAGAAGGGCTTGCAGGCAGGCGGGCAGGCAATGATAGGCAAGTTGGTATTTATCACTTGAACAAAATAGGGAAAGAGAAAATAAATGATGACACAAAGATGACATAGAAGATCATGTTCAAGAAAATCTAAGCACTTCATTATGATTATTTAGAACGGAGAATGCTTGAGTATTTAAAGTAACTAGAAAATTGGTAGAAAAGAATGAAAGAAAAAGTATTGGTCCAACTCTTCACATTTTATTACTAAAGAAGAGTATCTCTTCCTGAAAAGGCAGGCACCAAAAGAAGTAGCCCAATGAATTTGCACTAAAAAGAAAAATAAAAGGTGTGAAAGATGGCATTGAGAGTGGGATCATTTGTATACCTTACACTAATTCTTTGATTATTTGCATGTGGTTTATGAGAACTGCCTGCTCATTCCACTGATTAAGATGCCAAATGTGGTGTTCAGAAAGTATTTTCTTTCTACTATTGTGGTTAAATTTGACCCTGGATTATAGTACTTGTTAATTTGCTATTTAGTGTCTATGTCTTGTTAGTTTTTAACTAAACTGAATAAGTTTTTGGGTAACAAGAGAGAACACCTCTGCAGAAACACATGTCAATATTTCAGAGAATGTGAAAAAGTTTTGAGGGTACAAACCACAGGGGGCTTCCTCTTTCTTAGCCTTGCCGTGGCTATAGACAAAGTTTCAGTAATATTGCATACATTAGTTTTTGGGTCAATGTGAAATAAATTAACCTGCTACATTATTGCTCTGGAGATTTCCTTAGCTTGTCCAGGTAGTAGATAAAATAGTTTCTAAAGTCCTTCAAATGTACACTTGCTGGTCTTCTGTTTTTTAATAAAACTGAATGTCATAAGAGAAGGACCTATTTGCCTATACTTGATCTTAATTCTTTTAAATATCTCTATTTGAAAATTGAAAATATACAAATTTAAGTAAAAAGACTGGGAAATATTAACTGCTGTATTATTCCTACAAATGAATGGATTTCTTCCATCATGTTTCAATTGTCTACATCACTGAATTTGATTACTAATCACTAAAAGTTAGATCTGGGATGGACTTGGATCCTACTTTACACTAGAGTTTAGGTTGTTATTAAGTTCACTTAGACCTTGAAATCCAGCCTTCTTAGTAAAATGTCTCTGAGCTTTATTTTAATTGCTTCATTATGCAAATATTTTCTCTCTTTCCAAATTAATCCAATTTAGAAAATGAATTCTTAGCCCAATCTTCAGCATAGGGAAATCCAAACTATTTTATTTTTACTTATAGGCACTTACAATAATTTGTCCTTGGGGAGAGATGTCAGTTTTTATGCCCCCCCTGCTCTTATTCCACATTTCTCCATGACAGAGATCATGACTGGTTCACACTGATTGTGTCTGGTTGAATTATGACCAACTCATCAGATGGATTACTGACTTAAAGACGTATGAATGCAAATTGAGAGTTTAGAGAAGACATAAACATATTTAAATAATTCTGGCATTTGCAGATTCATCTGCAAGCAACAATGATTTTGTTGCAACCTGAATTCAAGAACACTTCACTGAGTAATAATAAGAAAAACACTTATCTGTAAACCAAAGGCTGTATCTGTCATAATTTTCTCCCTGTAGATGTGTAATGCATAAATACTAGGTTTAGCATTTATGTTTCCTCCCTTGCCCTTTTCCAATTTATTTTCTGTGTAGCATCCAAGTTCTATAAATATATACATACATACAAATTATAATTAGAATAAAATACAAAAGCCATACTTTTACCTGTAAAACCTTACATGTTTGGCACCTGCCTGTTCTCGGCTTCATCTCAGGATACTCTCTGCCTTAATAAATTAAGTGACATGAGCTGATTTTCTGGGTTTTGAAAATGCCAAGATTCTCTTACGTTGTTTCTTCTGCCCATAATGCTCTTCTCACTATTCTTAGCATGGCTGGCACTTTCTCATTTTTCAGGTCTCATCTCAAACCTTATCTCGAACAAACCTTATGTTGTGCCATATTTAAAGTAAGTTCCTTTTCATTTCCTTTGCAATCACATCTTATAACCATCCATGATTGCAAGAACATGCTCATGACACGTTTGCAGAGCAAGGCACAGAGTAGATGCTCAGTAAAATTTTAACGAAAAATAGATAATAATTATGACAAGCATAAGCAGAATGAGCATTTGTCTCTTTTCCTGAGATACAATCATTCCTAATAAACTGTCAGAATAACTTATATAAACAAGAAGAGTTTTTGCACATAATTTCCTTCATAATACTTACATTCTCCACACCTATTTCTTTTGAAAAAGATTAAAATGAACTCCAATACTCTGGTGAAAAATTCTTCTCATAGTCCAGAACTGGGGCAAAGTTTGTGTCTTCACATGTTCTATACAATTTTGTATAAGATGATTAGAGCTATATAATTTAATGTTTCCTTTTGGTAAGACAGCCAAATAGCCCGGGTATGAACTCTGGTATAAGTTTTCTAGGCTTCCCTTCTTTCCTCTGGTCTTTTTTATATTTTGATGATTTGGTACTATAGTTGTCTCTACACCTAAGATTCTGGTCACCAATTATAGTGTGTGGAGGTTTTTTGCTTCTTCCCATATCTAGAACAGCACTATTACAATCATTGATCTTGTAGAACTATATATTTGGTCAATCATTTCAAGTCGCCTAGTCATTATTATTTTTATTGGAGGTTCAGTCCAAATTACATATTTGGTAATACAAGAAACAATAATTTTATAAAACAGTCAGAATAAAGTAATATAGTAGTACTACCTTATAATAATAATAAGGTCATAAGTAAGTATTTAAGCTAAGAACTTCCATTAGGTGTGACCCAGCATCTCCCCAGGCCATCTGACCAGTCTTTTCTGCACCAATCGCTATCACTGAGAAAAATGATATATTGGCATTGTACATAACGTTCAACAAAGATTTCTGAACATACAAGGTGAGTGGTTGGCCATTGTGACCCCTTACAAGATTGAGAAAAGAATGTTATCTTCTAAGAAGTTACATGGCTGGTGCCAGAAGAAAAAAATTGGTCATTATAATTGAGCAGGTGTTTTTGCCATTGGGAAGATCTGGTTAACACATAATGCAGAAGCACAATGCACACTAGATGGAAGGGAGGAGGGCAAATGGGCAGAGAAAAAAATTTTTTTAAATTTTTCTTGTCCTGTCTTAAAAGATGAATTTTTATTTCATCAGGCCCTATCCCTTCTTCTCTCTTTCTCACATCTATCAGGACCTTGTTCAAACCACAACATAAAGTGTTTATAATTTTATTGAAAGTTCTTGTAAATAATTTTATTGCAAGAAGATGGAGATTAAATTTAAGTCAAAAAAAGAATTATTTACTAAAGGCTTCATGTACACAACAGTAATTTAGAACTCTCTCCAAACCCTTCTAAAGTAATAAATAAATCTCTCCAATATACAGGTATAGATTTAAATAGCATATGGAAATATATGGAATTACATTTCTTTAACCATATTGACTGACAAAAGCAGTCATTAAGTATGATTATACCAAGACTTAACCAATTCCCTTACATAAAGTGCTTACATGATTTTTATGATGTGCCATAGGTTATTAGCTTCCAAGATGCTTCTGAATTTTAAAAGAAATAGCCTACAGGCTATTCCAAAGGAATTTTTTGAGCTTCAACCATGTCACATGGCTCATTTCTCTTCAATATTTTGTTGAAGGGGAAATCAACTTTAAATATAAGTAGCTCTATTAGTGGGAATGTTTACCAAAACAGGTACAGTAATGTGACCTTGGGTACTCAAATTGCTTGCCTCAAACATTTCAGGCAGGCTATACATTCTTGTTCCTTGTAAATTAATTGAATATCCATATTATAATGGCAATGTCAAACAGTGAAACTTGCAGGCTGACACCAAAAATAGATCTTATTTTTATTGAAATATTTAAGAACTTTTGACATGTGAATGGATAAGAGGGCATGGTCAGGGCAATAAACCACAACTTACAGTGCTGAAGGGCAATCAAGGCAATAGTGTGGTAAGAGTTGATGCTCTACAAACATTGTGAGTTATTGTCACACTGTAAGAGTGAATGTTCTATAATGCTGTGGACTTGTATCATGTCATATTGGGTCTTTTAATCCCTTCAAGTTTACAATAGCAATTGTAATATTTCAAAGTGTGAAATGAACACAGAAATGTTGAGAACCTAGTATAACTTTCTTATAAAAAGAAAAAAGCCATGGTCTGGGTATTTCTCTGAAGTACAAGTGAATTTTATTTCAAACCTTTGTGTAGTCAAAGCCAGATATTAATCCCTTTATGCCTCATTGTCTCCAGAGAATTCCTTTTGCCAAACTCCATCCAGCATGTGTCAAAGGAAACACTCAAGAGTAACATCACTTTTTTTTTTTCCTGGAGATTTTAAAGCATATCAGAGACATCATATCATTCACCAATATATACTCGAGTATATATGTCTAACAGATATGGATTAAAAAGAAATATATAATCACAATATAGTTATCCCTCCATATCCGTCGGGGATTGGTTCCAGGACCCCTGTGGATACCAAAATACACAGATGCTCAAGTCCCTTATATAAAATGGGGTAATACTTGCATAAACTTACACACATCCTCCTATATACTTTAAATTATCTCTAGATTACTTATAATACCTAATAAAATGTAAATTCTATATAAATAGGGGCTGGAACGTGGCAAATTCAAGTTTTGCTTTTTGGAATTTCTGGAATTTTTTTTTACTATTTCCAATCCAAGATTGGTTGAACTCATGGATGTGGAACCAGGTGATAACCATCCTGGCAGGTGTGAGGTGATATATCATTGTGGTTTTCATTTTCATTTCTCTGATGATTAACAATGTTGAGGATTTTTCAATGTGCCCATTGGTCATCTGTACTTGTTCTTTGGAAGAACATCTATTCATGTGTTCTGAATCAGGTGTTTGCTTTTTTGACACTAAGTTGTATGAGCTGTTTATATATTTTGATAGTAACCCATTGTCAGTCATGTCATTTGCAAATATTTTCTCCCATTCAGTATGTTTCCTTTGCTGTGCAAAAGCTTTTCAGTTTAATTAGGTCCAATTTGTTTATTTTTGGTTTTTGTTTTGTTTTGGTTTGGTTTTTGCTTTAGGAGACAGATCCCAAAAAAACTGGTATAATTTACATCAAAAAGTGTTCTGCCTATGTTTTATTCTAGAATTTTTATGGTTTCTCATCTTACATTCAGATTTTTAATCAATTTTGAATTTATTTTTGTATATAGTGTTAGAAAATGTTCTAATTTCATTCATATGTTGATTTTTAGTTTTCCCATCACCACTTATTAAAGAGACTGTCTTTTCTCCATTTCTTTTCTTCCCTCCACTGTCATAGATTAATTGACCATAAGTGTGTGGGTTTATTTCTGGGTCCTCTATTCTGTTCCATTGATCTATATGTCTGTTTTTGTGCCATTACCACACTGTTTTGATTAATGTAGCTTTGTAGTATAGCCTGAAGTCAGGGAGCATAATAACTCCAGCTCTGTTCTTCTTTATCCAGATTGTTTTGGCTATTTGGGGGCATTGTGTTTCCATACAATATTTAAAATTATTTCTTCCACTTCTGTGGAAAATGTCATTGGTATTTTGATAAGAATTGCATTAAATCTATAGGTTGCCTTGGGTAGTATGATCATTTTAACAATATTAATTCTTCCAATCCATGAACACAGTGTGTCATTTCATCTGTTTTTGTCATCTTCAATTTCTTTCTTCAGTGTCTTATAGTTTTTTGAGCACAGGTCTTTTACTTCCTTAGGTAGGTTTATTCCTAGTTATTTTATTCTTTTTGATACAGTTGTGAATGGAATTGTTTCCTTAGTTTCTCTTTCTTATGGTTCGTTCTTAGTATATAGCAATGCAACAGATTTCTGTATATTAATTTTGTGTCCTGGAACTTTACTGAATTCATTGATAAGCTCTAGAACTTTTTGGTGGCATCTTTAAGATTTTCTTTGTATAGTATCATGTCATCTACAAACAGTGACAGTTTTCCTCTTTTCCAATTTGGATTCCTTTTATTTCTGTTTTTTCTCTGATTGACATGGCTAGGACTTCCAAAACTATGTTGAATAAAAGTGGCGAGAGTGGATATCCTTGTCTTGTTCCTGATCTTAGAGGGAATGCTTTCACGTTTTCACCACTGAGAACGATGTTAGCTGTGGGTTCGTCATATATGACCTTTATTATGTTGAGGTAGGTTCCCTCTGTGCCCATTTTCTGGAGAGTTTTTAATCATAAATGGGTGTTGAATTTTGTCAAAATCTTTTTTTGCATGTATTGAGATGATCATATGGTTTTTATACTTCAATTTGTTGATGTGTTTTTATTCTTCAAATTGCTGATCAGTCAATGTGCAAATCACATTGATTGATTTGCAGATATTGAAAAATCCTTGCATCCCTGCGATAAATCCCATTTAATCATGGTGTTTGATCCTTTTAATGTATTGCTGGATTTGGTTTGCTAATATTTTGTTGAGGATTTTTGCATCTATGTTCACCAGTGATATTGGCCTGTAATTTTCTCCTTTAGTCTGGTTTTGGTATCAGGGTGATGCTGGCCTCATAGAATGAATTCGGAAGCGATCCTTCCTCTGCAATTTTTTGGAATGGCTTGAGGACAAATGTTTGTCTTCTAAATGTTTGGTAGAATTTACCTCTGAAGCCATCTGGTCCTGTACTTTGTTTGTTAGGAGTTTTAAAAATTATTATTCAATTTTATTAGTGGTAATTGGTCTGATTGTATTTTGTACTTCTTTCTGGTTCAGTCTTGTCTGGTTGTACATTTCTAGAAATTTGTCAATTTCTTCTTGTCCATTTTATTGACATATAATTGTTCATAGTAGTATCTTATGATCTTTTGTATTTCTGTGGTGTCAGCTGAAACTTCTTTTTCATTTCTGATTTTATTGATTTGGCCCTCTCCCTTTTTTTGCTTGATGAGTCTGGCTAAAGGTTTTTTTAATTTTATTTACTTTTTCAAAGAACCAGCTCTTCATTTCATTGATCATTTCTATTGTTTTTTAATTCTCTATTTCATTTTTTTCTGCTCTGATCTTTATGATTTCTTTTCTTCTGATAACTTTGGGTTTGTTTGTTCTTTATCTAGTTCCTTTAGGTATGTATTTAGGTTGTTTGAGATTTTTCTTGTTTTCTGAAGTAAACTTGTATTGCTATAAACTTTCCTTTTAAAACTGCTTTTACTACATTCCATAGATTTTGGATTGTTGTGTTTTTATTTTCACTTTTCTGCAGGTTTTTTTTTTCTTTGATTTCTTCAGTGATCCACTGGTTGTTTAGTAGCATATTGTTTAGCCTCCACCTGTTTGTGTTTTTTGCAGTTTTTTACTTGTAGTTGATTTCTAGTGTCATAACATTGTGGTCAGAAAAGATGCTTGATATGATTTCAATTTTCTTAAATTTACCAGGACTTTTTTTATGACCTAGCATGTGATGTATCCTGCAGAATGTTCCACATGCACTTGAAAATAATGTGTATTCTGCTGCTTTCGGATGGAATCTATTAAGTCCATCTGGTCTAATGTGTCATTTAAAGCCAATCTTTCCATATTGATTTCATGGTTGGATGATCTATCCATTGATGTAAGGTGTTAAAGTCCCCTACTACTGTATTACTGTCTATTTCTCCCTTTATGTCTGTTAATATTTTCTTTATGTATTTAGGTGCTTCTATGCTGGGTGCATGTACATTTACAATGGTTATATCTTCATAGATTGGTCTTTATATAACTTTCTTCTTTGTCTCTTGTAACAGTCTTTGTTTTAAATTCTATTTTGTCTGATATAAATATTGCTACTCTGCCTTTTTTTTAATTTAATTTAATTTATTTATTTTTATACAGCAAGTTCTTATTAGTTATCTATTTTATACATATTAGTGTATATATGTCAATCCCAATCTCCCAATTCATCCCACCACCCACCACCCAATTTCCCCACTTGGTGTCCATACATTTATTCTCTACATCTGTGTCTCTATTTTGCTCTGCCTTTCTTTTGATTTCCATTTGCATGAAATATCTTTTTCCATTCCCTCACTGTGTCTTTAGATATGAAGTGAGTTTCTCGTAGGCAGCATGTATACAGGTCTTCTTTTTGTATCCATTCAGCCACTCTATGTCTTTTTACTGGAGCATTTTGTCCATTTACATTTAAGGTAATTATTGATATGTATATTCTTATCAACATTTTGTTAATTGTTTTGTTGTGGTTTTTTTTGGTAGCTCTTTTATTTCCCTTTCTTCTTCTTTTGTTCTTTTCTCTTGTAACTTGATGACTATCTTTAGTGTTATGTATGGATTTCTTTTTCTTTTGTGTGTGTGTATCTATTATAGATTTTTGATTTGTGGTTACCATAAAGGTTATATATAGGAATCTTTATACATACATGATTGTGTTAAATTGCTGATCTTTTAATTTTAAATGAATTTTAACGACCCTGCATTTGTACTCCCCTCCTCACAATTACTGTTTTTGACATCGTATTTTACATCTATTTATTTCATATATCTCTCAAATGCTTACTGTGGTTACATATGATTTTACTAATTTTGTCTTTTAACCTTCCTACTAGCTCTGTGTGTGGATGATTTACTACCTTTACCGTATATTTGCCTTTACCAATGAGCTTTTTCCTTTCATAATTTTTATGTTTCTAGTTGTGGCCTTTTCTTCTTCACTTAGAGAAGTGCCTTTGACTTTTTTAAAGCTGGTTTGGTGGTGCTGAAATATTTTCACTTTTGCTTCTCTGTAAAATTTTGATCTCTCCTTCTCATCTGAATGAGAGACTTGTTGTGAGAGTATCTTTGGGTTTAGGTTTTTCCCTTTCGTCATTTTAAATATATCATGGCACTCCTTTCTGGCCCACAGAGGTTCTGCTGAAAAGTCAGCTGATAGCCTTTATGAGAGTTCCCTTGTATGTAAAAATTCTTGCTCTTCCCTTGCTGCTTTTAATATTCTCTGTTTATCTTTAATTTTTGCCATTTTAATTACAGTGTTTCTTAGTGTGTTCCTCTCTGGGTTAATCCTATTTGGGAATCTCTATGCTTCCTAGACTTGGAAGCCTGTTTCCTTTCCCAAGTTAGGGAAGTTTTCAGCTATTATTTCTTCTAAGCACATTCTCTCTCTTTTCTCCTTCTGGGACCCCTATAATGTGAATGTTAGTGCACTTGATGTTGTCCCAGAGGTTTCTCAAACTGTCCTCATTTCTTTTCATTCTTTTTTTCTTTTCTCTGTTCAGCATCAGTGATTTCCACTATTCTGTCTTCCAGCTGGCTGATCCATTCCTCTATATCATTTAGTATACTGTTGATTCCTTCTAGTTATTTTTCATTTTAGTTATGGTATTCTCCATCTCTGTTTGGTTTTTCTTTGTATATTCTTACTCTTTGTTTAAAAATTCTAATTTCTCACTCTGTGCATCCATCCTTCTCTCAAGTTCTTTGGTCATCTTTACAATCATTACCCTAAACATTTTCTTGGGTAGATTGCCTATTTCCACTTTACTTCATTCTTCTTCTGGGGTTTTATCTTATTCCTTCATTTGGAACATGTTCCTCCATCACCTTATTTTGCCTAACTTCCTTTTTTTATTTCTATGTATCTGGTAGGTTGGTTACATTTCCCGACCTTAGAGAGGTGGCTTTCTGTGGGAGATGTCCTAGGCATCTCAGCAGCACACCCCTCTTGACATCAGAGGTACATGGTCTCGGGGTTCCTCTTATATGGGCTGCATGAATTCTTCTTTTCTGGCAGGCTGACTACTCTGGCCAGTCTGGTAGGCTTGGTTGGCCCTGGTCCAGTTGGTTGCCTGGCTTTGCCTTGTGTGGAGGTTGCCAGCCATTGTGTGGTGGGGCTGGGCCATGATGCAGCTGGCTATAGCACCCTGGGGGGCCCTGGGGCTAGTGCTGGCTCACTGGTGGGCAGAGTTGGGGTACAGGAGACCCTAGGGCTGGTGCCTGCCCACTGGTTGGTGAAGCCAGATCCTGAAGCTAGTACCAGACTACTGGCTTGCAGAGCCACATCTTGGGGTCTGGCTGCAGGGGTTCCAGAGGTGGTGTCAGGCTGCTGATTGGTGGGACTGGTTCCTGACACAGCTCGCTGTGGGGCCTATGGTGTTTTGAAGCTTGTGTTGGCCTGCTAGAGAGTGGGGCCAGGGCCCAGCCAGTCCCAGGGTAGGTGCTAGCCTGCTGGTAGGTGTGCTGTGTCCACAGGCTTCAGGTTTGTGGCTGTCCTGTGGTCTGTGTCTGCCCACTAATGGATGAGGCTGGTCCTGAGGTTAAAGCAGGCTAGCTGGTGGGCAGGACTAGGAATTCTGGGGCTAATGACTGCCCACTGGCGGGTGGAGCTGGGTCCCAGGTCTCTGAAGGCAAGACCCTGGGGTCCCCTGGTATACTGCATACACACTGGTGTGTGGGGCCAAGTCCTAGGCCCTCTGGTGGGCTGGGCCATGTCCAGGGGTGATTTGGGCTCAGGGGATCCTAAGGCAGTCTGCCTGCTGGTGGGTGGGGCTATGTCCCAGCCCAGTTAATTGCTTAGCCTGAGACATCTCAGTGCTGGTGCCTACAAGCTGTTGGGCAAGGGTGGGGCTAAGTTCTGAGGCTAACAAGCTAGAGAAAGTATTCTAAATTGGAGATTGCCAGAACCAGTGTCCATGTGGTAAAACAAGCTCTCAAAAATGGCTGCTGCCTGTGTCTATGTTCCCAGAGTGAGCTCCAGTTGCCTCCTGCCTCTCCAGGAGACACTCCAGATCAGCCGGTAGGTCTGACTCTGACTCCTTTCAAATTACTACTCCTGCCCTGGGTCCTGGAGCATGTGAGATTTTGTATGTGCCCTTTAAGTGTGGAGTCTCTATTTCCTCCAGTCCTCTGAGACTCCTGAAAGTAAGCGCCACTGGCCTTCAAAGCCATCTTCCAAGCACAAGACCTCCAAACAGGGAAGCCTGATATGGGGTTCAGACCCCTCACTCCTTTGGGAGAACCTCTGCAATTCTCCCATTTGTGGTCACCCTCCTAGGGGTATGAAACTTAACTATATCATGACTCTTCCCTGCCTACCAGTTTCCTTGTGGTTCTTTCTTTATATCTTTAGTTGTAGAAGATCTTTTCTGGTAGGTTTGGCTTTTTCACCTATAATTGTTCTGTAAATAGCTGTAAATTTGGTGTGTAGTGGAAGGAGGTGAGGTCAGGATCTTTCTACACTGCCATCTTGACCTCTCCCTCAAATACTTGATTCTTTCCCTTTATCAGTTTCTAGAAAAACCAACTGGTATCTAACAATTATCCTAAAGTTGCTAAAGATATTTTTTTTAAGTATCATTATAAACCTATATATTACATTTTATATATATTTCAGTGCATTTTAATAATTATTGTTTTGATGCTCAAACTGATCTATCTTTGGCCAATGTAAGCCCTTTCAAACTGGCTTCTGTGCCTTTTTGACATGATCTCAAGAGTTTTGGAAAGCTTCCTTGCTTTCAGAAATGACAAGATATCTCAGATCCATCTTTTACATTTAGTACCCAGTTGAAGAATCTGCCATTTCTCTAAGAAGACCTGTTCCTTTTAGTAGGAAATGTTTGAAGATGAAAATCTGTGCACAAGGTATATTTTTTTCTACTAGTTGTTATTGCTTCAAGAAAATTGGGTGGACAAAACTAGAAAATATGCATGCTTTTAGAATGAAGAAACTAAATTCTGAGTTCATACTGATCCTTCCAATTAAAAATGAAAAAATAAAGAGTTTTTGCCTAACTTACTTCATTTCATATTTATATTGCATACCTCTTAACATTTTATCTCTTAAATTTGCTATGAGATATATGTTTTTCTGTGGAAAAATAATAATGATAGAGAGTAAATACTGTGTAAATTTGGAGCATTTGATTTGTTGGTATTATGGATAATTCTGTTGTGATCTACCCCTTCCCTACAGATGACTTACTCATCTTAATAAATGATACTAAAACCCTAATATCTACCTTTGATTCCTTTCTCTCTCTTACTCTGTATCTAAACTATTAGCAAGTCCTACAAGCTTTACTCCCAAAACATATTCTAAATCCATTTACTTCTTCCATTTTTAATACTACTACTACTACTGCTACTACCACTAGCTGACAATTATTAGTTAGCTTTTGCCGCATAGCAAACCACCCAAAAACTTAGTATCTTAAAACACCAATAATTTATTACTTTTCACAATTATGTGGGTTACATGGGTGGTTCTTCTAGTGTGGCCTGGTCTGGCTAGGACTGAATGATTTAGAATTATCTTGCTTACACATCTGAGGCCTTACATGGGATCGCTGGGATGGTTGGGATGACTGGAACACCTGTCCTGTGTTCATTCATCATCTTCAGGCATGTCAGTCTGGGGCTTGTTCATATGATAGTGGAAGAACATTCAGGATCAAGATAGCAAAACCTCCATCAGACTAGTTCTTTTTTCAAGCCTCTGCTTGTAACACCAAAGCTAGTCATCAGGTCAAACCCAGATTCAAGTTCAGAAGAAATAGACTCCACTTTTTGATGGGAAAGAAGGTAAAGCCTTGTGGCAAAGCTTGTGCAAAAAGGGATGGGAGGAATCTGTGGCCATTTTTCAGTCTACCACACCACATGAGGCTAAATAACTACTATTTCTTATGTGGGTACTTGCAATAATACCTTGGTTCTACTTTTGCCTTTATGCAAACAATTGTCTGTATATGAATCAGTCTGCTATTGTAAAATATAAATCAAAACACATCATTTCTTTTTCTAAACACTGTCAAAGATTTCTTATCATATTTACTTGCTCTTTGTGCCTTATGTGATCAGTCCTTTGCCTTCCTCTTTGACATAATCTATACCACTCTTCCCTTAGTGCATTGGTCTTTCTCTTCCAAAATTAGGACACTTGCTCTCCCTGTTTCTTCTCCGTAGAATGTTACTCACCTTTATCTTCACATAGCTGGTTTTTCTTGTTATTCAGGTTTCAGAGAGAACTTCCTATGTGGCATAAATATCAGTAGTGCCCACCTCTCTTTGCTAGATACTTGGAAGATTATACTTCCAGACTCTACTGGAACAGCTTAAGGACATTTGACCAGTTCTGGTCAGCAGACCATGAGCAAAAGTAAAATATGTCATTTCTAGGTTGAGTCCGTGAGAAGTGTTCTAATCTCTCGTCTCAGGATTCTAATCTCCCTTCTTCCCTTTCTGTCACAATTGAAGAGTCTCATGTTGAGATGGCAAAGAACAAGATTAAAGTAGCTTTGGTTACTAAGGCAATACATGAAGGATCGCTGTCCTGGAGAGTTTATAAAACCCAGGGTGGACTTTGGATGAGTGAGAAATAAACTTGTGTTGCTATAATACACTACAATTTTGGAGTTAATTTGTTATTATAGTATCCTCTTCTGTCGTGACTGACACACTAAGAAAAGTTTTAAGTAGCTGTTTCATCATGTTCTCATTCTCTGTACTAACAATCTGTTTCACTTTCCACATAACTCCTAATAATATTCACTTATATCTTGTTATACTCCCACTTATCTAGAATGTAAACTCTGTATAAGGAATCTTATCTGCTTGTAAATCATTGTATTTCCAGGGCTTAGAATAGCAGCTATTCAGTAAATATCTATAGAAGGAATCAGTATGGTGTCTATTACATAGCACTCTCTGGTATACCAGATTGGATTACACAGCTGTGCATGACAAGAAGCAAAATAGAGCAGGTGAATTCTCACCCAAATATATTGTGGGAAATTTATAGGAATTAAATGATATTTTTTGATACTTCATAATTACAGAAGTGTGTAAAGACAACAAGTAAAATGCTCATTTTATTATTAGAACCAAGTGGACACATAGGCACAATGCAAAACTCTTCAGCCTTGGAGAGAGTAGAGAGATGCTAGGAATCTGGCAGAGTTCCAGAGGGACAAGAAAAGGAAAGCAGAGAAAATAAATATGCTAGCAGTATTTCCCTGATACTCACTTACTTCTTTTCTTTTCTGAGACAGCCATACCCTAATTGACCATACACTTGGTATTAAGTCCACTGAATTAACTCAAAATGAAGAGAATAGAGAAGACAGGAGAACATTGCCTCCTTAACTGACCTCTACTTCCATCCATAGAGAAGGAACTATTTCACACATGCCACCAGGACAAGTCTGGCTAACAGTGTAAGAGCAGCTTACATATCATTCTCATTGTTCCTAAAGCATGTAGCTCTCTCATGAGCCTCATAAGAAATAGTGGCTAATGCTTTGTGAAGATTCTCACATCATTAAGAGCTCAATCTCTAATATAGTTGAATATGATTCTAACCTGCATGGAAAGACCAGTCCATTCATGACTGAAAACCTCATAGAAATCTCATTTTCTTTGGCACAAGATTCCTGAGCTCATGTGAATCAAGGAGCATGGGTGGACAACTCTTTCAATGTCCATGAATAATCTGTAGCAGCAAAGAAATTTCCTGAGCATTCTCTGACAGAAGAGCTATTGCCTAGGGCAATAAATATACTCTTGGAGGGGGAGGTTCAGTGTTGCCTAAGTCACATACTAATTAATGAAATTACCTAGCTGAGCCAAAATGTGTTTGGAAATCAAGGCAGACAACAAGCAGAAGAGGAAAAATTGGTTAGTAAAGAGCAGAATCCAAAACCCAGAGAGACACAGACAGATAGATAGAGAAAGAAAGGGTGGGGATGGGAGGTACTACAGTAGCAAGGTGAATCCCTAATTGAGATGGTGCTATGTGCAAGTTACCAAGAAAGAAACCCAGTGCTAGGAAAATAAAGTGTGTTTTCTCAAAATTGGAAAAGAAGGTGGGTCCATTTCAGGAACAAGGTGAAAGTTCAGCTATCAGAGTCTAATTCAGCACGAGACTCACAACAAAGATGTAGAAAGTTGAATGGGAGCTGCTTAATCATTGGTGCCTGGTAGAACTTACCCTAAAGACTGTGCAAGGCTGGTGCTAAAGGTAGGCATCAAGTAGCTCCAGCCCTGAGGAAAGTAGATAGAGGTTAGGAACATGGCAGAGTCTTAGAGAGACAAAAAAGGAAAGCCCGGAATGCAATAAGAATGGCAACAAAGCTCTTTCCGTGTGACTAGGGTTTTCACAGGAAACCCCAAATATCAAGTATATCATTTGATTCTTACAACCACACTATGATTTAGGCAGTGTCTCTATGTCACAATTGAATGGAAAGGAATGTCTCTCCATTCCTTTTTCCCATACAGTAACAAATTTGGCATTTCTTTACCCTCAAGTTTGGATTTCTACAGATAAGTGAAAGTGAAATTGGCTTTTGATAATTCTGGAAAAATGTCAGATGTCCACATAGTTTTAGCTGGATTAGTTACCAACCAGCTTAACAATAGGATTAAAATGAACAAAAATTATTTCCAAACAAATTTTGAAAATATAATCATAGAATATTGTCTATGGAACACAATAAAATTATTACAAGTGTAGCTGAAAATTTTTATTTTCTTATAATATACTTTGTAGAATAATGGCAAGTGCCACATTTAGAGCATAGTAGAACATTTTGTTGCCCTGTATTTCTTCATCTTCTCAACTCCCAAAGATTGAAATATTTCTTTATGACAAAACTCAGTTATGATAATGCCTCTAATTTATATATCCTTTGAAATTACTATTATGAAATAGTTATTTCCTATATACTTAGGAAAGTTATTTTCATCTCTGTTTTCTCAATTTCTAAGTTGAAATAAAGTAAGCAGTGTGGAAGTCACTTTATAAAACTGCCATAAGATTGACCTGCAGTGTTGAGGAAAGGTAGAATAATAACACTGATTGAAAAACAGATGTTTATACATTATCCATATTTCTCATCCCATCCTCAAACAAACCTATGAAGCACATATTTTTATTAGTCCTATTTTACAAGTGAGAAAACTGGAGCTTAAAGCGAGGTTAAATAAGCTATAGAATGACTATAATAAAAAAAGAGAGACAATAACAAGTGCTGACAATTATGTAAAGAAACATTTCTGATGGGAATGTAGAATGGTGGCTGTGGGTTTTAAAAATCTGTCTGGTCTCATGTCTTAAACAATAGTCTGGTCATACTGCAGTAACTTCGCATGTAGTATGCAAAGATTGCATGCTACTTTCTAGGTAGCTCTTACCCCGTAAATTGACACAACTCCCTCATTTCATTCACATCTCTCCTCAAATATCACCTTAACAGAGAGGTCTTTCCCAAACATCTTGTCTAAAAGATATGCTCTCTAAACTTCCACCCTGCTTTATTTTTTAATAGCACTTATCACCACCTGACATATTTATTTGCTTATTGCCCTCTTCATGGACTACTCCTAAACAAGTGGAACTACATCAAACTAAAAATCTTGTGCACAGCAAGGAAACAATACCTAAAATATAAGGGAAATACATACCTCAATAGCAAATAATAATAATAATAACCCAATTGAAAATAGGATAGGGACCTTAAAAGACAATTCTTAAAAGAAGACATACAAATGGCAACAGGAATATGAAAAGGTGCTCAACATCACTAATCATCAGGGAAATGCAGATCAAAACCACAATGAGCTATCACCTCACACCTGTTATGATGAATATTATTAAAAATAAAATATAAGGGTTGGTAAGATTGTGGAGAAACAGGAACCCTGGTACATTGTTTGTAGGAATGTAACTTGGTATATTCTGTATGGAAAAAATATGGAGGTTCCTTACAAACTTAATAATATAGCTACCATATGATTCAGTAACCTCATTTCTAGGTATTTAACCAAAGGAATATAAATCAAGATCTTGAAGAGATACCTGCCCTCCCATGTTCATTGCAGCATTATTCACTTTAGCCAAGATATGGAAACAACCTAAATATTTATCAATGGATGAACGGATTAAAAAATGTGATATATAAACACAATGGGATATTTTTCAGCCTTAAAAAAGAAGGAAATCCTGCCATTTGTGATAACACGGGTGAATCTGGAGGACATTATGCTAAGGGAAATAAACCAGACACAGAAAGACAAATACTTTATAATCTTGCTTTTATATGGAATCTAAAATAGTCAAACCCATAGAAACAAAGAGTAGAACATTAGTTGCTAGGACCTGAAAGGAGGGGAAAATAGGAAGGTGATGGTCAAATGGTACCAATTTACAGCTGTGCAAGATAAATAAGTTCTGAAGATCTACTATACAACATTGTACTTCTAGCTAACAATAATGTATTGCAAACTTAACATTTACTAAGAAGGTAGTTCTTATGTTAAGTGCTCTTACCACACACACACACAAATGATGATAATAAAGGGGGCAGGAGGAAATGTTTGGAGGTGATGGATATATTTATTTCCTTGATGGTGGTGATGGTTTCATAAGCGTACACTTTTCTCCAAGTTCATCAAGTTGTATACATTAAATATGCACATTTTTTTTCGGCTTTATTTGGATATAATTGGCTGGCCTGCAAAGTTTCTGCTGAAGTCTGTTCATAATCTTATGGGGGTTCCCTTGTACATAAAAAGTTGCTTTTCTTTTGCTGCTTTTAAGATTCTCTTTTTGTCTTTAACTTTAACAATTTAATTAGAATGTCTGGGTGGAGCCTCTTTTCTTCATCTTTTTTGGAAATTTCTGAGCTTCCTGGATCTGGATGTCTGTTTCTTTTCCCATGTTTAGGATAGTTTTCAGCCATTATTTCTTTAAATAAACTGCCTCTTTCTTTCTCTCTCTTCTCTTTCTAGGACCCCTAAAATGTGTATATATATATATATATATTTATCCTCTTGCTGTTATCCCATAAGTTCCTTAAGCACTCTTCACTCTTTTTTCACCCTTTATTTTCTTTTTGCTTCTCTCATTGAATGAATTCCACTGCCCTGTCCTTGAGTTCGTTGATCTTCTCCTTCACTTGATCTAGTCTGCTGTTGAACCCTTCTATTGAATTTTTTAGTTCAATTACTGTATTCTTCAGCTTTGTGACTTCTGTTTGATACCTTCTCATATTTTCTATCTCTTTGTTGAAATTCTCAATTTGTTCATATATTGTTCTTCTGATCTCTATGAGCATCTTTATGACCATTATTTTGAATTCCCTATCAGTTAAATCACATATCTCCATTTCATTAAGATTTATTTCTAGAAATTTTCTTGTACTTTTGTTTGGAACATATTCCTATTTCTTCATTTTCCTTGATTTTTGTGCTAGTTTTTGCACATTAGATAAAATAGCCATCTTTCACAGTTTTGACAGAGTAGTCTTTTGGAGGAGATTGGACTTGCCAGTCAGCTGAGCCCAACTCCTGTCCAGGCTGACTTCTTTGTTCTTAGTATCTCCCAATAGTTTAATGTGTGCCAAGACCTGTCCATGTCCCAACAGATAGGATTGCAGTCAGCACCTAGATGCAGGCTGATTAGAAACCAGACTCTCTGGAAGTAACTGGGAAAGTATGTAGTTAAGCCCTTTCCAGGGAGAAACTGAGAGATGGGTGGTTTTGCCTGCTTCTTCTACGCTGAGCCCAGGTATATAGCTGTCGGGGGCCGGTGGTGGGGGGGTCTCTCCCACACCTTTTTAGAACTGCTTCTTCGTTTGCTATAGTCCTGTGGGACTCGTGAATGTAAGCCCTATTGGCTTTCAGAGCCAACTGATCTGGAAACCTGTCCCTCGAGTGGCAGCCACAGATGCTGGGGTGTCAGATGTGTGTACTAGCTCCTTCTAGAGAGATACTAGAAACTTGGCCTTATTGTTGGAGACAGCCAGAAGGAGAATGCAGAGGAAGTGTCTGCCAGCTTCTCTGGTCTCCAGGGAGGTCACAGCCAGGTCCTAGACACATGCTAAATTTAGAAGCCAGACTCTCAGACCGCAGCTTATACAGTATGCAGTTAGACTTCTTTCGGGGAAAGCCTGGGAGATGGGCTGCTTCCTCTGCACTGAGTCTTGGGGGAATAACCACGGTGACTGCTAGTGTGCCCATCACTGCTTCTTTGTTTGCTATAGACTGTGGGTCTTGTGGATGCACACCCCGTTTGCTTTCAGAGTTCAGTGTTTTGTGGGCTCAGCCTCAGGTCAGAGTCTTGAAAGTTGGGCACCACATGTGTGGTCCAAACCCTCTGCTCCTCAAGGAGAACCTGGGATTTGGGGGTTCCCCCCAGATTGTATGGCTCTGTACTGAGTGGGGTCTATGACAAGAGTGTATCTCAGCCTTTCCTATTCATTTCACTGTGAATATTTTCTTGTTTATCCAATGTGTAGGAATCACTCAGCTAGTTTTTGAATTTCTTTCAAAAGGAATTGCTCCCTGTGTAGCTGTGCATTTGGTACATCCAAGTGGAGAAGGGAAGTTAGGAGCCTCCTATTCCACCATCTTACTCAATTCCATGTACAGCTTTTTACTTGACAATCATCTCTCAATAAAGTGATATTTTTCTAAAGTATATGTAGGACTATGAAGTATATAAAGGCAGATGAGGAAAGGAGTGTGACCGGTATATGTGGGATGAATTACAGGTGGGAGAGAAATATTAGAATAGTCAGGAATGTTGATTGAGTTTTAAAGGTGTTCTGACAAAATTATAATTCTAGATTTTGAGTATTAATAATCAACTTTCTTTCCTCTCATTAATTTTATGGTAGGACCATCTGTCTTTTAAGGCCATTAAAAGTATCTCGTTGGCATATAGGAAACTTTTTTATTATATAAGGGAAAGACTGGGGGAGAAAAGGAGAGATAGAGGCAGTGGTGGAGGATTCATATGTTTAGCTCATTTCAAGGCCACCATCAAAAATGAGAGACATAGGTAGACTCATTTCTGCATTCTTCCCCTATTCAATTCTCAAGCTTGAATGTTACAATTGATCCGCCCTAGAGAATGATGCTAAATTTCCATAAGTAATGCGGAATCAGTTCCCTAGGATCAGACTCTGAGATGGATATTAACAAAGAGTAGGTTTATTAGGGAATGCTCTTGGAATCCAAAACTGTGGAAGAGAAGGAAGGAATCAAGACTGGATAGAGGGAGAAGTCAAGCCATTATGTGTCTTCAATGGAAGGCTCAGTCAAACTTTCAGGGCATTGTTAAGATGCAAGTTGTTATGAGAGGGCCAAACCTTTCTACTGCCCCTCATCAGTCACTGGATGCTCCTCTTTTCTCCAGAAAGGGGATAGGACATTGAGAGTTGTGGCTTTCTTTAGCTGAGGCAATCCCTGAAGGAGGCAGACAGCTGAAAGCAATCTTCTGGCAGCACTCTCAAAAGCTGGGAAAATAAATCCTTCATTTTTGAAGGGGAATCTGAGCAGTGCCTCACAGTATCCCTCACAATAAGCTTAGTTTGGTGATGACTGAATTGCAGCTGCTCTTCTAGATGTTTCTGTAACCAAATGAAACAATATGGGCTCCAGAACTTTGTTTCCAAATATTGGTTTGGGATCAATATAAATATTGATTCCAATTTAGTACCTGCTTTCTAATCTACTGAATTGGAATCTCTTGGATGAAGTTCATAAATCTATATTTTTGCAAAGATCCCCAATGCTTATGCTATAGACAATCCATAGGCCTTCATTTTAGAATCAATTGTTGTGGCTCCATAGGCAGTTGTGGCTCTGTAATTCTGGCAAATAGTATATTAGTAGAAGTATGTGTACAACTTCTGGGTCTTGCCTTTAAAAGGAAGGCACATACATTCCCCTTCTTCCATTCCCCTTTTTTGCTGATTTGAATGAGGCTGAAATGCTAGGGCCTGGAGGGAACCATCATGAGCTACAGATGGAAAATGAAAGATGCATATTGAGAATGTCAGAGAAACAAGATAGGAGATACTAGGTGAGTCATACCTGTTCCAGATCACATACCCAATCTTGTGCATGAGAGAGAAACTTCTGTTTTTTTGCGTCACTTATTTTGGGTTTTCTGTAATCAGTTGAATTCCTAATAATACAGAGATACTGGGCCATCACTTCCAAAGTGAAGGACATGCTGCTGTAAATTGTTCCGCTATACTAGGAGATAGACCCATTAGATTTTGGAAATATAAAACCTATATGGATGCCTTTCTTAAGTCCTTTTACTGGATGACCTAAGAGCTTCTAACTCTAGAGGGACTTTGACCAAAAAAACAGCTGTTTACGTTATCAAGTTTTTGGTGAAAACTGCCTTGATTTTAACTATTACAACTTGTGCTGATTTAATGGTTCTAGAAGAATCTTTAGCAGAAGAACAAAACTTCGGGAAGCCAATGACAGGTTTTAATATAATCATAGCAATTGCTTTGGGAGCAAGACCACATCAGTATCTGGAGCACCTATGCTATTTTCAACAAATACAAGCTTTTTACTGGTATTTAGCAATAACAGGTAACCATGACCAAAGCACCTCATCCTGGACTGGACATTTTCTTGTCTATATAGCCATGAAGTTAGGCATTCCCAGCAGCAGTCAGAAGTCATATATACAAGATGGGTGCCCCATGACCCATTCAGATCTCAAAGGCAAAAGTCAGATCCATGAGATGGTTTCTTAGTGCCTACAATATGATACCACATCTGGCTGTCACCTTTGTCTGAATTTATCTGGCTGTCACCTTTGTCTGAATTTATGCCTATTGCTTGGACGGGAGGACTAGCTTATGACCAGTTGGCACAAGATAAAAACACTCAAGGCTGGATTACCAAATGACCCCAGTATCAGTGAAAAGTAAGCTCTGTGTGGTATTATAGTCTATCTCAAGCAACGCCATGGATGACAACTGGAAAGGATATTTCTCATTGGCTATTGTGCTTAGTAGAAGGTTGGCTCAAAGTCAGGTTTTACACTGATTTCAGGGAAGTAGCAGATAATTGATAGAAATAACCAAGGACTTAAAAGAAGCAAAATTGGAGGATGACACAAAGAAGATTAAGAAAACTCATTTGGGTCACCAGAATAGATCCAAGTCTGAACATAAGTAAGCATATATTTACCAGAGATTCCTTACCAGGATTTTCATGCAAGAATCAGATAACAAACAGTATGTGTTAACTATGGTTATCACAGTTTATGGTTGTCAGTAAGTCTTCTTTCTCATCTTGGCCAGTAGTTGCTAAATGAGTGTTGGTTTGTAAATTGGCCCCTGTACACAGAGGGCAAGGAAAGACTGAAGAGGCAGACCACTGCAGATTGGTAGGTGGCAGGTTTTAATTATCAAAGGAACTTACTTACAAGGCTTGTCTTGGGCACCACAAGACAAGTGGATCTCTGCATCCACCTGCCAGAATCTTAAAAGATTATATAGAGGCCTTAATTGAATTCAGTCACATATACCATTCGGATGGTCTCAATAACACTACACTATCTCAAGGCTATGTCCTTGGGGTAGCTGCTAGTGAGGGGAAGGTAAGTAGAACACACATTCAAAGGACAGGGAAGGGGGTAAGGAGCCTCCAACTGCCTCAGCACATACACAGATCAACTGGCCATCATGTACTCTTGATGACCTCCTTCAACAATGATGTTCATGAATAAGGTAGCAATTGTGGCAGGGAAGAGGTGATATATGGGCTCAAGAACCTAAGTTTCTGCCACTAAAGGCAGTATGAATACCACAATGTCAACAATAAAGTGATCTTCCTTTTTGGCCTCATCATGGAGTGCCAGTCAACCACCTGGTAACAGTTGACAACTTTGATCCTCTTCGCTTGGGAAGAGATCAGTACTCCTTTTCTTTGATATAACCAATTGTTGATTTGAATTTTCTTTTTGTGTTTAATATGCCTCGGGAAGTACTGCTATCCATAGCTTATTGAATATTTTATTCACTACCATGAAATGATGCACAGCACTCCTTCCAACTGAAAAAAATTTGTTTCAAAATGAAAAAAGGAAAGGCAATAGGTGCATACAGCATCAATGAAATTTGCCTATTATTCATAGATGGTAAACCTTAAAGACTGGCCTATTGAGAACTCCTAACACCAGCTGAGGGATACTAACTTGTGAGGTTGATATGCTGATTGCACTATGTGACATATTAGATGAACCAGAAATCAAGATTTACATTCTCTCCCATTTGTTCAAAGTCCCTGCTAGCCATTTTGGGTCTTTTGTGACTCTAGAACAGCCTTTCTAAGCAGATAATCTGTCTCTGTCATTATATTGTCTGGGATGATCAATTCTGACTACCAAAGGAGAATAGAGTTACTGTCATGCAGTAAAGGCTGAGATGTAGGTGTATAGTTGATTTGGTGTTTATCATTCCCTGAGGTAAAATGTATTGAAAAACTCTTACAAATTCATCCATTTGGATTTTTAAAGGCTCAAATTTGCAATATTTTGCCAACTGACCAACTCAGATATAGACTGAGAGGAAGAAAAACCTGGAACCAGTGATAAGACATGGAGGAAAGCCAAAGGCCTTGGGACCAAATTTAAAAGTACTTGTAATATCCACCTGTATTTAGTTATTATTCACCTTTTGTTGGCAGTTACCAAGATCCTAGTTACCAAGAAACCAAGTTTCTTCACCCACCACTGGACATACAGTGTTTGATGATAGTTAAATGTACCAATAGTCCAAGTCATATAAAAAGGTGAGTAGTACAGAAGTGGATTATGATAAATTGGGTTTGGGAAGGGAATAAGAGTGCTAGTAACTGTGCATGTTTTGCATATGTAAAGAATGTTGTGCAAGACACATTTGGAAATATACCTATAGGAAGAAGGGTATGAGTGTGAGGTAGCAAAGTGTAGAATGTACTGAAGATGACAGTCATGATATTATTGAACCTCAACTTCTTCTAGCTAACTACCTCAATGATATGCAAAATACAAGTAGAGGAGTGGGTTGGGGGAATGACATTAATTTAGTTTTGGTCTTGCTTAATTTGTGGTACCTACAGAATGTCCAGTTAGAGATGTAAATTCAGAGTTCTATCAATGTAATTCTATCAATGTAATTCAAGAA
Organism: Balaenoptera musculus; assembly: GCF_009873245.2. Taxonomy (NCBI): domain Eukaryota; kingdom Metazoa; phylum Chordata; class Mammalia; order Artiodactyla; family Balaenopteridae; genus Balaenoptera; species Balaenoptera musculus. The sequence continues at coordinate 31,523,691 of NC_045794.1, read as the reverse complement.
GAGTTTGGGGCTGGAGATATAGATTGGAGATCCTCCATGTATAAACACATCTGCCTATGTTAGTGAAATTGTCCAAGGAGCCTCAGTAAAATGAGAAGAGGAACAGGATACAACTTTGGAGAACTGAGATTTAAAAGACTGGCAAAAGTGAAGGTGTCCACAGAATGTAGGAGTACTAATTTAAAATGATGTCACAGAAACAGCAAGAAAAATGTTTCAAGAAAGGAAGAGTGAAAATGATACCAGACCCTACAGAAAAAAATCATAAGAAGGCCATGGGTGTCCTCAGCAGAGGGAGTTGTCATAGAATGAAAGGGGTGATGAACAAAATTTACATTTTCATAAGTTTGGCTGTGAAGGGAAGGAACAAAACAGGAAAATGGCCTCATCCAGATGAAGACTAGAAAGCGAGTACACTGGAGAGCCATGATATGACTCAGTTTCTCCTTGACTTCTAGAATTCTCATTGCTACCAAATAAATACATATGTTCACTAATTGCTTGCAAAGTTGTATTTATTTTTCAGATTCAGTCAATAAAAGAACAAAAAGACTCATAATGGCCACTCACATTTTGAGTGACATACAAATGTTTAGTTATTCTCATTATTTAAGTCATTATTTTTGTTCACTTACAAAATAAATACCTGGTCTGTTACAACAGGAAAGGTAATGCTATTTACTATTAACTGACTGTTGAGGTCGTAGATTGTTGGCACATGTCTAAGCAGGAACACGTCGTGATGTGCCTGTATCTGTAAGGTATTGTACCGCCATCAGGACAGTCAAGAAAAATTTTTCTGAACTCATAGTTTTCTTCTTGGCAGCAAAGGCATAAATTTTTCAACTGAAAGTTATCATAATCATACCTTAAAAAAAGAAAATTAGGTAATAAATATTTTCAGAATGTCTTCTGAAATAAATTGACATCAATGTTCAAATTCTAATTGTCTAAGTGATTTAGCAAGTCTTCCAACAAATTTATTCTTTCCCTACACCTTGCATTTCCCCCTTTACTGTAAACTTCTGGTGTGGATTCATTATAATTGGTATGTAAGACCAAAAAAAAAAAAAAAAAAAGAAAATGAAAAATGTCCAAAATGGAGAGATTTACCATTTCATAATTAGAGCATTATGGTGCAAAAAATATAAACAAAACATTTTTTAAATATACAACTTAATACCAAATTATTCTCCATATATTAATCTACATGTAAAAGTGTACAAAAGAAAAAATATGTAATATATGTTATGTCTAAAATGTAAGCAACTTTTTAAAAAATCACTTTTAAGCAAGAGTATTTGCTTAAGTAATCTCTGTAATCACTATATGAAAATAAATACATTTGTCATAAATGTATTATGTTTGACTTATTTAGAAAACTACTTCAGAATAATTAATTACTATTTAAAATGTTTATTTTGATTTGCAGGTATTAATATTTTCATTTTAACCAGGTCCTGATCATTAGCTCTCATGTAAACATTTGTCCATGTAATGTTTTAAACGCTTAATTTTCTCCACAGTGTTCCAAAATTAATGCACAGTATACATTCAAGGAAAAACTTACCTGAGAGTCTTTTTGCATTCCCCTATGCATCTTGCCATCTCAAATTTTTTCTTGCAACCATTGTAGTTAACAGTCACATTCACGGGTGAAGATCTGCAATTAGTTTTACCTAGGATAACAGAGTCAAAAATGGTGTTCAACATTAACAATTGCTAAGTCTCAGTTTTCTTAACCATGAAATAGAGAATAATAACAACAAATACTTCACAATGTTATTGAAAGGGATTAACTGTCTCAACACCCAGAACAAGGTACCTGGTTAATACTCAATAAATGTTATTATTATTCTATGATTACTATCATAGGAGAAGAAGAAATAAAAGAAGGAGGAGGAAGGGAAGCAGGTAGAAGAAGGAAGGAAGAAAGAGGAGGGAAGGAAGAAAAGGCAGAGAGATGGTTGTTTCTGATATCCATTTTCTCATTGCTGATCATCCTTATGATCTAATACAACAATTTACAACATAACCTACTGATGTTAGGAGAGCAAACTAATTTTTTTCCATGAAAATTAAATGTTCTCCCTTGTAAACATCACTGGTTTTTACTGGGAAGAATGCTGCAACCAACATGCGTGAGAAAATATAATACTTTGTATTAATTGTTAGTTTATGCATATGGGTTAGATTACCTATTGTGTTTAAAACACAGGAGACTTTCTATTAATGATCTGCCATTTTGTTTTAAAGAAACACTAAATTTTTGTCAACAGTTTACATTTCCTCCGTGTGTGGAACTTGATTTTACTTACATGTATAGCAACAGTTATTTGAATCATAGACTCTGCCTTCCTATAGGGGTAAGAGAAAAAGAAACAGACTGAAAAACCTCTGTATTTTTCTATAAATAATATAACATTTGTTAACTTATTGAAATAGCATCCCAAAGCGGGAAATGGAACAGATAGACACGCTGATCTCAGATCCAGTCAGCACAGACGGGAGAGTATAGCAATAAAAATTAGACTATTGACACCAGATTTTTTCAACAGTAGTTAGAAAGGGGAAAACAATGTTTAAATTAAATTCTTCTTTAAAATAAAATACCAAAAAATAAAAAATTACTCCTCCCTATTTGAATTGAAAAAAATTACTTTAATAATAACATTACTACTTGACACTAAGTTTCTCACGGGCAGGATTTTCGCCTTATAAATTATCATACCCTCAAACTTATCAATGTCTCAAAGTAAAAACTCAGTAAATGTTGAAAGCCAACACTGGAGTTCTAAAATAAAACTTTAAACTATATTATCAATTATAGCTTCAGAAAGAAAAAATAGTTAAATTTAAACCTTCCTTAGTAATTTAAACTTAAGCATTCATTAATACAAAACCTTCACCATATTTTCGGGGGATAAAAATTGCGGCACAAAGAGAGATCTGAACAGTACACATTTATGTGATTATGTTAAAAAATATGTTCTTTTACAGAGAATGATTAAGCTGAATCCATGAACCTTGAAAAAAATAGTTTTTTGTTTCTTTAAAAAACAGTAACATGTTTTCTACAGTAACTCACTTCTAGACTAGCACTAGATTAAGTTTTATAGAACCTGCAAATATATATTTGATATGAAAAATATACTTGGCAATAAAAGGTGTATGACATAACTGGAATGGAATCTACAAGAGATGTATAACTATTGTCCAGGCACAAACTTTTCCAAATAAGGAAGAAGACAGGTTGCGTTTATATTTAACATGAGAAGTGAACTTTGTTGATCACTGCTTAAGAGGATGACTTACTTCTGCACACCAAGTCTGCTTTGGGCAGTCTTGTACCACCGCAACGAAACCTGTGCTGTGGCAGAAGTAGGAGACACATGGGTTGCTGGGGTCACCAAATGAAGCACCAACCTGGGAGGGAGGGAGGGGGAAAGAACAAATGAGTATTCATCTTGATTTCTTTTTCAGGTTGACAATAAAATCTGTAATTCTTTTTTCAATTTATAATGTTTAGTGAATTTCCAGAGGCACTTTCAGCTATTAGATGAATATTGAAGAAAAGGTGGATTAAAGTCTTCTACTTCCATGAATAAATCAAATGTCTTCACTGAGAGCACAGAATGTGTCAAGAGTCTCAATCCTCAAATTAAGATTCATCTATAGTAGCTCTATTATATTTTTCAAGGATTTTAAAGAAAAATCCCACAAGATATCTTCTATCTTTCTGTGTGTTCCTGTGCTTTTAAAGCTCTCTAGATTGCTTTATAATTACTTTATGTTTAAAATTCAAACATCAGTTTGGGAAATTCCATTTATATCAGGCCCTCAAACCACAATTGAACTTTCTGGTAAACTGAAATTTTATTATTTCAACTATTTTGCATATAAATTATTAGAGGTAAAACTTTTCTTTGTTCTTTAAACATCGTCGCATTTTACATTTCAAAACTGTCATAGGTTCTCAAGTCAGATAACCTTTGGAAACTAAAATTTAAGAAGCTCAGGTAGAAATGTGAGTGTAATAAATGAGTCATATCAAATTAAATTATTATTAAATTATAGGCTCTGTTTTATGTATTTCCTAACATACCACATATTTTATTTTATATTTAGATTGTTGTAATATTTAGTATCACCAGTTCAAATTTATTAATATCAGTTTGAGAATCATCTGGTTTTTATGGCTTTGTGATACTTTTCCTAGAAAGTTAAATTACTTTCCAATATGTCAAATCAGTTGTCAAATCCAGCCCTGAATATACTGTGTTGCTATATCCCTATAGTAGAGCTCTAGTCTTTGGGGTTTTCTTATTTGATCTCTGACAGTTTGGCCATCTAATCTTTTTAATTATAATTACAGTTTCACTCTGTTCATTGATTTGAACATTGTATGTCTTCTCCATTTCATGAGACCCATGGGAAATTTTGTTCAGAAGCTCCATTGCTAGGTTAATGATCAAGTATATTGCCCCCTTGGAAGCAAGTTATGGTGGATATTGCATTTGACCTTTCTTTTGTAATGAATATGGGAAAAAAATAAACAAATTCCACTCCACCATAATCTATGAGTTTTTCATATTAGCTGAAAGAGCCTGCATTTATTCATAATTATATTAATAAAAGTGTTTTAAAGTAGAAATGACCTTACCTCATAGTCGGTATTGTTAAATAAACATGTTCTTGGTTCTGAAAAATAAGTACATATTTTACCCTAAGATAAATACTATAATTTTTTTATTTACAAAACAGACATTGTATATGAGATCATATTTACCAACCAATAAGGAAACATTATAATGTTTCTTCTCATAACACCATGATCTCCTTTTAACCTACTGATTACAGTCATAACTGGGTTTCCCCTGCTCCAAAGATAGTAAGTTTTAAGAGGGCAAGTATTGATTCTGCTTTATTTATCACACCCATCAAGCATTTGACTCATATTAGTAGCTCAATAAATATCTCTTGAATGTGTGAATAAGTAAACAACTATTCAATTCAATTCAAATAATGTATTATGAGTACATACCACAGTACCCGATTTCACAGCAGGTATCATTAGCTTTGAACTTTACAAGCCTCTCTTCAGTTTTGCATGTGGGTGGAGAAGGACACTCCTTGGGTTTACAGTCTACGGTCTTTGCATTGGTACAGGTGCATCTGTGGCAATTGGCAGTCCATATGTCTCCAGGCTACAAAAACAAACCAAGTTTAGACTTCTATTTGAATACAGGAATGACAGCAAATTTGGATTAAAGTAGAGACAAACTGTGTACTTACAGACTTCTTTTCTCCCAGTGGACCATGACAAACTGTTAACATGAAATGACAAATGCTAATTAAATTCGGCAAAATATAACAGTCAATTATTTGTAGATAACCACCAGGTTGACCAATACTGAATTGGCACTAGTATTTCAGAGATACAGAATTATGAAGGATTGTAAGGTGCTTTAAGGTGGATAAATCACCTCCCCCTACTTTGAGCAAACTGTCTTTAGCAAGCATACATATATTTCCTATTTTTACAATCCTCAGAAAGGATAATTCTTGACCTCTCCTGTCAGTGGTCAACAAATCTTATGGCTACTGTTTTACTTATTGTTTCACTTTCTGACTTCTGTCTCCACAATCCTAAAAGTCACCAAGACCTCATAATTACCAGTCCCAAGTGCTCTTTCTCAGCTTTTCAAGTTCCCTACAATAGTTGACATTTTTTTACCTCTCACCTTCTTGAAAACGTTCTTCCTTCAGATTGAACACTCTGAAATTCCTGTTAGCAGCTCTTCCTCCTCCCTCTCATTTTGTCTCTATTCTTCTCACTGGTACCTTCCTCCATCTTTACAGTATCCACTGTAACATCAAGTGGATGACTCTCAAACTTCTAGTTCCTGTATAAACATCTCTTGTGAGCTACGGACCCAGATCTCCCTTGGCCTAATAAACAGCACCTCGGCAGATTTAAAAGAACCTCAGACACGTGCACAAAATGTGCACAAAATAGATTGAATCATTTTTCCCCTAAAACCAGTTTTTCATCTAAGCTGGCCACCTCCTGTTAAGGACTGAACTATGCTTTCAAATACTTAAGCTTAAAACTTAGAAGTCATCTTGATTATTTCCTTTCCATCATTTGGCATTGAACCAATTGCAAAATCTTGTATCCTTATCCTCACTTTAATCCCTTCCTTTCCTGATTTTACTTGTTACAATACTACTCCAGGATCTTAGTATCTTTTTTTTTTTAACATCTTTATTGGAGTATAATTGCTTTACAATGGTGTGTTAGTTTCTGCTTTATAACAAAGTGAATCAGTTATACATATACATATGTCCCCATGTCTCTTCCCTCTTGCATCTCCCTCCCTCCCACCCTCCCTATCCCACCACCCTAGGTGGTCACAAAGCACCGAGCTGATCTCCCTGTGCTATACGACTGCTTCCCACTAGCTCTCTATTTTACGTTTGATAGTGTATATATGTCCATGCCACTCTCTCACCTTGTCCCAGCTTACCCTTCCCCCTCCCTGTATCCTTAAGCAGGACCTTAGTATCTTTGACCTAGCAGAATCTGGTTTTTTTGGGGAAGTCTGACTCAGTCTTCTTTCTAATCCAGTCAATTGTCTGTGTCATAGGTAGAATAGTTTTCCTAAAGCCTACTTTTCATTTCATCATTGCTTCGATCAAGAACTTCTGATACCCCTTACAGTCTTGTAAACTAAATACCTTATTTTGGCGTTCTGCCTTCTGAGGTTGCCATAACATGTCTCCAATCTACCATCTCGACCTTGTCTCACTTCTTTCATTTACATACCCTGAATTAGACTACTTATTGTTCCTAAATTCCAATTCTCTAATGAAATACCCGAGAATCCTTCCAAAGTATACAATATATGTAACATGTGTGACACATAACATGTGCTTGCTATATAATACATAGGTCACATATTTCACTGTGAAATTTATTTTCAGCCTTATATGAAAATTGCTTATGTTTCTTTGAAAATCTCCCTACTCCCACTCTATCCTAAGATCAGAGAATGATTTTTTTGGTAACTTTTGCCACTTTGTACAAAGCATATCACATTGGCTTGATAATTTTAGAGGAACTCAAAGTCCTCTAAAAGTATTGAACTCTGGTTACACCTAATTTTTCTTGCTAAAATTCAGTACTCAAAAAAAGCTGGAATTATTTAGCTTAAAAAATACTATCGAGCAGCAATATTTTGATCACGGTATCATATAGTTACATGAAACAATTTATTTAGTAAACTCTATTTTGACTAAGTGACAAGATGCATTTGTTTGGTTTGGCTTTATTATTTATTTGGCTTTATTATTTATTTATTATTATTGGCTTTATTATTTATTTGGCTTTATTATTTATTTATTATTATTGGCTTTATTATTTATTTGGCTTTATTATTGTGTGTGACAAAACAAACTATCATTCACTATTTATTTGGTGAATAAAAGCTAAATTCATACACTTCAAGTTTTCCTATTCTATCACACTTCCATAGCTAGTGAGTTTCATTGGCATGACCTCTGAAATTTGATTTACAAGAAAAACCATTAATGTAGGATGATTGATTTTCAAGTGGAGGTAAGCTTACCTGGAGGCGGTGGAAGTGATACTGGACATCCTGTGTAAAAACAGACACCTCACATTAATCTCTAAAGTTACTGGAATAGGTTTGGAATAAATATAGTTTTCTAATCACTGAAAATACATGGCCACATTGCTAGTCTTACAAACAGACATATTCCCATCAATCTTCCCTTTCTACTCCTCATGGCATTTGATATTCCGCCATTAGAAAGTGTTTCCTTTAGATTTCAAATTTTAATGGGAGGAAAATATGAGAATCAAAAGGAGGAATGAGAATCAAGGTAAACTTCTCTTCAAAATTTCTCGGAAGACAGTTCTGATAAATAGGACAATAAAATATATAATCAAACAAGGAAAAGGATAACTCAGATATAGAAAAGATATGTGTTATTAGTTGCCTGGTTTTAATCCTTTAAGAATTTTTATCCTCTTTTTGTCTTACAATATTTTAATCTTGTTCTGTCTCCACTCCCACAAAATGCTTTAAACTGCTTACTTTTTTTTTTATTGAGGTTTCACTTATCACAAAGTTCGGTCAACCTAACAATCCACTCAAATATCAAATTCTATTTCCAAACTGCTAAAATTCAGATTAATATTTTTATTCTCTCTACCAAGCAGAAGGCTGAACTAGGAGTAACAGAATATTTGAGAAGAACTTGAAGTTTCTTTATGTTTGAGTAAAAGGACCCCAACAACTAATAGGTACATAAAAACAGAAAATAAATTAATTAAAGATGTGCAAGTTTGGGGCATAAAATATTTCTCTTTACTAAGGGACACTAGACTAATTCCCAATTATAAATGCTTAACAGATTACCAGAAACCAGCAACAGCAGAGAGAAATTGTGTTTAGGCATAAATATAGCAGAAAATTTTCCCTACCCAGAATTCCCAGTTCATTGAAAAAATTTGTAACGGGAGGAATAAGATACAATCTCATACTCTCCACATTGCTTTCAGAGCAATTTTTCTAAAACCTATCTGATCATATCATTCTCTTAACAAAATCTTTAAGGAGACCCCATTTATTATAAGGATAAAGTCTCATTTAAGTTTGGAAATAAGGTCCTTCTTAAACATTCCTTTGCTTACCTTTCTAATCTCATTTCTTCCCTGAACCTCATACGAATATTACCAATACCTGGTTGATTCCTGAAGTCACTCATGCTGTCTCAAGTCTCTGTCTTTTTAAGTGCCATTTGGCAGAAATTCCCTACTCAGCCTAGCCAATATTGAAATCAATGATCTCTTCCCTAATGTCTTCACTCAACCCTACCAACTAATACACAGAAATTAACAGTCTCAGTGCACTCCCAGGACCATAATTGTTGTGCACGTGTTTGAGTAGCATTAAATACACTATAACGATAGTATCTGTGCCCATAATAATCTCTTCCAGGCTTCCCTGGTGGTGCAGTGGTTAAGAACCCGCCTGCCAATGAAGGGGACAGGGGTTTGAGCCCTGGTCTGGGAAGATCCCACATGCTGCAGAGCAACTAAGCCCGCAAGCCACAACTACTGAGCCTGCATGCTGCAACTACTGAAGCCCACGCACCTAGAGCCCATGCTCTGCAACAAGAGAAGCCACCGCAATGAGACGCCCATGCACTGCAACACAGAGTAGGCCCTGCTCGCCGCAACTAGAGAAAGCCTGCACGCAGCAATGAAGACCCAAGACAGACAAAAATAAAAACAAATAAAAAAATTAATTTATATTAAAAAAATAATCTCTCTCCCCCCCCACACACAAAGTAATAAAATGGCAAGGGCTGCTACAGAGTCTAGCACATATAAGGTATTAAAGAAGTGTTAGTTGAATAAGTAACAAAGAAATTAGTACTTTTCCCATACTCGCCTGTTTTATTTTCATTTTCTTGATCTCCTGTTGCTACTACAGTGGTTTCTGTAAAAGGATAATGCTGTCATTTTATTTATTAGATAGCATGTACACATATCAAGTTTCTGTGTGTATGCGTGCACAAATGATCACACACATTCACGATTAAGGAAAGCTTCATGTGGAAGAGACAATTCATCCAGTGCATTTGGGTCATTTCATTTTACCTGGGTAGGACACTTTGGGGCTTGTTGTGATTCCATTTGACACTGAGGTGGAGCCTGCAGAAGGAAATATTTAAAATTTCAGGAATAGCACATTTCATAATCCCATTCTCAGAGATTTCAAGGTCATAACTAAGTCTTCCAGTGAGGGGTTCTGATAAAAGCCTAACCCAAAAAATCCTGGAGGAAAAAAAAATCTCTAGTTGAACTTCAAAGCCATATTCCAAAAGGAAATGTAGGATAATCTTCCTGGTCTTTCTTTCCTGTTTCTTTCCCACCACTCCTCTCCTCCAAACTCAACTCCTCATATATAATCACAGGCACACTGATCATTGAAGAGTCTGTATTGCTAGCATTCATCTGTTTGCATTCCAGTTCCAGAGGTTTCCTTGACTCCTGTGGAAGCAGTGACTGCTAAGAGAGGCACAAACGTGGTGAGTAGAGGGACTAAAAAAGCTAGAGTTTAACTTCAGGTAAGCTGCCCTGTCTTCTGAGATGCCACCAAGCAAGTTTCATTTATTATTATTTGACCTACCTGTGGTAGAAATTACAGGAGCAGTGGTTGTTTCAGATGCTTCCTTGGAGGTACCTAAAATGAATAGGGAAAGAGCAGTGAACTTTTTTTGGTCTCAGAAGAGTGTGTCTGAAGACATCTTCACAAAGAATAAGAGTCTCAAAGTACCTGGAGTGTACTAGTACACCTACTAATGCTAGTTCATGCTCCTGCCATTGAAACAGAACAGGCCCTAACATAGCAACTCCTTGCTCAAAGAAGAATTGAGTATTTTCCTATGACCCTGGTAGCCTTATCACTTAAGGGCCCCCTTCTCTTAATGACAAAAACTTTTTTCACACTTAACTATTTTGCTTCCTATATCCTGGTTTCCTGGTTCTCACATATTAGTTTTTTGGGGAGAGTTGTATGAGTTGTTTATATATTTTGGATATTAACCCCTTGTCAGTCATATCATTTGTAAATATTGTCTCATTCAGGAGGTTGTCTTTTGTTTTGTTGATGGTTTCCTTTGCTGTGCAAAAGCTTTTAAATTTAATTAGGTCTCATTTGCTTATTTCTTTTTATTGGTGTGTAGTTGCTTCACAATATTGTGTTAGTTTACACTGTACAGCAAAGTGAATCAGCTATATGTATGTGTGTATATATATATATATATATATATATATATATATATATATATATATCCCCTCTTTTTTGGATTTCCTTCTCATTTAGGTCACCACAGAGCATTGAGTACAGTTCCCTATGCTATACAGTAGGTTCTCATTAGTTATCTATTTTATACATAGTATCAATAGTGTATATATGTCAATCCCAATCTCCCAGTTCATCCCATAACCCCCCCTTTCCCCCCTGGTATCCATACTTTTGTTCTCTACAACTGTGTCTCTATTTCTGCTTTGTAAATAAGATCGTCTATACCGATTTTTTCAGATTCCACATATACGCGTTAATATACGATATATGTTTTTCTCTTTCTGACTCTTTCATGGTCCATCCATATCTCTACAAATGACCCAATTTTGTTCCTTTTTATGGCCGAGCAATATTCCATTGTATATATGTACCACATCTTTATCTATTCATCTGTCGATGGACACTTAGGTTGTTCCCATGTCCTGGCTATTGTAAATAGTGCTGCAGTGAACATTGGGGTGCATGAGTCTTTTTGAATTATGGTTTTCTCTGGGTATATGCCCAGTAGTGGGATTGCTGGGTCATATGGTAGTTCTATTTTTAGCTTTTTAAGCAACCTCCATACTGTTCTCCATAGTGGCTGTATCAATTTACATTCCCACCAACAATGCATGAGGGTGCCCTTTTCTCCACACCCTCCCCAGCATTTATTGTTTGTAGATTTTTTGATGATGGCCATTCTGACCAAGATGGTGCGGGGAATAGGAGGACGTAGAGTTCATCTCTCTCCACAAATGCATCAATAGTACATCTACAGATGGAACAATTCTCACAGAACACCAGCTGGACACTAGCAGAAGACCTTGGACACCGGAAAGGGCAGCAAAGATCCCGCATAACAGGTTAGGATGAAAGAAAGAAGGGAAAAAGAAGAGGAGAGGAAACAGGACGGGATCTGTGCCCCTGGGGAGGAGCTGAAGTACAGGAAAGACTCCCACATCTGGGGAAGACCCCTCACTGACAGGGAAATCAGTTGGGACAGAAGGGAAGCATCTGAGGCTGTTGAAGGAGGGTGTGTGGCAGACAGGACAGAGTGACACCTACACAGACAATCCGCGCCATAGCCCTGCATGCCCCAATCTGGGACGTGTGTCTGCCAGTGCACATGGGGACTGAGAGCTGGAACGTGGGGACTGGAGAGCAAACCTGGGAGGAGGACTGATGTTGGCTGCAAGGAGACAGCCTGAGGGGATAGGAGGGAGGTAATTCGTAACCGGGAATGCTTCTGGAGGAAATCATTTGCCTATTTTTGTTTTTATTTCTTTTTCTTTAGGAGACAGATCCAAAAAAATATTGCTACAATTTATGTCAAAGAGTGTTCTGCCTATGTTCTATTAAAGGAATTTTATGGTTTTAGGTCTTACATTTAGGTCTTTAATCTATTAGAACTACCATATGGCCCCACAATTCCGCTCCTGGATATATATTCAAACAAAAATAAAAACTTAAATTCAAAAAGATACATGCACCCTAATGTACAAAGCAGTACTATTTACAATAGCCAACATAGGGAAGCAACCCAAGTGTCCATCAACAGATGAATGGATAAAGAAGATGTAGTATGTATATATGTGTGTGTGTATATAATGAAATATTACTCTGCCATAAAAAAGAATGAAATTCTGCCATTTGCAACAATGTGGATGGACCTAGAGAGTATTATGCTTGGTGAAATAAGTCATACAAAGACAGAAACTGTATGTTATCACTTACATGTGGAACCTAAAAAATAAAACAAACAAATGTATATAGCAAAATAGAAACAGATTCACAGATATAGAGAACAAACTAGTGGATAGTAGTGGGGAGAGGGAAGAAGGAAAGGGCAAGATAGGGGTAGGGATTAAGAGATACAAACTACTGTATATAAAATAGATAAGCAACAAGTATATATTATACTTTCAGGGAATATAGTCATTATTTTGTAATAATTTTAAATGGAGTATAATCTATGAAAATATTGAAGCACTATGCTGTACACCTGAAACTAATATAATATTGTAAATCAGCTATACTTCAATAAAGAAAGAAAAGAAAAATAGTGCCCCTATCTCCCTGTCACTGTGGGAAGGTAGGAGCCTAACTTCATTCTATAAGCACCAATTAGCAAACACAGATGGTCAAATCACAGAAACCAACCTCTCCCCTAACGTCCTCTAGTACTTTTCCACTAGTTCACCCCAGCACTTAAACACTCTCCCACCTTTTATTTCAGCACAGTTGAGTTCAAAATCTCAACCCTATTGCAATGTTCTTGACTCCTATTTAATAATCTTAAAGTTTTTTTGCCCATTTAACTCCATTTGGTACAACTTTTCTTTTACAGTTCAACTTTAATATTCATAGAGATAAATAGCCATTTTCTGAAACAACTGGGTGTTAAAGGGAAGAAGAATACTGAACATGTTAACTTCACTGAGTCAGTCATTTCCATTACCTTGGCTGGAACTTTCTGAGACACCAGTAATTTTGCTTGATATCACAGCAGTGCCTGCAAAGTCAAATGAAGGACAATTCACATCAGACATACCTTCTATAGGTAGCCTCAAAGATCAAAAGCAGGAAGAGAAAGTAAATCAGATGAAAGTCTAGGCCAATGCTGCAGCTAGCCCATAGAGCAACTTTATGAAGTAAAAACAAACTAACAAAAAACAACGACAGAAAAAAAAGCCCTTTGGGCAGATGAAACCTCATGGATTTATAACTTGTTGAAGAAATGCTGGCTGGATTTCAGCCTCTACTCCTCCCTTTAGTAGTGTGCCCTTGTGTACTTCTACACACTTACCTGGGGGCTCTGGTTGGAGCCCAGAAATTCAGAGCAAGAAGACAACTTTAGATGGCTGGAAGAGGACATTCTCTATGAGATTCTGCCCTATTTCCTGGCCCTTTATCTTTACCTTCAACATTCCCCTAGGTTGAAGCAAAGGCATAAGAGTCATTAACTGAGAACGCAACAGATTTGAACCACTGACACTTACTTTTTTGTGTTCCAACTCCAGTGCTAGTTCCTAAGAAAGGCAAAGAAGACTAAAGTCAGGACTGCTGTGTAGATGCTACAACAGTCAGTAAATTCCAGAGAAAGGCTCTTATTTTTCTAGGCTTAGCTACTTAGAGCCACATATTAAATATTTACTTGCCTGTGTTGGAACTTCCAGGAATACCTGTTGTGCCAGAGGCTATCCCAGTGGTACCTGTAGTGAGAGTGAAGGATGAGCCTCACAAAGCCTTTCTCACCCTAAGAAGAGCGTGGTATTGACAAGTGTTCCTGTTTCTCTGAAGCAGTAGAAAACTGTTTAAAATTTTTTCTTGCACAAAATGTTAAGCCTAGCATATTTTTCTGTGCACTTTCTCATAACTGCTTGTTCAAATAAACTATAAGAGGAAAAGTCATACTTGCTCCATAGATCTTATTTCTCTAGATCTAGAATCACCTAGAATCTGATATTAAATGAGAGAATGTCTGTCCTATATTTACATGATTTACTTCTAGTGACTTAACTCCCTGGTTTTCCAGCATCAAAAAAAAAAAAAAAAAAAACAGAAAAAAATTGTCTGAACTTGTGATCAAGTGTTAGGCATCTCAATCAAAGCCTTAATTAACAAATTTACTTGTGTCTATTATAGTGATCTCCACTCACCTTCTTGGCTACTGGTGACTCCTACTGATTCCGGGTTATTGCCTGGCAAAACAAAAGCAGTGAAATTTCAAATAAAGAATGTGTCTAGAGAATTAAATTACATCTGTAGTATGTTCTCTAGGAAAAACCAGGGAGCTAATCTAGGCTGGCCTTATGATCTGCTATTAAATTAAAAGAAACCAGTTTTAAGTCATGCAAATTTTCATTCACAACCTGTATGTAGTAAATTCAAATGGAAAAATCATTGAGAATCCAAAATCTGCCAAAACTCACCTGATGAAATTCCTGCTTCAGTGTTTCCAACATGTTCTTTAAAAGTTGTTGCTTCGGTATAGCTGATTCACTTTGTTATAAAGCAGAAACTAACACACCATTGTAAAGCAATTATACTCCAATAAAAGTGTTAAAAAATATATTTGTCGGGAGAGAGGAGAAGATGGCGGAAGAGTAAGACGCGGAGATCACCTTCCTCCCCACAGATACATCAGAAATACATCTACAGGTGGAACTGCTCCTATAGAACACCCACCGAACGCTGGCAGAAAATGTCAGACCTCCCAAAAGGCAAGAAACTCCCCACGTACCTGGGTAGGGCAAAAGAAAAAAGAGGGGGGAGGAGAGAAGATGGCGGAAGAGTAAGACGCGGAGATCACCTTCCTTCCCACAGATACAGTAGAAATACATCTACACGTGGAACTGCTCCTACAGAACACCCACTGAACGCTGGCAGAAAACGTCTGACCTCCAAAAAGGCAAGAAACTCCCCCCGTACTTGGGTAGGGCAAAAGAAAAAAGAAATAACAGAGACAAAAGAATAGGGACGGCACCTGCACCAGTGGGAGGGAGCTGTGAAGGAGGAAAGATTTCCACGCACTAGGAAGCCCCTTCGCAGGCAGAGACTGCGGGTGGCAGAGGGGGGAAGCTTCGGAGCCACGGAGGAGAGCGCAGCCACAGGGGTGCGGAGGGCAAAGCGGAGAGGTTCCCGCATGGAGGAGCGGTGCCGACCAGCACTCACCAGCCCGAGAGGCTTGTCTGCTCCCCCGCCGGGGCGGGCGGGGCTGGGAGCTGAGGCTCGGGCTTCGGTCGGATCGCAGGGAGAGGACTGGGGTTGGCGGTGTGAACACAGCCTGAAGGGGCTAGTGCGCCACTGCTAGCCGGGAGGGAGTCCGGAGAAAAAGTCTGCAGCTGCCGAAGAGGCAAGAGACTTTTTCTTCCCTCTTTGTTTCCTGGTGCGCGAGGAGAGGGGATTCAGAGCGCCACCTAAACAAACTTCAGAGACGGGCGCGAGCCGCAGCTATCAGCGCGGACCCCACAGCAACAGGGGCACAGAGGGAAAAACGGAGAGATTCCCGCACAGAGGCTCGGCGCCGAGCAGCACTCAGCAGCCCGAGAGGCTTGTCGGCTCACCCGCAGGGGCGGGCGGGGCTGGGAGCTGAGGCTCGGCTTCGGACGGATCGCAGGGAGAGGACTGGGGCTGGCGGCGTGAACACAGCCTGAAGGGGTTAGCGCACCGCAGCTGGCTGGGAGGGAGACCGGGAGAAAGTCTGCAGCTGCCGAAGAGGCAAGAGACTTTTTCTTCCCTCTTTGTTTCCTGGTGCGCGAGGAGAGGGGATTCAGAGCGCCGCCTAAACGAGCTCCAGAGAAGGGCGCGAGCCGCAGCGATCATCGCGGACCCCAGAGATGGGCGTGAGACACTGGGGCTGCTGCTGCCGCCTCCAAAAAGCCTGTGTGTGAGCACAGGTCACTCTCCACACCACCCCTCATGGTAGCCTGTGCCGCCCGCCACTGCCAGGGTCCCGTGATCCGGGGACAATTTCCCCGGGAGAACGCACTGCGCGCCTCAGGCTGGTGCAACGTCACGCCGGCCTCTGACGCCGCAGGCTAGCCCCGCCTCCTCCGTACCGCTCCCTCCCCCCGGCCTGAGTGAGCCAGAGCCCCCGAAGCAGCTGCTCCTTTAACCCCGTCCTGTCTGGGTGGGGAATAGACGCCCTCAGGCGACCTACACGCAGAGGCGGGTCCAAATCCAAAGCTGAACCCCAGGAGCTGTGCGAACAGGGAAGAGAAGGGGAAATCTCTCCCAGCAGCCTCAGAAGCAGCGGATTAAAACTCCACAAACAACTTGATGTGCCTGCATCTGTTGAATACCTGAATAGACAACGAATCATCCCAAATTCAGGACGTGGACTTTGGGAGCAGGATATATTAATTTTTCCCCTTTTCCTTTTTTTTGTGAGTGTATATGTATATGCTTCTGGGGGAGATTTTGTCTGTATAGCTTTGCTTTACAATAGCTTTATTTTACTTCACTATATTATAGCCTCTTTCTTTCTTTCTTTCTATTTTTTCTCCCTTTTACTCTGAGCCGTGTGGACGAAAGGCTCTCGGTGCTCCAGCCAGGCATCAGGGCCGTGCCTCTGAGGTGGGAGAGCCAACTTCAGGACACTGGTCCACAAGAGACCTCCCAGCTCCACGTAATACCAAATGGCAAAAATCTCTCAGAGATCTCCATCTCAACATCAAGACCCAGCTTCACTCAACGACCAGCAAGCTACAGTGCTGGACACCCTATGCCTAACAACTAGCAAGACAGGAACACAGCCCCATCCATTAGCAGAGAGGCTGCCTAAAATCATAATAAGGCCACAGACACCCCAAAATACACCACCAGACGTGGACATGCCCACCAGAAAGACAAGATCCAGCCTCATCCACCAGAGCTCAGGCACTAGTTCCCTCCACCAGGAAGCCTACACAACCCACTGAACCAACCTTAGCCACTGGGGACAGATACCAAAAACAACGGGAACTACAAACCTGCAGCCTGTGAAAAGGAGACCCCAAACACAGTAAGATAAGCAAAATGAGACGACAGAAAAACACACAGCAGATGAAGGAGCAGGGTCAAAACACACCAGACTTAACAAATGAAGAGGAAATAGGTAGTCTACCTGAAAAAGAATTCAGAATAATGATAGTAAGGATGATCCAAAATCTTGGAAATAGAATAGACAAAATGCAAGAAACATTTAACAAGGACATAGAAGAACTAAAGAGGAACCAAGCAACGATGAAAAACACAATAAAGGAAATTAAAAATACTCTAGATGGGATCAATAGCAGAAAAACTGAGGCAGAAGAACAGATAAGTGACCTGGAAGATAAAATAGTGGAAATAACTACTGCAGAGCAGAATAAAGAAAAAAGAATGAAAAGAACTGAGGACAGTCTCAGAGACCTCTGGGACAACATTAAATGCACCAACATTCGAATTATAGGGGTCCCAGAAGAAGAAGAGAAAAAGAAAGGGACTGAGAAAATATTTGAAGAGATTATAGTTGAAAACTTCCCTAATATGGGAAAGGAAATAGTTAATCAGGTCCTGGAAGCACAGAGAGTCCCATACAGGATAAATCCAAGGAGAAACACGCCAAGACACATATTAATCAAACTATCCAAAATTAAATATAAAGAAAACATATTAAAAGCAACAAGGGAAAAACAACAAATAACACACAAGGGAATCCCCATAAGGTTAACATCTGATCTTTCAGCAGAAACTCTGCAAGCCAGAAGGGAGTGGCAGGACATATTTAAAGTGATGAAGGAGAAAAACCTGCAACCAAGATTACTCTACCCAACAAGGATCTCATTCAGATTGGTTGGAGAAATTAAAACCTTGAAAGACAAGCAAAAGCTGAAAGAGTTCAGCACCACCAAACCAGCTTTACAACAAATGCTAAAGGAACTTCTCTAGGCAAGAAACACAAGAGAAGGAAAACACCTACAATAACAAACCCAAAACATTTAAGAAAATGGGAATAAGAACATACATATTGATAATTACCTTAAATGTAAATGGATTAAATGCTCCCACCAAACGACACAGACTGACTGAATGGATAAAAAACCACAACCCGTATATATGCTATCTACAAGAGACCCACTTCAGACCTAGGGACACATACAAATTGAAAGTGAGGGGATGGAAAAAGATACTCCATGCAAATGGAAATCAAAAGAAAGCTGGAGTAGCAATTCTCATATCAGACAAAATAGACTTTAAAATAAAGACTATTACAAGAGACAAAGAAGGACACTATATAATGATCAAAGGATCGATCCAAGAGGAAGGTATAGCAATTGTAAATATTTATGCACCCAACATAGGAGCACCTCAATACATAAGGCAAATACTAACAGCCATAAAAGGGGAAATAGACAGTAACACAATCATAGTAGGGGACTTTAACACCCCACTTTCACCAATGGACAGATCATCCAAAATGAAAATAAAGAAGGAAACACAAGCTTTAAATGATACATTAAACAAGATGGACTTAATTGATATTTATAGGACATTCCACCCAAAAACAACAGAATACACATTTTTCTCAAGTGCCCATGGAACATTCTCCAGGATAGATCATATCTTGCGTCACAAATCAAGCATTGGTAAATTTAAGAAAATTGAAATCATATCAAGTATCTTTTCTGACCACAACGCTATGAGACTAGATATCAATTACAGGAAAAGATCTGTAAAAAATACAAACACATGGAGGCTACACAATACACTACTTAATAACGAAGTGATCACTGAAGAAATCAAAGGGGAAATAAAAAGATACGTAGAAACAAATGACAATGGAGACACGACGACCCAAAACCTATGGGTTACAGCAAAAGCAGTTCTAAGAGGCAAGTTTATAGCAATACAAGCCTACCTCAAGAAACAGGCAACATCTCGAATAAACAACCTAACCTTGCACCTAAAGCAAACACATGAAAGAATGCTCAACATCATTAATCATTAGAGAAATGCAAATCAAAACTACAATGAGATATCATCTCACACCGGTCAGAATGGCCATCATCAAAAAATCTACAAACAATAAATGCTGGAGAGGGTGTGGAGAAAAGAGAACACTCTTGCACTGTTGGTGGCAATGTAAATTGATACAGACACTATGGAGAACAGTATGGAGGTTCCTTAAAAAACTAAAAATAGAACTACCATACGACCCAGCAATCCCACTACTGGGCATATACCCTGAGAAAACCATAATTCAAAAAGAGTCATGTACCAAAATGTTCATTGCAGCGCTATTTACAATAGCCAGGACATGGAAGCAACCTAAGTGTCCATCATCAGATGAATGGATAAAGAAGATGTGGCACATATATACAATGGAATATTACTCAGCCATAAAAAGAAACGAAATGAAGTTATTTGTAGTGAGGTGGATGGAGTTAAGAGTCTGTCATACAGAGTGAAGTAAGTCAGAAAGAGAAAAACAAATACAGTATGCTAACACGTATATATGGAATCTAAGGAAAAAAAAAAAAAAAGACATGAAGAACCTAGTGGCAAGACGGGAATAAAGACACAGACCTACTAGAGAATGGACTTCAGGATATGGGGAGGGGGAAGGATAAGATGTGACAAAGTGAGAGAGTGGCATGGACATATATACGCTACCAAATGTAAAATAAATAGCTAGTGGGAAGCAACCGCATAGCACAGGGAGATCAGCTCTGTGCTTTGTGACCACCTAGAAGGGTGGGATAGGGAGGGTGGGAGGGAGGGAGATGCAAGAGGGAAGAGATATGGGAACATATGTATATGTATAACTGATTCACTTTGTTATAAAGCAGAAACGAACACACCATTGTAAAGCAATTATACTCCAATAAAGATGTTTTTAAAAAAAAGAAAGTTGTTGCTTCTGTAAGAGCAAAGGAGGAAAAATTGAGAAGCTTGAGAGGTTGAAAATATGAAAATGATATAGCAGTGTATGATCTTCTCCCTACAGCCACTTAAAGGAGAATTCCTTTTACTATTTGACTTACGTGTTTTGAAACCTCCAGGTGAGGATGTCCCAGAGCCTTTCCCAGTGGTACCTGGGATGGGAGAGAATATAAAGAGGAGGAAATGTGCAGGGATGTCTTTCTTATTAGATGGAGATCATGGTTTAGGACAAATCATGTGTTTCTGTAAAAGAATGCATTCCTTCTCTAGGATTCCTTGTTCCAAAAGGTGAAATAAACATTCTTTTTTATTGATCTGTTTCATTTCTTGTGGTAAACTCCAGTCTTCTGGGATCCTTCTTTTCTGGAACTAGTATCATGGAGTTGGGTCCCTCTCCCATCTTCAACTTTTTAACTTCCCCAACTTCACCCGTTTTACTTCTAGTAGATTGGCTCCCTGAAATTATGCTAGTGACTCCTGAAGGTTAAAAAATGGAAAGGATCAAGAATCTTGAAATTTTAATTAATTATTTCAAGACAGTTCTCCCTTTTAATTTCAAAGTTTTATAATTGTAAGGCTAGGCTCTCCGAAAAACAAAATATTAAAAACACACATGTCCCCTGCAAATTCTGGTTGATCCTGTTTGATTTGACATTCTGAACCCCAAAATTAGAAGCAATCTAGTCTCCAGCACACCAAAACTTTGCCTTATGGATTTGACTTAACCATACTGGCAATTGTTGAGCCCCAACTCCTCCCTTTTTCAGGCTCCTTTGCCTTTGCCCACCTATATAGCCCAAGGAATCATGTTTCCGTTTATTTGTCTTCTCTTCTCACTCTATATGACCATCATAAGGAAACCCACCAGCATCCACAGTTTCAAATATCATTTGTAAGTGAATGACTTGACAAATCTCTATCTCCAATGCAAGCCTCTCTTCTGTGTTCTGGTTGCACTTATCACTCCTGCTGAGCATACTAACTGGACACCTCAGAGCATTTTAAACTCAAACTGTCAACATTTGACCTCACTATATCTTCTATCAGTTATAAATTTTTTCCTTCCTCCCGTATATTCCCAGGTGTGATAGTTGTGCCAATAGTCACCCTCGTGGTAACTGAAATCACAAGAGGAGAGAATCAGTTTATGATTCCCTTTTACTAGGGTTTTGAAGTAGGATTTGGTTTAGCACAAATTATATAAGGAACCTTCTTGCCTTAAGTGTGGCTTCTATTATGCCATTTTATTACAAATATACAAAAAAGGCAATTCACACGGGGTAAAATATAGGGCAGTTAACATCCTAACAATTTGTACCCAAAGAGAGATTCAGGTAGAATAGAATTCCCCCTAATTTTATTATAGCCAACGTGATTTACTTTAAGATGAAGAGAAAAATAATTATTTGACTGCTATTGCTCACCTATTTTAATTCTACCCTGGGTGGTTTCACCACTTCCCAAAGAAGTTGTGGCCCCTAAGTGAAAGGAAGAAAGGAGAAGAATACTAAATTTGGAAGACTCGTGTACTCAGAAAAGTTGGGTGGTATCCACTGGGTATGGTAGGGAATGTGTGTTTTTGGGTGAAGGAGTTGAAGGGAGGAGGCTATCTCATTACTGAAGTTCTTTATACTCCCCATTAGGTTATTGCTTTACCTGTGTTAGAGTTTCCAGATGCAACTGTTGTGCCAGAGACTACACTAGTGGTACCTGAAGTAGAAGAGAGAAACAGAGAATCCCAATAGTGATGCATTTACCATCCCGAGAAGAGCATGGCCAACAAGACTCTCTGGGACATGAAAGTAGAAGACTCTTCTTGGGGTTATCCTGTCAAAATGAGTTGCATTCTCCATTTTTAAATTCAGGGCCACAATAAAAACATTGGCTCGTGTCCCGGCCTTGATGATTTGCTTCTTAAGGTTAAATATCAGACGTCGCTGGGCCTCTCCCATATTTACCTGTTTCACTTCCAGGGCTTGGCCTCTCAGATGTGCCAGTGGTGGCTCCTAATGACAAGAAATAAAAACAATATTTGTCTAAATGCATTTAATTGTATAAAGTGAATAAATTCATAACATCCGAAATCCAAAATTTAATAGACCTAAACTTCCAGAGTTACTTCCATCATCTCTGCTTCCCTACTTATAACTATATGGACATATATTGCCTCCATCTCACACCAAGGTAATAGCTTGAATGTCCAAAGGGAATCCTTTCTGGACTTCCCTCTTAAGAATTACAGTATAAGGTTTATCCCAGAAGAAATGATATAATTTTCATAAATACAAGCTTCCTCCTTTTCTTTGGTTATGCTTCCTTCTCTGGAAGTTGTAGCTTCTAAGAGTGAAAAGGTAGAGAGTAATGAAGGCTAATAGAAAGTCATAAAAAGGTATCATGTGCTATTGCTCCAGAATTTGCCCCAAGAAAGAAATTATAGCACATGTTTCCTCATTGATTCACCTGTGTTGGAAATCCAAGGTGAGATGGTACTACCACGATCCACTCCAGTAGTACCTGAAAACAAAATTGAATGGTATTTGAGAGATTACTACAAGCAACTATATGCCAATAAAATGGACAACCTGGAAGAAATGGGCAAATTCTTAGAAAAGCACAACCTTCCAAGACTGAACCAGGAAGAAATAGAAAATATAAACAGAACAATCACAAGCACTGAAATTTAAACTGTGATTAAGAATCTTCCAACAAACAAAAGGCCATGACCAGATGGCTTCACAGGGGAATTCTATCAAACATTTAGAAAAGAGCTAACACCTATGCTTATCAAACTCTTCCAAAATATAGCAGAGGGAGGAACACTCACAAATTCATTCTACGAGGCCACCATCACCCTGATAATAAAATCAGACAAAGATGTCACAAAGAAAGAAAATTACAGGCCAACATTACTGATGAACATAGATGCAAAATTCCTCAACAAAATACTAGCAAAGAGAATCCAACAGCACATTAAAAGGATCATACACCATGATCAAATGGGGTTTTTCCCAGGAATGCAAGGATTCTCCAATATATGCAAATCAATCAATGTGATACACCATATTAACACACTGAAGGACAAAAACCATATAATCTTCTCAGTATATGCAGAAAAAGCTTTGGACAAAATTCAACACCCATTTATGATAAAAACTTTCCAGAAAGCAGGCATAGAGGGAACTTACCTCAACATAATACAGGCCATATATGACAAATCCACAGTCAACATCGTTCTCAATGGTAAAAAACTGAAACCATTTCCACTAAGATCAGGAACAAGACAAGGTTGCCCACTCTCACCACTATTATTCAACATAGTTTTGGAAGTTTTAGCAACAGCAATCAGAGAAGTAAAAGAAGTAAAAGGAATCCAAATTGGAAAAGAAGAAGTAAAGCTGTCACTGTTTGCAGATGACATGATACTATACATAGAGAATCCTAAAGATGCTACCAGAAAACTACTAGAGCTAATCAATGAATTTGGTAAAGTAGCAGGATACAAAATTAATGCACAGAAATCTCTTGCATTCCTATACATTAATCATGAAAAATCTGAAAGAGAAATTAAGGAAACACTGCCCTTTACCATTGCAACATAAAGAATAAAATACCTAGAAATAAGCCTACCTAAGGAGACAAAAGACCTGTATGCAGAGAACTATAAGACACTGGTGAAAGAAATTAAAGATCATACAAACAGATGGAGACATATACCATGTTCTTGGATTGGAAGACTCAACATTGTGAAAAAGACCATTCTGCCCAAAGCAATCTACAGATTCAATGCAATCCCTATCAAACTACCAATGACATTTTTCACAGAACTAGGACAAAAAATTGCACGGTTTGTACGGAAACACAAAATACCCTGAAGAACCAAAGCAATCTTGAGAAAGTAAAAAGGAGGTGGAGGAATCAGACTCCCTGACTTCAGAATATACTACAAAGCTACAGTAATCAAGACAGTATGGTACTGGCACAAAACCAGACATATAGATCAAAGGAACAGGATAGAAAGCCCAGAGATAAACCCACGCACATATGGTCACCTTATCTTTGATAAAGGAGGCAAGGACACACAATTCAGAAAAGACAGTGTCTTCAATAAGTGGTGCTGGGAAAACTGGACAGCTACATGTAAAAGAATGAAATTAGAATACTCCCTAACACCATAAACAAAAATAAACTCAAAATGGATTAAAGATCTAAATGTAAGGCTGGAAACTATCAAACTCTTAGAGGAAAGCATAGGCAGAACACTCTATGACATAAATCACAGCAAGATCCTTTTTGACCCACCTCCTAGAGAAATGGAAATAAAAACAAAAATAAACAAGTGGGACCTAATGAAACTTCAAAGCTTTTACACAGCAAAGGAAACCATAAACAAGACCAAAAGACAACCCTCAGAATGGGAGAAAATATTTGCAAATGAAGCAACTGACAAAGGATTAATCTCTAATATATACAAGCAGCTCATGCAGCTCAATATCAAAAACACAAACAACCCAGTCTAAAGTTGGGCAGAATAACTAAATAGACATTTCTCTAAAGAAGATTTACAGATTGCCAACAAACGCATGAAAGGATGCTCAAAATCACTAATCATTAGAGAAATGCAAATCAAAACTACAATGAGGTATCACCTCACACCGGTCAGAATGGCCATCATCAAGAAATCTACAAACAATAAGTGCTGGAGAGGTTGTGGAGAAAAGGGAACCCTCTTGCACTGTTGGTGGGAATGTAAATTGATACAGCCACTATGGAGAACAGTATGGAGGTTCCTTAAAAAACTACAAATAGAACTACCATACGACCCAGCAATCCCACTACTGGCCATATACCCTGAGAAAACCATAGGTCAAAAAGTGTCATGTACCACAATGTTCATTGCAGCTCTGTTTACAATAGCCGGGACATGGAAGCAACCTAAGTGTCCATCGACAGATGATGGATAAAGAAGATGTGGCACAGATATACAATGGAATATTACTCAACCATAAAAAAGAAGTGAAACTGAGTTATTTGTAATGAAGTGGATGGACCTAGAGTCTGTCATACAGAGTGAAGTAAGTCAGAAAGAGAAAAACAATTACCATATGCTAACACATATATATGGAATATATATATATATATATATATATATATATATATATATATATATATATATATATATATATATATATATATATAAAGGTTCTGAAGAACCTAGGGGCAGGACAGGAATAAAGACGCAGATGCAGAGAATGGACTTGAGGACACAGGGATGGGGAAGGGTAAGCTGGGGTGAAGTGAGAGAGTGGCATGGACATATATACACTACCAAATGTAAAATAGATAGCTAGTGGGAAGCAGCCGCATAGCACAGGGAGACCAGCTCAGTGCTTTGTGACCACCTAGAGTGGTGGGATAAGGAGGGTGGGAGGGAGACACAAGAGGGAGGGGATATAGGGATATATGTATACATATAGCTGATTCACTTTGTTATACAGCAGAAATTAACACAACATTGTAAAGCAATTATACTCCAATAAAGATGTTTTTAAAAAAGTTGAATGGTATCATTATGTCAATTTTATTCCTACAATAAGAAGAGCATATTCTAGAATAGGATGGGGAAACTACAGAATTCTTTATTGCGTTAAAATGTTGTTTTCAGGGATAGATTTTCCAGAGTTTTTTATATTTTTTTCTAATGTAATATTTCATCCCAATAAAACTTTGGTGGGGGGAAGGTGCAATGTCGGGTGGTTGTGGGAGTCTCAATGATAATATTCCTTTCTCTGGGATCAATGTCAGTGAAACAAAGGTAGTTTCCTTTACTTACCTGTTTGAATGCCAGTGACTTGGCTACTAGATCCCCCTAGAAGAATAAACAGTAAAGGGTTGATTGCCCATTGAATTTTCATCTGGGTAAAGTATTGATGTTACTGAAATTTTAATGTGCAAGAAAAGTTTAGACATGTGACAAAGAAATCTAGTGAAATAGTGTGGTAATAGTAGCAGAGGAGCATAGCTAAGTGGATGGACCTTGAAGCCAGACGGCCCTAGTTGAAATCTGCTGTTTATTTGCTGTGTGACCTTGCACACGTTAGTTAATATCTCTCTGCCATAGGTTTCCTTATCTGTGAACACAGTAGTAGTTACCTCACAGTTTGGTGTGAAGGAAAAGAAATAATAATAAGTTGTAGAATAGTTCCTGGCACATAGTTAGTGTTCAAAAGAGTTAGCTATTATTGTTATTGTAAGTG
Organism: Balaenoptera musculus; assembly: GCF_009873245.2. NCBI lineage: Eukaryota > Metazoa > Chordata > Mammalia > Artiodactyla > Balaenopteridae > Balaenoptera > Balaenoptera musculus. The sequence continues at coordinate 31,497,146 of NC_045794.1, read as the reverse complement.
AAAAGTGGAGAGGTTATGAAGCTTGTGTGCTCACATGTATTTATTCCAGTTTCTGTGGTCCCACTGCCTCCAGAGGGTGTACTAGTTTCTAAGAGAGAAGAAAAGTAAAAAAAAAAAAAGTAAGATGAAGAGGATTTAGCACTCTGAGAAAAGTTAAGCATTCAGGAAAGTTAAGCATTTTAAGAAAAGTTTTCTTGATAACAGCACCATGAAAGATAATTTACTAGTAGAGATTTTCCTGTGGAGGATTCTCTCCAGTTGGTTGGCTCACCTGTGTTTGAACTCCCAGGTTCAACTGTAGTGCCAGAAGCTACCCTTGTGGTACCTGCAACAAAAAGAGAAGTGGTGACTTTTCCTCCCATGGGGGGAATCTGATCATCTTTTGGGTTTTTTCAACTGCTTGTGAATTATTTGTGTTCTCTTATGCATAGTTTTATTCCCAAATCAAACAAAGATGCAAATTCCTCAGCATAGGAGGCCCCTCTTCTGGAATTTAATGGTAGTAAGATAGGGGTTATTCATGCTCTGCCTTCTTGTTCTTCTGGGCCCCTTCCTACCATAGTCACCTAATGTGTTTCCAGTTCCTTCATTTATTGATACTCCAGTGGTAGCTCCTAAGAGGATGAAAATAGGAAAACTTTTTAATGTAAACATAGACAGTTATTGGGATAAGCGCTGCACATTTCAGTCACTTTTGTACTCAAGGAAGAATCTAATGAACAGAGGTCAATTTTCTATGTTCATTGTAGCCTTCTGTTTACCTGAAATAGAACCCTCTGGGACTGTCTTTCCATCATTTAATTTCGTGGTGATACCTAAAATGGCAAACAGAAAAAACTTTCTAGACATTTATCACTTCTACTTTCATTTGCAGGGATCTACATGTATGAGGCTGGACCACGGAAAGAGAGGGACTTCAAAAATCTGCCCAAATTGATTCAAAATCAAGTAACAAAAGAAAACATTGTTGATCTGAGATGAGAGTTCCTAAAGAGTTCCTCCACGAGAAACTGTCCTGCAAGAAACAAAAAGCACGGTTGACCATTGAACAAGGTGGGGGTTAGGAGTGCCGACTCCCTCCATAGTCAAAAAATCCATGCATAATTTACAGTTGCCCCTCTGTATCCACAGATATTCCATATCCATGATTCCACATCCCTGGATTCAACCAACCACAGATTGTGTGGTAACAATAATATTTACTATTGAAAATAACCCACATATAAATGGACCTGTGCAATTCAAACCCATGCTGTTCAGGGTCAACTGTAATTTATCAACCAAAATTCTCACACACACCACCAAACACACACGTACACAATAATTCTCATCTATTTTCCATTCCACTACAGTAGTTCTAATGACTCCAGTGGAAGTTGTGGTTTCTGTAAATTAAAAAAAAGAAGAAACGGATAAAAGATTTAGGAAGAAGGGAAAATAGGCTATGATGTTCTTACATGAGAAGATCAGTGTGAAAGACATTTTTGCCACCTTATTTCTAGAAAGGATGCTTTCTTTCCAGCTTGTTAACCTACCAGTATTGGAACTTCTATGTTCAACAGTGGTACCTGAGGCCATACCCTTGGTATCTGAAATGAGAAGGACATGGGATTATCATGCAGAATCTTCCACATCGAGGCAATCTGAGTATCAAATCAATGTATAAAAATAAATGTATATTTCCAGGGCCATATCATTCAGTGTTACATTGTGCATGGCAGCTTCCAGAGGCACTGTTCACAGAGACCGTTTTGTCCAGATGACAGACCTGTAAGCATGCCATTTCGTTGGCCTTTCTACTCTTGGATTGAATCACGTGGGTTTTTCTCGTATATCAATTATTTCATTCATTCAACAAATATTTATTGAGCTCTGTTGAATACTAGAGATTCATCAGTGAATAAATAAATGAAGACTTTTTACTCAAGAAGCCTATTTTCTAGTCGGCCTACTTAGCAAATATAACACAAAATCTTCAGCTAAGAACAGAGGAATTTTTCCCACATTTACTTGTTTTACTTTCAGTGACTTGATTGTCTGATGTTCCAGAGATAGTTCCTAATGGTTGAAAGCAGGAAAAAGACTCTGTGTATGTTATGACCTTTAATCATACATGGAGGCAACCAACCATTAGGCAATTTAGAATTTAAAGCTCAAGACACAAGTCAAATGGGAAACAAAGTTTTCTAAGTTCATTTTAGTCATCTTCTTACCTGAGACAGAACCTTCTGGGATAGTGTTGACTCCTACAGTAATGCCTATAATATCCAGTGGGTTAATCTTCCAGGGAATTACTACTCCTACTGCCCTCTTCAGAAATCCACACCACAGTGCCAGGCATGGGAAAAGGCTGGTCCAGAAACCAGCTGGGGGTTGTGAATCAACAGTATTTTGGGCCCTGCATATCAGCTGGAGGGCCTGCCCTTCCTGTACAATCTCTCTGATCCAGAGGCAAACTCATGATGGTTCTCAACGGCAATGCTAACATCTGGGAATCCTAGTTCTCACAGATTTCATCACAATGACTCTGAGGCTTTCTAAGGAAGTTTTAGACTCTGGAAAAAAGAAATGAGGAAAGTGGAAAGTATGTTTGGGGATACATATTTCTCCCTGAGGTTAGACAAGGGATGATTGCCTTTGTATCTATTCCATTACCAGTGCTGGAACTTCCAGATGCAATAGCTGGGCTGGAGACTACACCACTGGTACCTAAAATCACCAAGGAAAAGGGATTATATGTCATTTCCTTTACGTTCAAAGAAGAGCTAAGAAGAAAATCATTATGTTTCTTTTCAGTCATTGAGGTCCTATTCTAGGATTCCTCACATATCTTTCCACAAGTACATTTCTTTTGGAAAAAAATTAAGTAAAACTATATTTTCACATTAGGAGTCCTCTTATTCTGAATATTGGTAAATATCAGGGACATATTTATATTTTCTCATGTTCACCTGTTTGACTGTCAGAGACCTGGCTCCCTGGTACAGTGGGCTGAAGAGAAGACAAGACAAAGGGATTGAGTGAGAGACAGAGAGAGATTTAGAGAGAGAGAGAGAGTATTTTGTTGTATATGAATTCAAGGATTTGGGAAAGTATTAACACTCTGGAATTTGGAAGCTCAGACAAAGATTTCCATAGGGCAGAAATCACTCTGCACTCTGTATTATTTCAGCCAGAAGGAATTGACAAAAAAAGAGAATTCTTTTTGGATTCTAGCTAATATGCTGGTGATATTTGTAATACCAATGGAGAAATCCCATCCCTTCTTTAGACTTGAAGCAGTGAAGCTCAATTCTGTATTTAATGGATTTTCAAAAAGATTTTATTTCTAATAGCAAACCTATTTTGACTCACTTGCAGTGTCCCTAAATTACACACAAACTTTCTCAAGGAAAGCCTAGAGAGTCCTAAAACTGATGGCCTCAAATCACAGACTCTTTTTTCACCTGTTTGAGCTCCAGTTCTAGTCTCTTCTGTGGAAGTTGTGGCCTCTGAGGGAAGAAATAGGATAATGATGGAGTCTGGGAATTTGGAATACTGGGAAGAGATATTGGGGTATTTTTTATTATAGAAGCCCTAAAAGAGAGATCATGACATCTGAGATTAAATATGGGGAATTTCCTTCTTGTTAACTTACCTGTGTTAGAACTTTCAGATGCAATGGTTATTCCAGACAATTCTCCAGTGATACCTAAAATGCAAAAAGTAAATGTTGCAATACAGCATTTCCTCCTCAGTTCATCTTGGAATCATCAGTGTGGCCCTAAAGCACTGGTATCCTTTTCTGAAGACTGTCTATGAAAACAATGGAAAATAAAAAACTTGACAGCATTTCATTTCCCAAGTCAGCTTTGGATGGATGTGGTGCTCCTGGGGTTCCCTTTTACTATGGAGTAAGAGGAAGCAGCAGTAAAAATCACCCTTACCTGTTTTACTTCCAGGGACATATCCACCTGGTGTGCCAGAGGTGCCTAAGTGAGGGAATAAAGTATGGTTTAATCTTTGTAAGAAGGAATCTTTGATATAACTTGGAACATTTTGATAATCAGTTGCCTTCATGAAGTTTTCCATCGAGGGGAGATAGAAAATAAATAATAAACATCATGCATAAGTATGAGAGAGATGATGATAGACAGCAGGCTATGGCAGGAAGGCAAGCTGGGTAAGCAGGATTGGAAGTACTGGGTGAGGGGGTTGGGATATACGCAATATGTATGCATACCTTTTTACAGGAAAAAAAAAATCTTTGTAAGCCAGAACACTGAGGACAGCTTGATTGAGACATCTGAGGTCTTGGAATTCCCAAGAAGAATAATTACCCGGGTTCATATGGTACAATATTGTTGAAGAAGAGGATTGTCATGGAGAGGATGTACAACTAGTTGACCCTAAAGCTAGACCCAGGCAATCAGTGACACCTCGCCCCCTGCCCTGGCCTTGGAACTTACGTTCTGACCACAGTTCCCATAGTGGGAGCCATTTTCAAGGATGCAGCCTGGAGAGAGCAATGTGTCGTTGAAACCTTCAGGATGGTATACGTGACTGAACCCAGTTAAGGTCTCTGTATAAACTTTTAAGATTCTGGCAGGCAGATGCAGAGATCTACTTGTCTTATGGCTGCCTAAGACAAGCTTTGTATGTAAGTTTCCTTGCTTATTAAACCTGCTACCCACCAACCTGGAGTGGTTTGCCTCTTTCTTCAGTCTCACCTTGCCCTTTGTGGATGGAGCCAAGTTTCAGATTTCACCCAGGAAGCTCCTGAGTTTTTGAACCAACAAATATGGCAGGTCCTTCCCTCATACTCTTTCCCATTCATTTGCTCACTGAAGCGACCCAAATAGAGAAATAATGAGAACCTAGGCCTTGGACTGAAAAACTCACCTCCTGGTAGTCCTCCTTGGGTGGTCTTACTGCCTCTTGTGGAACTTGTGGCTTCTGAGAGAAGAAAAAAAAAAAGGAGTAAAGACTTGGGGTGTGGACAGGACATTCTGGGCTTCCACAGTCTATATCTCCTGAAGGTCCACGTTTAGGACTCCTGACCTGTGTTGGCACTTCTAGGTCCCAGAGTTTTGCCAGAGATGCTCTCAATTGTGCCTGAAAGAAAAAAAAGAAAAAAAAAAAAAAGGATTGTGGTCAACTTGTTGCACATCGTGAAATGGGCATAGGCTTTAAAAAAAACCGTTTCTCCCATATACCAGTGAATCTATATTTCTCTGGACTTCTTAGTTTCAAGAGATCCTCCAGGTATTTCCTTCAAAACATGTCATTCCCTTCGCAAATTTATGGAGAAAGTCCTCCACCACTGAGACCCCCTTTTAGGGTCTAGTTAAAGGAAGATAGATTTGAGGGCAAATCACCTGTATAACTATCAGGAGTGGGCCCCGTGATGCCCTGATGAAGGCTCGTTAGAACACAAGCAAGAAAAGTTGAAGTGTCTGAACTGAATTTATTGATGTCAAATATTGAACACCTGCTAAAATTTTGCCCAATATGCTGAATATGGAAATTCAAAGAGTTTTGATATATTTCAGACAAGACTTTTTATTGGGAAGATATTAAAAAGTACAAGTAGTGACTCAGCAGTGCTCACCCATGATTATTCCAACTCTTGCTGTTCCACTTTCTTCTACAGAAGTTGTGGCCTCTGAGAGAGGGGAAAACAGAAGAGAGATGATTGGAAACTATGCAAGGACCATGGAAAATATGTGGTAGTTCTCCTACACAGGATAGCACTGGAGTAAACTCATCATAGCTGGATCCATGGAAGATTCCCTGCCATTTTGTCGACTCACTTGTGTTGGAACTGCCAAGGGCAACAGTTGTGCCAGGAATTACCCCAGTGGTGCCTGAAACACAAAGGGTCTAAAGTCTTCACAGTGACTTGTGTTTGTCTCCTAAAGACCTGCCTCTAGAAGAAATGTGCTATATCAAAGGGTCCTTTCACTGCTTCCTGATGAGGTGAGAGTCATAAGCCTTTTCTATGACTCATGCCATTAAAAAAGCAATCAAAATGTTCCCAAGTTGAAGCAAATTTCTCAGACAACCCATTTATTCCAAGACAGGAAAAAAAGGTGGTTTTCTCCCAGGTTCACCTGTCACACTCCCAGTTACTTGACCTCCTGGTACTGCAGTGCTATCTACTGTGGGACGAAAACCAGAAAAACATTTGAATGTGCCAAGGAAAATACTGAATATCATTATTGATTATTTGAGTGAGAAAAACTTTATATAGGTAGGCCTATTCACATTGATTTCTCTTCTTCCTAGGTGTGTAATATTCCTTGGTCCCCCTGATGCATATGCCATTCCAAGGAGAAACCCCTCACATGGATTACACAGCAGCCCATCTTTAGAAAGTTACAGCTGTGAGGCTAGATGCTAGTATTGAAAGTTCTTCCATAACATGTTAAATCTAAGAAAATCCTAAAAGCCAATGAAAACTACTCTGCAGGAGATCACACCTCCCAACAGGCAAACCTATGGAGAGTCATAATTCATTCTAAACCTCAAACTATGAGCAACCCATTTGTACCAGGTCTGAGTCCAGTTCCAGGTGTGTCGCTGCCTCCTATTAATCTTGTGGTCTCTGAGGAAATAAAGTGATGAATGATGAGGCCTGAGGATTTGGAATATTAAGAAAAGAATGATGTTGATATTTTATCAGAACAGGTCTACTAACTACATTATGAGGTTAAATAACAAGATTTCCTTCTTGTTAACCTACCTGTGTGGGAACTTCCAGATATGGCTGTCTTAGAGAATTCTCCTGAAGTACCTAAAGTGAGAAAAATAAAGGGATCAACACAGCATTAACTCCCCAATGAATACTGAAGTAGCTATGCAGCCTTGAACCACTGGAGACCTTTCCTGCAGACTTTTGATTCTGTAGGAAATGAACCATCAATTACTCCCACAATTTCCTTTCCTGACTCACCTATTGATCATTATCGTTATTAGAGTTCCCTTTCCATAGGGTCCACTGAAAGTGAAAGGAGACCTTATGTCACCCTCACCTGTTTCACTTCCAGACCCTGGGCTCCCTGGAGTGGTGACAGAGCTGCCTGAAGGAGGAAAAAGGCAGATGATGGGTTCCTTTTTCTAAGTTTTACTCATCAATTACTTGAGCTGATTTGATATTCAGATATTTAAAATAGATCTCCTTGACTCTAATACTCTGATAAGGTTAACTTATTTAGTCCATCTTACCTGACATGGAACTCTGTGAACTGCTGCTGGCTCCAGGTAAAAACATGGTGATACCTATTAAAGCAAATAGAGTGAAGCTTCAAAATAAGTATACATTTCATCATTCCACTAGTATTTATTAAGCATCTCTTCTGTGCAGTATTGTTTTAGGCCCTTGCATATATCAGCGAGCAGAATATTCAAAATCCCTCCCCTAATGCAAGTTACATTCTAGCAACTGGAGACCAACAGTGAACAATAAACATAATAAATAAGTCGATGTGATAGATGTTAGTAAGTGCTATGAGAACATGGCAAACCATATAAAAGGATAGGGGACTTGCTAGGCAGGGGCTGGCTAGCAGGTCACCCTCATTCCTGCCATTCAACAACTAGCTCTGCAAGCCCAGGCCTCTGGAAATCCAGATGGAGACATCTGAGTTCATGGAATTCTTAGGCAGACCCAGGTTTGTGACTCTGGCATATTGTGTTCCCAGAGGAAATTCAGGCCCCTTTCCTTTGCCCACTTTCAACTAATGTGTTCACTGTATTCACACAAACAGAGATTTGATGAAAGTCCCAAAGCCTCAGACTAAAAGAGCTCACCTCCTGGAAGTTCTGGTTGGGTGGTCCCACTTCTTCTCGTGGAATTGGTGACCTCTGACAGAGAAAAGAAAGAAAGGAGTAAAGACTAGGGTGTGGGAAAGTACACACTGTGCTTTTGTCAGAATATATCACCCAAGGTGCCACTGTCCAGATTTTGCATGTATTTTCATACTTGCCTGTGTTGTAACTTCCAGGTTCCAGAGTTTTTCCAGAGACTATACCAGTAGTACCTAAAACAAGAAAGGGTCAGTGGTCACTAGCTCAATTGCTGTTCACCACGTGATTTAAATAGGAATCTAAAGTCTCTGTGCAGCAGCAAACTATAACCCTGAGACTTTTAGTACCAGTAAGTGATCCATATATGCCCCTTGTAATATGTCTTTCTACAATTTTACTGAGAAGGTGCTCAATTATCAGGTCCCTTTCTTTGGAGGGGAGATAGGAAATTTCTCTCCACATTACCAGTTTATCTGTCCCTAGTTTGACTTCACAATAGTCTAGTGAAGGCTCTTATAAGCTCAGGAAATAAGGAAACTGTCTTGTCTTGTTTTTCTGAATTTGCTCAATATAACACATATAAAGAGTGCAGATATATTTTCAGAAGATTGTTTTTGAGAAGTTATCATAAAGTTCAGGTATTAGCTTAGCAGGGCTCACCTTTAGCTATTCCAACTCTGGTTGTTTCACTTTCTCCTTCTGCAGGAGAGAAGGAGGAAAGAGTTAACTGGAGAATATTTAAGGATCATGGAAAGGATATGGCAGTAGGTCTGCAAAAGATAGTAACAGAGGAGACATCTAATTTGTGGGAGGACTGTGGAAGATTCTATGTCACCTTGTTGACTCACCTGTGTTGAAACTGCCAGGGGCAACAGTTGTGCCAGGGGCTACCTCAGTGGCGCCTGAAACACAAAATGAAATGTAGTCACCATGGTGCTCATGTTTCTTTCCTAAAAGCATGCCTCTAGAAAGAACCTAGGTATATCTTCATAGTATCTAACTGGACTGCTCACTGACTCTTCTCTGATGATGAGCCCTGTGTAGTTTTCATTAACCATTTTATTACCAAAGCAATCATAGAGACAATGTTCTCAACCAGAGATATGCCTCCTGGCATTCTACATCGAGGAAACAGGGTGGGTTTCTCCCACCCTCTCCTGTCTTACTCCCTATGACTTGGCTTTCTGATGCTACACTGGTACCTGCTCTGGATTCAAAACAGAAGCCATGAGTGTGCTAAGAACTTGAGACACTGGGAAAATACTATGCTCTTCATTGCTTCCTTGTGAAAAGCATACATCTACATGGGACAGACATGTTTCCTAGGTTCCTGTAACTCTTCTCAGTTTCTCAGGAATACAAAGTTTTCTCACTCTTCCCTCATCAAAGCTTATGGTACATGTAAGTCCACAGAAGAAGTTATTCATAACAATTACTACAATCCCAACTTCAGGGATTACATCTATGACTCTAGATTCTGTTATTAGCAACTTTTCAGAAAAAAAATTCAAAACTGAAAAATAATTAATTTGCCTAAAATGCAGTATTGGTAGAGTAAATATGAACTGTTCTCCAGAAATTCTCTCTAGGACCTCCTGTGTCATAATTAGTGGTAATAACAAGACAGGAGTTGCTCCTTCTCACCTGTCTGGAATCCAATTCCAGCAGTACCAATACCTTCTCTGGAAGTTGTAGCCTCTGAGGTAGAAAATAGGAGAACAGTAAATTCTGGGCATTTGGGATATGGGGAAGAGGCATTTAGTATTATTTTTTCACAGCAGCCCTACAAAAAGCTTCATGTCCTGAGTGCCTATAGCGGTGTTCTTATTATTATTTCAACCATACCTGTGTTGGAAATGCCTTTCTTAAAGGATCTCTCCGGTTTCTGATAGTAGGCAATGAGTGACAACAGAGTGATGCATATTGAATGGTCCCCATTCCACAAAGGTAGAATCTAGTGGATCAGGGGGGCAAGTACCAAAATCAAACACCTCATCAGATAAGGACCAGAAAGGGATTTTATATCAGTGAACAAAATAAGAAAAAAATGTCTGTCCTCATGGAGGTTACACTCAAATGTAAATGCTAAAAGAATGCAGAGGGGGAACAATTAAGAAAAAGTGGAACATTCTAAAAAATAAATTTCTTTTGCATATCTTTTAAAACTGTTAAATTTAAAAGAGACACCAGGATGCAATAAAAGATAAAAAATTTAATGGAAATGGTAGGTGACAAATAATATGCTGAGAAATATGGGACTGCCTTTTTATTTAATAAAGAGGGTATTTCTAGAGTCATTTTTGTTTAGTTGATTGGTTCTGTAAGTTTGTACACAACCAGTGTAGAATTTAATAATTATATATGAGATTCAATATGTCTTTGGTATGATTTAAGAAGGTATAAAAATAGAAAAAGCAAGAGCCCTATGCTACCAAAATCTAATTTGAAGTTTATGTTTTATTAATCTGATAAATTAAGACTTCTGCTATCACATATTTGATTCTAGTTACTGTAACACCATTTTTTTTCAAATCCACATTTACAATGTGACATTTTTTCATCTGTTACTCAGGCTGCTTCAGTGGCACTAAAATTTAAAAATACAAATATATTTATAAATGTACATTTTTATTTACCTCAATTCATACAGATTAATTTGTATTAGGTTAAAATTTGAGAAGAATATCACAGTCCCTTAGATATTTTTCAGAGCTCAAGTAGAAAAAATAGAAATATTATTTCAAGGCACATCGTGAAAAAGCATAATTTTGTCATTTTAATACCAACTTACCTACAACAGGTTCTGGTGGAATTGTATTATCTGAGCCTAATAAAGAAAAATTAAATTCATGTTTCAATTAAATAATATACTTGAATTTTATTTTTAAAATTCACCACAATGCTTCAACTGCTATGATATATAAAATTTTTTATTAAAAAACAGAAATATGTCATTTCCACAGAGGCTCATCTTAGAAATTCTATTCAGGGTGAGAGACCTCTTGGGAGAGAAATTGCAAAGTGCTCTTTTAAGAAATCATCTATGAGTTACAAATTATCAAACTATAAACAAAAGCATTGCCCTTTTCCCAAATAAAATGTTTACACATATGTAATTCTTCTTTGGTTCCATTTAAAGACTAAAGTCTTGAACTTGGAAAATGCAAAAAAAAAAAAAGATAAAATACATACTGTGCCCAGGAGTCACATATTAGTAACTACGGAATTAATTTACAATTATGACGTTCAATATATAATATGAAGCATGGCAATTCATTTAGGTTAGCATAACCATAGATTGAATAGATAATATTATACATTTAGTCTGCATCAAATTATCAAATTAATTATTTTCTAGTGATTAGTTTGTAAAATAATTTTATATAAGGGGAGTTTATAAGAGTAGTTAGAATAAACATAGGGTAAATCTTTACCAGGAAAAGAAAGAATAAGCAATCTATTCTTTAAATATTGGACAATTTATTCACTAAAACCTAGGTTCTATTAGATAACCTGCAAATTGAGAAATGAAGTTTTTCCCAATATACTCAATATGAGTATATTGGCTTGGCCAAAAAGTTCATTCGGGTTTTTCCACACGATGCTACAGGAAAACCCAAACGAACTTTTTGGCCGACCCAGTGTTACTAATCTAGAAACTTGATAATATATTATAGGCTTGAATAAATAGTCCATTTATTGTTAAGAAAAAATTGTCTTATAAGTATTTGTGAATTTTATGTCATGTTGTAATAATTGTAAAAAGAAATGAAGAGATAAAATTTTGATTTGCAAAACAATAGTATTATAATTTTCATAACTAAAATGCCCCAAATCTTGTGATTTCAGAATGGCAAAATGCCAAAGTTTCTCAACATATTAAAAATGTTATACTTTTTTTTATTTATTATCTGCTGCTGTAGTTTTTATAGTTAGAAATGGGGAAAATTTAAGCTATGTAAATATTAAATGCAAGCTTTTATTAATGGGTCACTAAAGATCATTGTATATTTGCCTTAGTGGAGGATGCCCTTGTGGTAAAGAGCAGACTGTGGAGTCAGTACACAATGGATAAAAATATTGTCTCCACATGTAAGTTGATACAGCCACTATGGAGAACAGTATGGAGGTTCCTTAAAAAACTAAAAATAGAACTGCCATATGACCGAGCAATCCCACTACTGGGCATATACCCTGAGAAAACCATAATTCAAAAAGAGTCATGTACCACAATGTTCATTGCAGCTCTATTTACAATAGCCGGGACATGGACGCAACCTAAGTGTCCATCGACAGATGAATGGATAAAGAAGATGTGGCACATATATACAATGGAATATTACTCAGTCATAAAAAGAAACGAAATTGAGTTATTTGTAGTGAGGTGGATGGACCTAGAGTCTGTCATACAGAGTGAAGTAAGTCAGAAAGAGAAAAACAAATACTGTATGCTAACACATATATATGGAATCTTAAAAAAAAAAAAAATGGTTCTGAAGAACCTAAGGGCAGGACAGGAATAAAGACACAGATGTAAAGAATGGACTTGAGGACACAGGGAGGGGGAAGGGTAATCTGGGACGAAGTGAGAGAGTAGCATTGACATATATACCCTACCAAATGTAAAATAGATAGCTAATGGGAAGCAGCCGCATAGCACAGGGAGATCAGCTCGGTGCTTTGTGTCCACCTAGAGGGGTGGGATAGGGAAGGTGGGAGGGAGACCCAAGAGGGAAGAGATATGGGGATATATGTATATGTATAGCTGATTCACTTTGTTATAAAGCAGAAACTAACACACCATTGTAAAGCAATTATACTCCAATAAAGATGTTAAAAAATATATATTGTCTCCACTATTTGATTTGCTGTAGAACCTGGACCAACTTATGTAATATCTTTTCTAAGTTCTTCATGAGTAAAATGAGATAACAATACTTATTTAAATATTTAAATGACATAATAGATTTTAGGGCATTGTATTATTTAACTGGAATTGTTATTAATTATTATGCCATTTTTAATTAACCAGTGAGCATGAAAACAAGTCAAAAAATACATCTCACATCCCCTGCTTACTTACCAGTAGTAGTGGATCTTTCTGGTGCAATTGTTGAGCTAGGGGTGGCTCCTATGGAATGTGAGATTAAAAGTAGAAAGTCATGAGCAATGTTCTTATTTTATTAGGACACTACCTGGACATTTAACAATGTAACTACTTTGAGTCCAGGTATTGCAGTTGCAGTACTGGTCTGAAAACACCTAACAAAATATCCAAGGTCCTCAATACCAGATAATTTGGATCAGATTTTCTGATTTCTAAACTTATAATACACTAATATCCAATATGGATAGTTATCAGATTTATCAAAAAAACTTATGTTGGGTTGTAACTGGGGCCAATAGCTTCCCTTCCCACCCGCCTGATTTTCTGGGTGTAGTTGATCTGGTCATGCTTTCACCCACTTCAGTAGTTTCTCCATATGGTTCTTCAGTTGTGTCTGGTTAAAAGGATAACTGACTATTATCTTCACATGGTTCATTTTGTAAAAATTATAAACTTACTGCCATTTAAGTAAATTTCAAATTAAGATGCTAATAATAAACCTAGAACACCTCTTAATCATTTCTCCAAAAATGTGCTCCTTGCTTAAATTAACTTAACTCATTATTGTAATTTGGGCCTAAGCCATGCTCATGTTGGACCACCAAAGGAGCACCCTGGTGAGTCTTGCCTGCTTGGCTCCCAGCAGAAGTGGCTCCAAAGCTTGATGCTCCGACTGGGCCTCCACTACCAGCACCTCTGGTAGCTCCCACTGATCTACTGATTCCACCTGGTCACAAAAGAAGTAGCAGGGATGAAAACATAACCTTCTTAAGGGGTCTGAGGAATCAATTTAAAATAATAATATTCTACAAAGTTCCCATCTTTATTCAACAATTAGTTCTAAATAGTATAATTCTGATAAAGTAATATAGTTCAAAATTAGATCTCTATCAAATTAAAATTATTTATATTATTGTCTAAATATAGCTAACTTGACTTGCCTTCATATGTGGTAACCTCACTTCCTGGCCCCCAAGTTGTCCTCCTGGCCCCTGTGGTTGTAAAAGTTGATGATCCAGTTGTTCCAGATCCTTCAACTGATGTCCCAGTTGTCCATGATCTTCCAATTGATGGTCTAGTTGTCTTCGATCCTTCAGCTGATGTATCAAGTGTCTCTAATACTCCAGTTGATGATCCAGTTGTCCCTGAACCTACCATAGATGTTCGTGTTGTCCACATCACTCCAGATGATGGTCCAGTAGTCCCTAAACTTACAACAGAAATTTTAGTGGTTCTTGTCAATCCATCTGGTGATGCAGTTGTCCTTGATCCTTCACCTAAGGGTCCACTTGTTCCTGATTCAACAACAGTGGTCCCTGTTTCTCCAGATGATGATCCAGTTGTCCCTAAACCTACACCGGATGTTATTGTTGTCCTTGTCATTCCAGATGATAGTGCACTTGCCCCTGAACCCCTACCAGATGTTCTAGTGGTTATTGTTAGTCCACCTGCTGATCCAGTTGTCCGTGATGCTTCAGCTGATGATCCACTTGCTCCTGATTCAATAACAGTGGTCCTTCTTTCTCCAGATGGTGGTCCAGTTGTCCCTGAACCTACAACAGATGTTATTTTTGTCCCTGTCACTCCAGATGATGGTCCAGTTGTCCGTGAACCTACAACAGATGTCCTAGTGGTTATAGTCAGTCCAGCAGTTGATCCAGTTGTCTCTGATCCTTCAGCTGATGATCCACTTGACCCTGATCCTATAACAGTGATCCTTCTTTCTCCAGATGGTGGTCCCATTGTCCCTGAAACTACACCAGATGTTATTGTTGTTCTTGTCACTTCAGATGATGGTCCAGTTGTCCCTGAACCTACAACAGATGTCCTAGTGGTTATAGTCAGTCCAGCTGTTGATCCAGTTGTCCCTGATCCTTCAACTGCAGGTGTGGTTGTCTCAGATCCTATAACAGATGATTGAATGGTCTCTGAAACTCCTGCTGTCCTTGTGACTCCAAGAGATGGTACAGTTGTCCCTGAACCTACAGCAGAAGTACCACCTGACACTGTTTCTCCAGGTGATGATCCAGTGGTTCCTGTTTCCCCAGTTGATGGTCCAGTTCTCCATAAATCTCCACCTGATGATCCCATTGTCCTTGACCCTACAACACTTGTTCCAGTTGATGCTGATCCTCCTGGTGATAATACAGGAGTCCTAGTCACCCCAGATAATGGTGCAGCTGTCCCTGAAATTTCAGCATAGATTATAGTTGTTCCTGTAACTCCAGCTAATGAACCAGTTGTTCCAAATCCTTTAATTGATGTTCTAGTTGTCCTTGATCCTCCAGATGATGGTCCAGCTGTCCCTGATACTTCAACTGCTGGTCCTGTTGTTCCTGATCCTATAATAGATGATCGAGTTGTCCCTGAACTTCCAGCTGATAATCCAGTTGTCCTGGTACCTGAAACAAAAGTTCCAGTTTTGCCTGATTCTTCAGCTGATGTTTCCGTTGTCCAAGATGCTTCAGCTAATGATCCAGTTGTCCCTAAACCTACATCAGGTGATTCAGTTGATACAGATCCATCAGGTGATGATTCAGGGGTCAGTGTTGCTCTAGATGATAGTGTAGTTATACCTGAATTTACAACAGAGATTCTATTGGTTCCTGTCACTCCAGATAATGAACGAGTTGTTCCTAATCTTTCAATTGATGTTCCAGTTGTCTCTGATGGTCCAGATAATGATCCAGTTGTCCCTGAACTTACAATAGAGATTCTAGTTGTTCCTAGCAGTACAACTGTGGATCCAGTTATCCCTGATCCTACAACTGATTGTAAACTTGTCCCTGATCCCATAACAGTCGTCCCTATTTCTCCAGATAATGGTGTAGTTGTCTCTGAACCTACAAAAGATGATCCAGCTGTTCCTGATCCTCCAGGTATTGATCTAGTGGTGACTGATCCTTCAACTGATGGTAAACTAGTTCCTCTTCCTATAACTGTGGTCCTTGTTGCTCCAGATAATGGTGCAGTTGTCTCTGAACTTACACCAGGTGGTTCAGTTGGTGCTGATCCTACAGGCAATGATCCAGGAGTCCCTGATGCTCCAGATGAGGGTATAATGTTTCCTGATCCTATAACTGTGGTAACTGTTGTTGCAGATAATGGTGTACTTGTCTCTGAACCTACAACATATGGTCGACTTGTCCCTGACCCCCCAGATGTTGAACTAGTGGTGGCTGATGCTTCAACTGATGACAAACTGGTTCTTGTCACAATAGCAGTGGTCCCTGTAGCTCCAGATAATGGTGCAGTTGTCTCTGAACCTACAACAGATGGTCCACTTGTCTCTGATCCTCCAAGTATTGATCTAGTGGTCGCTGATCCTTCAACTAATGGTAAACTGGTTACTAATCCTATAACAGTGGTTGCCGTTGCTCCAGATGATGGTGCAGTTGTCTCTGAACTTGAACCAGGTGATCCAGGGGTCGGTGATCCACCAGGTAATGATCCAGGGTTTGCCGATGTTACCGATGATGGTAAACTGGTTCCTAATCCATAAATAGTAGTCCTTGTTCCTACAGATAATGGTGCAGTTGTCTCTGAACCTACATCAGGTGGTGCAGGTGCTGCTGATTCTCCAGGCAATGATCCAGGGGTCCCTGATGCTCCAGACGAGGGTAAACTGGTTCCTGATTCTATAACATTAGTACCTGTTGCTCCAGATAAAGATGAAATTGTCTTTGAGCTTACACCAGGTGGTCCAGTTGTCCTTGATCCTCCAGGTACCGATCTAGTGGTCCCTGATCCTTCAATTGATGGTAAACCTGTTCCTGATCCTATAACAGTGGTCCTTGTCGCTCTAGATAATGGTGCACTTGTATCTGAACCTACAACATATGGTCCGCTTGTCCCTGACCCTACATGCATTGAACTACTGGTGGCAGATCTTTCAGCTGATGGCAAGCTGGTTCTTGATGCAATAACAGTGGTCCCTGTTGCTCCAAATAGAGACACAGTTGTCTCTGAACCTACAACTGATAGTCCAGTTCTCCTTGATCCTCCAGGAATTGATCTAGTAGAGGCTGTTCTTTCAAATGATGTTAAACTGTCTCCAGATCCTGTAAGAGTGGTGCCTATTGCTCCAGATACTGGTCTAAATGTCTCTGAACCTACAACAGGTGGTCCAGTCGCTGCTGACCTTCCAGGTGATATTGCAGGGTTTCCTGATGCTCCAGATGAGGGTAAACTAGTTCCTGATCTTATAACATTAGTCCCTGTTGTTCCAGATAATTGCTCAGTTATCTCTGAACTTAAACCAGTTGGTCCACTTGTCTCTAATCCTCCAGGTAGTGATCTAGTGGCCCCTGATCCCTCAACTGATGGTAAACTTGTTCCTGAACCTATAACTGCAGTTCCTGTTGCTCCAGATAATACCGCATTTGTCTCCAAAACAATAACAGGTGATCCAGTTGCTGCTGATCCTCCAGGTGATGGTCCAGCAGTCCCCGACGCTCCAGATGAGAGTAAACTTGTTCCTGATACTAAGGCAGCGGTCCCTTTTGCTCCAAATAATAGGGCAGTTGTGTCTGAAACAACACCACGTGGTCCAGTTGCTGCTGATCCTCTGGGTGATGATCCAGGGTTCCCTGATGCTCCAGATGAGAGTAAACTGGTTCCTGATCCTAAAGCAGCAGTCTCTGATGCTCCAGAAAATGGTGCCATTGTCTCTGAAACAACACCAGGTGGTCCAGTTGCTGCTGATCCTCCGGGTGATGATCCAGGGTTCACTGATGCTCCAGATGAGGGTAAAGTGCTTCCTGATCCTATAACATTAGACCCTGTTGTTCCAGACAATGACGCAGTTATGTCTGAACTTACACCAGGTTGTCCACTTGTCACTACTTGTCCAAGTAGTGATCTAGTGGTCCCTGATCCCTCAACTGATGGTAAACTGGTTCCTGATCCTATAGTTGCAGCTCCTGTTGCTCCAGATAATGGTGCAGTTGTCTCTGAACCAATACCAAGTGGTCCACTTGTTGCTGATCCTCCAGGAGATGATAAAGGGGTCCCTGATGTTCCAGATGAGTGTAAACCGGTTCCTGGTCTTATAGTGGCAATTCCTGTTGCTCCAGATAATGGTGCAGTTGTCTCTGAAACAATAACAGGTGATCCACTTGCTGATGATCCTCCAGGTGACAATCCAGGGGTCCCTGATGCTCCAGATGAGGGTAAACCGGTTCCTGATCCGATAGCAATGGTCCCTGTTTCTCCAGATAATAGGGCAGTTGTGTCTGAAACAATACCAGGTGGTCCAGTTGCTGCTGATCCTCCAGGTGATGATGCAGGGGTCCTTACTGCTCCTGATCTTATAACATGAGGCCCTGTTGTTCCAAATAAAGATGCAGTTGTCTCTGAACTTACAGCAAGTGGTCCAGTTGTCCCTGATCCTCCAGGTATTGATCTAGTGGTCCTTAATCTTTCAACTGTTGGTAAACTGTTTGCTGATCCTAGAGCAGCGGTCTCTATTGCTCCAGCTAATTGTGCACTTGTCTCTGAACCAACACCATGTGTTCCAGTTGCTGCCGATCCTCCAGGTGATGATCCAGGGTTTCCTGAGGCTCCTGATGTGGGTAAACTTGTTCCCAATCGTATAAAATTAGTCCCTGTTTTTCCAGATAATGGTGCAGTTGGCTCTGAACGTACAGCAGCTGGTACAGTTGTGTCTGATCCACCAGTTATTGATCTAGTGGTCCCAGATTCTTCAACTAACGGTAAACCGATTCCTGATCCTATAGCAGCAGACCCTGTTGCAGCAGATAATGGTGCAGTTGTTTGCAAAACAACACCAGGTGGCGCACTTGCTGCTGATCCTCCAGGCGATAATCCAGGGGTTCCTGATGCCCCAAATGAAGGTAAACTGCTTCTTGGTCCTATAGCAGCAGACCCTGTTGCTGCAGATAATGGTGCAGCTGTTTGCAAAACAACACCAGGTGGTGCACTTGCTGCTGATCCTCCAGGTGATAATCCAGGGGTTCCTGATGCCCCAAATGATGGTAAACTGTTTCCTGATCCTATAACATTAGTCCCTGTTGCTCCAGATAATGGCGCAGTTATATCTGAACTTACCCCAGGTCGTCCACTTGTCTCTGATCCTCCAGGTAGTGATCTAGTGGTCCCTGATCCCTCAACTGATGGTAAACTAGTTCCGGATCCTATAGCTGCAGTTCCTGTTGCTACAGATAACGGTGGAGTTATCTCTGAAACAATACCAGGTGGTCCAGTTGCTGCTGATCCTCCAGGTGATGACCCAGGGGTCCCTATTGTTCCTGATCCTATAACATGAGTCCCTGTTGCTCCAAATAAAGATGCAGTTGTCTCTGAATTTACAGCACCTGATAAAGTTGTCCCTGATCCTCCGGGTATTGATCTAGTGGTCCCTAATCTTTCAACTGATGGTAAACCGTTTGCTGATTCTATAGCAGCAGTCCCTGTTGCTCCAGATAATGGTGCCATTGTCTCTGAAACAACACTAGGTGTTCCAGTTGCTGCCGATCCTCCAGGTGATGATCCAGGGTTTCCTGATGCTCCAGATGAGGGTAAACTTGTTCCTGATCCTATAATATTACTCCCTGATTCTCCAGATAATGGCACAGTTATACCTGAACTTACACCAGGTTGTCCACTTGTCCCTGATCCTCCAGATAGTGATCTGGTGGTCCCTGATCCCTTCACTGATGGTAAACTGGTACCTGATCCTATAGCTGCAGTTCCTGTTGCTACAGATAATGCTGCAGTTGTCTCTGAACCAATACCAGGTAGTCCAGTTGCTGCTGATCCTCCAGGGGATGATCCAGGGGTTCCTGATGCTCCAGATGAGGGTAAACGTGCTCCTGGACTTATAGCAGCAGTTCTTCTTGCTCCAGATAATGGCGCAGTTATATCTGAACTTACACCAGGTCGTCCACTTGTCCTTAATCCTCCAGGTGGTGATCTAGTGGTCCTTGATCCCTCAATCAATGGTAAACTTGTTCCTGATCCTAAACCTGCAGTTCCTCTTGCTCCAGGTAATGGTGCAGTTTTCTCTGTACCTACAGCAGGTGGTCCAGTTGTCCCTGATCTTCCAGGTATTAATCTAGTGGTCCCTGGTCCTTCAACTGATGGTAAACTGGTTCCTGATCCTAAAGCACTGGTCCTTGTTGCTCCAGATAATGGTGCAGTTGTCTGCAAACCAACACTAGGTGGTGCACGTGCTGCTGATACTCCAGTTGATGATCCAGGGGTTCCTGATGATCCGGACAAGGGTAAACTGGTTCCTGATCCTATAACATTAGTCACTGTTGCTCCAGATAACTGTGCAGTTATCTCTGAACTTACACCAGGTGGTTCAGTTGTCCCTGATCTTCCAGGTAGTGATCTAGTGGTCCTTGATCCCTCAACTGACGGTAAACTGGTTGCTGATCCTATAGCTGCAGTTATTGTTGCTCCAGATAATGCTGCAGTTGTCTGTGAACCTACACCAGGTAGTGCAGTTGTCCCTGATTCTTGAGAAATTGATCTAGTCGTCCCTGTTTCTTCAGCTGAGAGTAAACTGATTCCTGCCCCCATAGCAGCAGTCCCTGTTGCTCCAGATAGTGTTGCTGTTGTCTCCAAACCAACACCAGGTGATGAAGTTGCTGCTGATCCTCCAGTTGATGATCGAAGAGTCCCTGATGCTCTAGATATTGGTAAACTGGTTCCTGATCCTGTAACACTAGTCCCTGTTGCTCCAGATAATGGCGCAATTATATCTGAACTTACACTAGGTGGTCCACTTGTCCCTGATCCTCCAGGTAGTGATCTAGTGCTCCCTGATCCCTCAACCGATGGTAAACTTGTACCTGATCCTATAGTTGCAGTTCCTCTTGTTCCAGATACTGGTGCAGTTGTCTCTGAACTTACAGCAGGTGGTCCAGTTGTCCCTGATTTTCCTGGTATTGATCTAGTGGTCCCTGATTTTAAAACCGATGTTAAACCGGTTCCTGATCTTATAGCAGCAGTCCCTGTTGCTCCAGATAATGGTGCCATTGTCTCTGAACCAACACCATATGGCCCAGTTGCTGCTGATCCTGCAGGTGATGATCCTGGGGTCCCTGATGCTCCGGATGAGGGTAAACCTGTTCCTGATCCTATAACATTAGTCCCTGTTGTTGCAGATAATGGCACAGATATCTCTGAATTTAGACCAGTTGGTCCCCTTGTCCCTGATCTTCCAGGTACTGATCTAGTGGTCCCTGATTCCTCAACCGATGGTAAACTTGTTCCTGATGCTATAGCTGCAGTTCCTGTTGCTCCAGATAATGGTGGAGTTGTCTCTGAACCAATACCAGGTGGTCCAGTTGCTGCTGATCCTCCAGGTGATGACCCAGGTGTCACTGATGCTCCAGATGAGGGTAAACTCGTTCCTGATCCTTTATCAGTGGTTCCTGTTGCTCTAGATAATGGTGCACTTGTTTCTGAACCTACAGTATTTGGTCCACTTGCTACTGATTTTCCAGGTTTTGTTCTGGGTGTCCCTGATATTCCAGATGAGGGTGAACTGATTTCCGATCCTCTAACGGTAGTCCCTGTTGCTCTAGAAAATGGTGCATTTGTCTTTGAACCTATACCGGGTGGTCCACTTGTCACTGATACTCCAGGTGATGAGCCAGGTATCCCTGATGCTCCAGATGAGGGTGAACTGCTTCCTGCTCCTATAACATTTGTCCCTGTTGCTCCAGATAATGGCACAGTAATCTCTGAATTTACACCAGGTGTTCCACTTGCTCCTGATCCTCCAGGTAGTGATCTAATTGTCCCTGACCCCTCAAGTGATGGTAAACTTGTTCCTGATCCTGTACCTGCAGTTCCTCTTGCTCCAGATAATGATGCAGTTGTCTCGGAACCTACAGCACGTGGTCCAGTTGTCCCTATTCCTCCAGGTATTAATCTAGTGGTCCCTGATCCTTCAACCAATGGTGAACTGGTTCCTGATCCTAAAGCAGCAGTCCCTGTTGCACCAGATAATAGGGCAGTTGTATCTGAAACAATACCAGGTGGTCCAGTTGCTGCTGATCCTCCAAGTGATGATCCAGGGTTCCCTGATGCTCCAGATGAGGGTAAACTTGTTCCTGATCCTATAGCAGTGGTCTCTGTTGCTCCGGAAAATGGTGCTGTTGTCTCTGAACCAACACCAGGTGTTCCAGTTCCTGCTGATCCTCCAGGTGATGATCTAGGGTTCCCTGATGATCCAGATGATGGTAAATTGCTTCCTGATCCTATAACATTAGACCCTGTTGTTCCAGATAATGGGGCAGTTATATCTGAACTTACACTAGGTGGTCCACTTGTCCCTGATTCTCCAGGTAGTGATCTAGTGCTCCCTGATCCCTCAACTGATGGTAAACTTGTACCTGATCCTATAGTTGCAGTTCCTCTTGTTCCAAATATTGGTGCAGTTGTCTCTGAACTTACAGCAGGTGGTCCAGTTGTCCCTGATCTTCCTGGTATTGATCTAGTGGTCCCTGATTTTAAAACCGATGTTAAACCGGTTCCTGATCTTATAGCAGCAGTCCCTCTTGCTCCAGATAATGGTGCCATTGTCTCTGAACCAACACCATGTGGTCCAGTTGCTGCCGATCCTGCAGGTGATGATCCTGGGGTCCCTGATGCTCCAGATGAGGCTAAACCTGTTCCTGATCCTATAACATTAGTCCCTGTTGTTGCAGATAATGGCACAGATATCTCTGAACTTAGACCAGTTGGTCCACTTGTCCCTGATCTTCCAGATAGTGATCTAGTGGTCCCTGATCCCTCAACTGATGATAAGCTTGTTCCTGATGCTATAGCTGCAGTTCCTGTTGTTCCAGATAATGCTGCAGTTGTCTCTGAACCAATACCAGGTGGTCCACTTACTGCTGATCCTCCAGGTGATGATCCAGATTTCCCTGATGCTCCAGATAAGGGTAAACCCGTTCCTGATTCTGTAACTATGTTTCCTGTTGCTCCAGATAATGGTGTATTTGTCTCTGAACCTATACCAGGTGATCCAGTTGCTGCTGATTTGCTAGGTGACGGTCCAGGGGTCCCTGATGCTCCAGATGAGGGTAAACTACTTCCTGTTCCTATAACAGTGGTCTCTGTTGTTCCAGATAAAGATGCAGTTGTCTCTGAACCTACAACAGATTGTCCAGTTGTCCCTGATCCTCGAGGTATTGAACTAGTCATGGCTGTTCTTTCAACTGATGGTAAACTGACTCCTGTCCCTGTAACAGTGGTCCGTGTTGCTCCAGATAATGGTGCAGTTGTCTCTGAAACTACAACAGGTGGTCCACTTGCTCCTGATCCTCCAGGTGATGATCCAGTTGTCCCTGAACCTACAACAGAGATTCCAGTTGTTCCTGTCACCTCAGCTAATGATCGAGTTGCTCCTGAACTGTCACTTGCTGTTCCAGTTGCTCCTGATGTTCCAGATGATGGTCCAGTTGTCCCCAACCCTACAACAGAGATTTTAGTTGTTCCTGTCAGTCCAGCTGTTGATCCACTTGTCATTGATCCTTCAAGGGATGATCCATTTGTCCCTGATCCTATAACAGTTGTCCCTCTTGCTCCAGGTAATGGTGTAGTTGTCCATGAACCTACAACCTTTGGTCCAGTTGCTGCTGATCCTCCAGGTGATGATCCAGGGGTCCCTGATGCTCCAAAAGAGGGTAAACTTGTTCGTGATCCTATAACAGTGGTTCCTGTTGCTCTAGATAATGGTACATTTGTCTCTGAACCTACACCAGATTGTCCTGTTGTTGCTGATCCTCCAGTTGATGGTTCTGGTGTCCAAGATGCTCCAGATGAGGGTAATCTGGTTCCTGATCTTATAACAGTGGTCCCTGTTGCCCCAGATAATGGTGCACTTGTCTCTGAACCTACAATATTTGGTCCAGTTGCTATTGAATTTCCAGGTGTTGATCCAGGGATCCCTGATCCTCCAGATGACCATAAACTGGTTCCTTTTCCAATAATAGTAGTCCCTATTGCTCCAAATAATGGAGCAGTTGTCTCTGACCCTACAACAGATGGTCCAGTTGACCTAGATTTTCCAGTTGTCCCTGATGTTCTCATTGATGGTTCATATGTTCCTGTCACTGCATCTGATGTCTCAGTGGTTCTTGATCCTCTAACTGATCGTTCACTTGTCTTTGAACCTAAAGCTGATGATGCAGTTGCCCCAGAATCACCAGTTGATGGTCCAGTAGCCCCTGATACTCCAATTGATGATCCAGTTGTTCCTGATCCTCCAGTTGATGTTTCAGTAGTCCCTGCCACTCCAGTTGATGGTACTGTTGTCCCTGATTCTTCAGTTGATGATCCAGTAGTCCCTGTAACTCCAATTGATTGCACAGTTGTCCTTGATCCTTCAGTTAATGGTACAGTTTTTCCTGAGACTTCATTTGATCGTTTAGTGGTTCCTGATTCTTCTGTTGATGGTCCAGTTGTCTCTGTCACTCCAGATAATGATCCAGTTGTCCCTGATCCTACAACAGATGGTCCAGTTGTCCTTGATCCTCCAGATGATGGTTCAATTGTCCCTGATCCTTCAGTTGATTGTCCAATTGTCCTTGATCCTCCAGCTGATGTTAAAAGAGCTGATTAAAAGAGAGGCATCAAGGAAAACTTTAAGATTTTTTCCTGAGTAGAACGAGTCAGTGATGGTACCATTTATTGATATGGGAAAGACTGATAGAACAGGTGTGGGTTTGAAAGAAAATCAAGAATTCTGTTTAGCTCATGCTAAATCTGCAATTTCTATTAGACATAAAAGTGGAAATGTCAAGTTATCGATTAAGTGCTAATCTAGAGATACAGAGAAGCCAAGACTGAGGATATATATTTAGATATCTACATCTAAAATGTCTTCGAAATTTTTTATACCTGACTTCCTAGGGATTATGCAACCACGCCCACTAGGCCTGTCTTGTCTCTGACTACCGGAAGCTTCCTTCTGAGCTCAATTTAAGGGAACTTCCCACCCGCCAAGTCATGCTCTTGCCTTTTTCTACAGACTAGTTTGCTGTCTACCAGCTAACACTGTGATTGCCTCTGAAAACTTAACTTTATTCTCATTCATGCAACTTTGAATTAGTATTCTGTTTGAGGTCTTGAAGCAATTAATTCCGCCATACCTCATATGCTGTCATTCTTTGACACTGAGTAAAGCCTACATTTCAGTTTCCTCTATCATCTGTGGCATTCTAAAGTCATGCTGGGCTTTGTCTCTTTTATTCTAAACCCTTACTTCTTCCACAACCTGTTCTCTATCACAATTACTTTTACCCTGTCCTCTGGAATCCACAGTCAATGATTTTAAAAACTCTTCTATATGCTTAACTGTTTTACAAAGTGCTTCTACCTCCTCCTGGGCTTAACCTAATGGAACTAATTCTGCAACAACCTGGCATAACTCAGAATGCTCCAAATCTTTATCTGAAGAATTCTAAAGGACCAAATGAGGATGGAGGCCTTGGATTTGTAGAGATATGGATCTACACAGTGGTGTGCGTGTGTGGATGCAAAGCTCCACTACTTGAGTATAGCAACAAGTAGCCTACTCCCTCCCACATCTCCAATTCTTCTGGAAGATTATCTTTCACATAACCTGTTATTTTTGCCTCATTTATAAGAATAAAGCTCTTAATCCTTCACCAGACTGGGAGTTCCTATTCATTTATTTACTTATTCACCAGATATCCACCAGATATTTATCAAGTCAGTCATTCAACTAGGTACTGGGAACACAGCTGAAAATAAGAACAGGCAAGTTGACAAGATCTTTCTATACTTTTGACAGAAGTTCACCATGTTGGTGGCCTATGTAGTAATGGTGAATAACTGGATGAAGAATCAACAGTGTTGGCCCTGTTTGGGCCTCACAACATACTCATTCTGTGACTGAAGTAAACACATTACTTTTTTCATAAATAAAATGTAAATAATTCCGAATATACTGTCAATTGCTCAGGGCGGTTGTATAATTCAAGTAAGTAATTGTATGTGACAACATTTTGTCCATTTTACACTTAGTGTATTTTTTCTGCTCATCATTTTTTATTTTTGCTAAAACAGATTAAGATGACTCACAAATGATATTATACAATGGTTAATGATTGCCTCATATCTTTATTTTTATCCATTAAGTTGTATCAATATATTGGGTAAAAATCAAGGTATAAAAACAGTATTATTTTATTCTACCATTATATTTCTCAAACACTTTTTTTTGCCTATTTCATGAGAAATATTCATCAATCCTATTTATTTATTTGTTTTTAGTCTCTATCTTTAGTCCTTCGAAACATGTTAAGCATTATGAAGCACAAACATTGTTTAATATGGGTTGAGCTTTGAGCAAATGAGGTATTGTCATGTCCCATTTGCAAATTCTAGAAAATAAGACATTTTTAAACCAATGTGTAGAGATTTTAGGGAGCAAATTGTTTTCTGAATTTTTAGACAATTCAGAAGGCAATGTTATTTATTAAATTACTCTCAGAAATTGGGAAAGCTGTTCATCATGGTTCTAGATCACTTTTCTGTTCAATAAAGAACTTGTGGGAAAATATGTTAATATTTTAAACTACAACAGTTTCTAATATTAGTGAACCATGAAATTTTTCTAATACTAAAGATAGTGGATTTTTGCAAAAGACTGCAAAAAGACTCTAACTTTAAATCTGAATATCCTTGTTAATGCCTGATAACCTTTTAATATCCAACAGTCTATTATTCAAGAAAGAAATGAATTTATTGAACTCAAATATTTCTATAATGGGAAAATTATATTAACAATCAATAAAATGCAAAAATAACTAACATTGTTTTGTAATTATTTAGTACTTTCAATCTATATTTATTTTTGCTTGTTGTTGAAGTGATTTTGTGTAGTGCAATGCAGATCTTAGATAAAGAAATGGAACTAACTTCATGGGAAATACATCCTAATAAGTCCCTAACTCAAAGACAACATTTAAGGACCAAATAGAAGATGGTCACTATTACTTTTTTACTTAAATCCACTATGATTGTATCAAGTAACATTCCAGTGATTTCTAAATTGGCCATATAAGAATATCGGATTTTAAATGCCACATTAGTCTTGTTTAGTAATGGAGAACACCTGAACTGTCAGATCACTGTCACACTCTGTGACACTAGTTGTATCCCCTGACGTTCCAGGTGTAACTGTTATAAAGGGAAAAAAATGGAAAAGTCTCATTCACAGAATTTTTTAAACTATGAGATAACCAGTTCTGATTTAAATTAACTTCCAACTAAAGATTACAGAAGTGTCTACTTTTCCATATCAATAATAATTATTACCCTTTATACAGTTCAATAAATGTGCTTTGACATACATTTATTCATTATTTCATTTGATCCTCATCACAATGCTACTCAATAGATTACATTACTCAGTTTTTACAGATAAGAAAACTAAGGTAATAGAGGTTAAATGATTCACTCACTTAATTACATGATATTGATTCTAGGAGTAGTGTTTGCATATGGGCACTGCTTGGGCAAGTTGTTTATTTTATTTTTTTTTCACATCAGAAATGGTTATTGAATGTTTATCAAATGGTTTTTTTAGCCTCTATGTAGAAAACTACTTGTTTTTATTTCTCTTAGAGCTATTAGTATGATGAACCATTTTAATGGATTTTGTAATTTTGAAAAGCTTTCATTGAAAGTTAATAGGAATTATTATTAAACATTATTTTAATACACTTTTGGATTCTAATTTTAGCCATTTGTCTTTTGCTATGCAAACTCTTTAGATGCTCTTTTTTTCTTTTTCTTTTTTTTGCTTTTTGCTTTTTTATTTCTCTTTTGATAGTTAGAAAGGTTATATTTTATAGTGATATTTTTATATAATCCCATTAGCATCCTCCCAATTTTCTTTCAGATAGTGTCTATTGGTTGTCCCCTGTGGGCAGCAATAAAATTAACTCATAATTTCTTCTTTCCTTGTTCTCTTTCTCTTCTGTAGTTTCCAATTTAAGTAAATACCATTTTCTTTCTTAATGCTCATGTTTTTACTTGGTCATTTATACTTGGACGTTTTTACTTGGTCAAATACGTAACACTTATCTTCCACCTTTCTTTCAACCTTTGTTATAGTTTTAGAGCTACAGTTAAAAATAGTGTTACAATCTTTTTGTTTGTTTTCAAAGCATCTTTTTGCTGCTTAACACTCCTCCAGTGATTTCATTATGAAGGGCTCATGGCTACCTAATTCCCTGAATTCTTTCATGTTCCTATAGCTTTAATACTTGAATTACATTTAGTTAGCTATGAAAACCTTGGCCCACATTCTCTTTCCTTGGGGATCTAAATGCTATTCTACTCTTGTCTAATGCTAACCTGATTTTCTTTCTTTTTTAATAACTGTCTTTTTCCTCAACATCCAGAAAATTTCTTTATCTTTCAAGCCTAACATTTTTCTAAAATAAGCCACAGAATTGACTGTTCAAGAATGATTCTTCCAGGTAGTTCCTTTCAACGTGTAGATTTGAATTTCTTTTTTTATTACAGGAAACTTAATCTGATTTACAATTTTAAACATTAGTTCTATTTCATTGCCTTTTCTTCTCCAGAAACTGCAATTATATATATATATATATATATATATATATATATATATATATATATATACACACACATATATATACATATATATATAATATTTTTGTCTGTTTCCTATAACTATGTCCTTCTCTGATCCACTTTACCTTTTTTAAAAGTGTCTGCAATTTTTGGGGGGTGGTGGTGATCTTTCCAATTCTACCCTCTAATCCCTTTCCCATACTTTCAGTCATTTATTCTCTGTTGGGTACCTTGTTATTTGGTCTTTACTTTCAAGAAAATTTTTCTTTTTCTTTCAATATCTCTCCTTAGTTTTCCTCAATTCCATCCAATTGGAATTTCCTCAATTCCAATCCAATTCCAATTTAACATCTTCCTATTATTTATCTGTTTTTACCCTGAGTTTTTTAGTTTATAGTTTTGATGTCTCTTTATATCTTCAGTTGTTTCTTTTTTAAGTTTGTGTTAATGTTATGTTTTTGAAACTGAGCAGAACCCAGATGGCTCCCCCAAGTACAAAGGCCCTTCCATGTCCCCTGCCTCTTGTTTGTAGAAAATCTTAAATCTCCCAGGCCTCCCTGAGTCACAAAAGAGCAAGTTCAAGCAGTTAATGATTAGGGAATAGAGTCATAGAATCTTTCATTGTCCGGTGCGCATTCCTGAGTTGTTTTACAGATAATTATGACTGCCACCAGAGGGAAAAAGCTAACTTCATGATGACCAGAATGTACCCATGACATAGGCTGGCCTATGTCAGCCATCTATAGCTAGCACAATTCCAAGAACTGGCCTCAAGAGAATGGGATTAACATTATTGCTCATAATAATCTATATCTTTGTGGGCATCAAAATAATTATAACTTACTCTGCCTACAAATGTAAGCAGGCAACTAAAATTATCAGCAAAGAGATGCTACAGACCCATGTCAACATCTTCCACTCTAAGAATATGGTGCCATATGTCAACATGAAGAAGTTACAGAACATGGACCTTCACCCCTAATCCCAGAGAAATAGAATGATGTCTGACAGTGGGGATTTGTAAGAAGCTCCTTTCCCCTTTTCTGTTGCCTGTTTCTGTTCCTCTCAAACCTTATAGAAATGAGATCACTAGGCAACATTTAACTTAACTCCTGACTTATGCCCTAATGAATGCACACAATACCTTGCCTAACCTGTTGATTCTTTCCCTAGATTAAAAGCAGTAGGAATGAAGAATTAAGTAGTTAAAGAGTGACTAGCTTTCTACCCCCAGACTCCCCCTTAGCAATTCTGCAGGTAGACAATGCAAGCAAGAAAACATCTGAAGAAAAATCATGAGGAGTTAGGCATTCTGCAAGCAATGGAAAATAATACAGAACCTAACATTTTGCCTCAATGATTCACTGAGATTCTTTCCCCGTTTTCCCTTTAAAAACTGTCATGGCCGAGTAGAATCTTTGGAATTGGTTCTGGGACATGAGTCCGCCTTCTCCTCAGATTGCTGGCCTTCTGATTAAAACAACCTTTCCTTTCTACCAACACTTGCCTCTCAAGTATTGGCTTTCAAGCAGTGAGCAGCCAAACCTGAGTTCAGTAACATTTTAGTGTTCCTCTGCTTTATGACTAGATTTTTAGAATTTGCTTGCTATTGCTGAAAATTTCTGAAAATGTATACAAAAGAATAGTTTAAAATAGATATTGCAATTTAATTTTTTTCATGTCTTTTTTTTTTTTTTTTTTGCATTGTGTTTTCCTAAAACAGCAATAGCAGGAGATCCTATGCAGTGAGGGCACAGAAGCTTCTGTGAGGTTCATCAGATTTCTCAGATCAAGGGCTTCCTCTTGTTACATTGAAGGGAACATTCTTTTATAAGTGGAGCTTTTCCTTTTTCTGTCTTCTAATTTTTAATTATTATACTGTTTTCTTGAGACCCTGAGCATTTTTTTTTCTTTTTCCATTGACATTCATTCTCCAAGGATTCCTTCACCTTCCAATATGCCTCCTTCCCCTTTACAAGCAGTTGCATGCCTTCCCAAGACTGCCAGTTCTCATTCCATGAACTCTCCAATCCTTTATTTCAACCTCACATTCACAAATGCTCTAACTTTCCAGATCCCAGGTCTCTCAGTATTCTCTAATCAAGGTGAGGACCTTTCCTTCTGGAGGTGAACCCAGTTGATGCTACCTACATTCTACCACTATTAAAGACCTCTCTATACTTCCCTGTTCTGATGCTCTGACCTGAATCTTGGTTCCTCTATGAGTCCCAGAGCCCTCCTTTCCAGTCTCGAGGTTTTGGTCTTCTCTGTCCCCTCTAAATAGTCTAGATGTGGGCTCTGTGTTGATATTTCTGGTTGGTGAACGGAGGTATGTGTAGCTTCTAATGTATGCAGCCACCATTTTCCTCTTTTTTAAAAAAATTTTTTTTCACAGGTTCCTTGAGTTTAAATGCTACTCAATTCTTAGAGCATCACTGCAATTTAAGGATCACATCCTTAGTCCAGATCAGACACTGATGAGGGAAGTGTGGTTGAGAACTGCTGAAAAATCAGGTCCAGACTTGCCTGACTTCCCAGGACTTGTGGCTCCAGTGCCTGGTTCCCCAGGGGTGTTGCCACCTCCAGCTCCAGGGATTGCTCCAGGCAATACCCTAGGCATGGCTTAATTTTATAATGGGAGAAAAAAGCTAGCTAATTAAAATATAAAATTGATCATTTTATGAAGATGGCCTGTGTAAGAACAAATAAAAATTTTGAATAAGAGGCTTAATTCTCTCTATTGAAAATAAGGGAAGAGACTTCCCCTTTCCTTTTCTTAGAGTATTTACTTTAGAATATCTGTAAATGTAAGTCCTTTTCAGTGTCTTTGAAATGTATGTAAATCTTTCAAAAAAACTAAATAAGCCTCTTGTCACCTTAATGACCCAGAAATGTCTTTCTCAAGGACTTGAGCACTATCTCTTTGAAACGTAAACATCTAAGAAGACAGTGGTCCTTCCCCCTCTAGATACAAAACTTTCTCCTATCATCAAGATAGAAGTTTATTTTTCTGTTGTATAAAACCAGTTATTAAATACCCAGATGTTCACCCAATTGCCAGGTGAATTTAGAATGAACTATGTGTAATAAATGGTGCTGTCAAGTTCTCTTACTTAAGGACTATTTTTCTTGAGAACATGCATGTAGCAGATTGTATTGGCTTGGTGAGATTTCTTTCTGTCTTTATAGACCTTTAGTGAATTGGCTATAATTTGCATCACATTCTGGTTTAATGCTTATTCAATAATAAAACTGTTTTCTTTCTCTTCTACCTTTGGGGACAGGGTCTCTGGGTTGGGAGATTTTGTTTTCAATTCTATTTCCCCAACGTCTGAAATATGATTGCTGTTTATTCCCCTGAAATTGAATACATCCCTAAAATTTCACTCAGCTTACTTATGTTTTGAGTATATTTGCTCAAGTTAAAGTGTATAGTTATAGACAAAGAATGTCTCCTGCCATTCCAGTAAAAAAAGAATGTTGCCTGCCATCATGCCATCAACTACTGCGGCCTCCCCCACCAACAGTGCGCCCTCAGGGGAATTCAAAATGGAGAAAAACAGGATACTGGCCCTACATAGTTAAGATGAACACCTAAGGAATAATTTCAATGAGCCTAGACTCTTGCAACTTCCCATACACAGAAAAGCACTAAAATCATTAACTTGAGATGTCTGTTTTTTTTATGATTAGTTGTAATCTTTTGATGTAAGACTACATGTATTGTTTTCAACAAAAATCCTATATATCCTGGCTCCTCCCTTACCTCTTCGGAACAGTTCCTCAGAGCTATCTGAGAGGCTGTCTCATGGGCTATAGTCCTCAATGAGGTCCCTAAATAAAACATAACTCACAACTTTTAGGTTGTGTGCTTTTCTTCAGTCAACACAGTCATAGTGTACTGATCATAATGTCATATTCTTTTCAAAATAGAATAATTCTGTTGTCTTTAACCCCAACAAATCAGCTCTCTTACTAGAAGGTCTTCTTGAGTTCCACTTCAACAATTGTCACTGAACATTTCCTCGATTTAGATTATCTTCTATCGGAAATGGTTTTTGCCTTTGTGTGTATACAAATATTCATTTCTCCTGCTCAAAAATCAAGTTCTAAGAGAATAAGTATCTTACTCTACTCCTCTCCTACTTTCTCTAAGGCACCCAGTGTGATGTGGGCACACAACAATAAATAACTCTTGATTTATTTCTGATCTTCATCAGTTTTGACATCCCACAAATAATAATAATTAAATTTTCCAGAAAACCTTGCCTCTGACAAAATTTTAAGTAAAGAAATCACATTTCTATTGTCTGGTTTTATTCTGATTATGTTCATTCAGTACCTGCTGCTCCAGAAGCGTTTTCACCAGCAGCTCCAGTGGTGGCAGCATTTTCCCTTCCAGTTGTTCCTAATTGAAAAGAACAATGGTTCTCAGTGGACATTAGGGTTGCCAGATATAGCATATCAAAATAGAGGACACCCAGTTACACTTGAATTCCAGATAAACAACAATCACTTCCCAATTATTGCATGGAGCATATTTATACCAAAAAAATTTCTTATTTATGTGAAATTCAAATTTAAATGGCATCCTGTGTTTTATCTGGCAACTCTAGTCTACATAGATGGTTGTGATGAAAATGCTCAAACTATCCATATTCATTTGTCCTAAAATTATAACTGTTAAAACCCTATAGCCATTCCTCAATTCACCTAAATTCCTCATGAGAACTTGGAGTCTCAGCTAAACTCCTGATGGAGCACCACCAAAGTGTCCAGGTGACCTGCACCTTGACTCTGACCTACCAGTTGGTCTGGAACCAGGGAAAGGTGGTCTAGCTGTGATGCCACTGCCAGTTCTAGTGGTAGTTCCAACAAATTCTCCTGTTACACCTGATAAACAGTATTGGGAGAGCATATATATTATTATGACAATCCAGTACTGTAGTACTTTTGAAGGGAAGATTTGGAGAAACCAGAAAAAAAACTTCTTGAAAATGTTAATCATGTTTATACTATTCTACATCCTACATCTTTTGTTGGATGGTATGTTATTAACTAATACTAAGTGCAATCAGTGGTATTCTGATGAAAGACTGTCCTTTTTGACAAAAGTCGTGGCCTCAGTGAGATCCTCTACTCACCTAACTTACCTTCAGATTGTGTCACTTCACTGCTTCGTGCTCTAGTTGTTTCACCAGCTGATGATCTGGTAGTCTCTTTCAAAATAAACAATATATATCAAATTACATATATATTATATATATATATTATATATATATATATATATATATATATATATAAAGATCTTTAGTTAAGCAAACAGAGTATGCTGTTCTCTGCTTTCAAAAGTCTTGTCACACTTATACATTCCCAGTTCACTCTTTCCAAAAATTGATCATAAGAATCATCTGGGTTGCTTAGTAAATATACAGATACACTAGCCCAGTGATTCTCAGCCCCAGCCTACACATTGGAACCAACTGTAAGGCTTTTAAAAATTACTTATGCCTGGGTCTTTCCTCCAGGAGTTCTGATACAATTACTCTGTAAAAGCCTCTTCAGTATGTGTTTTCAAAAATTTTTCTAGTCAATTCTTATTTGTAGCCAAGATTGCAAACCATGACTTTAGCCCCACTTCACATTCACAGCCTCAGAAGTCCAAAGGCAGGAGTCTTAGAATCTGAAACATAACATGCTTTGCTATAAATCACCTCTGAGCTAATGTTAGAGAAACACTGTCATTAATCCCATAAATGCAGGGATAGTGAGGTCACGAATATGTGCATTTACTAGTAATTAATAACTCAGAAGTGCTGGCAACTTCCCTAAGGTCAGTAAGAAGATGCCTCAGACTTCCCATTTCAATACCTGCTTGGCCTCCCAGGGATGTGCCTGGGGTAGGTGAGTGTCCACTTGTGCTCTTGCTTCCATGCGTGGTTGTGAAACCCTCTGATACTCCTGGGGTCCCTGACACAACAGCAGGGAATGAGTATTACTTCCACTGTTGCCGGATTCTACATACCACTCTTCTCTAATGTGACAGAATTGAGGTTTCTCACATAAAAGACATCTTTAAATGATCCCCATGATTTCTGTGACTAGATGGTCTTATACCACATAGAGGTTAATCTTTAGTTCAACCTGCAATATGTTCAGTGCCATTTAACAGGGGTTAAGGAGCACATCCTGAATTGCCTAATTTCCCTGGGCTTATTGCTCCTGTGCTTGGTTCGCTGGGTGTGCCATCTTCCTCACCTCTTGTTGCTGGTACAGTAGGACCCCTGTTACTGTTCGTAAAGAATAGCAGTTTGAAAAATACCCTAGACATAAATCAACTCATGTAATCCTATAAAAATGCCCTGAGGCAGGTAATATTACTATTCCCACTTAACAGACATGGTTAAGTGACTTGCTCCAGGTCACCCAGGCAATCTAGACCTAAGTTCATACTTTAACATGTGCTTCTCAGAAGATCTGTGGTAAAAGAACAATTCTGTAAAATTTTCAGTCTTCCATATTGATGCTTTGGAAAAATGCCATGAAAGGAGAGAAATAAAATTTTAAAAAATAAATCCATACACAACATAAGCTTTTATTCAACAAATATAAAAATTGCTGTGTCAAATTGCCATGTTTCTAAATACTTGTTTTCTGTTTCTGTTCTTATCACTTCATGGACCAGTAACAAACAGTTCTGGATTGCACTCATTTGCAGACCAAACTTTGAGAAGCCCTGGACTGACTTGTCATTATCACCCAAATAATTCCCATTCAAATTCTAGAAAATATATACTAAATAGTCATCACCCTCAAATTTCAGTCAATTCACTGATCTAGTTGGAATTAAATAGTTTCTTAATTTGTGCTACTGTAGCTTATATCTTTCAACACATTATTTTTTATGCAAACAATATCTTATTCCAAAAAGTTTTTGACATAAATTTTAAATTGAGAAATTTACTAAGGGAAAATAAATGTAGGAAAAATAAAGTCAGGCCATGGATTAGTTAATAAATGCATAAAGAGAAATTCCATGCAAACACTATAAAATGGTTTTTAATGGTATATAAAGGAGTTTTGATTTATCCTAAAAGCAATCTGAAAAGTTGGAAGATTTTACGTAGTGGAGTGGTATGATGACAGTTGAGTTTTTGTAAGTTCATTCTGGTGTGGTATCGACTAAAGTGTAAATTGGGAGGGAAGTGGGGAAGGGTGGGAAAGTTCTCAACATTGACAAGCATCCATTGCCTAAAGGTCTTGTTAATACACTTTTTGCCTGGCTCCACACTAAGAGCTTCTGATTCTAGGTAGGTAGGCCCCCAAATTTTGTGTTTCTAAAAAGTTCCCAGGAGCTGTGGATGCTGTTGGTCTGGGAACTGCACTTTGAGCAAAACTGTATTAGAGGAAAGTGAGCGAGGTGGGTGCATGTAAAGACTAGGTGTAAAATGTTTAACACCTGAGCAAAAGCAGAGGCAAATGTGATGCACAGAGGAAATTTAAGAGTTATTCAATATTTAAAGTCACTAACTTGCAGCATAAGGGACAGGGTGAACTCAGGTTTGTTTGTTTTTAATCAAGATCATCTACACTTAAAGAAGTCAATAATATTTTATTCATGAAACCAACAGTAGTTGAAATTTAGTCAGTGATGCACAAGGGCAAGCATACTCATTGACTTCTCTTGGATGTTTGCTCCTAGGCACAGATCGCAGAATTGTGGAGCTATGACAGAGGAGGCTAAGGGTCTGGGTTCTAATCCTGCCTCTGCCAGTTTGAGAACTTTTATTATTTTCTTCCACTTGGGAAAAAAGACACCTAACTACCATGATGTTAATGTGGATTAAATTACATATTACATATTTCAGCGTAATTCAGAAATTTCAGTGTGCCGTAGAAATGTCACTAATATTTTGTTATATAAATGTTAATTTTTGAATTTTTCCCAAAGTCATCCAGATAACTTAGTGCTGACACCAGACCCCTGTTATCTAATGAACTCAGAGTACAGTTGTTCTTGACTTGAAAAGGAGGACTGCTTGTGGAAAGAAGCTATGGACTCATTTCTTTGTCTCACCTGCTCTGAAGCCTACGTCACTTGTGCTTCCAACTTCAGCGCCTGTGGTTGCACTTACTGATCCTCCAGTTGACCCTGATGAAGGTAAAGAAAAAACAAAGTTTTTTCTGTTAAAAAAGTGTGTGCTGTCGACTCTCAAGGTAATGGGTGTATATGATTATAACATGATATTCAATAAGAAAGTAACTTGTGCAAAAACTAAAGAGTCTACATTTTAATTACATATAAAGAACATCCAAATCTGATTATACATAAGTCAGATACATTTATTTTGTATAATATTGCACTGAGCAGCATTGCCTGAAACCAGCTGCTTAGGGGTGGCTAGTATATTTGTTCTGAACTTAATTTACCTGATATGAGCCCAGGACTGGTGAAGGTGGGGCCCACTGCTCCTGTGGTGCCCACACTTCCAGCTGTGGAGGTGATAGGCACTGGAGTTCTAGTAATACCTGAGAAAAACATAAAGTGAACTTCTCGTCTCAAGTTTACTTGGCCTCTAATACCAATAGGTGATTTAACTGTTCAGTCAATTCCTACTATAGAAAATAGAATCATGAATCCAGTGACTTTCTGCAAAGAGTCCCTAAGATTTTTGTTCCATTATTACTTTCCTACTAAGATTTTGGTTTAGTTCTTGCCATATGTTTTTTAACAAAGTCATGTTATCTTTTCCCACAAAAGAACTTGGGAAGAGGTAGGTCTGAAATTGTTGATACAGCAATAAAAGGTATGGATAAGCTTCTACTAACAGGAATATATGAGAATCCACATCCACTTGTCTTCATGGTTTAATTACCAAAACTGATAGATAAAGCATTTCTGTTCTCATTAATTTTGACATCCATAACCATTACAATTTCAGTTGATTTTTCCATTACTTGCAGATGAACATACACGCTAAAGTACTTGATGTTATGAATTACTGTGTAACAGATTCTTTGTTGCCAAGACATAAATGATAATAGAAAGAGCTGCCTTTACCAAAATATTGATAGCTCTGTGTATTACAAAGTAGTAATCCACCCTAACAATTTTCAAAGTGACTGTGTCCATTTATTTTTACCTCATGATAAAATTGATAATTTATTTTATTATTTTAACCTCATTTATTTTTCACCTCTCAATAAACTTAATAATTAAAATAAAATCTTGAAATTAATTTCCCAGCTACTGCTAAGTTTTTTGTTTACTTCTAAGAACCATTTACATTTTTATAAAATCGTTTATAAATGATTAATTTGCATTTTTTCTTCAATGGATTCTATTTTACTTAATATAAATTTGAAAGATAATCTTAAGGAGTATCTATAACATTTGCCGTAATAAACAAAAACTTCAGTACTGCAAAGTTTATTTTTTGCAAAATATCTTATTTCTGAAAAAAGTTTAAAATTCATAAAATTGGTTTTAATTAAGGAAGCAGTATGTTTGTGATTAATTATTAAAAATACTAAACTCCTCTGTTAAAATTTAAGTTTATTTACATAATGAATTATTCTTTAAAAAATTGTAGCTAGTAATAAATTTGACTTTACTGAGTATTTATTATGTATTACACGAAGCTGCACTATCACATCTACTCAAGTCCTGTAATGTAGATATTATATTTTTCCTACTTAAAAAGTAAGAAAACTAATCTTCAGAGTGTTTGACAGACTAAAACTAGGGTCATACAGCTAGTAAGAAAAGAGAAGAGATTCTCGTTCTTATTTATCTGCTTCTGCTTCCCACTACACTCAGCTGGCTCTCTGTAATATCCTGGTACAATTATCTTCTTTCTATGATTGATGCAATTTTAGAATAAGCACATTATACAAACAAATAAAATTTATATACAACTTATATAAATTCTGATAAAATTTAATTTTTTGAGAAAAGAAAAATGCATTTTAAGATATCAAATTGTTATGTAACAGTAACCTACATTTTAATTATATGAATTAGTATCCCATTTAGTCAATGAGCTATTTTTAGTTTTAATAGAAACTTATTAATTAAGTTATAAATTTATTAAACTTATTAAATAAGTTATAAATTTATTAGAAACTTATTAAATAAGTTATTATAAGTTTTAACACAAGTCCCAATTTGAAACTGGAATCTGCAATTATATGCTACTACTTCAATAACTGATTTAAATTAAATTTAACTT
Organism: Balaenoptera musculus; assembly: GCF_009873245.2. Classification (NCBI taxonomy): domain Eukaryota; kingdom Metazoa; phylum Chordata; class Mammalia; order Artiodactyla; family Balaenopteridae; genus Balaenoptera; species Balaenoptera musculus. The sequence goes on along the minus strand of NC_045794.1, from coordinate 31,458,404 downwards.
TTTTTAAAATATCAAAACACAAAAGCCTTAAGACTAGAATCTAGAAAACCATGTCCTGGATTTTAATCCTCTCTCTGTTACTTATTACCAAGTGACCTTCAACACACAACTTAACCTTTTGTGCTTCCATTTCCTCATTTGTAAATTGAGGAAAATAATGGTGCCCACTTCATAGAATTCTATATCAAATGAGGTAATATGTGTCAAATAATTATAATAGTGCTCAGAAAATATTAGCTCTGTGTCAAGATTTGTCAAACTAAACAGGAAAAAAACATAATTGCACAATTTTTCTTCTAAAAATAACATACTTATTGCAATGGTTGGCTAAGCATCTCTCAGGGCATTTTAACACTTTGAAAGCCTTTACTGTATAGAAAAGAAAATAGATATATAAGGCATGGGAAAAAGCTTAAGCTTTGCATATTGCTTCCTTTGTGCTTTTAAAGTTTTAAAGTCAAATACATCATCAATCCTCTTCTGAGCACCCAGGTCTTTCTCCTTCTATCTGGCAGGAATGCCTTTGATCTATCTGAAAAGGTCATTTAAATTTATGGAAGGAACTTTAAAATAACTTGTACACTCCTTTCAAGTTATAGGTGAGAAACAAAAACAAAAAAGTAACTAATGGCCAGTGAAAAGTACTTGATACAGGGAAGTATTTGATCTAGTACTTGATCAAAAGTACTTCACCCAGGGAACAAGATAATGGAAAAAAGGTGCCCTTCTGCACAGTCTCTTTTTGAAATAAATCTTACCTATTCAAGAATCATAGGTTTCTTTACATACCACATTTATATCTTAAGACAATGCAGAAAATAAAAATAGAAGAGTTTTGGCTAAATTAAATTAACCCACTAATCATATTGGTTCAATTCGAAAGGACAAATATATTATCCAAAATGAAAGTACATTTAGAACATTGAGACTATAAACTAAATTTCTGGGTAAAATGGGTTCTCATGTCTAAGAAAGAAATCCTTCCATCTAATGTGGACAGTTCATGGGGAGTCAACACATGTTCAAAATGATGTGTCTTCCTAGCTATATTATATCTGAAAATATTACATTTTGTTTTTCAGTGTCTATTTAAATATTTTTAGTTGAGACATACTATATTTAGAAAGAAACAAGAAACTTGCTAGTGATGATGACTAAACTCTTATTTTGGGATCCATTTTTCTCATCACTGATCAAGAGAGCTTCACCACTAGAAAGCTAAAAACCAAAAATCATTATGTAGTTATGAATTCATCACAACTTGTCAAATGCTGCTCAACTTTTAAATCACTGATGTCAGTAAAAGAGATGGGATATGATTTTCAAGCCTACAATTTGTGCAAGGCAATTTCTCCACAAAAAGGATCCTTACTTCCTTTAAAAAAATGTTATAGATAATCTGATTTGCAAAGCAGAAATAGAGACACAGACATAGAGAACAAATGTATGGATACCAAGGGGGAAAGGGTAGAGTGGGAGGAATGGGGAGAATGAGATTGACACATATACACAATTGAAGCTATGTATAAAATAGACAACTAATGAGAACATACTGTATAGCACAGGGAACTTTACTCAATGCACTGTGGTGACCTAAATGGGAAGGAAATCCAAAAAAGAGAGGATATATATATATATATATATATATATATATATATGTGTGTGTGTGTGTGTGTGTGTGTGTGTGTGTGGTGTGTGTATAGCTGATTCATTTTGCTATACAGTAGAAACTAACACAGTGTTGTAAAGTAACTATATTCCAATAAAAATTAAAAAGAAAAAAAGGAAAAAAGTGTTCTAAAAGCAAACACTTTAAACTGTTTTATTTTTACTATGGCATGATGCTTATTGGATGAATTTATAAAACCAGTTTTTTTAAAAATTATGTTGATGTGCCTTAAAATGAAATGTTTTATTCTTACATGAAAAATGAAGATCAATAGAACATTAAACTTGGTTTTTTTAAGAGCTTCAAAATAAGACTATCAATAAACATACTCATACTTCTGAGATTTTACTGATTGCCATCCTCACTTTAAGTAGATTCTTATGATACTTCAGTCACCAGCAAATGGACATGTTATCTCTTATGATTGTTAAAATTCAAAAATGTTACATTTAAATCTCAACATTTTATACCCAGTCCAGGAATCTATAGCACAAGTTGAAGTATAAAATTTATGGTTGGTGTGGTTCCAGAGGGGGGACCTTCAAGACCGCAGAGGAGTGAGACGTGGATATCACCTTCCTCCCCACAAATACATCAAAATACACCTACATGTGGAACAACTCTTACAGAACACCTACTGAACGCTGGCAGAAGACCTCAGACTTCCCAAAAGGCAAGAAAATCCCCACGTACTGGGGTAGGGCAAAAGAAAAAAAGAAAAAACAGAGACAAAAGAATAGGGATGGGACCTGCACCTCAGGGAAGGAGCTGCGAAGAAGGAAAAGTTTCCACACACTAGGAAGTCCCTTCACTGGTGGAAACGGGGGGTGGGCAGGGGGAAAGCTTTAGAGCCATGGAGGAGAGTGCAGCAACAGGGGTGCATAGGGCAAAGAGGAGAGATTCCATCACAAAGGATCAGTGCTGACTAACACTCACCAGCCCGAGAGGCTTGTCTGCTCACCCACCAGGGTGGGTGGGCATTGGGAGCTGAGGCTTGGACTTCAGAGGTCAGATCCCAGGGAGAGGACTGGGGTTGGCTGCGTGAAGACAGCCTGAGGGGGCTAGTGCACCATAGCTAGCTGGGAGGGAGTCTGGAAAAAAATCTGGACCTGCCTAAGAGGCAAGAGACCATTGTTTCAGGGTGCACAGGAGAGGGAACTCCTTCCCTGTCTGCCCACAGAAGGCAGAGCACTGCCTAAATGAACTCCAGAGAAGGGTGTGAGTCGTGTCTATCAGCGCGGACCCCAGAGATGGGCATGAAACACTAAGGCTGCTGCTGCAACCACCAAGAATCCTTTGTGCAAGCACAGGTCACTATCCACACCACCCCCTGCTCCCCTGGGAGCCTGTGAAACCTGCCACTGCCGGGGTCCCATGACCCAGGGACAACTTCCTCAGGAGAACACATGGCATGCCTCAGGCTGTTACATCGTCAAGTCAGTCTCTGCCACTGCAGGCTCACCCCACATTCCAGTTATGAGTACTGTACCCCTCACTCACCCTGGCCTGAGTGAGCAAGAGCCCCCTAATCAGCCACTGTTTAACCCCCTCCTATCTGGGCAGGGAACAGATGCCTGCGGGTGAACTACTTGCAGAGGTGGGGCCAAAGCCAAAGCTGAACCCCAGAGCTGTGTGAAAAAAGAAGAGAAAGGTAAATTTCTCTGTGCAGCCTCAGGAACAGTGGATTAAATCCCCACAATCAAATTGATTTACCCGGCATCTGTGGAATACCTAAATAGACAACGAATCATCCCAAAACTGAGGCGGTGGACTTTGGGAGCAATTGTAGACTTGGGGTTTGCTGTCTGTGACTGACTTGTTTCTGATTTTTATATTTATCTTAGTTTAGTTTTTAGCAGTTGTTATCATTAGTGGATTTGTTTATTGGTTTGGTTGTTCTATTCTTTTTTTTCTTTCTTCTTATTTTTTTATTCTAATAATTAAAAAAATTTTTTTTCTTTCTTTTTTCTCCCTTTTCTCTTGAGCTATGTGGCTTACAGGGTCTTGGTGCTCTGGCCTGATGTCAGGCCTGAGCCTCTGAGGTGGCAGAGCTGAGTTCAGGTCATTGGACCACCAGAGACCGCTCAACCCCATGTAATATCAGTTGGCGAGAGCTCTCCCAGAGATCTCCCTCTCAACACTAAGACCCAGCTCCACCCAATGGCAAGCAATCTCCAGTGCTGGATGTCCCATGCAAAACAACTAGCAAGACAGGAGCACAACCTCAACCATTAGCAGAGAGGTTGCCTAAATTCATACTAAGTTCACAGACACCAAAAAACACACCACCGGGCGCGGCCCTGCCCTCCAGAAAGACAAGATCCAGCCCCACCCACCAGAACACAGGCACCAATCCCCTCCGCCAGGAAGCCTACACAAGACACTGAACAAACCTCACTCACTGGGGAGACACCAGGAATAACGGGAACTACAAGCCTGCAGCCTGCAAAAAGGAGACCCCAAACACAGTAAGTTAAGCAAAATGAGAAGACAGAGAAACACACAGCAGATGAATGAGCAAGGGAAAAACACACCAGACCAAACAAATGAAGAGGAAATAGGCAGTCTACCTGAAAAACAATTCAGAATAATGATAGTAAAGATGATCCAAAATCTTGGAAATAGATTGGAGAAAAAACAAGAAACGTTTAACAAGGACCTAGAAGAACTAAAGAGTAAACAAACAATGATGAACAACAAAATAAATGAAAATAAAAATTCCCTAGAAGGAATCAATCGAAGAATAGCAGAGGCAGAAGAACGGATAAATGACCTGGAAGATAAAATAGTGGAAATAACTATCGCAAAGCAGAATAAAGAAAAAAGAATGAAAAGAATGGAGGACAGTCTCAGAGACCTCTGGGACAACATTAAACACACCAACATTCTAATTATAGGGGTCCCAGAAGAAGAAGAGAAAAAGAAAGGGACTGAGAAAATATTTGAAAAGATTATAGTTGAAAACTTCCTTAACAAGGGAAAGGAAATAGTCAATCAAGTCCAGGAAACACAGAGAGTCTCATACAGGATAAATCCAAGGAGAAACACACCAAGACACATATTAAACAAACTATCAAAAATTAAATACAAAGAAAAAATGTTAAAAGCAGCAACAGAAAAGCAACAAATAACATACAAGGGAATCCCCATTAGGTTAACAGCTGATCTTTCAGCAGAATCTCTGCAAGCCAGAAGGGAGCAGCAGGACATATTTAAAGGGATGAAAGGGAAAAACCTACAACCAAGATAACTCTACCCAGCAAGGATTTCATTCAGATTCGACAGAGAAATTAAAACGTTTACAGACAAGAAAAAGTTAAGAGAATTCGGCACCACCAAACCAGCTTTACAAATGCTAAAGGAACTTCTCTAGGTAGGAAACACAAGAGAAAGAAAAAACCTACAAAAACAAACCCAAAACAATTAAGAAAATGGTAACAGGAACATGAATATCGATAATTACCTTAAATGTAAATAGATTAACTGCTCCAACCAAAAAACATAGACCAGCTGAATGGATAAAAAAAACAACACCTGCATATATGCTGTCTACAAGAGACCCACTTCAGACCTAGGGTCACATATAGACTGAAAGTGAGGGGATGGAAAAAGATATTCCATGCATATGGAAATCAAAAGAAAGCTGGAGTAGCAATTCTCATATCAGACAAAATAGACTTTAAAATAAAGTCTATTACAAGAGACAAAGAAGGACACTACATAATGATCAAGGGATCAATCCAAGAAGAAGATATAACAATTGTAAATATTTATGCACCCAACATAGGAGACCTCAATACATAAGGCAAATGCTAACTACAGTGAAAGGGGAAATCAACAGTAACACAATCACAGTAGGGGATTTTAACACCCCACTTTCATCAATGGACAGCTCATCCAAATTGAAAATAAATAAGAAAACATAAGCTTTAAATGACACATTAGACAAGATGGACTTAATTGATATTTATAGGACATTCCATCCCAAAAAAACAGAATGCACTTTCTTCTCAATTGCTCATGGAACATTCTCCAGGATAGATCATATCTTGGGTCACAAATCAAGCCTCACTTAATTTAAGAAAATTGAAATCATATCAAGTATCTTTTCTGACAACAACGCTATGAGACTAGATATCAATTACAAGAAAAGAACTGTGAAAAATACAAATACATGGAGGCTAAACAATACACTACTAAATAACCAAGAGGTCACTGAAGAAATCAAAGAGGAAATCAAAAAATACCTAGAAATAAATGACAATGAAAACATGATGGCCCAAAACCTATGTGATGCAGCAAAAGCAGTTCTAAGAGGGAAGTTTATAGCAATACAATCCTACCTCAAGAAACAAGAAAAATCTCAAATAAACAACCTAACCTTACACCTAAAGCAATTAGAGAAAGAAAAACAAACAAACAAAAAAAAAACAAATTTAGCAGAAGGAAAGAAATCATGAAGATCAGATCAGAAATAAATGAAAAAGAAATGAAGGATGTGATAGCAAAGATCACTAAAACTAAAAGTTGGTTCTTTGAGAAGATAAACAAAATTGATAAACCATTAGCCAGACTCATCAAGAAAAAAACGGAGAAGATTCAAATCAACAGAATTAGAAATGAAAAAGGAGAAGTAACAACTGACACTGCAGAAATAAAAAGGATCATGAGAGATTACTACAATCAACTATATGCCAATAAAATGGACAACCTGGAAGAAATGGACAAATTCTTAGAAAAGCACAACCTTCCAAAACTGAACCAGGAAGAAATAGAAAATATAAACAGACCAATCACAAGCACTGAAATTTAAACTGTGATTAAAAATCTTCCAACAAACAAAAACCCAAGACCAGATGGCTTTACAGGCGAATTTTACCAAACATTTAGAGAAGAGCTAACACCTATCGTTCTCAAAGTCTTCCAAAATATAGCAGAGGGAGGAACACTCCCCAATTCATTCTACAAGGTCACCATCACCCTGATAACAAAACCAGACAAAGATGCCACAAAAAAAAGAAAACTAAAGACCAATATCACTGACGAACATAGATGCAAAAATCCTCAACAAAATTCTAGCAAACAGAATCCACCAGTACATTAAAAGGATCATACACCATGATCAAGTGGGGTTTATAGCAGGAATGCAAGGATTCTTCAATATATGCACATCAATCAATGTGATACACCATATTAACAAATTGAAGGAGAAAAACCATATGATCATCTCAATAGATGCAGAAAAAGCTTTCGACAAAATTCAACACCCATTTAGGATAAAAACCCTCCAGAAAGTAGGCATAGAGCAAACTTACCTCAACATAATAAAGGTCATATATGACAAACTCACAGCCAACATCATTCTCAATGGTGAAAAACAGAAACCTTTTCCTCTAAGATCAGGAACAAGACAAGTTTGTCCACTCTCACCACTATTGTTCAACATATTTTTGGAAGTTTTAGGCACAGCAATCAGAGAAGAAAAAGAAATAAAAGGAATCCAAATCGGAAAAGAAGAAGTAACACTGTCACTGTTTGCAGATGACATGATACTATACATAGAGAATCCTAAAGATGCTACCAGAAAACAACTAGACCTAATCAATGAATTTAGTAAAGTAGCAGAATACAAAATTAATGCACAGAAATCTCTTGCATTCCTATACACTAACGATGAAAAATCTGAAAGTGAAATTAAGGAAACACTCCCATTTACCATTGCAACAAAAAGAATAAAATACCTAGGAAAAAACGTACCTAAGGAGAGAAAACACCTGAGTGCAGAAAACTATAAGACAGTGATGAAAGAAATTAAAGACAATACAAACAGATAGAGAGATATACCATGTTCTTGGATTGGAAGAATCAATATTATGAAAAAGACTATAATACCCAAAGCAATGTAGAGATTCAATGCAATGCCTATCAAACTACCAATGACTTTTTTCACAGAACTAGAGCAAAAAATTTCACAATTTGTATGGAAACACAAAAGACCCCAAATAGATAAAGCAATCTTGAATAAGAACAACAAAGCTGGATGAAGCAGGTTCCCTGACTTTAGACTATACTACAAAGCTACAGTAATCAAGACAGTATGGTACTGGCACAAAAACAGAAATAAAAATCAATGGAACAGAATATAAAGCCCAGAGCTAAACCCACACACATATGGTCACCTTATCTTTGATAAAGGAGGCAAGAATATACAATGGAGAAAAGACAGCCTCTTCAATAAGTGGGGCTGGGAGAACTGGACAGCTACATGTAAAAGAATGAAATTAGAACACTTCCTAACACCATACACAAAAATAAACTCAAAATGGATTAAAGACCTAAATGTATGGCCAGATACTATAAAACTCTTAGAGGAAAACACAGGCAGAACACTTTCTGACATAAATCGCAGCAAGATCCTTTTTGACCCACCTCCTAGAGAAATGGAAATAAAAACAATAATAAACAAATGGAACCTAATGAAACTTAAAAGCTTTTGCACAGCAAAGGAAACCATAAACAAGACAAAAAGACAACCCTCAGAATGGGAGAAAATATTTGCAAATGAAGCAACTGACAAAGGATTAATCTCCAAAATATACAAGCAGCTCATTTAGCTCAATATCAAAAAAAAAAAAACAAACCGAACAACCCAATCCAAAAATGGACAGAAGACTTAATAGACATTTCTCCAAAGAAGATATACAGATTGCCAACAAACACATGAAAGGATGCTCAAAATCACTAATAATTAGAGAAATGTAAATCAAAACTACAATGAGGTATCACCTCACACTGGTCAGAATGGCCATCACCAAAAAATCTACAAACAATAAATGCTGGAGAGGGTGTGGAGAAATGGGAACCCTCTTGCACTGTTAGTGGGAATGTTAATTGATACAGCCACTATGGAGAACAGTATGGAGGTTGCTTAGAAAGCTAAAAATTGAACTACATATGACCCAGCATTCCCACTACTGGGTTTATACCCTGAGAAAACCATAATTCAAAAAGAGTCATGGAAGGTTCTGAGCCCCACGTCAGGCTTCCCAACCTGGGTGTCCGGCAATGGGAGGAGGAATTCCTAGAGAATCAGACTTTGAAGCCTAGTGGGAATTGATTGCAGGACTTCGACAGGACTGGGGGAAACAGAGACCCCACTCTTGGAGGGCACACACAAAGTAGTGTGCACATCAGGACCCAGGGGAAGGAGCAGTGACCCTGGGGGAGACTGAACCAGACCTACCTGCTGGTGTTGGGGGGTCTCCTGCAGAGGTGGGGGGTGGCTCTGTTTCACTGTGGGGACAAGGACTCTGGCAGCGGAGGTTCTGGGAAGTGTTCCTTGGCGTGAGCCCTCCCAGAGTCTGCCATTAACCCCACCAAAGAGCCGCGGTAGGCTCCAGTGTTGGGTTGCCTCAGGCAAAACAACCAACAGGGAGGGAACCCAGCCCCACCCATCAACAGTCAAGTGGATTAAAGTTTTACTGAGCTCTGACCGCCACAGCAACAGTCAGCTCTACCCACCACCAGAGCCTCCCATCAAGCCTCTTAGATAGCCTCAACCACCAGAGGGCAGACAGCAGAAGCAAGAAAAACTACAATCCTGCAGCCTGTGGACCAAAAACCACAGTTACAGAAAGATAGACAAGATGAAAAGGCAGAGGGCTATGTACCAGATGAAGGAACAAGAAAAAACCCCAGAAAAACAACTAAATGAAGTGGAGATAGGCAACCTTCCAGAAAAAGAATTCAGAATAATGATAGTGAAGATGATCCAGGACCTAGGAATAAGAATGGAGGCAAAGATTGAGAAGATGCAAGAAATGATTAACAAAGACATAGAAGAATTAAAGAACAAACAAACAGAGATCACCAGTACAATAACTGAAATGAAAACTACACTAGAAGGAATCAATAGCAGAATAACTGAGGCAGAAGAACGGATAAGTGACCTGGAAGACAGAATGGTGGAATTCACTGCTGCAGAACAGACTAAAGAAAAAAGAATGAAAAGAAATGAAGACAGCTTAAGAGACCTCTGGGACAACATTAAACGCAACAACATTCGCATTATAGGGGTCCCAGAAGGTGAAGAGAGAGAGAAAGGACCAGAGAAAATATTTGAAGAGATTATAGTTGAAAACTTCCCTAACATGGGAAAGGAAATAGCCACCCAAGTCCAGGAAGCGCAGAGAGTCCCATACAGGATAAACCCAAGGAGAAACACGCCGAGACACATAGTAATCAAAGTGGCAAAAATTAAAGACAAAGAAAAATTATTGAAAGCAGCAAGGGAAAAACGACAAATAACATACAAGGGAACTCCCATAAGGTTAACAGCTGATTTCTCAGCAGAAACTCTGCAAGCCAGAAGGGAGTGGCATGATATACTTAAAGTGATGAAAGGGAAGAACCTACAACCAAGATTACTCTACCAGGCAAGGATCTCATTTAGATTTGATGGAGAAATCAAAAGCTTTGCAGACAAGCAAAAGCTAAGAGAATTCAGCACCACCAAACCAGCTCTACAACAAATGCTAAAGGAACTTCTCTAAGTGGGAAACACAAGAGAAGAAAAGGACCTACAAAAACAAACCCAAAACAAATAAGAAAATGGTCATAGGAACATACATATCGATAATTACCTTAAACGTGAATGGATTAAATGCCCCAACCAAAAGACATAGACTGGCTGAATGGATACAAAAACAAGACCCATATATATGCTGTCTACAAGAGACCCACTTTAGACCTAGGGACACATACAGACTGAAAGTGAGGGGATGGAAAAAGATATTCCATGCAAATGGAAATCAAAAGAAAGCTGGAGTAGCTATACTCATATCAGATAAAATAGACTTTAAAATAAAGAATGTTACAAGAGACAAGGAAGGACACTACATAATGATCAAGGGATCAATCCAAGAAGAAGATATAACAATTATAAATATATATGCACCCAACATAGGAGCACATCAATACATAAGGCAACTGCTAACAGCTATAAAAGAGGAAATTGACAGTAACACAATCATAGTGGGGGACTTTAACACCTCACTTACACCAATGGACAGATCATCCAAAATGAAAATAAATAAGGAAACACAAGCTTTAAATGACACAATAGACCAGAGAGATTTAATTGATATTCATAGGACATTCCATCCAAAAACAGCAGATTACACGTTCTTCTCAAGTGCGCACGGAACATTCTCCAGGATAGATCACATCTTGGGTCACAAATCAAGCCTCAGTAAATTTAAGAAAATTGAAATCATATCAAGCATCTTTTCTGACCACAACGCTATGAGATTGGAAATGAATTACAGGGAAAAAAATGTAAAAAAGACAAACACATGGAGGCTAAACAATACGTTACTAAATAACCAAGAGATCACTGAAGAAATCAAAGAGGAAATAAAAAAATACCTAGAGACAAATGACAATGAAAACACGACGACCTAAAACCTATGGGATGCAGCAAAAGCAGTTCTAAGAGGGAAGTGTATAGCTATACAAGCCTACCTCAAGAAACAAGAAAAATCTCAAGTAAACAATCTAACCTTACACCTAAAGAAACTAGAGAAAGAAGAACAAACAAAACCCAAAGTTAGCAGAAGGAAAGAAATCATAAAGATCAGAGCAGAAATAAATGAAATGGAAACAAAGAAAACAATAGCAAAGATCAATAAAACTAAAAGTTGAAAAAAAAAAAAAAAAGACATGTACCACAATGTTCATTGCAGCACTAGTTACAATAGCCAGGACATGGAAGCAACCTAAGTGTCTATGGACAGATGAATGGATAAAGATGATGAGGCACATATATACAATGGAATATTACTCAGCCATAAAAAGAAACGAAATTGAGTTATTTGTAGTGAGGTGGATGGACCTAGAGTCTGTCATACAGAGTGAAATAAGTCAGAAAGAAAAAAACAAATACCATATGCTAACACAATATATGGAATAAAAAAAAAAAAAGGTTCTGATGAACCTAGGGGCAGGACAGGAATAAAGACACAGACATAGAGAATGGACTTGAGGACATGGGGAGAGGGAAGGGTAAGCTGGGAAGAAGTGAGAGAGTAGTACTGACATATATATACTACCAGATGTAAAATAGATAGCTAGTGGGAAGCAGACACATAGAACAGGGAGATCAGCTCAGTTCTTTGTGACCACCTAGAAGGGTGGGATAGGGAGGGTGGGAGGAAGATGCAAGAGGAGGGGCTATGAGGATATATGTATACATATAGCTGATTCATTTTGTTATGCAGCAGAAAGTAACAGGACATTGTAAAGCAATTATACTTCAATAAAGATGTTTTAAAAATAAATTAATTAAATAAAATAAAATGTATGGTTATGCAGTTAATTGAATGAACAAAGATAACCAAGTGGTACTATCTGAGCCCCCAAGTTACAGGTTTTTGATGAAACTAAATCCATGATTATTTGAATAATTTCTAAGTTCCTACCTGTTATGTATGATACGGGCATATTCTCAGAAAAGATGTTGTGGAATAGTCAATGAGGAGCTAAGCATTAAACCGCTAATAATTATTTTAGAATTGAAATTTAACTAATATACAAAATTTTAGGTGCCTCAATTCATCTGGGAAATAAGCAATTACTAATTTATTCCAGCATCAATATAAAGCTACATCTACATTATCCAAAAATTCTGGAAAGTTACTACTGATTCTATAACTTGATAATCAATGTTTTCTCTCTATTGGGATTATTTGACTAAATCTATTTAAAATTTATTTGATTTGTGGCACATTTACAGAATTTTAACATGAAAAAAATGAACTTCTAAACACTACTTTTTTCTCCTGATTTCAGATTAACGTTGGGGCAAGCCTTAATGATTCACATCTGTGAAATTATAACTTCTGACTATAATTTCTTGCTTTCACGGATAAAAAGGAAAAGACAACCCTTTTTTCTCTCTACATCATACCAGAAAATCCCTTTTTCTTCTGATCTTTGTAATGCTGGAAAAAATATTTAAGCTCTTTGTATCCTCTCTCCTGTAAAATATGAGGGCAAGTGTGTTGTGGAGGATTGTGGAATCAGGGGATTTTTGAGATTTAATGAGAAATTGAATAAAAAGTTCTTAATATAATGACTAAAATATAGTAAGCACTCATTAACAGTTTTTATTTGCTATATATTGTAATACAGTACTAAGATGTTTTAGTAAAATAATATTATACTAACAGAGCATGAAATGTCTGTTGGAGTTTCAGTAAAATTAAATAAAACATTAGGATTTGGTAAGATTTGGTAAGGTTAAGCATTAAAAGTCATAAATAATACCAACTGAATTCAGGAAAAAATCACCTAGCTAATCTTCCCTATAATTAAACTCTACATTAGATTTATAATTTTTTAAATGCTATGGTGGAAGCAATTGATGAGATTTCTGTAGTGTTTTAAGGTTAATTTTACATCTAAAACCTCATCAGTTGCTAATGATGAAATAACAAAAACTCTAGGTAATCTACTCATGGCCTTCTGTTTTATATGAAAAGTTTGCTTGCTACAATACAGAATGTTGACAAAATTAAATTGCCAGAATATTATGTTCAAAACCGAATGCTTGGGGAAGAAAAGGCAATAAAAGAAAATATATGTATAAACTGGAAAAAATCAAACCAGTCTTCTTAGTTCTGATTGCCTACTTTTAATGCAAGATGCAGATATCAGCATCATATTGAAATAGTTATCCAAATTGCTTATGACGCATGCATGACTACACAATTCATCAAATCAACAGTCAAGAATACTTTAAATGGCCTCAAGATTCAAAAGTTTTAGTAGCTGAGTGAATGATTTTATTTTAACTGAAAGAGACCTATATAACTGAACCAAATTACTTATCTTAGAAACAGAAAAAGGCTGAGAATTAGGAATTCAGTCCATTGTTTATGGCTGAGATAATACATAGATAGAATATCATTATGCAGTGTATATTAAACAACTATTGGGATGAAATTGTTACTAAGCCTTCAGAAATAAATTTACAATTATAGAATAAAGAAAAATATTTCTGAAACATGTCAGTCCTTCTAAAATTACATTGAAAGAGCCAGACCTGCTAATGATATTCAACATAAGAGAAAGTTTGATAGAAATTAAACATGTCAGTTGGGCATTTTAATGATATTCCACACTATGATGGTGATAAAGTTACATGTTTGCCCTTTGAATATAAGCAACATGTATTAATCACCAAATAAATCAGACAACACTAAAAATTACAAAAGTACCCCAAATTAGTCATAATTCTATATCATGATATAAAATTATAATCAAAAAGTAGTCTTGATTTTACACTCTCTTTGTATTCTACAGAAGAAATATTAGCTCCAATGAATGAAATGTATGAACTATAAGATTCATCAGTATAAATAATATCTAATCAATAGTCTAATCTTCACTAGAAATTCTGTGCCAAAAGAAAAAACCTGAATTACAAATTTGGGACAGGGAAAAGAAGAATCATCCATTCATTCTACAAATATTTATTGAATACTAACTATTATATAGCTTGGGACTAAGTGCAATTGGGAATACAAGGATGGCAAACCATTATCTGTGACTTCAAGGATGTTACCTAGACTTCTTGTGGTGATCATTTTGCAAAATATATAAATATCAAATCATTATGTTGAACACCTGAAACTAATATAATGTTAACATGCCAATTATACCTCAATAAAATATTATGTTTTAAAATATATATGTATATACAGAGACAGACAGATTGGAGAAGGTAATAAATAACAGGAGAAAGAAAAATAATGTTAATTGAGGGGAAGAAAAGGGTCCTAAGTATAGGAGAGTGGGTCTGTTGATTCTAATATGTAAAAAACAATTTTAATATATGTAAAAGCCTATATTTGTCAGTTTATGGGCTTGTCGATTCACCTACCTATTATTTCACTGCTTGATGTAGTAATCCCTGGAATGGAAGCTGCTGAATTGGAGAACATAATGGAAAAAAATAAGTTTCATGTGGAAGGAAAATTGTGTTACTGATAGCATCTATGGCAATATATAAAATGGATCAACTTGAAATTAATGTTTCAGAGAAATTTGATTAATTAGGTAAATAGATGTCAAAATGTAAAATTAAAGTTTAAAATCTATAGACCACAAGTAAAAAGTCAAAGATTCTTAACAGTTTGTATAACATTTTTTCCCAAAGTTTTCTTCTAAAATGTTAAAAACAAACAAAACAAAAGTAGAAAAAAAAATCTTCCCTGAGTTTATTTTTGTGTATGGTGTTAGGGAGTGTTCTAATTTCATTCTTTTACATGTAGCTGTTCAGTTTTCCCAGCACCACTTATTGAAGAGGCTGTCTTTTCTGAATTGTGTATTCTTGTCTCCTTTATCAAAGATAAGGTGACCATATGTGCATGGGTTTATCTCTGGGCTTTCTATCCTGTTCCATTGATCTATATTTCTGTTTTTGTGCCAGTACTATACTGTCTTGATTACTGTAGCTTTGTAGTATAGTCTGAAGTCCGGGAGCCTGATTCCTCCAGCTCCGTTTTTCTTTCTCAAGATTGCTTTGACTATTCGGGGTCTTTGGTGTTTCCATACAAATTGTGAAAATTTTTGTTCCAGTTCTGTGAAAAATGCTCAAAATGGATTAAAGACCTAAATGTAAGGCCAGACACTATCAAACTCTTAGAGGAAAACATAGGCAGAACACTCTATGACATAAATCACAGCAAGATCTTTTTTGACCCACATCCTAGAGAAATGGAAATAAAAACAAAAATAAACAAATGCGACCTAATGAAACTTAAAAGCTTTTGCACAGCAAGGAAACCATAAACAAGATGAAAAGACAACCCTCAGAATGGGAGAAAATATTTGCAAATGAAGCAACTGACAAAGGATTAATCTCCAAAATATACAAGCAGCTCATACAGCTCAATATCAAAAAAACAAACAACCCAATCCAAAAATGGGCAGAAGACCTAAATAGACATTTCTCCAAAGAAGATATACAGATTGCCAACAAACACATGAAAGGATGCTCAAAATCACTAATCATTAGAGAAACGTAAATCAAAACTACAATGAGGTATCACCTCACACCGGTCAGAATGGCCATCATCAAAAAATCTACAAACAGTAAATGCTGGAGAGGGTGTGAAGAAAAGGGAACCCTCTTTCACTGTTGGTGGGAATGTAAATTGATACAGCCACTATGGGGAACAGTATGGAGGTTCCTCAAAACACTAAAATTAGAACTACCCTATGACCCAGCAATCCCACTACTGGGCATATACCCTGAGAAAACCATAATTTAAAAAGAGCCATGTACCACAATGTTCATTGCAGCTCTGTTTACAATAGCCGAAACGCGGAAGTAACCTAAGTGTCCATCAACAGATGAATGAATAAAGAAGATGTGGCACATATATACAATGGAATATTACTCAGCCATAAAAAGAAATGAAATTGAGTTATTTGTAGTGAGGTGGATGGACCTCGAGTCTGTCATACAGAGTGAAGTAAGTCAGAAAGAGAAAAACAAATACCGTATGCTAACACATATATATGGAATCTAAAAAAAAAAAAAAAAGAAGTCATGAAGAACCTAGGGGCAAGACCGGAATAAAGACGCAGACCTACTAGAGAATGAAATTGAGGACACGGGGAGGGGGAAGGGTAAACTGGGACAAAGTGAGAGAGTGGCATGGACATATATACACTACCAAACGTAAAACTGATAGCTAGTGGGAAGCAGCCACATAGCACAGGGAGATCAGCTCTGTGCTTTGTGACCACCTAGAGGGGTGGGATAGGGAGGATGGGAGGGAGACGTTAAGAGGGAAGAGATATGGGGTTATATGTATATGTATAGCTGATTCACTTTGTTATAAAGCAGAAACTAACACACCATTGTAAAGCAATTATACTCCAATAAAGATGTTAAATAAAAAAGTCTTCCCTGAAAAGTGTAACTGCAAAGGTATAATACTGAAAAAGGAAGTTTTGGAATTTTTTTTAATGCCCTCTTGATTAAGTTGCAGTTGATGATTATGGCTTGCCTGTGCCTGAGCTACTGGTCACCAGTGTAATTGCTGTGCAAAAGAGGAGACAAATATTTGGAAATGTCTGTTAAAATGGTGTTGAAAGGCAAGATTACGAAGTATTTATTTAGACATGGGTTAGATATCTCTAAAATTCAAATAAATAATGAAATGTAACAGCTAAATTCATTTACCAGAAGTACTCCTGTACTTCTCTGACCACTGCTTTAATTACAAATGATTCAATTAAAGTTAAAATTCCTTGGTGTCAGTTGAAAAGAAAATATAAATTATTTTCAAAGAAGTTAGCATAGAATTTTCTTCTGTAGTCACTTTCTTCCAAATTAGTAATATGTAGAATGTTCTTTTGAGGACACATGATCTCTGAATAGGGAAGAGATTCTTCACCAATATCACAGTTGGGATGTAGACCCTGCTATTTGGCATGTAGGAAATAAATAAATAGAGAACGACAAATTTGAGAAAAGGGCCAAATGCCTGAGTTGCAAATTCACTTTGATGCTTATTTAGAAGAAAAAAACAAATAAGCATTTTTTTAACCTGCTTCAGCACTTAGTATGGAGGTAGCTGTTGTAGTACAAACTGTTTAGGGGAGACAATATTTATGAAAATAAATTACTTAAATAATTTTGCTGGAAAATTTAGTTCAAGAAACCAGTTGCCATAAACTCAATAAAAGTTTCTGAAGTTGTATGCAGAGGTTAATTAACAAAACAATCTTTCATTAAATCAATATGAATAACACTATATACTTACTGTATGCCCAACAAAAATAACTAATTATTTTCTGTTATTACCACTTAACCAAAATCTCACAGGAACTTTATAAGACAGGCCCAAAATGAACCCTGACTTGTGATACCTTAGCTTTAGGAAAATAACCAATGATAACTAAAAGAAATAACACTTCACTGATGACCACATACTAAATACATTACCAAAACCTAAGGTTTCCAATTTACTATACTATCTCTTAATTGACACCACCTCCAAATATTGATCAACAGGAAATAAATTCTATCCCTGAGTCATACAAGACAGGAATGTGTAAGTGTACTGTAGCAACTCTAAGTACACTTATATCACCAATGTATTACAAGTTCCAAACCCAAAGTTAAACTGCATTTTGCCCAATACTCTCTTGAATGGACATAACTGAGATAACATTATAGCTTGCAACAAATACATGAGTTAAGAAAAATAAATTAACATTTATTTCTATGTTTTCAAGTCATCTCCCAGTATAATCATGATTTCAAAATATTTACTTCACAGGAGATCACATTTACTTCTTTTTCATTCCACTTGTTCCAATTATCATCTAAAAATGTCAAGCTTTGGATGATTATATTTAACTAATAAGCATACAATACCTATCGTACGTTCTAATCATATTTCTAACCTAATTCACAGGAGTATAATGAAATAATATTTTTACATATTTTCTAGTAACTGTTAATTTTAATTTGAAATTTTCTATCAGCGTACTTACCAGCATATCTTTTACTGGCACAGATTCATGTGAAACTATAAATGATTATCCATAAAAAGACATCAGAAATACACATTTAAACCACAATGATGATTTTACCTGTAAATGTTGAATTTGTAGGAGCAGTTTCTGAAATAATTATAAATTACTATTATTGACAGGAATGAAAAAGTGTGAAAAAAAATTCTAAAACTCAAGTTGCCTATGAGTTATCTGGCTTTTTTTATTTCACTTCTTGCAATTTCAAATGCAAAAAAGGAGTCGTTTATATATTCTTTGGAAGCTTATTGAAATTTCTTTCTAAGATATATGTTGCACATGAGTAATCCTTCAAGTATTGAATTCTATCTATATAATCCTCACCTTCCACTCCATCCCTTTATTAAACTATTTTAGTTGATGTCTCACTCCCTTAATTCCCAGAACCTACAGACAGGTAGGAGTGTGGCAGGAGAACTGTCCCATCTACCAGTGGTTCGAAGTGCCTTGACAACATTGGTTTTGAACTGACCCAATATGAACAAACACCATGAAATGGAATTGTCTCAGTCCACTGAGGAGCAGTCTAAAGCATTAAGTATTTACTCCTCTGCTGTTGATGGTCTGAAAAGATTCCAAACCCTTTACCTCATCTTTCCTAAATCGATTAGACTAAAACATAGTGACTCACCACTGCACTCCAACTCTCCTGCGATGCAATAGCTGAAAGTTAAATTATAAACAAAAAAGAAACAATCAAAATAAAAAACAAGAATGAGGTTGAAATTTTTAGCTCCTAATTACATACATCTCCCAAATTTAAAATAACAAATTGTCTAACAGTGAAAATCAAAACAGAACCAAATAAGAGAACAGTAAATAACTGTTTCCCCAAGAGCATGCTGTGGATTCAAACTGTTTTTTTTTTGTTGTTTTTTTGTATTTTTCATGTACTGTTTCCTAATCTTTTCACTGAGGAGTTCTTGGGACCTAAAGGAACGTTTGGAGTCAAGCTGTAAAGTTAGTTCTTAGATTTTAAGTTTCAAACATGACTTTTTTTGATGGCCATGCCGCTCTAGTACAGACCTCCCCTCTTCACTTCCATGTCACTGTCTGAAAGCCTATAAACATGATCTTACATTTACGGAATGAAAACTTTCTTTTTACCCAAAAGTACATAGTGACATTTTCTGTTCTGTCTTCTGCACAAAGTATAAGATTTAACAAACCATTTGTTGATATGTGGATTTACTGAAAACACAAAATAACCAACATAAGTGATATAAAACTGAACCTAAAGCTGACCTTCCCATTTAGAAATAACAGTTAAAAAATATATTCACTGATTTATTTCTTAATTGTTTTCTAAATAAAAATGGAAGAAACAGAAATACTGGACAGTTAGAGAATTTACCATGTTCTTCCACAGTTATCTTGGATCACTCCACCAGCAGGTATGATGTCATTATAGAAGCAGCTGCACTCAGACAAACTGACGCATTTCATGGTGTTCTCATCCAGGAAGGGAGCACTGTCTGGGCACTTAGCATAACAGCCTGTGTGTAAAAATGACCCACAGTTCATCTCTATTTGCTGAAACTGCATTGTACCTTTGTAAACTTACTTCAATGGTTCCATGAACCGAAGTAGATAATAGCAAAACAATAGCATACTCTTAGCGAAAATATATAAAATTGAAATAGCCACTATGGAGAACAGTATGGAAGTTCCTTAAAAAACTAATAATAGAACTACCATACGACCCAGAAATCCCACTACTGGGCATATACCCTGAGAAAACCATAATTCAAAAAGAGTCATGTACCACAATGTTCGTTGCAGCTCTATTTACAATAGCCAGGACATGGAAGCAACCTAAGTATCCATTGACAGATGAATGGATAAAGGAGATGTGGTACTTATATATAATGGAATATTACTCAGCCATAAAAAGAAATGAAATTGAGTTATTTGTAGTGAGGTGGATGGAGTTAGAGTCTGTCATACAGAGTGAAGTAAGTCAGAAAGAGAAAAACAAATACCGTATGCTAACACATATATATGGAATCTAAAAAAATAAAATAAAATGGTTCTGAAGAACCTAGGGGCAGGACAGAAGCAAAGACGCAGATGTAGAGAATGGACTTGAGGACACGCAAAGGGTGAAGGGTAAGCTGGGACAAAGTGAGAGAGTGGCATGGACATATATACACTACCAGTTGTAACATAGATAGCTAGTGTGAAGCATTTGCATAGCACAGGAAGATCAGCTCAGTGCTATGTGACCACCTAGAGGGGTGGGATAGGGAGGATGGGAGGGAGACACAAGAGGGAGGGGATATGGGGATATATGTATATGTAGAGCTGATTCACTTTGTTATAAAGCAGAAACTAACACACCATTGTAAAGCAATTATACT
The DNA here is from genome assembly GCF_009873245.2 of Balaenoptera musculus. Taxonomy (NCBI): domain Eukaryota; kingdom Metazoa; phylum Chordata; class Mammalia; order Artiodactyla; family Balaenopteridae; genus Balaenoptera; species Balaenoptera musculus. The sequence goes on along the minus strand of NC_045794.1, from coordinate 31,437,761 downwards.
CCAATAAAGATGTTAAATAAATAAATAAATAAATAAAGATGTTTTGTTAAGAAAAAAAACTTGAACAGGATTCAGACCCTCTTGCAATGAATATAAACCTGAGAATTTAGAAATTTTGGCTGATTTAATTTTTTTCTAAAATGTTTCCTAAAATATTTTAAATGATTTACTACTTTAATGACAGCCACGATGTTGAACATAATGCAAGACTTGGATAAATATGGGTCTTGAAATGTCAATGCCAGTTCTAAATATCTACTTTCACAAGGGTAGACGAAGATAACAGAAATCATAATAAAATGGGCTGAAAATATCTCAAAGCCTGGGATTTAACACAGATGTGACTTTTGGAAAGTTTTTATATCATCTTGTTTTCTTGCCACTTCTTTCTTTTTCTCTAAGATATGTAATGCTAGGAATAAGGTAATTTTTAACTGTGGGATATAGTTAATTGGCCTCCATTCAAGTGAGACTATATTATATGTTGCATTCTGAAACTACATTCTCAACAAACTACCTTGTCTAATGAAATGTATAAAGATTGCCAATGGGATCAGATCGCTATGTTCTCCCTATCCCTCTCTCTCTATCTCTCTCTCCCTCTCTCGTTAAATAGATAATTTATGTCTAGACAAAATGTTTCAAATGTAGAAATATTAATGTCATAATAAAGATAAACAACTATTCATTAAATTACAAAATGTAAGATACTGAATTGTCAGTATCTTAAAACATTTTCCAGTTTTAAGATATCAGTATAATTTGCACTTCTTCATGGAAATTATTAAAATATGTCTTACCTTCTAAAAGTACAGAAAACTTCTGGCCAATTACTCTATCTTTGCATGTTTTTGCAGTCACTGTACCACAAGGTTCATAATGCCAGCTGCATTCCCCAGGTGCATTATAATAATCACAGTAGATAGCTATGATTGAATTATATCAAATTACTTGCATTCATTATATGACAATTTTCAACTTTCATTTTCCAAAGCATTTATATAAGAGTTTTTGAATGATACTAACAATAAACAGAACTAAAGTATATCATTCTGTCTTATCAAGTCCCTTTGGCTTTATCTAAATTGCCATATGAGCAAAAACAGCTTACAAAAAAAGGAGGAAAAGCATATAGAATCAAAATAGCACTTTTCTTTGACATCTCACAATAAGATTGGTTTGAGGTGGAAGAGTAAATATTAATTTTCCCATTTTTTAGCTATTTTAGGTCATAGTCTATATTCATGGTTTTAATGTCTAAGCTTAAATGAGAAAAATAAATCTCCAGGAAAATCAAGCTTCTTTAATATGTAAATAACAGTTCCCAAATGAGGCAACTAAAGATTTCAATATAATATATAAAGTTGTACATAATAAACTAAATAAAATGAGGATTCAATTTCAACATTTCTCATTTGGCACATTTTCTCTTATCATACCTTCCTTTGGAAGGAAATGTGTTGACTAATTTCTACTAAAGTTACCACATTCCACACATAACAAAATTCAGTTTATATTCATTTTACAGTTTATCTTGACTAGAACTCTGTAGAAGTTTTCAAGATGATGTGTGAGGACTTCAACCAAAAGTGATATATGAGGTAAATATTTAAGAATATATAACTATACCAAGATAGGTAAAAAGTTCATTGTTCATTTAAGTATGAATAAGAAATATTTTCCATCAATATTCAATTTTCCCAATCATAAACAAACATTAACATGTGTTTAAACCTGTCTATGCACAAGAATATGTATTTTATAGAAAATATGAGGAGACAAATGGTTGTCTAACAAAACAATTCTGTCTGATTACATTTTGAAGAATAACAACATATGGACTTACGACAGAGATCTGGTTTTCTCCATGTAACACAGACTCCAACCGCACTGCATGCTTCTGCGTACATCGCCACAGCTGTGCAGAATCCCAGGTACTTCCCCTCCATGTCACACGCACAAGCTTCTTCAACACATGCATCATAGTACGTACTGGGGTCCACCTATGAAGACCATGTTGCAGCAAAAATAGAAATGAGATTTTCTTTTCTTATAAACAAGGAAAATAAGAAAACAATGAACAGACTGGGGAAACAATATAACCGCACCTGAAAGAGTTAAGCAATCTTGGTTATTCTTTAGCTGTTACTACTAACAAACACTTGTAGCTAGACTTGTCCTTCACAAAGCTAGTTACTCTCTGACTCCATATGAATTACCCTTTGCACCTGGCATTTCTTCTCCCCTATACTCCCTTGTAGCACTCTTCATTTCAGAAAGAAGGTCACAGGCAGTAACTTCAGGGACACCAGACCCAGTTGCTGAGCTGCCTGATGCCAGCTTTGGTCATGAATTTGCAGAAAAAAAGACGTGCAAGACCTTAATTACTTTGAGCCTTATCACCTACCCCAGACCATGAGCCCCAGGCTATATAAACTTTCCCTGTTCCCCAGGGAAGGGGGGCACAGTTCTTGAGGCACTAGCCTGCTGTGTTTTCCCCTTTGCCAGGCAAAGATTAAAGCCATTTTTCTCGTTGCTCCAAAACTCTGTCGCCATATTTCTTTTCACCATTGGTGCACAGAAAGTCAAGATTTTTGGCATCAAGCACAGCACCTGAGTACCTGAGAGCAAAACCTTTGCCTGCCATTGCTCTCAGAGCCCCACTACCTTATTGTGGCAGTCTCTGAAGGTGCTGTCCCGGATGATCTCACATTTCCGCGCAGCCCAAGCTTTACAGTATGGGTTTGAGTCACATGGGAAGGTTTGAGCTACTGTGTCTGAACATTCTTGACTTGTTTTCCAGCTATTTCCAAATTCCAGTGCTCCAGCAGCTACTGATGAGTATCTCATTGTGAAATCATCCTTAAGATCGCCATTGTTATTTCCACAAAGACCACACACTTTGCCCTATATAGATCAGAAAGGGAACTTTAAAAGTGAGTTATGCTAGAGACATATAGAGAGATAGATAGATATGGATAGATAGATATATGATAGAGATATTAAGATTGTGTATATTATAAATCTATTTTAAATTCCAAATTTTGGATGGAAACCAGAATCTGTGGATAAGATTCTGCTCCCATTTAATCCAAGATATCCTATATTGCAGTATTGACCAAGATAAATGCCTTAAGAATTTAAAAATAATTACATTCATCAGCTTCAAATCATACAGGAGTATACTCTTAGGTTCTTAGAATATTTGTTCCAAGGATTACATTAATTCTATCTATACACCAAGCAACCACATATGGCTAAACTAGAATGCTTCAGGTTTATTGCATTTATTTTTCACCAAATTCTATCATCTTTGATTACATTTAATATTTCACGTAAGGTTGAATAGATGTGGAGCCTTGTTCTATAACAAAGACTGCCATTCTCCCACTTCCCACATTTGAATATGTCTCTAATCTTCAGCAGCAAAAATGATTTTGCTTCTATTGTTATTTGCTTCTGTTATATTATTACATATATGAATGTGATATACATACATTCCAGCGTGGATCCAATAACACAGAAATTCTTGTATTTTTGTCCCAAATTATGGTTATTCCACTTAAAATTTTCAAAATCAAGTACAGGCCAACGGTATGAACAGAGTATGAATTTCCACTGAGTTCACATTCCTTACTTTCTGTAGTTTTGACTGCTGTGACTTTACCATCTTGCAAGACAATATTCTGATCCTGTAAATTAAAAGATAGACTTACAAAAACATTAGTTTTATTTGGCAGTGCATAATCTGAGAGAAAAAGAAAATAAAGAGAAACAGTACTGTACCTGAAAAGCAACTATAATTTTTCTTGAGCATGTAAGCCCATCTTCGCAACACAGGATGCTTTCAGTTAAAATACGGAATGTGCCATTTTCATGACCACAATAATCCTTTAAAAATTAAATGTTAATAATAGTTTATTTATATCAGGGACATGGAACTCAATTACAATATTTGTATCAGACAAACATTTCTTAGACAGTGACACCTTGTAATCAATAAATTACCATATGTTTTGTTATGGAATTTCCAAAAGACAATGGTGTAACTGTGTTATGGGTCTGTAGCCTTGGCTGAGTCCAAACTAGTTAACTTGTTTTGACTGAGTCCTTTTCCCATTACCTCTATACAAGTTTAGAATTATACCATAGATGTATATATATTTAAATTGTGTAAGTTTATAGTCTTAGATTTATTTCTAGGCTCTGCAAATAGCTAGATAAGATGTGGGGTTATTTTCCTCAGTGATTTATGTGAAATTTGATATTCAATCAAAACTAATGCAAAATAATCCAAATTTCACCCATTACATGCTACTTAGGAAGCAGTTTAGATGTATGGAACAAGCATGAACTCCAGAATCAGACACATCTAGGTTGAATATGGCATTTTCTGCTTAGTAGTTCATGTTGCTTAACCTCTCTAATCCTCAATTTCTTCATCTCCATCATAGGAATAATAATATTAGCCTTTTATATTGTAAATGATTGAATGTAATAAAATATATAAATTCGCTTGGCAAAAGCACTCAAAAAAATGTAACTGTCATTGCTGATAGTGCTGTTGTTAAAATAATGACACCTAACATTTATTGAGCATTTAGTATGTGCGCCAATATTTTCTCTACTTTGGTTTCAAGTAGGGGCTATTTCCATCCCCATTTTATAGCTAAGGAAACTGAGACACAGAGAGATTAAGGAATGTGCCCAAAGTAAGTCATACATCTGAGAAATGGCAGAGCCAGGAGTGAAATCTAGGTCTACTGCCTCCAGACTCATCTTTACATTATGTTACATTTTACTGCCTTTGAGAAACATATAAGGGGCCATTTTTTTTTAATCTCACTTTTTGAGAATAAAATACTCCAGACTTCATCTACAAATAAATAATAAGAAGTAAAGAAAAATTGTGATAAAACACACTTGCAATTACCTCGATAAATGAATACTGGCAGAGACCATCAAAGCTGTAACTTTTTCCATCAAAAGATCTAACATGACCTTCCCCATAGATATGGCAGGTGGTTTGACACTCATTTTGTGTACAGTTCCAAGATCCTTTTATGCAAGTACTAAAAGAAAGCAATGATACAGTGTGGCAATTTTATTACGTCAAGATTCATAAACTCATATTGTTTTTGTAAAGAAGCACAAAACAATGTTTCATATTGGTTTAAATTTTGCAGTTTCTTCATTATCTGATGTTCATCTTACATAATGCTATGTAAAATTTCTATTTTAAAGATAGCATTTTTTCTAACTACATTTGACCATTATTTTTCAAAATATCCCAAAGTATGACTTCTTTCCCATAAAAATCAGAGTAGATTGTACACTTTCTAATATCCAAAACAAATAAAGTAGTAATCTTTTATTATGCACCATTTGTTGCAGCCAACCGAGGTGACACTTCCTTGGTCATACTCTCGTCCACCAAAAGAACATGGGCAGTCGTCAGGGAAGACACAGTTCCCTTTAGAATTTCGAACCATTCCTACAGGACAGTAGCATCCACGCTTGCAAGGCAAGTTCTCCTACAGGAATAAATATAAAATATACACCATGAGGCACTAGTCTAAATACATCACATTATCAGTTTTAATTGACAATGCAGAAATATACCAAGTATACATTTAGAGTCAACATTTGACAAATCAAAATGACACACAAAAAATAATATGATCTTCTAATTACTTTTCATTGATGTTTTAATTTCCTTCTTCACTGAAACAAAAGTTTTAAAAAACTGAACTCTAATGCCATGTTACTTACTTCAAAACTAGGTATGTTCCGAGTGCTACAGGTACTGTCAACTCTTCTCTGTGCCTTAGGATTCCTACAGTCAACATATTCAGCCCCTTTAGAACAATTCTCTGTGGAACAAGGGAAGTTGTTAATCAAGGGCCTCTTGATCTGCTTATTTTAACCAACGTAGATATCTTAAGCATCATGATTTCAAAACTTACGTAGCGTTAAATCAATGGGAGTCTGGCAAAGAAGAATTCCATCTCGACATACGCTGGAAATAAAAGAAAATGATACTTTTTTTTTTTTAGGCTGTGCTGTGCAGCATGAGGAATCTTAGTTCCCCAACCAGGGATCGAACCCGTGCTCCCTGCATTGAGAGAACAGAGTCTTAACCACTGGACCACCAGGGAAGTCCTGGAAATGATACGTTTAAATAAAATTCCAATGACAGCTTCTTAATACACTGTTACAGCAACTTTAACCTCTCATTCATAAACCACCAGTTTTATCACAAATAATAAGACCAATGAGACACAGTCTCCCAGAAGATGCATAAAATGTACCAAATTATAAGATATAATCCTGTATGTATTATAGAAATGTACAAACAAGGTTCTTATGGACATACAGAAAACTTCATGGAAAAGATGGCTTGATCTTGATGGATGAGTAAGATTCAACAGATATTGCTGATAAGATGCAAAGTGTGACAAAGGAAAGAACAAGGTATGTTCCAATGACTTGTTTGATAGAAGGCAGGATACATTACAGGGAGAAGTACTAGAAGTAAGTCACAGACAGATTTCAGATAGTCTCAAATGACATGCAAGTTTGTTTCTATTCTTTAGGCAACTGTCACCATAACAAAAGTGTTTGAGCAGCTAAGAGGCACAATCAGAATAGTACTTTAGATTTGATATTCTAGTGGTAGTACAGGAAACATGAGACAGAGACAGAGAGAGACAGGGCAAAGAACAGCCAAGTTAGCTCTCACAGTAGTGCCAATAAGAGGTCTTAGAGGTCTGAAACAGGATAATGATGAAGGCAGCCATAATTTGGAGGTGCTGGCCTAAGTTTTATTAAAAAGGTAATCTACGGATTCCCCAGCATCTACAGGGAAAGTATCATTACCAAACCCCAACCAAATGTTTTACATATTTGATGAAAAAGAGTTGATACACATGCTTTCCTTTAAAATGACCAAGAAAAATTATTCATTGCTAAGTGATATCTTTATGGAACTAAAGAAAAGAGAGAAGGTGCATCCAAAGTTTTTTTGGAATAGCTGCTTCAATTTTGCAGTTATGTTTTTAAGAATTGCTATTTATGTGTATTGAATTAGAAATGTGGATAGACTACTTTGCCCAGACTGCAGAAATCACAACCTTCTTATCCATTACAAAAAGTTACAATTCTTCAGCACTTCCTACTGCCCAGGAACAAAGTTCAAACTCTTGAGTATGGCCTGGTCACTGCCTTCTTTTCCAGGGTAATCCTGTGCAACAACAACCTGCATGTGCAATACTTTTTCAAACATTTCCTACATCAGTTCATTCTGTTTACTCCACTAGAAGTCACTCTTCACACCCCAATTTTGTCGGGAAAAAGATTCATCCCTTAGGAAAACTGAAATGCTGGTCTCCTCTGAGAAGTTTTTTTATCTCCTGCAGTAGCAACTGGCCCTTTTTGGTACCATATGATAGTATACAAACCTCCTTGCAATATCTGAGTCCAAGACAATGCTCACTCATCTTTGTAACTCCAGGGCTCAACACAAAGAATGGCACACAGTAGATATTTATTGAATAACTCTTTGTTGAATGACAAATGCTGAGAGACAACTAGGAAACATTGTCTGAATATAAAATCATTTTGCATTGTCTGTATGTAGTAGCTGCTAGAATATTTTTTCTACTGTCATTTAAAACCAAACAATAGTGGGATAAATCAGCGATGGCCATTACAGTGTAGTGAACACTCCAGGTAAAAGAGGTAATATCAAACTTTAATAAGAAATACAAAATTTTAATATGATAGGTCTAAAAAGGACTTCATACTAGCAAAGACTATTTCTCTGAAAAACACAGTCCCTTGATTTCAAAGTCATAACAAATATATTTGTAATTTCCATACCATTTATTGTCATCAATATGGATGAGTTTGCCTGGTTGCAGGACCTCGTCATTTATGTAGCAGTCACACTGAGATTTTGGAACACAATTTCCTTCATTAGTCTGGTACATTCCATCAGGGCAAGTGCATCCATCAACTAGAACATCTTCCATATCGCAGCTCCTATCTCTCTCTGACAATGATCGGCAGGAACTATTGCAGGTTTTTACATTGTACCTGAAAACTAGGCCACTTGGACAAGATTGATCTGTTGGTATAGGGAAAAATAGTCAACATGTAAATAAGCAGGAAAATTAATAATCTTACCTCAACTTGATGTTTATAGGTATTATAGTGAATTAATCATAATTGAGATTATGAATAATAAAGGAAAAGCTACTTGTCCTTTTTTTCATTCTCTTTTTCTGTCATTATTGAGACATTACTCTAATGTTTACACATTCTGCTGAGAATGAAGCCCATAAACAAGATAGGCAGTACACTGCTCTCCTGTAGCTTATATTCCTGGGGAAAGGACAATTGTGCTGCATGCTAAAAAAGCAAGATAGGAAGCTCTAAGTGTGTACAGCTGGGAACCTGCACTTAGTGAAAAGGAGGGGGTAGATGGACAGCATGAAGACAGCCTGGAAAAAGGTAATTCTATGTCTGGTAATTCTATGTCTAAATTACAAGAGAGGGAAATTCTTTCAAAAAGCAAGTAGAAGAATAGAAACTATAAGCCCAGAGACAAGTAGCCTTTAGAACTTGCACGGCCCATGTAAGCAGCTTGGTCTTTAGCCTAAAATCAATGAATTGCCATTGACTTGTTTTAGACTGGAATGTCACATGATCAGGTTAGTTTTATTTGGTTTTACTTTAAAGATTATACTGATTTCTCTGCAGAAATTGAATTAGAGGGAACCAAGACTGGATATTGAAGGAGGTTATTGCAATCACCCAGGGGGAAAAGTGACGGCTTTTGAACAAGGTTGGGGGCAAAAGAGATGGAAAGATATGAATGGATTTGAAAGAAATTTTGGAGGTGAACTTGACAGACCTTACTGATTGACTGGATATTGGCTATGTAGTATTAAGCTTTAACTATAGAGATGTGTTTCTACAAAAGTTTTTCTCTTTTGTAAACAAAGTACTTCTCTGAAGTCGTATTTGAATAGTGCAATAAACATTTTTTTCCATTAAATGAAGGATTTATCAGCCTTCTAATAAGATTTTTTTCACTTTTTCTTTACTGAGTACAGTTGATTTACAATATTGTATTAGTTTCAGTGTACAACACAGTGATTCAAAATTTTTATAGATTATACTCTATTTTATATTTACCACAAAATACTTGATGCATTCCCTGTGCTATACAATATATACCTGTAGCTTATTTATTTTATACATAGTAAATTTGTACCTCTTAATCCTCTACCCCTATATTTTCCCTCCCCTTTCCCCACTGGTAACCACTAGTTTGTTCTCTATACCTGTGAGTGTATTTCTTTTTTGTTATATTCACTAGTTTGTTTTATTTTTCAGATTCCACATAAAAGTGATAACATACAGTATTTTTCCTTCTCTTTCTGACTTTAGTGTAATAAATATTTTAAAACAAAATAAGATTTTTTTTTCTGGCCACGTGGCAAGGGGGATCTTTGTTCCCTGACCAAGGATCCAACCTGTACCCCCTGCAATGGAAGTGCAGAGTCTTAACCACTGGACTGCCAGGGAAGTCCCCAAAGTAAGATTTTGTAAACATAGTAGTTGAGCCCTTAGTTTACCAATTTATTTTTTCAAAATAAGTTATTAATATTTGACTATCAGTTAAAAATGCATGTCAGAACATTATTTAAATTTCAGCATACAAAAATTGAACAGAAACATATATTTATATATAAATACATATATATTATGTTCTTGTTAAAATATGAATGTATTTAATCAAGATAGAAGAAATAAACCAAGAAGTAAATATGCAAGGATTACAAAAAACATTTTTTGAAAAAATATAAAATCATCTTTGAAAGAACAAAGTACAAACTTGTAAATACACATGCTTAAAGTACACCTAGACACACACACTCACACACAACTGTTGTAAAATTGAGAAGCAAGTAGAGTTATCTAAAGCCTCTATCCTGCTTACCACAAAGCCCAGCTCTCCATCCTATCATGTAAGTTTCCTTCTCAGCACATGCTTTCACATAGTTGCCTAAAATCGTACACAGGCAGTCTTGACTATTTTCACAAGTACAAGTGTATTTTTTGCATTCCTTTAAAATAAGAAACAAATTTATATTACATTATGAAAATATTCAGAACAGGAAAACTGTGTATAACAAATCAGTTCATAACCACTCCTCTTCCCTGAAAAACTTTTGTCCTTGAAACTTCTGGAATTACTTCCATTCAAAAATATACAAAATAGCAAATCAATTGTTAAATGAGTTTTCCAAGAACTTAGAAAAGACAGAAAGAGAAACTTATTCAAGACTTTTCTCATTTGGGGCTATTTTGCAGTACCTCTTTTTGTTTTGAGTTGGTATATCTAACAATTGAATAAATTCGTATAATCCAATGTTAAATTTAAACATATATCTTAATCTACTGACAATGGCTGCTGTTTGAACATTTTTAATATCTTATGCTTCTTTTAATATTATCAAAATATTTCTCAAAAAAAGCTGTTAATATTAGACCCTCACATACCTCTTGATATGGTTTAGGGTCCACAACTGAATGGCAGGAAGCAAAAGGCCCACTCAAATCAAGAAGAATTCCACAGTGCCTTTCAGCAAACCTTTCTGGAAGAAAATTAATGCACCACATATTAGATCAATAATGTCATAATTTTTTGATTAAAAGAGAAAGTGTAAATTTTTGACTTTTGTCTTTATTAAAACAATTGTGTTTTTAAAGTGTTTTGTTATAATTTGTTATCACTATATACAAAAATAGCATGATATAATCAGAAACTATTTAAACTTAGAGGCAAATCTTTATTAGCTTTGGACTTTTATATTAAATCAGTTAACATTTTCTGAAGTGCAGTTTCTATATAAAAATATGAATAAGGGAACCAGAGTATTTATTTATGTACCTTTTAATTTAAAATACATATTTATGTCAAATTATGAAAGGTTGGTACTGTCATCCAAGTAGGTCAGATCAGTGTTTCTGAAGGTCATACATTAGGACAACCAGTATCAATAATTCAGATATGCTAATTTTATTTTTAACTGCTTAATTGATATTTGGTTGGTTTATAAATAACTAGTCTCAGATTAAATTAACACAAGAGAAAATTCACAAAAATAGCATCTGAGTAGAAAATGTTTTGCTCAGTGATTTGCAGATTCTTAAGGATGATGACCATGACTAGGACAAACATCACTAAATTTTTTTTTAACTATTTGTTGATTGGCCTTTAAAAGTTACTGTCACCAGGAAGCAATAAAGGAAGATGACTGAACCTATTTAAAGGACATTGAGGTCAATTATGAGGCCAAACTTGTAACCAGGTATCACTGTTTTTTTGTAAACATTATTAACATCTTATTATAGTTTAATTTTCTGTATTTTATTTTATTAAGTTATATATAAAACACTGAAAATTGAGTCACTTACGTATCTCTCAAAAGTGTTAACATATAGTCTGCTTAACATAAATTGGCTTGGTTTCTATGAGATATATATGTTTTTTACCTATGCTCATTTTTTCATTGCAACACCCACAAAACAAAATAACAACAATTAAAACCATGAAATATGTATTACCATGTAGATGTTAATGCATTTATCAGCTCATCTTTTAAATCAAAACAAATAGATGAAACTTTCAAAAGGAATCGCTTTAGTAATTTTTAAATATTATTAAAAACTGATCAGACATTTGTTTCAAATATGCAGATTAATTTAGAAATAACTAATTAACATATCATCATAATATATCTTAACTTACCTTCCATTGCATTCTATTACTTATGAAAGAAGCAACATAAAGTGAAGTATGTATTAAAATCAGCAATACTAGGGGAACAATCAGAGAAAGACTTGGACTCAAAACACTTGGGTTACACCTTATTAAGAACACCCTATCTAAACTCCATTATCACCATCTACATTAATGGAGATAATAACCTCATCCATGTCCTTCATGAATATTTGTGGAAATAAATTGAACTAATAGGTATGAAAGTCTTTGGTAAGCTAAAACATGAGCTAAATCATACAAGTGTACAGTTTTCCCATTAAGATCTATATTTGGGGTTTGGTATACATGATGGCAGTGGTTAGGAGACCTGGATCTAACTATAGCTGCATCGTTAAGTGTCTTAGCAGTTAGAGTGAGTCTCGCTATTCAAAGAAATGATGACTTCTACAACTAAATAAAATAGGAATAATAATAAACTAAGTGATAGGTAAAGTCTCCTCTAACCCTATTATTCTATAACCATGGAGAAAACTGTATAAGGAGGAAAAGAGTGAGTATAGAAAAAGACAGCTGTGTCTTTTCCTCCCTCCATTCCCCAATGAGAGACATGTTTTCTAAGAGTGTCATCAACCAGCCCAATTGTTTCTCCACTGTTCCCTCTAAAACTGGGACAGTACAACAAAAGCTAGCTGAAACCAGGATTATCTGGTAGTCTCATATTATTACCAGAATAAGTTTATAATTCCAGTACCAAATATCTAATTACAGAGTTTGACGTTCAATTAACATTACCTTTTTCTATACTGACGCATGAAGCAATGTTTCCTTTAGGACAAGGCATCATTTCCCAAGAATCAGCAAATGCCTGAGATGTCTTCTCTAATATATTCTGACTTGACATGAAATCATCCTCTGCTCTGTTGTTGTAGGAACCACAGAGTCCTGGATAGAGCACAGAACAAATTTTAGCATTTTCTCATCTTCTTTTTGGATTCATATTCAGTTCTTTGCTCAAATCAGAACATGTATAAGTCACCTGAGAGTATTGTCTTTCTTATCTGGACCCTTCTGACCCATGAGTTACATTTTTTTCCTGTGTATAAATGTCACCTTCTTTTTTTTTTTTTTTTTTTTTTTTATTTATTTATTTATGGCTGTGTTGGGTCTTTGTTTCTGTGCGAGGGCTTTCTCTAGTTGCGGCAAGTGGGGGCCACTCCTCATCGCGGTGCGCAGGCCTCTCACTATCGCGCTTCTCTGGCTGCGGAGCACAGGCTCCAGAGGCACAGGCTCAGCAATTGTGGCTCACGGGCCTAGTTGCTCCGTGGCATGTGGGATCTTCCCAGACCAGGCCTCGAACCCGTGTCCCCTGCATTGGCAGGCAGATTCTCAACCACTGCGCCACCAGGGAAGCCCAAATGTCACCTTCTTAAGCAAAAGTATATTGCAAAAATTTAGACGGTTTTAAATGAGTAACTGTGGGATTTGCCATTATTTCTTTGTTTTGTTTGATATTTGGACGGTATGTAAGAGCTGATTTCTATAACAGAAAAACTCAGTAAAATAAATGTAATCTATGAGCAGAAAGACTAGTTATAATAGCTTGTATTTGAAACTTGATTTTCAAAGGATTTATATGTATAATATTTTCATTTACTCTTCTACAAGTCAAACCTTTAGTAACATATATTAGCAAAATGAAATAACAAAAATTATCAAATCTCACTTAATAAATCCTTAATTTAAAAACCTTAAAATTTTTAAATTGTTGAAAACCTTTAGGAAATAGATTTTGTAATAAATAAAGCTATCCTCACTGTATGTTAGAATTATTTTACTGCAATATGAAAGGAAAGATTAAGTAAAAATGCCTTATGGTCTAATGTCATTACTTGAGACAACTGAAAATTACACTAGATGGTTACATTAGCACCTTGGAAATAAAAACATACCTAGACAACTTACCTACAGTGTCTGTGAATTGGTTGGGTGGCATGGAAACATATAATTGCATCACAGGAACAATTTGTATTTGCAGTTTTCCATGAAAGTATGTTTCTGCTTGAAGGTATGAGGAAGATGCATTGGAGATCTGTATTTTTTCTGTTAAAGTAATAATTTATATTAATAGCAACAGTTGACATATTAAACAGTTTTTGATTTCTTAAAATGCTTTTATACTTTAATAGATTTTAAAAAACAGAAACATTTAATATCCTTAAAAATTGAATAAGTTAATGCATTTTACATTTATTTTAAAATGGTATTATTAAACTTACCTGAATAATAATAACCTTGATTTCTAATCTTGTCATTTGTGACTGTTCCATCTCTATTGAATATGTATTTGTCAACTGGAACAGACTAATATTTAAAACACATTGTTAGTTCATATTAATTTACAATATTAATTCATTTTAGTGTAATATATGAACCTGAAATTTTTTCCCATAAAAGTTTAATTGTAATGGATTAATTTATAAATATCTAAAATATAGAACATTTTTAAAGCATTTCTTATAAAAATTCTTTGAGGAGGATTATAAAGGACTTTTCATCCCTGATTTGTAGATGAGGAAACCAAGACCCAAGAAGGTAACTTGGATTTCCAAAGGTTGAACCACTTGTAAGTACCAAAGATCAAGCTAGGTGACCTCCCTCCCTATATAGGTCATCTCCACTTAAAATGATAGTTCCAAATACATGAAATTCTAAACAAATATAAATGCTTTCTTAAATGGGTCATAGATTTTAATAATCTAATAAGCACATAAGGCTGACCTGTAACTAGCACATTAGTTATGTGTCTATGGTAATTTTGATATACTTAAGGGTCCTTGGAACTATCCAACTCTTCCAGAGACTTTATCAATCTTATTATGCTTTTAATTTACACAGTAAAACCTCTCTTTTTCAACCTGAAAATTCTGAATTTGTGGAGCAATTGATTCGATTTTGCTTTAGGAATCTGATTACTTACCGAATTCAAGAGGAGTGTAACACTATTTAAGCACGTTCCTGACTGACCACTTGGACATGGACGAAGCTCAACACTAATAGACCAATCTTTATCCTGTTAAAAAATACATTTCATGTAAATGTTTATTAAAATGTCATTGAATATATGCTATTACTATGTGATTCATTCACAATGCATGTTTGCATTTTAAATATGCAAAAGGCTTACATCTAATCAGTCTGCTCTGAAACTAGAAACCTAGTTCAGTCAATGGTACAGTCCAGGACTGGCCAAGAGCTTTACAGATGGTCCAAGTTTCTTGCATAAGGTATAGACTATCTAAGTAGTCTATAACTGGTGGATTTTCATAGCATCATTTTTTTTTTCTTTTAGCTTTACTTTTCGTCTTCTCCACAAGAATTGCGCTGCATTATTGAGACTAATAGGACTTCGAGGTAACATAGCTTGTTTATTCTCTGGAAAATCCATGATGTTAACAAATCCAATGAGAGAGGTATTTAATTTGTCAACCCATAATAAAAGTCATACCAAACATTGACTTCCAGTTCTCATTTCAAGATCTAGGAATCTCTAATCTATAAGAAGCAAAGATTCTATATATTTGGACATATTTCCCTCTCACTTTGCCCATCCCCTATCCTCATGGATTATGTGAGGAGTATTACAAAAAAGGAAAGAAGATTTCAAAAACTGACTTTTAATAGCAGCAACTACATTTTTCAGATTACTGGTCATTGACCCATATCTCCCGCTTCAGGAGGCACAAATTCTGCTCATCTTTGTTTCTGACCAGGAAGGTTAAGTAAAATTGCCTGTTCTCATGCTAGCTAAAGGTACAAGCTACAAAATAGAATCCCCCTTTTATTGAAATTCAGATTACTTAAAATTTTAATATTGAAAAGAGTTTAAATGTAAGGATAACCTCTATCATACTGTTATATTATAAAAACTAAAAATAAATGTAAAAGAATAATGATGAAAGAGGAAGATGCTTTATGGAATGTAAAAGATAGTTTCATTTGAGGCACTAGTGAACACATACAAAGAAAAGTAGAAAAAGGAAATCTTTTCCCGGTGTATTTAGAAAATTATTAGTAATGAAGGAGATTTTGATTGTTTTTGTTTAGCAAGAATTTCTAAGGAGCACAGGTAATAATGATTGTCAATGTCAATATGTGATCGAAAGCAGATACTGAAACACATAACCAATGATTGAAGGGCTGTTTGTTATTTTTAATAGTAAATAAAGATGAAGATTGTGTTTTAAAATGGCTGAGAAATAGTTTGATGTAGTTTGATGTATCAGTTTTCTCAAGTGTTGTAGACTATTACATACATGGATAGCCAAAAAGTGACAGTTTCCAGGATGATTGTATTTAACACCATCAAAGGTGGTAATCAAACTTCCTTCCACCTTACATCTTCCAGGACATAACATTTTAGTGCAAGACCACTTTGCTTCTTGGCATGTGCTGTTAAAATACAATGGTTATGTTAAAGGTCATCAATTATGCTTTCTCTATGGTGAAAATAAATAACACAACATTAAAAAATCACAACTTAAACTACGACATCTAGTTAAGTTTTCTTACACCATTTTCATTCCCCACCCAACATCTCAGCTTTGATAAAATGTCTCATTGACGGTGGTATCCTGGTATTTTAAATGACTCTAATTCCATTGACCAAAATGATAACTTCTGCCTGCATTAAACATATAAAAACTTGTAAACTGGATTTCAGGAGTTTGTTTAAATGGAACACATTTCACTATTAGTATTAAAACACCTGTTACATGCCACATTATAGACCTGCACTGTCCAATATAGTATAGAGACATAGCTACTGATTATGTGAAATGCGGCTTGTCAGTCCAGATTGAGATCTGCTGTAAATGTAAAATACATACAGACTTCTAAGACTTAATATGAAAAAAGATTGTATCATCTCTCAACATTTTATACTTATTTCATGTCGAAATGATAATATTTTGGATATGTAAAGTACATGATTATAATTAATTCCACTTGTTTGTTTCTTTTTGCTTTTTCAAATGCATCAACTAAAAGTGTTAAATTATATATGTGGGTCATATTTGTGGTTCACATTATATTTCTCTTGGACAGCACAGCTATACACATTCAAAAAATCATAGCTCTTGTTATTCATAATTATTATTAATATATTATTACCAGGCTAACAGAACATTGCCTATTTATTGAGAAAATATTACAGTATAAATAATACATTAGTTTTCATTGAGTCAGTTTATTTCCTCACAAGGACACAGTACATTCTAGAAAGTCCTCTGAAGCCCAGCAGATATGTGGCGTTTCAGAGAAAAGGCATAAAGAGGAACAGGGAAATCTCTTTGGTCAGAATATTGTTCCTGAATGCAAAAGGAAGAATCAAGCTATTCAACTAAAAGAGAAATAATCTACACTAACTTTTGGCACATTAAAATCCTATCTGGATTAAATGTATCTTCACCAATGTAACCTCGTATAAAAATTATTTGAAAAGTGTTGGGTTGTTTCTAATTGTATATTTTTAAATATTCTTGGCAATTAGCATATTGTTTCATTATTGTAACCATACTTTTGTATTATTCTTTGCTCTGTTTTGCAACCACCAATCGGTTTACTATTCAAAACACTCTTTTAGTTAGTAAAAAAACATTGTCTTTTAAAGATACAAAGAAAGCTCATACATTTTACATAAAACACAAAACTTTCCTCAAAAATTGAAAGACGGAATATCAACACAGAAAATGCCAGAAGGTTGCTTTTTTTTCTGAAAAGTTTATTTTACATGTGGATTTAGGGAATTACTTCAAATTACATTAAAATATTAGTATTATTTCACTATCAATAAAATGTAGACAAAAAGCACACACACATACCACTGAGAACCACAAGAACCTTCACGGATTTCTCCTGACTGATACACCTTTCCATTAGATTCACAGGGACAGTCAGCCTTCAACATGCATCTCCCTTTCTCTCCAATATCATCCAATAGATAACCTAGAGTACATTATATAAAGTTAATCTCGAAACTATATAAACATCAGTAAATTCTCAAGCAGTGTATTGCAAAATCACTTTGGAGGTTATTCTTTCAAGTGTAAACATGCACTTAAAATGATAATTTCTATTTAAGAAATTTGAGAACTGGCAAGAGTATAGACAATTTTCAGAGCCACAGAGCAGTCCTTTTGGGCCTAATACAGAGCTAGCGAATCATCTGTGTAGTACCATGGCCCTCAGTTATTGTAGAGACAGAAATGCACATTAACTTTAAAAGTCTCTCTACCCCTCCCCTGCAGTATGTTAGAAGGATGGATTATAAATAGGTAATAATTTATTCATTAAATACCTTGTTAGAAACAAGATCCCACTATAACTGAGTCACTTCATTTTCAATTGTTTTAGTGTAAATATTATTACCTTCTGGGCAGGTGCAGCCACTCACACATTTGATGCCTTGAAAAGGAGCCACATTAGAACAAGTTGCAGGATTTGAGGGACCACATTCTTTGTAGATATGTTTTTCTGGGCATCTAGGTTTTTCTGGAGAAATATAGAAATATGTATACATGGAGATTAGAGGAAAATAAATGTGATAAATACATAATATTCTAATGTGGATCTTTTCAAATGGGATTCTTTGAGTCTACTTTTCAAGAATGTCAGTTTTTAAAGATATTCAGTAACTAAATTATGCCAATTTCCCATGCATTATTTTATGATACAATATTTAATTTGGAGGAAATGTATATTATATAGTATCATTTTACCTTACTTTGAAATTGATATTCTATTTGTATTTTAACTTGTAAAGATTGAACTAAGTATAAATGAAAAGTATATTCATATTTGTATGAAACTCATTTAGGTTTTCTAATTTTCTGAAAAAAATAATTACTCATCAACATACTTTTGATAACTTTTTCAGTTATTTTTTACAGTTTTTACAGAATTTCACAGAATTACCCATTTTTCCCAGTGACTTTTACTGACTATAAAGTTCCCAATTAAGATCTTAACACAAAGCACTTGTGGCAAGTAACCCCACAAAATGGACCTCAGTTTCCTCACAGGTACATGTCAGAGACAAGATTATGGTCTCTGAGGTTTCTTCCAGGGCTTACAGGCATTAGAGAAGATTACTTTGAAACATAGCCCAACTTTAAGTGCTATGGAAACTTCCTGATTTGGAATCTGCAATATATTTAAAACCTACCACAAACCACATCGGGATCGTCTCTCCAGGATACATAGGTGCCGGGACCATCTGATGAACAGAGGCGGGACAATTCTGCATAAGTGTCACAGGTGGATTTTTTGTCTCTACTTTGGCAGTACTCATCAATGCAGATCATTTTGTAGTCATTGGATAAAGTGCCAACCTTTCCACATTTCTCAAAGTAGGTTCCAATAATTTTGTTACAGTGCTAGGAAATGAAGCATGAAGTTTTAAGAAAACATAGGAAAAATGAAGAATCAAATGAGTATTTTGGGAAAGATAAATTCAGAAATTTTTTTTTGCATAATACCCTGTAGCTTTGACAGGAAAAGTTCTTGAACACTGGTTGAAATGGGGAGTTTTGAATTATTACATTTGGTACAGTGACTCCTAAAAGAAAACTTCACCTCTGATACTTGTGATTGCTATATAAGGACTTCAAAATTTGTTGTACCTAAACTCATCCAAAATTTCTCTAAAAGTGACATGAAGTTTAGAATTTGAGAAAATGGAAGGGGTGAGAAAAGGAAAGGTTGTCAATGCCAGAGATTGGGATGGTGAATGATTGATACCACAATAGACAGAAGGATATTGGCCTTTTAACTCTCAGTCTGCTTATATTTGATGAGCAAAAAAATAAAATGGACTGATTCTGTGCTTTCTTGGTGGGGGCCATGTGAGTCAGCTCTGGAAACATATCTGTTCTCATGTTGGTTAAGGAAGTAAAGACATATATTGTCAAGCACAAAAAGTTCAAATTTCAACATATTTTAATTACCACAAAGCTTTTTTCTATATTAACTATGTTTGTTTTCAGAGAAATATAAAAGCTACTAGCAAGCAAATAACACAATTCGCACCAATTAAGCCCCAGGACAACTGGGGCTTAATTGGTGCAAATTAATGTATTATTCTTTGTGTATCTTTCTCACTAGATTACAGGTTTCTTTGGAGCAAGAAATAGAACTTTATAATCTCTAGGCTTAACACAATGTCTTGTACATAGTAAGTTCTTACTAAATACACATTGGCTTTAATATAAATTTATATACTCATTCAACTAACATTTTTGAGCAACCAGGAGTAAGTTCTCACACACTGTGCAACTACCACAACAGTAAAACCTAATCCCTGTCATCACAGAGCTCATAATTTCTTAGGAAACATGTGAGAAAAACATGAGGAATTTTTATAGATCATAAGTACCAATGAGTGACATAGGGTAACAGAGGAAAGAGAAAGCAATTCTAACTGCAAAAATCAAGGAGCATTTCACAAGGAAGATAGCAGATGACCTTAGTTTGCTTTGCTAAAAGATGACAAGATGGTTATAAATACAACACCCATTGTCAATTAAAACACAAGTCTCTTCTACCTATACTATTCATACATACCTTGGTCTTGAGAATTTTGTTCTAGATTGAAATAAGAATATGTGAAAATTCCTTCAGTCACCAAATGAGTGCAATCTACCAAATTCAACATTAAGAGTTTCTGCAAGTGCAGAAAATTCAGAATAAATGATGACTATTTTCAAGTGGTGTAGTCAAAAAGATTATCTGTAACTTTTTCAGAAAGAAGGTAAAGTATACTGGAGATGACAATTCAGACTGGTTATCTGGGGCAAAAGTAAGGGAGTGAGAGCAGAAAGTAGTTCTTAGGAATGCACTACAGGGATTTCTAAACTGTAAGAGTCAAGTCAGTCCTTATTAACAAATAATCATGGAGAGGTGAAGCATGTCAGTTTACAGACCAACTAAAACACTGTTCAAAGGAAATTAGAATTGTTACACTCATATATAGTAAATATCATTTTAAAAAAAACACTTATTTTAGCATCTACAGCTAGACTAAAGCAGAGAAACAGACCACAGGGACATTGGAGAGGAAGCAATGGCAAAATTTTAATAAGGTCTGAGTGTTAGAAGAGGATATTGGCTATCCAAATTGAAACCAAAGGGAATATTGTTGAAATCTGATATTAAATGAAATATATATTTCTTACATGCACTCCATCTTCACAAACTTGATAGCTTTTGGTAACAGCTTTGGGACAATTACCAGGAATTTTACTATTGTCAATGTGCTCATTAATATCGTCTCCTTAAAAAGAAAACAATGTTAACTTCAAGAGATTCATTATATATATATATATACACATTATTTTTAAGATAAATATGGACTTGACAATATAAATATATTTTTTTATTTTAACAATTTCTCATTCTATAGACAAATGCAAATTGTTAATTGTTAGATTTATCCAAATATGAAGAATTACTTTATAATTTCCTTTTGGGAGGCAATTTTCTTAGACAAAATGCATTGAAATCTTACCTGGAATGCTGTTGAAGTTACCACAAAGACCACAAGTTGGATACTGCTTGTGAAGAGTGAGCTTTAAAAAAAAATTACGTGTATGTTTATAAAATATTGAAAATATCTCAAGACAAACTTTAACCAAACCAAAAGACAGGCCCTCTTCATGTTCAATTTTACCTAAGCTGGTTACTTAGGAATGTATTACAGGGCCTTTTCTAAAGGATTTAGATTTAGAATTTGGAAAGACCCTGACTTCACCTCTTACTAACTGTGTCTTTGGGTGGATTATTTAACTTTTATTAGCCTGAATTTCCTGAGTTCCATCATCTGTAAAATAAGATTAATAACCATATTTTAAATATTAGATAATGCTTAGTACAGTGCCTGATACATAGAGATTTCTCAATAAACCTTAGCTCTTATTTTCTTTATATTGTATTATTTTATAACTGAAAGTAAAGAACAAAAAGCACAAACTATAAGAAGATCATAGATGGACTTACTGAGAGTTTATTATTTTCATCCCACATTAAGACAGGATTCCTCTACGGCTATTCAGAACATTATGTTCTCCATATTTTTTAATGTGAATCATCTTATTGTCATATGGTACCTGTACACTGAAAAGTATAAAATACAAGTACATATAAAATGTGTAAGACCAGTATTATTACATCATGTTTTTTTCTGGTAATTCGTGTTTCTATATTTAGTATCATAAATATAATTACTGCTAATAAATAGTAACTTTTTTTTCTGATCATTTCAGAAGAAGAGACACAATGGCTTTCTTCTGATTTTGGAAAGACTTTTAAGGAACAATGAATAAATCTTTGGGGCTTTGGAGAAATGAACAAGAAGAAACTGGTCCATTATAAGAATAAAATGATTAAATAATTTGAAATGTTCACAAGCAGAATATCATGCCTCATTTTCTTATCCTGAAAAATATTCAAATATGTCATCCCTTCCAAATATAAATTGCTACTTCTAAAAACAATGGCCTAAGTTTCAATGTATTGTAAAACCTCAAATTTTTATTTAGCATTAAACATGCAAATGAAAATTGAAATATTCTATTAACAGTTTTGTTGAATATGCATGTTGCCCCAAATCTAGATACTCAAAATAGTCAAACAACAGAACTACTCTTTTTTTCCCACCTTGTGATAGGAATAAATATAATATCTTATAATCCCACGTATAGCAAAGTCTTATACATTTTACAACAATTTATTATAAATATCAATATGAGCATCAATATAGGAAAAGAGTACTATCTCTCCCTAATCAACCTTTTATTTTCTTTTTGCTCAGGTTACTTCAAGTAATTCTATAGCATTTATTCAAAACACTGTGACATTTACCTTTCTCCATTAACTAAAATGATATGGCCAACAATAGAGATGACATTACTGTCTACTATAACTGTTATTTTTTCAATCTCACTATTATTGTTTCGTTTGATCTCAATATTGAAATCTCCTCCAGATTCAACACAGTGACGGCAGAAACTATACGTGCATGAAGACTCAAAGGAAAAGACACGGCCATTGAAAGCTTTATATGCTCCTTTGCCCCAAGTAGAAACTTCACCTACAAAATATTTAGGGTAGAATATTCATTATTATTTAGAACAATTAATGTAGCTTCTAGTTTCATTTTTTTAAGTGTTTATGTACCAAGAAAAAAATCACTGAAAGGTACTATTCTCACATCCACCTTAAGTCTGTATTTTTCTTTCTTACATACTGCAAAATGTGCTAAAATTAATACCTGAGTACTTGGAAATACCCAAAGTTGGCTAAAACCAAAAAAGAAAAACATCTTGTTTCCCAAAGGGAAATTGTCTCTACTATGGGAAGGGATATATGGAGGGAAGCCGTGGTCTGTTTGCTCGTTTGTTTTGCTTTTTGTAGAGCTAGTTTTTCTAATGTTGTCTGAGTGGGTTACCATTAATATTAAATAAGTATAAAGAATTATATTATTTCTCTCTATACATATATGTGTATGTACATATATATGTGTGTGTGTGTATATGTTTATGTGTATGTGTGGTGCATGTCTGTGTCTGTGTGTGTGTATAAAACAGATAGATGATGGAAAAATTTTTTAAACCAGTTTCAAATTTTTGTTACTTTGAAACCTCATTAGGTACTGGTTGGCTTGGTCATATAAATATGGATATAAATCAGAGTCATTTTTACTTACCAATAGTTGTGTTTGTTTCTGAGTATTTGGGGGTTGCTTCTGGAATATGGGTTCCTTTTCCTATTCAACACAATGCATAGATTTCTTAAATTTCAAATATATATTGACTTTAAATATACAGGATATTTGGTCTTTACATGGGAATTTAAAAGTTGGTATTGAAGGCCATCAATGGGTTTTTTTTTAATCCTACATATATAATTTGATTTTGTGACAGCTATGATTTGCCAAAGTCATATGTATGATTATCTCTGAAGCCCATATTTTTTCTTGTAGCAATCAGCCACAATATGTTCAGAAATCATTAACAGTTTATTCATTTTGGGTCATGTACAATTAATAACATATGCTGCATCCCTTATAGAACTATATTTTCAACTTCAAAAATAGAATATTTGTAGCCTAATTTATTGGGAAATACTACCCAAACAGGCCCAAGATAGATTTTATTAAATCAGTCTACTGTATAATACTAATAACTCAATCATCTATATAAAAAAATAATCAGTTCTCCTGATCAAAGGGAAAAATTCATAACCTTGAAACTTTGTTTCCCATTATCATTTATTTCCAATGGACTGACTCTTTTATGTAACCAAGTAAACACATGAAATCTTAGAGCAAGGTTTAAAAGCAAGCAGAATAGAATAGTAACATCAATTTTAAAAAGTGAACATTTTGATAGAATTTTAAAATATTTTTCACAATGCCATTTATGTATATCTTGAGGCCACTTTTCTTTGCCCAGGTTGAGTGATAATAGATTAAATTCTTAATTTATTTATAAAATCATTCTTTAAATACTATATCTAAAATGATAAAGGGGAAGTTGCATTGTTTTGTTTAGGTTCTATTAAGATATAATTTAATCTTTCTTATTCAAAAATTGTTTCAAATATCCAATTGGTCATCTAAATTTTAGTACTGGAAGAGGAGAAGCACTTAGATGTTCAATGCTACATGAGAAACACATAATAATATCAAGTCCTAGCAAATCAATAATCAACAGAACATCTTACATATACATTATAAACACTAAACATTAAAAATCAAACTACCTGGAGTGCTGAGTGGTCCAGAAGTACTGTAGTCAGATGAGCTTGTGACACCTATTTAATACAAAATGATTAGGCTGTTTATGTATATAATTTTATCTGGTAAAATATGAAAAAAATATTTTTAGATCTGATGTATAAACCATAGATCCAAGTTCAACAATGGTAATGCTAGCAGACTTAGAACCACGTGAAGCTGTATAAGAAAAAACATTATCAACTCAACAATCTGCTGGAGTAACAAAATTATAAGCCTCGTTACTAAATGAACTGATACCAAATTACTTTATTCCAGATAAATTGCCTTAAAACTTGTTCAGGGAAAGAGAAAAGTGTTGTGTAGACAGGGTTCCAAGTCTGTTATTTCAGTTTCAACCAAACTTACTCCCACTTTGAATTGTTTTACACTTGGGAAACCTAGGTACCATTTCAAGATGTCAACTGAATAAAGGATTCTGCATTCACAGAAACTGGAATTATTAAAACTATTAATCTAGATGAACTGAGATGTTCAATCTCAAGATGTCTAATATCAAGAGACATTAATGTCTCTGTTCCTTAGGAACAGAGACTGAGAGGATATCTGAACTACTGGCATCAGAGCAAAAGTCTTTGTGTCTATCCCCAGCAGATGTACTGCCACTCATTCTATCCCCTCCAAGTTCATTGATTCCAAATCCCTGTTAACCAAAAGCCCCTAAATTGGATTCTAAGTTTCCAGAGCTATCACCAACAAAGGTATTACCATTTCTCAAATTGGTATCATCTGCAGAATATAAAATGACTGTCACAGAGTATATTGAAAATATTTTATGATTCAGAAATTTTTATGCACAAATATGAGATATCAATACCTAGATCATTGGAAATGGATCCTTCAGATCTAATCACTCAATTTCCTTCAACTGTTTTGCTACTAAAGTCACCGTCACCAAATGAACTCGAACCGGAAGCTCCAAAACCAAATGCAGCATTGCCCTTCCCTGCTCCAAGTTCCCAACAAAAGACCCCGTTCCAACTGATGAAAAAAAATCAAGATGTTATTAAAATTCAATCTTTAATAATTAGTTTGTTGTGAAATGTTATTTAGAGAAAAGTGTTTCCACTACTTAGTTAATTTAATTAACTTGAAATTTGCCAGAATGAGTCTTTATTGGAATACCTGAGCTACTGACATCAGATCCAAGGCCTTTAAATCCAGCCCCAACAGATGCACTGCCACTCATTCTATCCCCTCCAAGTTCATTGATTCCAAATCCCTGTTGACCAAAAGCCCCTAAATTGGATTCCAAATTTCCAGAGCTATCACCAACAAAGGTATTCCCAATGCTCAGACTGGTGTCACCTGAAGAATATAAAATGATCATCACAGAGCCTACTGAAAACATTCTATGATTCAGAGGTTTGTATACACAAAAATGAGATATCAATACTAGATCATTGGAAATGGATCCTTCAGATCTAATCACTCAATTTCCTTCAAGTGTTCTGCTACTAAAGCCTCTGTCACCATATGAATTCAAACCAGAAGCTCTAAAACCAAATGCAGCATCGCCCTTTCTAGCTCCAAGTTCCCAGCCAAAACACCCTGTTCCAACTGATGAAAAAATCAAGATGTTATTAAAAATTAATCTTTTTAACTAATTAGTTTGTTGTTAAATGTAAAGAGAAGTATTTTAACTAATTAGTTAGTTTAATTAATTTAAAATTTTTCTGGAATGAGTCTTAGTTGGAATACCTAAGCTACAGGCATCTAAAACCTATGGATTCACCCCCAGCAGATCCTCTACTGCTAATTTCACTCCAATCAGCTCTACTGACTTCCAATCCCTTTTGACCAGATGTCCCCAAACCAAATGCTAAATTTCCAGAGGCACTGCTACTAAATCCAGCCCCTCTGCCTATGTTGGTGCCTATGTTCAGCTGTCTGCTGAAATTAAAAAAGGTTGTCACCAGGCAATATTTAGGTACAATTTATGAGTCAATACTTTTCATGCACAAAACCTAAAGAGTAATACTTAGATCACTGGAACTTGATTTTCCAATGCTCCCTGTTTTATTTTTACCAAAGCCTTTTATTTTCAAGACCACTGACACCAACTCCAGGTGAGCCAGAATTACCAAGACCAAATCCAAATTAACCTGCCTTTTTACCATCAAGTCCAAAATCAAAAGACAAATGGAAAATTAAATGGAAACTTAAACTGTAATCCGGAGCAATAAACGAAGGATGTAAATCATTTGTGTTTTTTCTTAATAGAGTCTAGATCAGAATTCCTGAGCCTCTGAAGTGAGAGCCAAAGCCAAAGCCCAGGGAGAACAAACTCCTTGCTCTTCTTCCTGTTTCCACTAATTTCCACGTCTTTTAAGATAAATTGCCCTAACACAAAAAATACCTATATTTACTGTACTTTATTGACCCTCACTTCTGTCACTGACTTTAATTTCCAAATATAAAAAGCTATTTATCCACACCTTTTTTGTTTATTGAAAATATAATATAAAACAATATTGCAAACCATTTTGAAATAAAAATCACTATAACAAATTTTAGCACTTTTGTTTTGCTTATCACCTCCTAATTCTTGACCATAGATATACACATCTGACAGTTTCAAACATTCTGGCATTCCTTTTCAAGACAACTAGTTCAAATATGAGTAATAGAACTTAAAAAGTCAAAGTCATACAGAAACATGAGACCAAAAAGTTTCCGTTTCTTATGACAAAACTTGGGAACAAGAGAGTTTAAGTGGTTTTACCAAAGTCCACAGAAAGTTAGTGGGAAAGAATGGATAGAAACCGGATCTCTTCATTCCAGGTCCAAGCCCCTTCATAAAAGCATTCAATCTACTTTCCTCTTCACTAAAATGTTTAAATTGATTTCTGTTGAAGATAACACAGATCCTTTAAGAATCAAACATAGTTTAAAAATCTTTCCCATGAGTCCCTCCAACACTAAATCTGTATTGGTCAAAAAATAACCATTAGTTCCTCCTTTGCTAATTGATTGCTTTTTCTGTCAAAAGCAGAAACTAAGAAACAACTTAGAATACTTGTTTCACTAGCAGCAGAATTAGAGCTGGCTAATCCATTTACTGAATTCACACCAAATCCATTTTGGCCAGACGGACCCCAACCATTTTATTTTTATTTGAAGCAGTGCCACAAGTTCTGTACCACCAGAGACACTGTTGGCAAGACCGCTTGCTAAATTGGTTTTCTCTACCATACAAAAAATAATCATTATCAGAGAACAGTTGCATTCATTCATATTATACAAGAAATTAATCTATACACATTGCTTGAACTAGGCCTTCATTATAGTTTTGAAAGTATCATCCCCTCCCTTCCGCATATCTTTCCATATATGATTCCACACAGTGTAACTAGGGGTGTGCATGGCAACCAATTTACCATGAAGTTTGAGAGAATTCCATAAGAAAAGTGAAGCACTAGGTTCATTTAAGATAAGGTTTCAATATATCCTATAGAATATGAGCAAACCATTCACACCTCAGTGTTGCAAACAAGAGCAAATATCTGTGTTAACTTATTAGTCATACTGAGCTTGTCAATCCCAAAACAGATGACTGAACAGATAGGAAACCTTTGTGTCTTTCCTGAAGAGATTTCAACCATATCCCTACACCTAAAACTGTTTCTCCCTTTTCAGTTATCACCACCTGGACTCAAATATTAAATTTTAATATAAAATATTGAAGTTATTTTCTTCACTGGATCTCCTTCTTTCCGACTTTTGCAGAGGTACAAAATACAGAAACTTCAGGGACCAGGCAAGTAAAGGAAAAGTTTGAATCAGCCAATAGGTAGAAGCATGTTGAATCAGAGAGGACATGCCTCACCTAATGAAAATTAAAATTTTTTCCAAACAAAACAAAATTAAAGGCCACAAACTGTCTAAAAACCCTACTTTATAATATTACTTGGCAAACTGAGTATACAATTTCAAGAGAGAATCTTGGCATAGAAAATAGATTGTGATTGCTGACAGAAACATGAGAGATTCTGCACTAAAACTGGGTCCAGGAAGCATTTTAAATTATTACTTTATAATTATAAAAATGATTGATCATCACAATAATAGTAAGAAAGATAGTATAAGAAAATACAAATTATCAGGAAGAATTTAATTTAATGTAAACTGCTTTGCCAAAATTCTCTTAAAACAGAATTCATCACTCTCATTGGCACTGGAATTAGTGCCTTTAGTTTTTCACTATTACTATTAAGGCCATATGCTGCAAATAAAACAAAGATTATCAGTTTATCCCAAATGAAAAAAAGCACTTCTAGGTCAGTATTTTTCTCCAACGGTACCTGCTGGGGTGTCTTTTAACTCTAAACTATTAGCATCCTGAGGTTCTCTTGACCTGTCTTCAGCTTCTCCTTGAGCACTAAATCCAGTGTTAAGGAGTGAACCAACAAGAGATTTCTTTCTCCTGTTTGAGTCACAACAGGACAAACTACTGAGCAAAAAAGGACCTAATGCGAATAACAGAAGATTGTATTTGAAAACAGTATTGCTAGCCCTATAAAGGGTTATTGGATTGTGACACTATAAAAAGCCATATTTTATTTTGTGTAAGTGCCTTTATTCTGATGGCACTTGGAACAACATACACCCCTTATTGACTTAATCGCCATGTCCATATCTTTTTGTCATAGTTCTAAGACTTCAAGAAAGAGATAAATAGAGTTGTGAAGATTTAATTGATGTGTAGTAGAAATTCTTCCTCTCATGGACAGGGCAGAAACTTCCCCATCTGCTTCCTTGTCTATCACTAAGCTCCAAGTTCCATTGTTCAACCTCCTCTCATCAAAATATTCTACCATGTTGGATCCACACTGTCCTTGGCTTAGTAACAGCTGATAAAATTAAAATAACATACCTGATTCTCTTTTCCATATTTCTGCAAAGAAAAAAGATGAAAATATTTACTCATAAATTAACATTTACTCATCTCCAAGTCTTAGCTTAAATGTCATCTCAGTGAGGCATACTCTGACAGTGTAAAGTTGCAACCCCCATTTTAATCCTCCCAATTATCATTATATTACTCTAATTTATTCCATAGAAATTGTCACCTTGTAGTATACCATGTTTACTACTTATAATGTTTATTGTTTATGAACTGTCTCCTTCTTCCAGATTTTAAGCTCTATAAACTCAAGATTTTTGCCTGTTTTATTCACTGGGGTATTCCAGATGTCTTGAAAGGTGCCTGAACCATAAAGGACACTCAATTAATATTTATTTAATAAATGCATTCATCAACAAAGACCTATTGTTAAGGTAATATACACTGAATTACATGAGTTATTTTGTGCTTTCTGTCATACCATTTATGTTTTTTTAAATCTTTATGATAAAATTAAAGTACTTTAGAATTAGGCCTTAATAACTATGATATTCTTGTAAATTTGTGGAAGATATGCATTTTGGTCACTAACTAGACAATAAAATAAAATGTGTGATTTGTAAGCAAAACTTGAAGACTATGTAAGAGCCAATACAAATAAAAATAAGAGACAATTCTCTCTGTTGACAATAAGGGAAGAGAGACTCTCCTCTTTCTTAGATCATTTACTTTAGAAAACTTGTGAGCTCTTTTTCTACCTCTTTAAAATGTTTGTAAATCTTTTTAAAGGTTATATAAGCAACCCAAGAATGTTTCTTCGAGGGACTGGTGACCATCTTTTTGAAATGTTGTCATCAAGGGATAGAGTTACCCTATGTCCTAGGTGATATGAACATAACTTCAGATGGTGTCTGTATCCAAACACAAGCCTACCTCTTTTATGATTTTAAAGATACAAGAAAGTATTTTTTTTCTTATAAAGGCAATTAGCAAACACAGGTGGCTACCCCGACTACCAAGCAAATTTAGGACAAACCATGTGTGACAATTGGTGATGTCAAGTGCTCTTACTTGAGGACTAGTTATTGTTCATCTTGAGGATAGGTATGTAGTGAGTTCTATCTGCCTGGCTCTATAAAAGGGTGAGATTTCTTTCTATCCTTGCAATCTCTCCGTCAGATTGCCTGTGATGTGCATCACATTCTGGTTTAATGCTTATTCAGTAATAAAACTGTTTTCCTTCTCTTCTACTTTTGTGGAGAGGTTTTCTGTGATGACAGGAGATTTTGTTTTAAATTACCTTTCCTCAACAACTACTCTTGCACTTCTTAGCCATTTTCCATGTTTAGAGCAAAATTATTTTTCTATAGCAAACAATATACAGAAATAAAATAGTAATGATTTTGAGAATAGTAATGAGTTAGTCTACTACGTAGTTGGATGAAGAGGTTCCCAACATTTAAGACATCATGAAATTATAATATTTACTTATTAGTGTTTGGTTTAGGAGGAATTCAAGTGCTGCTTAAATTACAGCCAATTTGTATTATTATGTTATTAAGTAATCCTCAAACCACTATTACATTTACAACTCTTCTCCATATAGAGCTTTTTTCTTTGTCTCAGCTTGCCCTCTACCTGCCTTACTTCACTACACATTCTTCTCCTTTCCTCTTTTATCTTCTCTCTCTCACTGTCTTTCTTCACTGCCATGTACTTTTATAACTGCACCTTGAAATCTAAATATCTTAGTTTGATGGCAAAGCAGAAAGAAATAAGGCCATATTCAGTAGTGGGAAATATATGAGCTTTTGAGTCAGACTCATCTGAACTTCCAAACTTGCAATCAGAATGGCCTTTGATAGGACCTCCCTTAAACTCAGACAAGAGGGGTTCCTACTGTAAGCCACACAAATTTCACTCTGGGCTTCCTTGAGTCATGGTCCTCCTTAGAGGGCAAAGAATACAGACATAGGGTCAGGTGGATATGCTAACCCAGAGCCAGGGCCATCTTCCCTCCACCATTGTAGATCATACTAAGGCCCTAGGGCCCTGTAGTCCCAAGCATGTTACCATCTTTCTCAAGACAGTCTTTCCAAGGTTAGACCACATCACAGGGATGAGAAGCCTTAGGCCTGCGGGGATGGCCAGGAGGTGGCTTTTTATAGGAAAAGTAGATGGAACTGAGACATGCAGGTTAAGGTATCCCTCTATGTGTGTGACAAGGCAAGGGATGGAAAGAGCAATGGGACAGGAACATTGGCATGGGTACTGCCTCCCATTAGGGTATCCCTCTATGTGTGTGACAAAGCAAAGGATGGAAAGAGCAATGGGACAGGAACATTGGCATGGGTACTGCCTCCCATTCTTGGGTTGAATTCCAGTGATCTGAAAATTCTGCATTGGAATCAGTCCTTCCAGGTTGTCACAAATATATTTTTGTCAAGGTGGAAGAAAAAACACATTTTAATTAGATGTTTTTCTTTTTATTTATGCATATGCTATGTAGACATTCATTTTTATTCTTGCCCCAGGCTGTGCCCTTGACCTGTCCTTGGATAAATTATTTAATACTTCTGAAACAAAGTTTCCTTATCTATTAAACTGAGAGTACATAATAAATGAGGATAAAACAATATCTACTTCATAATATATTTATTAATTAAGTAAAAGAATTAAATGAGATGAAAGCACCTCTCACAGTGTCTGGCACATAAATAGTCAACCGTCAAAAGCCACATATCTTTTAATACATTTCATTTTCTTCACCAAGCTTGTCACATCAAACTCATGCAGATTCATTTTATTTCACTTATTTAATTCATGATAAGTATTCACTATATCCATCATATCTCTCCTGAGTTTAACCTCACAGATATATTAGATCCTTTATTTTGTTAGACCAACATTTCTTCTGAATTTATTTCTTCATTCTGTTGTTGAAATGAATAGCCTGGTATCTTAGCCAGTGTGCCATATTTGTTTCTACTATTTTATCATTCTCACATTTTACTATATAAAACTTGTTCAATATATAAATATTGCCGCTGGGGTCACCAGTAGTAATGGCCAGTTGTATACCACATCTTAGATGTGTAAAAGTATCTTACTTGCCTTATCTCTTTAACTCTCACGGTTCTCCTATGAGGTAGGTACTATTATTAATCCTCACTTGTAAATGAGAAAACTGATATTTTAAAAAGGTTGAATAACTTGCCCAAGATCAGGTGGTAAAATCTGCCAAGAAACCCTTTTCTCTTAAGCAAGAGGTACACGGCTTTCACCTTGCTTAAAGACAGATTGCTTATACAATTCTTAGAGATAAGTAAAATATGTTCATATACTTCATAGCTCAAAGGTAGGTAAAATACATTTACTTATTTCAGAGTAAAGTCATACTTTGCATACATTTTTTGCATACATTTTGCACAAATTTTTGGAAGAGTTACTTTATACTTTGGATCTTAGAATGGAATAGAATAAAGAAATAGACATAATTCTGCTCCTCCGCCCCCACCCTATGGAGAAAAATTGCCAGATCAGAGAGGAGAATATGAGTGAGCTGTGTGGAAGGGGGGATTTTAAAAGTAATGGTGATAAATGAGTTATGTTGTCTAAAATTGATGAATATCAAAAGTATAAAGTACTACAGTGGCCTATGGATCCTTTTCTCAAATATGTGAGACTTTGCCCCTTTTAGGAATGAAGGTCGTGGGATTAACATAGCTCTGGAGCTTGTCCAATTTTATGTTGGCTGGTTGGGTGGTTGGTTGAGGCTTCCTTGCTTGGCATTTTTATTCATCCAATGCAGCTCTAGTTTTAGAGACCCTCAGGTCCCTCCTCAATGAGACCTGGAAGGTTCCCTGAGTGACAAAGGAATAAATCCAATTGCTCATAATTTCAGAGGATTTTCAGAGAGCTATGGAATTCCAAGTGTTCCCTTGCCTCGTTCTAACTTCCTGAATGAGGAAGTAGAGAAGCTCTTGCTATGCCACTGTGACAGAACCTAATGAGTCCTGTTTGTAGTTATGAGGAAGTGACTTCTTTGTGAGACAGCGGACCTGCTGCTTATTTTCAGTTTGTGTTTTACCTGAAAGGAAGTATTTACCAATTACATTTTATTGTATTAAGGTTGTAGAAAGAGAGATCGAAAAAATATATAAAAGTAATCTTGGGCTATTTGATTGCTGTGTACATTACACCAGAATCAAATTGAATCTATATTGATATTGACAAAAATCCTATCGTTAGGTTTAAGAAAAATTCCATAAAAGTAGTGTTCATTTTCTGTGGCTTATTTTTCATTTGGTGGAGGCGGAAAACAAATAATGGGTAATAGCGGCCTAGTTTCCAGCTGTACCAAAATAATGAGTAATAATCATAGCTATTCAGTTGCTCAAAGAAATCTGTAGTAAAACTATTGGAACTAAGATCAATTTTAATTAAAATAAATCTGTAAGGAATTAATCGCAGAATACAAAATAAAAGCATGTTCTGTCAATAAAAATATAGGAAAGTAAAACTTTAAGTCTACATTCACATTTTTCTCATAGGTTTAAGAAATTTTTAAAAAGCACATAACCAGAGCACTTTCCTATTTCAAAGGTCACCACCTTCATAAATACTGATTAAATATTAAATGGCTGGCCCAGATTATGTTAAAACACACTATGGTATGTTCGTTTGTATTAATAAGGAATATTTCATTTTAGGTGTTTTAATGATTTTCCATGGAAGAAATGTCCTGTCTCCAAAGAAAAACACTGCCACTCTATTGATATTTAGCATAAATAGCATAAGAAAGAAAACAAAGTAATTTAACTGATTTGCTTTAAGCTATTTTATCATCTGAATAAAAAAAGGGAGAACTGCTGTCATTGATAGATTTTTTAATAGATTTGCCAATAGAAAGTGAATCTTGATTGCAGCCAGTTCTTGTCTTGAGAGGTGTTCCCATATACATCTGCTAACTGAGTCAATACTCAGGCATGAATATAGTAATTATCCATTGACCATGGTATCTTAATACCTGTCCAGACCAGCCCCATAAAGGAGAATGGCTGCACCAATGCTCCAGCCAGTTTATAAGGTCAGTCTAGATGTATGAATTAGAACACAGCAAAATATAATTCTTAGATGACTTGAAAAGGTGCTTCAAAGCATAAATTATTATTCTGTTGGTGAAATGTAGATTTAGTTAAAAGAGTTTTTCATGTGACAAAAGTACTGAAAAAAGTAAAAATAAACTAAAATTAATTAATGTGAATTAAATGGCTATAATTTCTATTTTACATCTGGATACCAAAATTCATGTATAGCAACTTACAGATGATTCCAGGATTGTTATTATTATGAATCAAGGTGAATTTTCTTCATATTTAAATAAATAGCATGTAAATTTGCAAGATTGTCAAGCTATAGTAAGTATAGCACAGTCAAAAACACACAATAAGAATGAGTACTTTACAACAAATGGCATGATTTACATGCAAGCACACATATTAAGTAAGATTTAGAGATATCAAAATATTTTTATCAAATACATCAAAGCATTGGTCTCCAAAAGAATTTTCTCAATAACTATGTGAAACAAAATACTTAGCAATGGCAATATAATTTTGTATAAATTTACCAGCCAATTATATATTCAAGAAACCTCAAAAAAACCATTTTGGGTAACATTTTTATTTTGGGACTTAGTGGATTGCAGGTTTCTTTTCTTTTTTAGTGTTTCTCTATGTTCTAAAATTCACAAATTTCCTAAATACAAACTGACTATATCATTCAAATAAAAAGTTAAAGCATATGATCTGATACTAAGATAAAGTTTTAGAAATTGGAGCTCTTCTGGGAAATCCAAGACTATGGTCAGCAAATCTGTCTGAGAGATATAGGTGCAAATTAAAACAAACAGCAAATAGAGTTGGTTAAAAGACAAAGGGCTTCCTATGTGTTCTGATAAATCATTGCCAAAACTAAATTGTGCATAGTTATACACACACACACACACACACACACACATTTAGCCAAAAGATAAGAAGAAATGGTTTACATACAGGGTTTGGGGACACTTAATATTGTCTCTAAAGAAAAATTATACAATAACATTCCCCATATAGGTTAAATACCTGGAAAATTCTAGCTATCTGAAATGTAGGTTGCAATCAGGAGTCATCCCCAAACCCCCTTGCAATAAATAAAGATGTCACAAAACACATGCATGAACTTTTCCCTTCAGGAAAAATTCCTTGGGGTCTCACACAGAGTGCATACCCTTACAACATATATGAGGCTAATGAGCTGGGATCAAAGGTGTTCTCATCACACTAGACTGAAGACAGTAAGTAAGAATTGGAACTGAGTGCTAAAAGCAGACATACGACCCTATAAAGATATAAAGCTAGATATTCAACATAAGTGAGGAGAAAGAAAGGCAAATTGAGAAGAAACATAGAAACTCAGAAACTATCTCTAGAGTAGGGGCCAACTGTCACACGCATATCAGCAAATCCCAAGAGCATCATTGAATGGTATATAATATAATTGGCATTTATTTTTATGTCCTCAAAATAAGGTTAAACTGCGTTCAGAAGTCCCATGTCTCCCTGGGTCTGAAGATAGGCCATCTGTGGTTCATTTCAGAAAGTTTACCTTGCAGAGGATTTGGTTACCTTCATATAGAAAATTTTTGTATGTAGAACAAATCATTTATCAATGATCCTGAATTATTTTATTAATTCAAAACAAACATATACTGAGTGTCATTGCAGCCATAGATCAAAAATCCTACCCTTGAGTAGTTTACAATCATGTGCGATAAATGAGTGAGGAGTCCTGGTAATTCATTCACAAAATCAAGTACATATAAAAACTGAATACATCAATTTTCTGTATTCCATGTTGATGGGAATGTAAATTGGTACAGCTATTATGAAAAACAGTATGGAGGTTCCTCAAAAGGTTAAAAATAGAACTACCATATGACCTACCAATTCCACTCTTGAGTATAGATCCAAAGGAAATAAAATCACTATCTCAAAGAGATATCTTCACTCCCATATTCATTGCAGCACTATTCACAATAGCCAAGACATGGAAACCACCTAAGTGGCCATCAACAGATGAATGGCTAAAGAAAGTGTGAGATATAGATATATGAATATATCTATATCTCATGCACAGTGGAATACTATTCAGCCATAAAAAAAGAAAATCCTACTATTTGTGGCAACATGGATGGATCTTAAGGGCATTATGTAATAGGGAAGAACATTTTGTATTCTATTACAAGTTTATCACTAAAGGGATGTTGCCTATAAACTTAAATTATACATAATGGCCTGTCTCTAGGAACACTGCCTCCCAGGTAATGAGCACTAAGCTAAAATATCCTTGTTTAGCTCATCAGAAACATCCTGAACAGGCCCACCTGTGAATGACTTCAGGGAGGAAGAAATTAACACATCCCCTCCGGAGGCTGATGGGAACCAGGAAATGTTTGACTTTACTCCTTCCCCTTTTAGTATAAAGAAGCCTGAATTCTACTCAGGCAAGAATGGTATTCTGGGGCATGAGTCCACCATCTTGGTCTTCTGGCTTTCTGAATAAAGTTTCTATTCCTTACCCCAACACTCATCTCTCATTTCTGGCCTGTTGTGCAGCGAGCAGTAGGAGCTTGGACTTGGTAACAATTAGGCTAAGTGAAGTAAGTCAGAGAAAGACAAATACTATACGATTTCCCTTTTATGTGGAATCTAAAAACATTTAATTCATAAAAAGAGAGAGTAGAATGGTGGTGTCCAGGAGACTGAAGATGGGAGAAATGGGAAGAGCTTGATCAAAAGTACAAACTTCCAATTAGAAGATGAATAAGTTTGGGGGATCAAATGTACAGCATGGTGACTACAGTTAACCATTTTGTATCAGGTACTTAAAAGTTGCTATGAGAGTAGATCTTACATTGTTCTCACCACATACACACAGACACACACACAAAATAATTGTGTGAGGTGATTGAGGTGTCAACTAACTTTACTGTGGTAGTCATTTTAAATATATATGCATACTGAATCATCCATCACATTGTATATTTTAAACTTATGTCAATTATATCTCAATATAGGTAGAAAAAATTTCTGTGTTCCAAAAGTGGGCTCAGAATACACCTTGTTATAATCAAAGTGAAGATTAATTTCTGAAAGATACTGACCTGAGTTTAGCCTATAAAATAGGGCTTCCCCATCTATAAAAATGAAAAAAAGTGAAAACAGTTAGATCATTTTATACTTCTCTATAGCATATTTTGTAAGAGAATGAGATTAATTCTGTTGTTTCCATTCTTCTTTTAAATTCATTATAAGCAATCTACTTTTTATATATAATCATTATGTTATTTCAATGTTAATTTATTATTTTGGAGCTTTCTTATTTAATAAATCTTATTCATATATATATATAAGTAGTACATTTACCTATCAACATACTTAAAGTTTTTAACATCAATGTACTCTTGGGACTATATGTAGCCAAATAAATTAGACTCACAAATTAATACTAACCAATACTTCATACCTTTTTCATACTATTTATACTATTTATACCTATACATTTTTCAAACCTTTTACAGCTGCCAATGTGAAGTTTATTTTCTGATCTATATTTCACTTGACTTTATTTTCCCTAAACATTTTCTGGCTAATGTGTTCATAAGCAAGGAATTAGACAAAAAAGGGAAAAAAGACAATTGTATAGATTTTACTCTACTGAGAGGATAAAATAGCCTGGGAATAAAGTAAGAACTGATTTTGCATATCCATTTTGTGCCAAATCTACTTCTTGTATCACTGAAGCTTTTTTCCACTTAGCCAGGGAACTATTTATTAGTTTTCTTTCTTTCTATACATTTACGGTTGATTAAACAATACAAATATTTCTTCTGACTGATTCTATGTATGCCCTTTAAATATCTGTCTTCTGTAACTTCCAGTCATCAATTCTTTACCATCCTGTAACCTACTGAAGATGAAGGGAATCTGTTTGGATCATAAATCTTATTGACTAAGAGCAATAAAAATTCATTTCAACTAAGGCACTTGGAATTTCTGCAAAGAGCAGTTTTCCAGGTATATTCCTTACTTCTGACTATGAACTTATAAGTAAATACATAAAATACCTGAATTTTGTCAGTAAATAACCAGCCTATGGAAATCCTATTGAAATATTTGTAATCATTTACCAGAATTATCATGGATATCTAGGAATTTACTTTAGAAATATTCTTCAGTTCTCTGGGGAATTTAGCATACTTTAGCAAATACAAACACATTTTGTTGTGATATATCATTCAATAAATGCTTTGAAATGAGTTTTGTGAACTGTTACTTAAGACATAAGACATACATTTATGCAAAGTATAGGCAAAGAATATTTATATTTATATAAAATAGAAGCAAAGATTACAGCAAAGTGCCGTATAAGATTACGAAAGTCACCATTACTTGAAATAATCATTTTCTAATGGCCTATCAATTCCCCAGGTAGCTGGATTAAGGATAGGAATGTTTTCTCTTAATCAAAACAAATAATTGTAGTCCTCTTTATTCTGGTTTCTCACAGAGAAGCAAAATGTTTCCTACTCCCAAATTTAGAAAATAGATTTTAAGTTTAGATATACTATGAATTTCCTCTCTTTTGCACACCTTTCTCCTTATGTTTGGATATTATTGTTTTCCTATCCTTTTCAGAAACAAACCTAAAGGGCAAGAAATACATTTGTTTCTAAAGATTTTTTTCATTTTGCTCAATTTTTAATTAAAATTCATTAATGATCTTATCTTTCAATTAATTCTAGAAATTAATTAATTGACTTTCTAAAATGTCCATGAAAGTTGTTTAAGAAATATTCTCCCTACAAAATTTTCTTTTGATGATGAACCAGCCTTTTAATTGGTGAAACTTTATGATTTGTGAAAACTGAAATTACCAGTGTGGGTCTTTAGTCTTAAGGTAGATGCAAGTTCAAGACAGAGTCATCAAAAACCTGTTCACTAATATTTCTAAGCATATAGATACAGATATACATATTGCCTTAAGACAGGCTTGTAAAAGCTGAAATAATACCTAATAAAATGCAAATCCAATTTTCTTACTTATTATCCTACTCTTGGTGTAGGAAAGATTTCCCAGGAGGAAAAATATTTGAAATACAGAACACTAAACATTTAAACAAATATATGCATGGATCTATCAAGGTATGGAAGGATTCTTTAAATTAGTCCCTTACCTTTGCAGAAGATGCAAAGTACCACAACCAAATACAAAAATATCAACTTCATGGTGGTGATTTGGGACCTAGAAACGAAGAACAGTCATGGTGGAGAATCAGATCTGCAAGGGTTCCTGTAACTGGAGTTTTTATACCCACACATACCATCTTTCATCATGGGCTAGGTGTGGTAAAGTTAGTGATGACAGGGCAAAAGTAAATATCATAGCATGCCCCAAATGAAATCCATCTCAAGTCAGTTTAGTGTCATTTCTGTGACCTCTTCTATCTTGAATCAAGTCCAGCTCACACCAAACACAGACCATGCCTTCTTGCCACCCTAGGCAAACAGCAGAGGCACGAACTAAAAGCCCCAGGATTAAAAACCAAATATGCCAGTGATATATATTTATCTGTACTCTATTGATCATTGCAAAAGTCTTAATACCTCAAGAAACTCAAATACTGTGATTAAATATTGTAATTGTGTCTCCCTTAACAAGAAAATGAATTTTAAACATTAACCTACCTTGAAACAAAGAACTCTTTATTTATCGATATATTATTAGGTATTTCCTTAGAGAAATATGCAGCTATCACATAAGGTATATGCATAGGTATAGACATACTAAGGCATAGTTAAGTGCAATATGTTTACAGTAATTGCTTTATTACTCACAAGGATATATAATTCTCCAGTAATATACATTTTACCATGAACTTTATAATCAGATATATAAGTAGAAGATGTATGAAAATGAGAACATCTGAAAAAATGTTTTAGGACAAAAGTTAAATTGAATAGAAAACGCCATCCATGAATTATATATGTAGATGTTCTAGGATAGAGGGAGCAAGTTCAAATTAGGATTTAAGAGAAGACCCAGTCTGTGCTGAGCAAGGTAGAGAGGATTGACGGTTAGAGGAATCCCTGATACTGGTCAGCTGGACCTGAAAACTAGAAGGGCCAACTCCGTGGTTTTGATGATGCCATCTGCTTCTCATCTGCTCCCAATCACTACCAAGGAAAGACTTCAGTAGCCAGAGGGAAAACAGTCTTTATTCCCTCCAGAAAAGCAGAATAATCCCAAGAAAGGGAAAACGTAGCCAAACATCCCTTTCCTTCTTCTTTATTCACTCACGCCTCTGCTAATCTAAAGGAAAAAGCGATGCCTGCCTTCTTCGAGGGCCTCCTCAGTAAATACTGAATGCTTGTACTCCTGGGCTCCCTGCTCCAGAGGACCTCCTTAGTCTACTTACTGAATTCTTAAAGCATTTTGAAAGTGGGCAGAATTCCACAGATTTAAGTATTTAAAATTCATTTTCCTGTTTAAGGTAACACATTTTCCGAAGGCCAGGCATTTTTTAATCTGACATCAGTGAAAGTATCAGATTTTTCCCTTTGGGGCAGAGACCTGGAGAGTGGACAAACAGGATACACAAGAGCACTGAGGAGAAGGCTCTTCATGCCACGAACAGAGAGGGAGGTAACAAAGGACTGACTTCACAGACCATAATTTTTCCAAAACCCAGCTCTGATTGTCTCAATAATTTACAAATAAAGACTGTACATTGAGGACTTTTCTCCAACACAGAAAATAAAAGTATAGTTAAGAGGGAACATTGCCACCATTACTGCTGCCATATAAGACATCCTTTTTTTTTTTTTTTTTTAAACATCTTTATTGAAGTATAATTGCCTTACAATGGTGTGTTAGCTTCTGCTTTATAACAAAGTTAATCAGTTATACATATACAATATGTTCCCATATCTCTTCCCTCTTGCATCTCCCTCCCTCCCACCCTCCCCATCCCACCCCTCTAGGTGGTCACAAAGCACCGAGCTGATCTCCCTGTGCTATGCGGCTGCTTCCCACTAGCTATCTATTTTACATTTGGTAGTGTATATATGTCCATGACACTCTCTCACCCTGTCACATCTCACCCCACCCCCTCCCCATATCCTCAAGTCCATTCTCTGGTAGGTCTGTG
The DNA here is from genome assembly GCF_009873245.2 of Balaenoptera musculus. Classification (NCBI taxonomy): domain Eukaryota; kingdom Metazoa; phylum Chordata; class Mammalia; order Artiodactyla; family Balaenopteridae; genus Balaenoptera; species Balaenoptera musculus. The sequence goes on along the minus strand of NC_045794.1, from coordinate 31,396,012 downwards.
TCTTTATTCCCGTCTTGCCACTAGGTTCTTCATGGCCTTTTTTTTTTTTTTTTTTTCCTTAGATTCCATATATATGTGTTAGCATACTGTATTTGTTTTTCTCTTTCTGACTTACTTCACTCTGTATGACAGACTCTAACTCCATCCACCTCATTACAAATACCTCCATTTCATTTCTTTTTATGGCTGAGTAATATTCCATTGTATATATGTGCCACATCTTCTTTATCCATTCATCTGTTGATGGACATCTAGGTTGCTTCCATGTCCTGGCTATTGTAAATAGAGCTGCAATGAACATTTTGGTACATGACTCTTTTTGAACTATGGTTTTCTCAGGGTATATGCCCAGTAGTGGGATTGCTGGATCGTATGGTAGTTCTATTTGTAGTTTTTTAAGGAAACTCCATACTGTTCTCCATAGTGGCTGTATCAATTTACATTCCCACCAACAGTGCAAGAGAGTTCCCTTTCCTCCACACCCTCTCCAGCATTTATTGTTTCTAGATTTTTTGATGATGGCCATTCTGACCAGTGTGAGATGATATCTCATTGTAGTTTTGATTTGCATTTCTCTAATGATTAATGATGTTGAGCATTCTTTCATGTGTCTGTAGGCCATCTGTATATCTTCTTTGGAGAAATGTCTATTTAGGTCTTCTGCCCATTTTTGGATTGGGTTGTTCGTTTTTTTTGTTATTGAGCTGCATGAGCTGCTTGTAAATCTTGGTGATTAATCCTTTGTCAGTTGCTTCATTTGCAAATATTTTCTCCCATTCTGCTGGTTGTCTTTTGGTCTTGTTTATGGTTTCCTTTGCTGTGCAAAAGCTTTTAAGTTTCATTAGGTCCCATTTGTTTATTTGTGTTCTTATTTCCATTTCTCTGGGAGCTGGGTCAAAAAGAATCTTGCTGTGATGTATGTCATAGAGTGTTCTGCCTATGTTTTCCTCTAAGAGTTTGATAGTGTCTGCCCTTACACTTAGGTCTTTAATCCATTTTGAGTTTATTTTGTGCATGGTGTCAGGGAGTGTTCTAATTTCATACTTTGCATGTATCTGTCCAATTTTCCCAGCACCACTTATTGAAGAGGCTGTCTTTTCTCCACTGTATATGCTTGCCTCCTTTATCAAAGATAAGGTGACCATATGTGCGTGGGTTTATCTCTGGGCTTTCTATCCTGTTCCATTGATCTATATTTCTGTTTTTGTGCCAGTACCAAACTGTCTTGATTACTGTAGCTTTGTAATATAGTCTGAAGTCAGGGAGCCTGATTCCCCCCAGCTCCATTTTTCGTTCTCAAGATTGCTTTGGCTATTCGGGGTCTTTTGTGTTTCCATACAAATTGTGAAATTTTTTGTTCTAGTTCTGTGAAAAATGCCAGTGGTAGTTTGATAGGGATTGCATTGAATCTGTAGATTGCTTTGGGTAGTAGAGTCATTTTCACAATGTTGATTCTTCCATCCAGGAACATGGTATATCTTTCCATCTATTTGTATCATCTTTAATTTCTTTCATCAGTGTCTTATAATTTTCTGCATACAGGTCTTTTGTCTCCTTAGGTAGGTTTATTCCTAGATATTTATTCTTTTTGTTGCAATGGTAAACGGGAGTGTTTTCTTAATTTCACTTTCAGATTTTTCGTCATTAGTGTATAGAAATGCAAGAGATTTCTGTGCATTCATTTTGTATCCTGCTACTTTACCAAATTCATTGATTAGCTCTAGGAGTTTTCTGGTAGCATCTTTAGGATTCTCTATGTATAGTATCATGTCAGCTGCAACAGTGGACAGCTTTACTTCTTCTTTTCCGATTTGGATTCCTTTTATTTCTTTGTCTTCTCTGATTGCTGTGGCTAACACTTCCAAAACTATGTGAATAATAGTGGTGAGAGTGGGCAACCTTGTCTTGTTCCTGATCTTAGTGGAAATGGTTTCAGTTTTTCACCATTGAGGACAATGTTGGCTGTGGGTTTGTCATATATGGCCTTTATTATGTTGAGGAAAGTTCCCTCTATGCCTACTTTCTGCAGGGCTTTTATCATAAATGGGTGTTAAATTTTGTCGAAAGCTTTCTCTGCATCTATTGAGATGATCATATGGTTTTTCTCCTTCAATTTGTTAATATGGTGTATCACGTTGATTGATTTACGTATATTGAAGAATCCTTGCATTCCTGGGATAAACCCCACTTGGTCATGGTGTATGATCCTTTTAATGTGCTGTTGGATTCTGTTTGCTAGTATTTTGTTGAGGATTTTTGCATCTATGTTCATCAGTGATATTGGCCTGTAGTTTTCTTTCTTTGTGACATCTTTGTCTGGTTTTGGTATCAGGGTGATGGTGGCCTCGTAGAATGAGTTTGGGAGTGTTCCTCCCTCTGCAATATTTTGGAAGAGTTTGAGAAGGATAGGTGTTAGCTCTTCTCTAAATGTTTGATAGAATTCACCTGTGAAGCCATCTGGTCCTGGGCTTTTGTTTGTTGGAAGGTTTTTAATCACAGTTTCAATTTCAGTGCTTGTGATTGGTCTGTTCATATTTTCTATTTCTTCCTGGTTCAGTCTCGGCAGTTTGTGCATTTCTAAGAATCTGTCCATTTCTTCCAGGTTGTCCATTTTATTGGCATAGAGTTGCTTGTAGTAATCTCTCATGATCTTTTGTATTTCTGCAGTGTCAGTGGTTACTTCTCCTTTTTCATTTCTAATTCTATTGATTTGAGTCTTCTCCCTTTTTCTCTTGATGAGTCTGGCTAATGGTTTATCAATTTTGTTTATCTTCTCAAAGAACCAGCTTTTAATTTTATTGATTTTTGCTATTGTTTCCTTCATTTCTTTTTCATTTATTTCTGACCTGATCTTTATGATTTCTTTCCTTCTGCTAGCTTTGGGGTTTTTTTGTTCTCCTTTCTCTAATTGCTTTAGGTGCAAGGTTAGGTTGTTTATTCGAGATGTTTCCTGTTTCTTGAGGTAGGCTTGTATTGCTATAAACTTCCCTCTTAGCACTGCTTTTGCTGCGTCCCATAGGTTTTGGGTCGTCGTATCTCCATTGTCATTTGTTTCTAGGTATTTTTTGATTTCCCCTTTGATTTCTTCAGTGATCACTTCGTTATTAAGTAGTGTATTGTGTAGCCTCCATGTGTTTGTATTTTTTACACATCTTTTCCTGTAATTGATATCTAGTCTCATAGCGTTGTGGTTGGAAAAGATACTTGATACGATTTCAATTTTCTTAAATTTACCAAGGCTTGATTTGTGACCCAAGATATGATCTATCCTGGAGAATGTTCCATGCGCACTTGAGAAAAATGTGTATTCTGTTGTTTTTGGGTGGAATGTCCTATAAATATCAATTAAGTCCATCTTGTTTAATGTATCATTTAAAGCTTGTGTTTCCTTATTTATTTTCATTTTGGATGATCTGTCCATTGGTGAAAGTGGGGTGTTAAAGTCCCCTACCATGATTGTGTTGCTGTCGATTTCCCCTTTTATGGCTGTTAGTATTTGCCTTATGTATTGAGGTGCTCCTATGTTGGGTGCATAAATATTTACAATTGTTATACCTTCCTCTTGGATCGATCCCTTGATCATTATATAGTGTCCTTCTTTGTCTCTTATAATATTCTTTATTTTAAAGTCTATTTTGTCTGATATGAGAATTGCTACTCCAGCTTTCTTTTGATTTCCATTTGCATGGAATATCTTTTTCCATCCCCTCACTTTCAGTCTGTATGTGTCTCTAGGTCTGATAAGACATCCTTTTCTTTATCGTACATGACTTCATCATGAAGGAGATTTGGTCCCGGAGCACCCATTTATCAGATGATCATTATGACATAATTATTCTTTTATGTGCTTGACTGTGGGCTTAGGTATGTAGGAGACCAGAATGAAACATTAAGTTACCTAGAGGCTTTTGGGGTAACTAAGAATACACAGAAGATAGAAATTTTCTGTAAGTCGGGTTTAGTAGGCAATCCTATAGATGTACCAAGAAAGGCAGGATTTCTTTTAGCTTGGGAGAATCAGGGAAAATTTCATGGTTTCATAGTCTAAGGCCTTGACCAAGGCTTGAACTTGCAGAATCAGGGAAGGATTCCAGGTGGAAAATGCATTATGAATAAGGTCAAATGCAATTTCAAATATTTCAATGTCCTCCCTCTTTCCAGATCACTTCTTCTAGTAATGTGATTATAATGATCTACTGGTTCCCACTCAGAATGATAATCCACTGAGCCTATTTACCTTTCATTCACCCTCACTTCCCTCAACAATTCAAGTACCTTCCTCCTTGGTTTAAAGTCTGTGGTCAATCATTATCATTCCCTTGCATGAACCCTCAGTTCCCTTGACCCTTTCTATATTTGCTTGGCAAAACCACAACCATGGCTTAAATTAGACTCTTTCCTTTTCCCTACCTATACCAGGCAGATGAACATGATAGGGTAAAAACACATCGTCATGCTATCTTGTCTCACTTAAATTCATTACCCCAAGTGGATCCTTAAGACAGTCAGTTATATTTTGTAGTCCCTTTGCTTTTATGCTCTTCTGCTTCATATTTTTTCTCTTCCCCAATAGCCAATATCTCCTTCCCATCCTCCCTCTCGTCAATGACAGTACTTCTAAATTTACTAAGAAAATAAAAGCCATCAAAAGAGAAACTCTACATCCCCATGCAAGCACACTTACTGGTATTTGTACCCTGAACTCTGCCGACCTTCTTATTAATACAGATGAACACTATGTGCTGCCACCTAAACTTGATCTCCCATTTGTGTACTGGTTTCCATCCAGGAACATCATGCCAGTAATTTGCTCATTTCTATCCGTATCATCAAGGTTTCCCTCCTCCTTTGGCTTACTCCCAATCGTATAAATATATGCTGTTATTTGTCTTTACTAAAAAATGAATAAATATAATAAAACAAACAATTTTATGGTATCTGAATTATATCTCAATAAACTTGTTATTCTTAACTAATGAACTCACTTCCCTCCAGTTCTATTCCCACTCCTCCACTTCCCTTAATGGTTAAACTTCACAAAGGAGCTACCTGTGCCCATTGACTCCAGCTCCTGACATTCTCTCGGGAACGGACTAACTCCCATTGTTTTTGCTCGGGCACTGCACACAATGTGCTCTTGTCAAGGACACTGGATTCTTTTGTGAATCCAATGGTCAGTTTTCAGTCCTTATTTTATTGACCTCTCAACCTCATTTAACACAGTTAATCAATTCTTCCTTCCCGGTACACCTGACTTCTGCGATTTCCAGTTTTTTCCTGCTTCATTTGTTACTCCCTCTTCTGCCAATTCCTTCTCATCTACAAGACCTCTTAACACGAGGGTCTGGAGGCTCAAATTTGAATCTCTTCTTTTTTTCTAGCCACTTTACTTCCGTGGTGACTGTACCCCAAGTTCCATGGATTTACAAGGCCCACTCCATCAGCCCCAACTTTGATCTCACCTCCTACCCACTCGCTCTTACCCTCTTTCCTCCAGCCTCAGAGGCCTGTCTTCTGTCTTTGGTGAAGCTCACCAGACAGAATTCCACGTCAGAGCCTTTGCATTTGCTGTTTCTCTCCCTGGAATACTCTCTCTTTGGCTATCCACAGACTGTGCTCGCTCACCTTATTGAAACTGTAGTTTTAATGACATATTTTGCAAATATATGTTATAATTATTTTCCTCCAGAATAACTCTTTTCAGGGTTATAATTAAACTTTAGAATGAAGAATTAAAGCCTCTCTATATGTAAAAGATTTAAATTATGGATAATTTGCATATATTTTAAACAGATGTCCAGAAAGATGGTTAGATAACATAATTATTTGTCACTACTACTATTTTTACACTATTAAATTTAATATTAATTAAAATTAATATTCTAATTTCAAAGTAAATTAAAAGCACTTTTAAATTTCTTCTAAGTTATTTTTTACTTTTATGCAATTGCTAATTCTTCCCCTAAATACCACCCCTTCACCACTTAAATCTTTGCTCAAATACTATCTTCTCATGAACACCTTCCCTGAATACTTTAAATTACAAACCTCACCCCATGGCAATTCTTCCCTCTCCCCTCTTTCTGCTTGATTTTTTCTCCATAGTTTTCACGACCATCTAATGTATACATTTTGATTTAATCTGTTTAATACATTTAACTATTGTCTGTTGGTAGTTCTAGAATGTAAATTCAATTAAGACAGGTATCTTCATGTCGTTTGTTCACTGCTGAGTCCCAGTACCTAGAAAAGAACCTGGCACATACTCGGCACTCAATAAATATTGAATGAATGATTTAATGAATAATTTTGGGGAGCTCAAAAATAAACATTCAATAATAATGGCAATAATAATAATCATAATTAGGTGTTAGTACTGAATCTATTTATATTAAGAGATTTACTTCAACATAATGTAGCAGGCATTGAGTTAGACACATTGTACTGAAACAAAGAAAATATCGATGGTTAAGAAAAGGTTCCCACCATTTGAAACTTCTAGTCCAGATTCATTCTCAGTTAATGACACAGGGAAAACGCTATACTAATAGTATCATAGTTTTGTTTGATTTCACCAACTCAGATTTGCCTAGTTATTATAGTTTTGTTTGATTTCACCAACTCAGATTTGCCTAGTAGTGAAAAATTGTTACAAAGTTGTAAGATGTGTCTTAGAATTTTTTCACTATAAGGTTAATAACCATAGATAAAATTTGGTTTACAGTGGCGCTAAAAGTCAAGATGACAATAAAATGCCAGTAAACTATATTTATATATGTGGTCTTGGAATGAATTTTTTTTCAATTTTCATTGAGAACCAGATAATTCAATGCTTATGCATGAAAGCATGTAAGCTACAAACCACATTTGTTTGACCCTAGTGCCTCTCTCCTCCTCAGACCACTCCTTTTAGGATTTCACTTCAGGTTATTCTTTTTTACCTTCTAAAGTTTCAAAGTATCCATTATTGATATTATAAGAGGAAAAGTATTTTTAAAGGAATTAAAACTATCCACTTAGCAAATGTTAAATAGTGTTCTTAAAATAATTTTTCTAAGGGTAGACTCATTTTTGTTCTGGAACATCTCATTATGTAACTCCTTTATACAAGGAAATTAAGAACATTAACTCTTTTGTAATAGTATATTGTTTGGATAAAACCATGTAATAATACTAAAACATACACTGCATAACTACAGTACATAGCTTAAAAGCACATCCAACAAAAAGAACAATAGTCAAATGTTTCCTTCTTGATTTTAAAGGATGTGGCTTAAGTGTCTGTACACATAGTGATATACTGCCAGAGGAAAAGTCAACAGTTGAAAGAACAATAGCATCAGGATGGGCAAGATAGTTTGTTTTATCAACAACATTTATACCAGAAGCAAATATAGAAAATGTTAAACAGTGTCTATTTGGATTGTGGAACAAGTTCCCTACTTTCATATATTATTACCTGAAATTATATTTGAAAGTTGAGTGTCTGAAAATTAGAAAATTTTTGCTATATGGGAAGATTCATACCAAAAAAATAATAAATTGAATTTTTAAATAAATATTATTCAAAGTTATATAAATAATTAAACTAATATTTAACATTAGATATAGACAATAAATAATTTTCTACAGTAAATTACCACCTCCATTTTAACTTCCCCAAATTTTCTTAGAGTAATACTTAGTAAGAAGAAGAAACTGGTAATGTTGGAACAGACTTTCAGATAGTGATTTAGAGTAAATGAGAAATTTTACAGGGTTCTGAGCAGGCTATTATACTGACCTTGATACTTACAGCTATTATGTCAACTTCTCTGAATAAAATTTTAAAAGGAATTTGAACACCGGCCTTCTCTTGATAAAGAGGTTTATAGTAAACCATATCCCTGACTATAGCTTTATGTCTTCTCTCTGCATTTGTATCATTGAAATGGTTTCTTGTGCTCAATCTAAAGCATATTTTTAAAGATCCCTCTACCATTTGTCCTTTAAAATTACCCCCTCACCCCACTTATTGTATCAATTCCCTCTTTCTAGCTTTCTTCTGCTTCTTAACATGCACTGCTGTCTTTTCATTCTTGTTGCACTTCTTAGTTAGACATACTTCTCAACCCACTTCCATCAGCCTTCCACCCTATAAACCCTGTCCTCTAAATGGTCACCATGGACGGCTTCAACACCACATTTATTTGCTGTATTCAGTCCTGATAGATCCTTATTGAATGTTCTGTCTCTTTTGATTCCACTGATCATCTCCTTCTTTAAACTATCTCCTCCTTGGGCTGTCCCCTTCTGTCTGTTCTGAATACAGATGTGTTCCAGAGCCTTCTTTCTCCAATGTGACCCTCTTCATTGGCCATCTCACACTTTCACATTTTTAAATGATGGTTCTATAGAATGAATTGTGATCCCTCAAAAATTCATATGTTGAAGTCCTAACCCCTAGTACCTGAGAACGTAACCATATTTGGAGATAGGGTCTTTAAAAAGGTAATTAAATTAAAACGTCATTAATGTGGGACTCAATCCAATACAACTGGTGTTCTTATAAGAAGAGAAAATTTGAACAGACATGTGTAAGACAATCTGAAGACACAGGGAGAAGATAGCCATCTATAAGCCAAGGAGAGAGGCCTAGAGCAGTTCCTTTCCCCACAACCCTCAGAAGGAAACAACCCTGTCAACATCTTGATCTTAGACTTCTACTAGCCTCCAGAACTGTGGGAAAATAGATCTCTGTTGTTTAACCACCCACTCTTTGATACTTTGTTATAGCAGCCCTAGCAAACCAATACAGATGACCTCTCAACAGATCACCTCCAGATCTGCCTTTGACCCATAATTTCTTCTGAGTCTTGGATCAGCATTCACAACTGCCTACTGAACATTCCCATCTGTATGTTTTACAAGAAGCTGAAATAAATGTCAAAAATGAAATAATCATCTGCCCCAAACCTGCTACTCTTTTCTACTTTCCAGTATGTCTTAATACTCAACACTCTAAGCTTAAAAGTTCAGAATTATTTTACATGTATAGTCTTAATTGTAATGTTAAAACTGAGTAAGGCAGTATGTGGTGATGTTAACTAGAAATGAGTGATACATTTCATTATCCATGAATCATTTATTCCTTATCAAACCATATGCCCTACTGACACTTGACAGGCTGGGGAAAAAAAAAATTAAACCCAAAGAGATAAGAAGAACTCCAGAAATTTATGAAAATTTTTAGCAAATGTTTTCAGGACAATTTTACCTCATTAAGTGCAAGTAATTAGTGTGACCTCTTTTTAAATCGAGAGATAACATGCATGAGTAAGTAAATAAAATATAAATGTGTAATTTAAGAAAATTTTATACAACAAAACCTCGTCTAATCAACAACTAAGTCTAGAGATAGAACATTTTCCAGCATGCTAGAATCCCCCACCTGCCTGCTTCTCAGTCGTAATTCCTTTCCTCCTTTATAGAGATGATCACTCTCTTGACATTTGTAATCACCATTTCTTTACTTGCTTATAGTTTTGCCATCTATCTATGCATCCTTAAACAAGAGTTCAGTTTTTCTTTTCATTTTTGTATGAATGGAAGCTTACTGTGTATATTCTTTGTGTTTTGCTTCTCTCACTCAGTGTAATGTTTGTGAGAATCACCCAGGTCTTTTTATTTGACATTCTGTCTATGTGAAGATATCTTTTAATTTATCCTAATTTAGATCTTCAAGGTTTCTTGTATAAAGATTGGTATCTTTCATCAGTTCTAGCCATTTCTTAGCCATTAGCTCCTCAAACACACCTCTCCCCTATTCCTCTTCTGATAGTCCAATCAGACAAATGTGAGAAATTCTTACTCCATCCTACAAGATTCTTGACTACTCAGTATATATGTTTGATCTATTTTGCTATCCCTGCTGCATTACAGAAAAGCTCTTTGGATTTATCTTCAAGTTTATTAACTTTTTGTTCACCTGTCTAAAATGCTATTAAACTCATCTATGACACTTTTAACTATAATTATTATATTTTTCCTTTTTAGAAGTTCCACTTGATTCTTTTACAAATCTCCTTAGTCATAATTATGGTTTCCTGACCGCTGAAGAAATTTTCAAGTTTATCTTTGTTTCAGATTCTGTTTCACAATTCTACAATAATATTTGGACTCTTAGATGGCCTCTGAGTTGATCCTGAAGCTTCTCTGTCATGTTGTCTTCTTTTCTTGTAGGCTTTGTTTATTAAACTGTACACTGCTTATTATCTTGAAAAACTTACTTATGTTATTTAAGAGAAAGGATAAATGTCTATTCCTCCAGAGAATATGTAAGTTTTCTTTTTCCAGGCACCTAAACAATACCAGCGGAACAGCTTTCAGTAGTCTCCTGATGTTATTTGGAAACACATGTGATGTAAATTTGGTCTGTAAATCTATTGTGAATTCAGAGTTACAATGTCTCAGATTCTTTTATCACCACCTTGCTATGCTCAGCACCAACACCATTTTACCTGGAGGGAGAGGCTGCAAATTGTGGGGTGAGTGAGGTCTGGTTTACCTTTATTCAAAGAGTATACTTCTTTGGGGTTGCAGCTTTATTTGAGGAGTGAATCTACAACTAGACACCCCATGTTGGGTAGGACTTCATTTATGTCTTCTGTCCCTATAAATCCTTCAAAACCTCACCCCAATTTCACCAGAATTAACAAATTCACTCAAGGAATTGGTTGTTTACGCATGTATTTATTATTTTAGTTATCAACCGTAGATGTTGTTCATTGCCACCAAGGATCCACTCCCCCAGTTGCTGGGAAGGTTGTAAACTTATCTGACAGCCTGCTCCTAGAGATGCCTCTGCTGAAAGTGTTGAAATGCCCAAGGTTACTCTGCCTTCTTCAGGTACCCCACATCTAATAACTGGCCTGGGGCCCTCACCTCAACCTAGGACAACCCTAATGTAGAAGCTTCACAGGTCTCCATGAGGTTAACTGAGGCCCTGTTATGTTTGTGACACCACCCAATTTCTCCCTTTGCCCATTGTGCTTGCTTCCCCCCAGCTCCCCCGACCACGTGTGGATTCAGGGAGCACAAACTGATGAACTTCATGCACAATAATTTCTATCTCAGGCTTCCCTGGTGGCGCAGTGGTTGAGAATCTGCCTGCCAGTGCAGGGGACACGGGTTCGAGCCCTGGTCTGGGAAGATCCCACATGCCGCGGAGCAACTAGGCCCGTGAGCCACAACTACTGAGCCTGCGCATCTGGAGCCTGTGCTCCGCAGCAAGAGAGGCCACGATAGTGAGAGGCCCGCGCACCGCGATGAAGAGTGGCCCCCGCTTGCCTCAACTGGAGAAAGCCCTCGCACAGAAACGAAGACCCAACACAGCCAAAAATAAATTAATTAATTAATTAATAAAATTAACAGCATGTAACAAAGGAGCAAGGGAGTGAAAAATCATGCAAACTACCATAATGTGAAACATCCAAAACATAAACAAATGCATGTGTTTAAAAAAATAAAATAATTTCTATCTCAGAGTCTGCTTGCCAGGGAATCCCACTTGTGACATCTTTTTGCAATTGATTTTATGTTAATTCAATTCTTGTGAGAGAATAAACTTGTATGATTTCAGCCCTTTAAAATTAAATGACATTAATGATGTATGGGCCCTTTTATGGTCAGTTTTTTAAATGTTCTTTGCATTTGAAAAAAAAGGGGGGAGGGATAAATTAGGGGTTTGGGATTAACATATACACACTACTATATATGAAATAGGTAACCAACAAAGACCTACTTTATAGCACAGAGAACTATACTCAATATCTTGTAATAACCTATAATGGAAAAGAATCTAAAAAAGAATATATATATATATGTGTGTGTGTGTATATGTATACACGTATATATATATAGCTGAATCACTTTGCTATACACCTGAAACTAACACATTTTAAATCAAAGTTTATTACAAAATAAACTTTTAACTTTGAGAGTTTGTGTATAAGTTTGTTAATTCAAGATACTTAAATAAAATATCTAGAGTGAAAAAAGCACATATGGTAAAGATATTGGTTGCCATGTTCTTCATATGTCCATCATGTCAGTTATTCACTGTGCTGTTCAAACCTGTCCTCACTCATTTGTTCTTCTTCTGTCTAGTTGCTCCATCTATTATTGAGAGAGGTATGTTAAAATCTTTCACTCTGTTTTCTAACTATTCCTTGTAGTTTTGTTAATTTATGCATACCATCTTTCGGAAAAACCCAAATGAATTTTTTGGCCAACCCAATATTTGAGAATACGTGATTATATAAATTTTAATGCATATTGTGCATATAAATTTAAAATTTATGGCTTTATGGTGAATTAAACATTTTGCCATTATGAAATAATCCTCTTTATTTCTGGTATGATGTTTGCCTCAAAGTCTTTTTGTCTGACATTAATATTGCTGCCTTGGCTTCATTTTGGTTATTAATTGTATATGTGCATGTTTGTGTGTGTCTGTATTTCTATTATTTTATTTTCAACACTTATACATACTTAAATTTTAGACATATCACATAATGCACAGATGGATTTTTATTTTTTATCAAGTCTCAAAATCTTATCAACTGGATCATTTAATTCATTTACATTTTATTTAAGCACTGATACATTAGATTTTATACCTATGAAATATTTTTTATCAGTCCCCTTTTTTTGTTTCTATTTAGTCATTTCTTACCTTCATTTGGATTGAAAAATATTTTGTAATTTCTTTTTTCCCCCTCAACTAGTTTGGGAATTATATACTCTGTACTTATTCTTTTAGTGGGTACTCAAGAATTGACAATATATACATTGTCAATATATACATATATATCTAACAAAATCTAAAGACTTTGCTTTCTCCCTAGTTAATTCAAGGACTTTAAAACATTTTTCATTTAATTAATAGCTTGGGTGATTTTTTAAAAATAATATAGATGATGCGAATTTGGTTTAACTCCAGGAAGGATGACTTATGGGCCTTCCCAGAACCTTGCTGTCCCCAGTGGGGAGAGGATGGGACAGTTCTTCTGCTTCTCGCTTACACTGAGACGTATCCCTTCATGTTCCAGCCCAGTGGGAATACCTGTCTATATTTGATTCCTGACCTTGGAGTGTGTTGGGATTTGTCCTTTGTCCTTCAATCCTTTTGAAGCTGAGAAAACTGCCGCTCATGTTCACTAGGATCAGCAAATGCTCACAGGAAAAAACAGCTTTGGTGTTCTGCTTAAGTCTTTGTCTTCACCTTCACTTTAATTTCAGCTTGATACTTCTATGCCATCTTACCAGATCTTTTCTTTATTTTTACCTAGGCTTTTTAGTTTCAGCAGATGGACTTCTCCAAATCATTGCCAACTGGAAACAAAATCAAAGCCAATTTGTTTTCATATTACTTTTATTAACACAAAGTCAGTTTCTCCCAGCTTCCACTAAATAAATGTTAAGCAAATATTCAAAGTATTAGTTTGACAGGATGCCAAGTTACTAGCTTTCTCAATCTCTGATACCCATGATATATAATCCAGAGGCCTTAGTCTGTCACTCAAGTAACACAGTAGAATGAATAATCAGCAGAATATTGGCTCCGTCTACCAGCTTCAGACGTCAAAATTCACCTTTCTCTCATCAACAAATATAAAGCAGCTAACAGTTCTTTTAGGTTTGGGGATAAAAGTGATAGGAATATGCTTCTCACAACAACTGTATGTGATAGTATTTTTGTCCCTTTTGACATCTGAGGACATTAACACGAAGACAGATTAAGCAACACGGCTGGCACTAGGAGATGGGGGCAGGCCCAAGAGCCCAGAGCACATCTCCTAACTTCTACAAATTATTTGAATCTGACACATAGAACAAAAAAAGAAATTTTAAAAGATTAATTTTTCTGTGTGTGTACACTTACAAGGGAGATTTTTCTACATGTTTTTGACAGGTAGGCCTTTAACTAGGGATTGAAGACAGGTTGACTATTTCTTTACTTTTTCCATTATGTGCAATTCTGCTATAAAAATCTCCTTCAGTCACTGTTTCAAGTTATGTCAGTTTTCTTTCTTCCTATTTACATTACCTTGAAAATGTAAAAGTTATTTGAAGGAACAAATAATTTATAGACCAATTTATATCATGACATTTAGAAAGTAAGTCAACACCTGGAGAACCATATTCTTTAATATAAAGTCAATAAACCAAAAAGTGGAGGTAAAGAGTAAAATGTCAATAGTTATGGATGAAGGACAACTTATTTCTCTGTAATTGACACATACTAATTATCTTTATGGAACACCAAAGTGTACAAAATAATTGAGGGCATTTTATGAAAATGGGATTGAGTTGACTTAAAAGACTAACATAACAGTTCACTAAGGGTATTGCTACATATTGTTACTACTTGTGTTTACTTTTGAAATAAACATATATCAGTGAAGACATTCTATTGTATGTGGCTGAACTTATGTTCATCTTTGAAATAAAATCTCTCTTGCTAAACAAAGATACTCCCACCTTTATTCAAGCATTCTAGTCACATAAAACTAAAATGATCTCATTTATTTTATAATCTCCTACTGCAAGAAGAAAGAACTGTCCAGAAATTATCAGAAATTCATAGAAGGTTTTGAATGCCAAATTAAATTTCCAATATATAATTATGTGCCAGGGGCATTGTGCTAGCCAGTAATGTAGCTCAAACATAGTGGATATGAAACAGATAAATTTTTTAAAAACCCATATTGTAGGAAGGGAGGGGAGCAAAGAGATGTTGAGTGTAATACATGGAAGTTACATAGAAAAAATAATTCTGTACTAAGGCAGAAGTGTTTTCACTGGATGATCTTCAACCACAATGCTCTCTCTACTCCCACTCCTACCCCACCCCCCAACAACAAAAAATCAGAGCAATCTCACTCCACTCTGTACACAAAACATTACCCAGCTCAGAATAGGGATGTACCATCCGGAAATCAGCAGCCACAGGCAATTCATTGGAGGAGAGAAAATCATAAATCCTATCAATTACACTGATCTTCATATTAAAAAATTAAGTATGTCCATAGCTAATACCATTGATAGAGTTGCACTTAATATGCTTATTTCAGTAAATGCAGAAAAAAATCCTGTTAACTCTTTGCAAGTACCACTTTCATTTTGACACGAGGAAATCCCCGTGCTGTAATAGGCCGACATGGAATTTAGACCAATGTAGGATAGAAAAGTAAGTCAGTAAGCAGCAATAGAAGTGACAAGAAGGCAATCTTTTTTGCTACTTTTGTTCTGTTTCATCAATATGTCTTACCGTCCAGATGAAAAATAAATAGTTCACACGTAATCAATAATGCCTGCCAGAATTAGATTCAGAGAGGCTCCCTTTTCTTTATATCTAAACTTCCCACAAAGTATATTTTCTGTTAAGATAAATGCTTACGTTTTGAAAATGATTAGCAGTTTACACTAGGGTTCTAAGCAGAAAAAAAATTAAATGACTTTTTTTAATAAATCAGTTGTTCTAAAGTCTTATTTTTTGAACAGTACTCAAGAGTGAACCATTCTTCTTAAGAAAATTTTTATGAGAATTTGAAAATAGAATACATTATGCCCATTGGGTTTTATACCGAGATCCTGACAACTGGTTGTACTATAGAAAATTGAATAAAGCTCCAAGAGAATACTTCAGTTAGCAACTCCTTCCTATAGTGGAATGTCACATACACAGATGAATACAAAGTTTAGATGGATTACAGACTTATATGTGAAAAATAAAACATTATCACAAAGAGTTTTAAAATTCACAAACATGCTTTAAAAAATGTTCATTGCTTCATTTAAATACAATGTTTATTTACATATTTCTCCATAATTGTCTTTGGCATATAAATACAAAGTAACAATAAGAAATACCACAGGAACAAATAGCTCCATCATTTCTGACTTTTTTTTTGAACTACACAACAAATTAAAATATAGGTCTTCTGAAAAATGGAGACTCTTTCAGGGTTAAGAATGTATTAATTACCCTTAATATAAAGAAATTTAGTCTTCATATAATAAAATTCTCAGTTTTGAGATTATTAAATGGGCTAGTTATCCTATCATAGGGAATTGTTTGGAATTATAAATATTGGCCAGGGCCAACAGATTTACCAAAAATGTATTTTCTTAAAGCAGAAATGACACTTAAATGGTTACCTAGGTACTCGGCCCTGATATTCCTACCATGGGAATTTATTTAAACAATTTAAGTATAATATAGAAGACTAGGTTAACAGGTACCCATTATAGCTAAAGCTCCGTTCTTCTTCAGCAAACTGGTATGTTACATTCTTGTCCCAATGGTCTTGGTGGGAGTTGCAGAATTCTATAATTCTGAAAATAGAGTTTCTACCTGAATGATGTAGAATTTGCAGGGTCACAAATTTAGGAAGAAGAAGAGTAGAAACATTTGGAGTGAAGAAGATTAGAAACAAGTAGCCAGGGGTCTGGCTTAGAACTTAGAATCAAAATTAAAACATAAAAATATCACTTGAAGGACTGAACATTTTATTTACACCAATTATAAAACTTCAGGGTTCCACATTCAAAGGCAGAGTTGTAATATAGGAAAAGAGAGTGGCTATGTCTTTCTTGGATAGGAGGATTTTGACAATATGTTGGTTTCTTATCAGCATGTTTCACGGCATTCTCTTTTAGATAAAGTGAAGTTGTATGAAATGCACTGCTTGCATCAGGAACAAAAAGAACTCACGTCCCAACAAAGGGCTTTATTAGTGCAAATTCATTGACTATTTACAAGCATATATGATAACTTCATTTAAAAGCAATCTAAGAAGGAATGTATTACATGTAACACTGTTCTAACATTTTTATTCTATTTTATAGACTATCTAGAAAGTAGTCCAGCAATAGACCTGTCAATCACAGAATGTAAAATAAAGTTTACCTTCATTATGAGTAACAAAACAAAAAATTATCCACTTTGTAAATTTCAGTACGAGTACTGCAATGAAGTACTTTTTCGATTTCCTCTCATTACTTAATCCACAAATTAATTAGGATTTATAAGAAACATTATATTTTAAATAGTTCTTTAAAAAGTATTTTCATTGGTAACAATTTTATATATTTTTACAAAATAAAACCTATAAACATTCCTTCATATACACATTAGCAAACAGCAAGTAGTGGAAATACCCTTTTTATATGTAAACATTTTTTAAAGAATATTTACAAGATAATAATTTTCCCATCCAAAGACAAAGATTTCCAAGATCCCTCTTATTCAACAGATATTCTTCTCATTTTTTCAGCTAATTCTTTTCTCACTCCAATATGTTTTTCTAAATTTTGCACTTCATGTGGAAGATTGATGTCCCAAACAGACAAGCAGGACTGTATCTCTAGAAAATTAAAAAACAAATCATGTTTCAAAGATCTGCCATGAGACATTTTTATTTTACTTTTTGTTAATTTATATTTAGTTGCCTTGGACAAATGTGTGTGTGTGTGTGTGTCTGTGTATATGTATATGTAAATAATGTACTAAATTATTGACATTTATAAGAAATTACATTTGGAAAATGTTTAAAATACATTATAGAACTATTAAATTTTAATAAGTGTGGACCTTTAATAACCTATAACACTTCATTTTCTGAAAGAAATAAAGATTTTTCAAACACTGTTGAAAATCAGACATAATATGGATACAGGTAATATGTAAGGAAAAATATCCACATTTAGTTTAGGTTTGAGCTAGTTCTCATTTTATAGTGGTTGATATCTCTATTTCACCTGAAAAATAAATACTTAACACTGCTAAATCACTAAAACTTAATTTAAAAAATTTATATCTAAATTATTTGCACTATAAAGAAGCTACCAATTAAAAATGCCTAAAGTTTTATAGCATATGTAATATTTACTATAAATGTATAAACACATAGTATGTTATAATCATTCACATCATTGCACTCTGCTTGGAATACAGTATCCTATTAAACATTACCTTTTTGATGTTGCATACCTTCAGTACTCTTCCGATTATACCCCAAAACCAGCATGACACTTTTAAGGCTTCCTTTATCAAAAAATAAAAGTTTTCTGTTAAAACAATATAATAAGTTGGACTTTAAAGAGTACAACTGTTCATATTTAAGACACAAAAACCTTGGAACTTAACTTACAATTCCACTATTTAGGAGATCCCTCAACTATACTGAATTAAAAAACTCTCCAAGATGACCAGAAATTTTTTAAAGTTAGAAAATTTGTGATCTACTCCTTATTATAATTCTTATTAATTTTGTGAATCTGAGAAAATAGCTTAACCTTTCTGCAAAATGGGTTCAATATTTATACAGTACCCCTCCAGCCAAAGTTATATGTTGAAGAGACAGTGTGTGCAAAAGTGCTTTGGATATTATAAGGCACTGGTCAAATGTGAAGCACCTGGATAGAGAGTTGCATGGACAGATAATATACTGATACCCTGTCACATAACCATACTTTATTCTCAAGTCATTAAATAATTTATTCAACAAATATTTATCAAAATCCTCTATGTACTAGGCCCTAGGCTAGGCCATGGGAATAAAAGGGAACAAACAAAAGCAGACCCAACCCACATGGAGTTTATGGTCTAGTGAGGAGATTAGTTAATACTTGGTAACTAAGTTAACTAGGCAAAACACATAAAACATAAAACATAAAACCTTGAGGTAGGGTGAAGCATAGTATTTAAGAGGGACTGAATGTTCTTCTAGACCAGAAAGAGCAGAGAGGAATATGGCAAATGATAAGGGCTAGAGAGCTGGAGTGAAGCCAGATCATGCCATACATTGTACATTATGTTTAAATTATTTAAAAAATCAATTACACCCATTGAAATCTCACTATAACATCAGTAATGAACAACCATTTGGATCCCAAAGTATTGGGCTGGCCAAAAAGTTCGTACGGAAATACCCAAATGAACTTCTTGGCCGACTCAATACATACAAATTAAGTTAAGGTTAACACAACCTAGGTGAGTAAGACTAGAGGGACAACCCCCTGCACACCTACTACTTTGCTGGTGTGGACGTGTGTCCTGGTAGTCACCAGTCACTAGGAGCACCTAATTCTAACTCTTGTGCAACTCTGACACCCATTCATGGAAATGGTGAGGTTGAGGAGAAATATTGTCTCACTCCTTAATATATTCCTGTAAAAGGAACTTACTATTTTCTTTACCCTGTTAAACATTTTATTCTCATTGCTAAAGCTACATTAACTCTAGTTTTGCAGAACTTAACCCCATTTTTGTGATCAACTCTATATATACTAAGTCTATTCCCTAAAGCAAATAATTAGTCAAAAGAAGATAGTTAAGTGTGAGTATCATGTGCTATCATGATTTTTTCATACTTAAGTAGAAAAGGAGTAACAAGAAAAAACATAAAAGCTTGAGTAAAACATTATGATTTGTCAATATTTGTAGATTGTGAAGTTCAGCATATATTGCTACAAGAATATAAATTTATTTATAGAATGAAAAACTAGTAGGAAGCTTAAACTATGCTCAAAATAAACATGTTTTAATTTCTTTGGTCAAAAACTTAAAAATACTCAACATTATATGTTTTTGTCTTAATTGTAAAGAACAAAGAGAAAGTAAGACCCAAATTTAGTGTTCAGTTACAATAATCTGCTTCTCTTATGGGACTAAAAACATCTATTCCCTCCATGTTTTTAAGCGCCCTATTCAAAATACATCCTGCAAAATTTCACTGTGAACTTCTGAGACACTTCACATTACATTGGAAAGTAAAGAGAAAACTTAAATTTAAAATAAAAACTTATTTTTATAGTCTTAGAGAATATGAAAAAAAGATCTAAAGGAAAGAAACTTGCCTAACTGTGCAGTTCATCATGGCCCTAACAGAATCACAAAGCTTGTGAATTATACGGATGATTCGACGAGCTGAAGATCAAGGAGTTAAGATATGGCCCCCTCCAGTCCCTATCCAGAGGGCAGTGTTCTTCTGGAGGCAGAGAGTTTTCACTCTCCCAGAGTAAGACATTTGGTGTTTCGCTTCCTTGTTTGCTTTGACCAGCTCCTCCCTAAAAACCGTAAGGAAAGTATGCATTAATACTTTTTTCAGAAATAGATAAAATAAATGTGTGTCTATCTCTGTATATACAGACACACACACATATATAACATTTTAAATTATGAATACATGACAGCATACATTACATACTATTAAAATTGGACAGAAACTAATGTTCTAAATATAGAATGTCAAAGAGCCACGTTTCACTACATAAAGCATCAATGATCAAAGATACCACAATTGCCTCTTAACTTCAAGAAATTCTGAAATAAATAGGATAGACACAATTTTTATAAATAAGCCTATGTAATCCAGCAAAAAAAAAAAAGAAACCAATTTGCCCAATATGAAGGAAAAAAAAGTTAGTTTAAAAAGGTTTTTATGAAGTCTAAAAGTTATAGAGGAAAATAAAATTATAATCATCTACATGTAAAAGATATGAATACAAACGACTGAATTTTTCACTGAGCTAATGAGTAATTCATGACAAAAATGAGGTATCCAGAAGTAAAAGAATCGTAATAATTTTAGAATTTCAGGAAGTAAGGGACCCTTTACCAGTCAGAACTTTCAGCTCTTCTGAACATAAATCTCCTCACCATCCAGAGAAAAACTAAGAAGGTGTTAGGAAAGTAAACTCTGAAATCTCATTTTATGGATACGGTATATAATCTAAATGTTCTCCAGCAGATAAAAAAATCTATACTGTAAAACCAGAACAAAACTATGAAGTAGCTAGCAAATAAGGCTGGCAATGGTCCTGTGTGCCAGCAGCAGCAAACAAGGGATGTGCTTGATGGGAAGTCTCTGACACACTGCATCAGACTGAGCACTGCGGTCTCAGTCTGGCATCTTGATCTTCCCTCCTTAGTGCACAGGTCAATCCGGTACATTTTTTCACCCGTATTTTATATTGTTTTGTGACTTTTTCTTGTAATACCTGAGGAAACCATATCTATTATGTGCCTATTTTTTTTTCAAAATGAAATTTGCTGGATACCAACAGATGGTGCTGAGAAGCATTAACAATTTTGTTTCTATGGTTGTTTTGTTTGTTTTGTTTTTTTAACATTTTTTCTATTTAGAAGTAGAAAGGAAGAAAAATAAGCCATACTTCCTCTCTCTGTGAAATCTGAGTGTAGGAGGACAGCTCTTACAGGCATAAATAAAGAACCAATGACACTGTACCTACAGTCAACAACATATTGTACACTTAAAAATTTGTTAAGTGGGTAGGTCTCATGTAGTATTCTTTTCACAATAAAATTTTTTAAAAAATTAATTTACTTAAAAGTGCACACAGTCTATCAGTTCACAGAGTTTTTCAGTCTTCTTGTCCCACACTTCCACAAATGGGCTATTTTCTTAGCAACATAAAGAGCCGTGTCTACCACCACTGCTAGGACGTTGGAATCACTGAAAGATGCATAAGAAAACCTAGGGGGAAAGAAAAGAATGCCATTTCATTTTTCTAGTATTTCAAAATATAATACAACTTTATTATGTTAGTTCTTAATGCATATAAAGGATTAACACTATTTTGAAAAAGAAATAGGCTAGAGTATTTGGCAATTATTTCATATTATCCCCTAACCATTCTGAATAGAATACTTTGCGAACAAAAGTCCAGGACCAGAGAGCTCCACAAAAACCAGACAAAGAAAACACAAAAAAATAAAATTACAGGCCAGTATCACTGATAAACATAGATGCAAAAATCCTCAACAAAATATTAGCAAACCAAATCCAACAATACATTAAAATGATCATATACCATTATCAAGTAGGATTTAACCCAGCAATGCAAGGATTTTTCAATATCCACAAATCAATCAGTGTGATACAACACATTAACAAACTGAAGAATAAAAATCATATGATCATCTCAATAGAGGCAGAAAAGGCTTTTGACAAAATTCAACATCCATTTATGATAAAAACTCTAAAGAAAGTGGTCATAGAGGGAACATATCTCAACACAATACAGGCTATATATGACAAGCACATAGCTAACATCATTCTCAATGGTGAAAACCTGAAAGCATTCCTTCTAATATCAGGAACAAGACAAGGATGCCCACTCTCGCTACTTTTATTCAACATAATACTGGAAGTCCTAGACACAGCTATCAGACAAGAAAAAGCAATAAAAGGAATCCAAACTGGAAAGGAAGAAGTAAAACTGTCACTGTTTGCAGATGACATGATACTATACATATAGAAAATCCTAAAGTTGCTACCAGAAAACTACTAGAGCTCATCAATGAATTCACTAAAGTTGCAGACTTTACACTTTGAGCAGCTCCTTTACACTTTGTCAGGATACAGAAATCTGTTGCATTTCTATACACTAACAACAAACAATCAGAAAGAGAAATTAAGGAAACAATCCCATTAACAACTGCATCAAAAAGAATAAAATAACAAGGAATAAACCTACTACAGCAGATAAAAGAGCTGTACTCAGAAAATTGTAAGACTCTGATGAAAGAAATTGAAGATGACACAAACCAATGGAAACCCACACTGTGTTCATGGATTGGAAGAATTAATATTGTTAAAATGACCATACTACCCAACGTAATCTACATATTCAATGCAATCCCTATTAAAATACTAATGGCATTTTTCACAGAACAAGAACAAATAATTTTAAAATTTGTATGGAAATACAAAAGACCTGAATAGCCAAAACAATCTTGAGAAAGAACATAACTTAAGGAACCACACTCCCTGACTTCAGACTATATTACAAAGCTACAGTAATCAAAACAGTATGGTACTGGCACAAAAACAAACACATAGATCAATGGAATATAAGAGACCAGAAATAAACCCACCCACTTATGTTCAATTAATCTACAACAAAGAAGGCAAGAATGTGCAATGGAGAAAAGACAGTGTCTTCAATAAGTGGTGCTGGAAAAACAGGACAGCTACATGGAAAAGAATGAAATATAGAAGATTCTCTAACAGCATATACAAAAATAAACTCAAAGTGGATTAAAGACTTAAATGTAAGATTAGGTACCATAAAACTCCTAGAAGAAAACATAGGCTGAGCACCCTTTGGCTTAAATTGTAACAAATTTTTTTTTTTGGATATGTCTCCTAAAGCAAAGAAAATAACAGCAAAAATAAACAATAGGACCTAAGTAAACTTAAAAGCTTTTGCACAGCAAAGGAAACCATCAACAAAATGAAAAGACAACCTACTGAATGGAAGAAAATATTTGCAAATGATATGATTGATAAAGGGTTAATATCCACAATATATAGACAGCTCCTATAACTCCACATCAGAAGAAACAAAAACCCAATTAAAAAATGGGCAGAAGACCTGAACAGACATTTTCCAAAGAAGACATAGAGATGGTCTACAGGCACATGAAAAGATGCTCAACATCATTAATCATCAGAGAAATCCAAATTAAAACCACAGTGAGATATCACCTCACACCTGTCAGAATGGCTATCATCAAAGAGACCACAAATAATAAATATTGGCAAGAATGTGGAGAAAAGGGAAACCTCATACACTGTTGGTGAGAATGTAAATTGGTGCAGCCACTGTGGGAACAGTATGGAGGTTTCTCAAAAACTAAAATAGAACTACCATATGCCCCAGCAATTCCACTCCTGGGTATTTATCCAAAAAAAATGAAAACACTAATTTGAAAAGATACACACACCCTAATATTCATAGTAGCATTATTTACAATAGCCAAGATATGGAAGCAACCTAAGTGTCCATCAACAGATGAACGGATAAAGAAGATGTGGTATATATACATATACAATAGAATAATACCCAGCTATAAAAAAGAATGAAATTTTGCCATTTGCAACAACATGGATGGACTTAGAGGTTATTATGATAAGTGAAATAAGTAAAAGAAAAACAAATACTGTTTGATATCACTTCTACGTAGAATCTAAAAAATAAAACAAACTAGTGAATATAACAAAATAGAAACAGACTCACAGATACAGAGAACAAACTAGTGTTTACCAGTGGGGATAGGGAAGGTGGGGAGGGCCAAGATAATGTTAGGGGATTAAGAGGTAAAAACTACTATGTATAAAATAAATAAGCTATAAGGATATATAGTACAACACAGGGAATATAGCCAATAGTTTAACTATAAATGGAATATAACCTTTAAAAATTGTGAATCACTATGTTGTACACCTGAAACTTATATAATATTGTAAATCAACTATACCTCAATAAAAAAAGAAATAACAAAGAAAATTATACAAAATACATGTGTAAAATCCATATCTTTAGTAACATAATGAGTTGATGCCTCTCAAATTCCATATTTAATTTGATACAGAGATAATGAAAATTATAAAAATTTAGATTGATAGATACTACTAAAATTACTATGAGTTTTCATATTTTATCTCAAATGTGATTAGACTGGGTGATTTTTTAATTTTCCTCTGCTTTCTAAGTTCTATAATGAATATTTAAATTTACAATAGAAAAATAAAGTATGCATTTTGAAAGGTCTTTGTTTGGGATTATCGATAGCATTATTGACTTGATTATAAAGAATAAACATGAAAAAAATGGTAAATGAGTTGCATAGATAGGAATAACTTACAGCTGATTTGTCCTGGTCTCAATCAGTTTCTGAATGGTGAAATCATCAGAAAATGAGAAAACTTTTGTACCACATCCTCCCCACGTAATGTTTCTTTCGGTTGAATTCATGGATTCACTCAAACACATCAGTGGGGTGCTGACATTTCCTATATTGAGTGTCTTCAAAGGAGCAGCTCCTTTACACTTTGCCAAAAAGAGAAAACGCATTCAGTAAATTGAGTATCCACAGAATGAAACTGTAAAATTTCAGCTTTCTAAAAACTACTTACCATCTTAAATGGTTAGAGGTATTAAAATAAAAATTCAGGATACATTTTTCAAAGGACTTATAAAAACAGGATTTAATTCAAATGGTATTCAATGTGTTATCCTTATAACCAATCTCTTCACTTCCCCATGCAAAAATTGTACAGGAAGTAACCTAGGGATTATACTATAATTACTTCTTTGTCTCTCATTAGATAATAAGCTTTTTTGATAACAAAGAGTATGAATGGGTAGGATGTTGAATGACTAGATGGAACCACAGATGAAAGATGGATGGAGAAATTAATTCTTTAATGATCAATGTGAACCTTAATAACAGAAAGTCAAATGATTTCTTCAAGGTTAAAGAACAGGTTGACCTCCTAGAGAAATGGAAATAAAAACAAAAGTAAACAAATGGGACCTAATGAAACTTAAAGGCTTTTGCACAGCAAAGGAAACCATAAACAAGACGAAAAGACAACCCTCAGAATGGGAGAAAATATTTGCAAACGAAGCAACTGACAAAGGATTAATCTTCAAAATATACAAGCAGCTCACGCAGCTCATAACAAAAAATCAAACAACCCAATCCAAAAATGGGCAGAAGACCTAAATAGACATTTCTCCAAAGAAGATATACAGATTGCCAACAAACACATGAAAGGATGCTCAACATCACTAATCATTAGAGAAATGCAAATCAAAACTACAATAAGGTATCACCTCACACTGGTCAGAATGGCCATCATCAAAAAATCTACAAACAATAAATGCTGGAGAGGGTGTGGAGAAAAAGGAACCCTTCTGCACTGTTGGTGGGAATGTAAATTGATACAGCCGCTATGGAGAACAGTATGGAAGTTCCTTAAAAACTAAAAATAGAACTACCATACGATCCAGCAATCCCACTACTGGGCATATACCCTGAGAAAACCATAATTCAAAAAGAGTCATGTACCACAATGTTCATTGCAGCACTACTTACAATAGCCAGGACATGGAAGCAACCTAGGTGTCCATCGACAGATGAATGGATAAAGAAGATGTGGCACATATATACAATGGAATATTACTCAGCCATAAAAAGAAATGAAATTGAGTTATTTGTAGCGAGGTGGATGGACCTAGAGACGGTCATACACAGTGAAGTAAGTCAGAAAGAGAAAAATAAATACCGTATGCTAACACATATATATGGAATCTAAAAAAAAAAAAAAAAAAAAAAAGTGGTTCTGAAGAACCTAGGGGCAGGACAGGAATAAAGACACAGACATAGAGAATGGACTTGAGGACACAGGGAAGGAGAAGGGTAAGCTGGGACGAAGTGAGAGAGTGGCACTGACATATATACACTACCAAATGTAAAATAGATAGCTAGTGGGAAGCAGCCGCATAGCACAGGGAGATGAGCTCGGTGCTTTGTGTCCACCTAGAGGGGTGGGATACGGAAGGTGGGAGGGAGTCGCAAGAGGGAGGAGTTATGGGGATGTATGTATACACATAGCTGATTCACTTCGTTATACAGCAGAAACTAACACACCACTGTAAAGCAATTATACTCCAATAAAGACGTTAAAAAAAAAAAAGAAGAAAAAGAACAGGTTGGTAGCAAGCCAGACTTAAAACTTGTTTCCCTTGTTTTTTCCACAATGTATTTATAAGAAATTATCTACTTCAGTTATATAAAAATGGAATTATTTCCATCCCTAACCTTATAAATCAGATCTCATTTATCAGTTCATCCTTGGTTCATTCATATAAAATATACAGTTAATCAGTAAGTACTTATAGAGAATCTACTGTGTTCAAGACTTCCTGAAGCAATAAAAAGAGAAAAAGCAGAATATATGATCCAGAATCTCAGGGAGTTTATAATCAGTTAGAAGGAGGGCGGTGATGAGTAAACATAAAACAAAGAACTTAAATTCTGATCCAGAATGCGTTCAACATTTACCTTAACAGTTTTATCTTCAAAAATTGCTAAGTTGCCATCAGCAGTTCCCACTAAAAGGAATTTTTTTTGCTTGCTAAAAGAAAAAAGGTCAAAATTGTTACAAAAATAATGCTTATATTGACCAAGATGGTCTTAACATCCCACATACCTTAACTAAACTTTAGATAGGTTTCTTCCTGATTATTGGCCTCTACCTCCTTTTCCTTATAGCATTTACTTGAGAAAATTAAATTGCAACTTCTTTCTCTGCCCATTTAAGTTGTAGAGCTTCTTCAAGTTTTACAACTCAAGAATGTCTTTCTCAAGGATCTGGGCGCCCTCTCTGAAATGTCATCAGGAAGGATGGTACCCCTTCTCCTAGTCTTTGTGGGACGGTAGGAGCCTAACTTCAATAAGCAACAATCAGCAAACACAGATGGCCTAATCACACTGACCCTCCCCCTCCCCCAATGTCCTCCAGTACTTTTCCACTAGCTCATTACAGGGTTTAAAAACTCTCCCACCTTTTATTTCAGCAGAGCTGAGTCCAATCCCTCTCCCCTACTGCAATAATCTTAAAGTCTTCCTTGCCTATTTGACTTCATCTGATGAAATTTTTATTTGACAGTATCCAAATAATTTCAACTCCAAAATTGCCAGTGGAGTTTATATTTTAGCCACCAAAAACTTGGACTTCACATTTTTCTAATACTTTTTATTTTCCAGTACTGACTTAAACCAGAGAAGTATATGGTGCATAATCTAAATGGCTCCTGGAAATCATACTGCCCCAAATATTACAGCAACTAACCTGTTACACCGGAAATTCTGCCATTTCTATAAATTCCTGAGATAAGATCCTTTCGACTGATAATGGTTAAGCCATTTTACCTATTGACAACTTCTGAATTCATCTACTGAAGTTTTTTTCCAATTTGGTAGTTAGTTAAGTGATATGCTTTAGACTGGCATATAACAGTTTATTGATATACATGTATTCAAAGTAAGAATGAATGAGACCTCATCTTTGTAGAGGCCCTACAAAAGTGAACTGATGTGCTGAGTGGTGAAGAGTTAGAGCCATAGTTGAGATAAAACCAGGAGCAAGGCTGGAAGCCTGAAGAAATGACGGACCTATTTTTTAACTGTCTCAGCTTGATCTGTATACAGAAAAATACAAATATCTTTGTGGCTTCCTATAGTTCCCTTTAATATATGCAACCAACGGAAAAATGTTAAAAATGAGCAACCTTTGTTGATACTGTAACAATTTTGCACACAATTAAGTCATCTAAAAGATATGTAATTTTCCCCCAATGGTCAAAATCACTACCTTACCTTTGCTTGGAAAAGGAATTGCAATACAAGCAAGTAACAGAATCAGTCATCTTTTCAAGAGTATGCCTCTTTCTCTCATCTTCAGTATTGATGACAAGGAGCATGCCAGACTGTGTTCCAGATACAATCCAGCTTTCCTTTTCAACAGGAAGATGCACCAAGGCTAGGCACAATATTCTACTATCAGTAACTTCCTGTTAAGAAAAGAAAACACACTCTAAAGGACTTGGTTCTAGCTTAAGTGACTAGAACTTACATAGAATGAAAATATTATGTAATCCACATACTTAACTCTTTTTACTTTCTTGGTTTTAATTTTAAAAATAATGCCAATTTTATTTAACTTTCAACAATAAATGAGTTAACTGGCAAAAAAATTTTTTAAATGCCTGTCTAGAATGCACCTGAAACTAAAATTTAAAAATTGAAAATTATTTCTCAGTATCATTTCTCACTCCATCAAAATAATATAAGAGGATTGTTCAACCTTAAGAATAATGTTTAGGTACAACATTTCTTTCAAGGCAACAGTCAAAATATAAGGTTTTTTAAGTCTAGAAATTTACCTTATATTTCCCAATATAATTTATTGATCCATCTTGCAGAAGCCATGCCCAGATCTCCTCTATCACCCACCCCTGGCTGCTCTGAGTGTTGGCTACTAAGAGCTCAGAGCTGCACCCTTCACTACCTTCAGCCCATGGGAACCGGCTTTTTCAGAAATGGTTGGGAGGTTATGCCACCCCTACCCTTGGGCAAATTGCAGCTGATGACTGACTGATAAGTGGGAATGAAATACTGGACCCCTTGCCTGGTGAAGGGATAAATCTGTGCCGTTATTCACATTCCAGAGTTTCTTGTGGGTAAAGACTGAGGCTAGACTTCCTCAGACACTACATTTTTGCTAAGCTTCTTCCCCTGATCTATGTGGCTTCCCATACCTCCTTAAAAGTTTCTCTCTCCTTGAATCACTCATATAAGATTCCCTGTTTCAGGCTGTGTTTCTAGCATTCCTGACCTAAGACACACATATACTGTGATTTTAAAACAAAACACACACTACTTCATTTCATGTGAATACACTTGTTCTAACAGGAAGCTAATTTAATAACACTCCTGTATTACCTCTTATTTTATTTCCTCATAAGTAACTTTTTTTTTTTTTTTAAAGAACCAGTCACTGCAGTCCACTTGAAAGTCATGGACACCCTCGGGAATCTCACAGGCCTGGTTCTTGGCTGGGCCCCTGACAAAAGGTTCTGCCCAGCGGTTGAACCCAGATAGCTGTGTCCAAAACCAAATGCCGGTTCTTCAAGTCCTCCCCCAGTCCCAGCTGGACCCTTCGCACCTGTACACTGAGTACCCCTAAGTAATTTTCAATTGGTACATGCTTTAAAATAATTTGCAAAGTGAGTTTTCTGGAGTTTCACTAATTTAAATGGTATTTGGACTTACCTCAGAAGTGTATCTTTCTGTATTTAAGTCAAGAAAGGAGAGCTGTCCTTTGTCAGTGTGCCCACAGCCCAGCCAAATGCTTGCGTTCTTGCTGTTATGATTCATAGCAACCATGCATTCAACAGTAAAGTTTTTAGGTATTGATATATGCCTCATCAGACAGATTAACTCAGCTGAATTCAAAATGTCAAAGACCTGAGAAAGTTAAAAAATAACAAAATAACACACATCAGGTTAACACATGCCCTCTTGAAAGATCATATCATTAAAAATAATGTAGTATTAAATGTTATAGCACTAAACCTAAATCTGTTATTTAAACTGTGACCCATTCGGAGCAACAAGATTAACAATCAAACTATAGATATTAAGATAATACTTATTTTTAAACTGTGCATGATATATGCACTTTTGTACGTATGGTATGTTTTGTAACTTGAAAAGAAAATCTCAAAAGTGCCAAATGAACAGAAATTTAGCAGAGTCAGGAGCTATTCTTCATTCAGTTTCATACTGCAGAGACGCATCATGTTGAAGATAAACATTAGAGCCCACAATAGAATAGACCTTCTACCAGTTGAAGGGAAAAGACATTTTGATTTTGGTAACAAAACTCACAAATCACCTCTAGATTCTGTTTTTATATTTTTCCTTCAAGCACTAACGAACTAAAGAGATGGCAGAGTGCCAGTGTAAGGAAACAGAACCAGGGGTCAGGAAAATGGAATTAGAGCCCCGTGTCACAGCCACTTACCTGCCACTCACAAGGCCCCAAGAGAGCTCCATTTCTCCCAGTGACTCATCTAACAAAGGTGATGAGTTTACCCACCTTGCCTAGTACACACTGTATTTTAAAGACTAAACGGGTATGTGAAAGTTTTTGAAAACTGTCATGTGCTAAAAATACCCCCTCAAGATTGTTATGTAATCTGTAAAATACAGGTGAAGTATAAGTGAAAATTAAAAGAAGAAAAAGAAAAACAATAATTAAGCTCTGGAAAATTTTGCTTTGATAATTTTTTTTTTAAAGTCTGTGTAATTAACACTGGTAGCAACCAAAATTAAACAGCCAGTAAGGCAAGTAGTCAAGATGATTATATGATGTTTGATAAAGGCAGTATATACATGTCCTCAGCTATTTCTGAGTAGGAAATTTAAAATTGAACAAAATTTTTTCAATGAATTATTGTACAAAATTGAGAGTCCACAACATAAAAACAGCTCTTATTTTGATCTATTAAAATCTGTTCCATTTAAAACACAGTAAGAGTTCTGTTTCCAATAATATGGTGGAAGAGGTTATTTGGACAAAACTTCCAGCGGAATACAACTTAAAATGCTGAAGAAATTATTTTTTAATCTCTTAAAAACATTAAAGATCTGGCAACACCATATAGAATTATCAGGCCAAAATATTAATGAAAGACAGAATCCAGAGAGGTCAGATGAACCCTGAAGCCCAATTTTCCCTTTAGGCATTTGTCTATTGAAGCAAAATTGATGCGTGGTTTTTAACGCCTTGTGAGGCCAGTGGGAAAGAGTTAAATCTATGGCCTGCCCAAAGTGGAGAATGTAGTTAATGGTCTTGTTCCCATAAAACTGGGATCCCAAAAGGACTGCATATTTAGAATAAATGAGAACCAGAAATACAGCCACTCCACACTCCCACTCTCACTGGTTTATAAGGAAAGTTGCGTTGGGACTTTACAGACACAGGGGGAGAGAGCAAAAGAACCCCGAGAAACTGTTTATTAATTAATAAGCTTGCTCTCAAGATTTGTAGACCAGATTCTCATCACCTGGGTGATTCAAAAACATCTCAAGCCAGGAATTGAGTGTAAAGCAATTTATAGCAAGATAATCCAGAAAAAGATGTGCAAGACCTGTATGCAAAATTATAAAACTTTATTCAAAGACACTTAAGAAGACCTAAATACAGAGATAACCCATATTCAAGAATAGAGAGACAATATATCATAAGGCTATTGTCTACAGATTCAATGCAAGTCTAATCCAAAGCACAATAGAATTTTTCATAAAAATTGGCAAAGTGATTTAAAAATTTATATGGAAAAACTAGACTGAAGAACAGCTAAAGCATTCCTAAAGGATAAAAATAAGGGGGGAAAGAGACTATTATAAAGCTTCAGGAATTAAGACAGGATTGTACTGGAGGAAGAACAGGTAAGTTGACCAATGGAAGAGAATGTGTGTGTGTTTATCTTTGAGTGTATATTACAGAGTGGAAATGGAAAATAAAAAGATCAGTAGAAGACAAAGGAAGAAACAATTTCATAGATGAAGCTGGAAAAATTGGTTACCCATATGGAAAAAAGGAAATTGGATCTAGATAAAAATGTCATTTCCTGATGGATTCAGAACTTAACTATTAAGAGCAAAACTTTTAAACATTTTGAAGAAACCATAGGTAAATATTTTTGTGACTCTGAGAGAGATAAGGACCTTTTAAAACAGGACCCTAAAATTAATAACCATAAAAAGAAGTATTGTTAAATTTATGTCTATTAAAATTAAGAAATTCTGTTAATCAAAAGGCACTCTATAGGAAATAAAAATGCAAACCAGGAATTGGGAAAAGAAATTTGCAACATATATAACCAACAAAGTTTTAGTATACAATGTATAAAGAAGCACTTTTTAAATTTTATTTTTACACAAACAACTCAATAGAAAAATGGCTAAATAATGAACAGGCATTTTCCAGAAGAGGAAATATATATATATGACCAATGAATATATAAAGAGATGCTCATCTTTATTAGTAATTAGGAAAATGTAAATCAATACACAAGACTGAATCTATTTGGAAAAAATTAAGAAGTCAGATAGTATAACGTTTAGGGAGAATATATTAAAAAAACAGCTACCCTAATATACAGGTGATGTAACTGTTAAGCTGGTACAACTTTTTCAGGAAATGATTTAGATATTCCCAAATCCCATGATTCTGCAATTCAACTCCTGGTTAGATACCACAAAGCAATTCTGATACAATTTGCACTAGGCGACATGTACGACCACACTCAAAACAGTACTATTTATAATAGCAAAAAACTAGAAACAATACCAACACCCACTGATATGATCACGGGTAAATACATTGTTGTGCATTCAAACAATGGAATGGAATAGTAGGGAAAGTAATCAACAGCTATGTTCAACAACATGAATGAAGCTTACAAAATAATGTTGGGAGAACAACTGAAAAAACTCAGAACAGCATGTGACTATGATTCCATTTTAAATAAATTATGAATACAGGAAAACTAAACTGGGTAGTAAAATCATAAAAAGAAAAAAAAAACAATGATTATCATGAAAGTCAGGAGACTGGCTACATCTATAGGGAAAAGAGGGTGATGCAATCAGAAAGAGGCATATGTGCGTTTCTGGGGTGTTGGCCCTTTATTTTGTGCCTGGGGTAGTGAGAGGATAGAGGAGTTTTGCTTTATAACTGTTTTAAACTGTGTGTGTGTGTGTTTATATGTCTGAGTATATATATTTGAATATTACATGTATATTTTTTGATGTTCTGAACAAAATATTGATAAATTTTGACTACACAAATACCTGGGCAGAAGTAGGTCTTTCTTGAGGATTTTCTTTCAAACATTTTTTAATTAACTTCTCAACCATAGGCCATGGGGCACAACCATATTCTTTAACTGGATCTAAAACATTAAAAAAACATATCATGCTTAAACACTGGACAAATCAGAACAATTATTTTATTTCTTCTCAATGTGTATGAGAGGTCCAGACATTGCAAAGGAACCACTGATCTTTATAATCCCATATATATCATGAATCTGCTAATCACTCTTAAAGCTAATTTTGTTAACTGTCTCCACTAGAGACATCAAGAATGAGTTCTTAATTTTTACAGTATAAAAAGAGACACAAACACCAATTGAATAAAAATAGATTTTCCTTTTATACCTTCATTTCAAATAGACTTTGAAAACACTTTTGTTCATATAATAGACTTCTTTGCAAATACTTTTTATTTTAATATTCAATGTAGACAAGCATTTAATCCATTTAATCCAAAGTGGCCCTCAGAGTCACTTTGTGCACATTTGTTTTTTTTATAAGAGGTATGCCATTTTTCTGACTGGTGTAGAATACAGACCTGAAAACTTTCACTGGAAAGCTAACTGATAAAATGAGGGAGATGACCTAGATTGTGCACAAAGTTTAGTCGAGTAATAATAGATTTCCTTCTGTTGGGAATCTTTAAACGTCCCCCAGAAGGAGATAGTTAAAGCTGTATTCCCTGTAGATGGAACATAGTATACACTCAAAACTTTTCTTAAATGAAAAGAAAAGCAGAAAATATGAGAAACAACTAAATATATTTAAAGGAATACTTTAGAATGAGAACTGCAGAGTTAAGGAATGAATGACAAAGTCCTAGAATTTCTTTAAAGCATGAGGCAACCATTCAAAATGAGATTTGATCTCATTAGATACTCATTTACTAATTCTTACTAACATTTACTACTAAAAATTATTATTGTAAATAATTCAAGCTTCCATTCCTTCATAGAAATTACTTCACTCCAAGAAAATGAAAATACCCCAAGCTAATGGACACTTAGTAACTCCTTACAAGAAGAAAAGTCACTAAACCTGGAGTTCTAATAGTATTTCCTTTTCTGAGTATTCTTCTAAATATAATACCAAATATATCAATATTTGGAATATTAAAAACAAGCTCTATAACTTCTATCTTTCTCATATGATTTTATTAATATGTCACAGAATTTAAGAATATTCATGCACTAAAAAAATTTTCAGCTGTGAAATGAATTACTATACAACTACAATTAAATAACTTGGAAATGAAGCTGCTACTATTAAAAAATAATAATAATCTTTATTGTAGATAAAATAAAACTTACCAGGTAATTTTCCTTGTATTGCCAATTCATCAAACTCATTTGGGAACTTCAAACCCTCTGCTATTCTACCTCCAGTTGTCAAAATATCATAGAGTAGCAAACCAAATGAATAAACATCAGCCTGTTGGTTATAAATAACATTTCCTCTGGCAACTTCAGGTGCACGAAACCCTGAAAGTAAGCAGACATATTAATAAATATGCCCAACCCCAGAACTTATACATCCAGGGAGGTATATACGTAGGCATATGTGCTGATGAAGAGACAGGAAGATGAGTTCTAAACAGGCCACATCATCTCTATAAGAAGACATCTTAATCAAGTCAATTAACAGTCCTGTCCCAGGACATTTCACCCCAAGGTCGATCTTGAAGAATAATAAGGATAAACATTCAATAATAAATTATTAAGTGATATTTCATAATTAAATAAATAAAGCCTAAGGGGGGGAAAAGTTTACATCATTCTTAATAATAGCTATTCCCAGAGCAGTGTTTCAAACAGAGGAGGAGACAGGAGGGAGATTTCTAGACTTCACTCCAACTCACTTTAAGGCTGCAATGTTAATGGCCTTATCATTCCAAGAATTGTGACTCTGCTCCTTGAACCCAACTGAACACTAAAAAGAAAACCTCAAATAAAACAAATAAAAGCCCTCTCTCTCAGGTGTAAGTTCACGCCTGAAATTCTCTTAAAGAAAAATAAAACCTTTCATTTTGCAATAGATATAAATCATTTTTAATCACTTCAGGAAAAAAAAAGTAATTTCAACATTACCTATAATAGTCAACAATCTAAGGAAAACCACCTATGTTCTATATATAAATATTTGAAAAATAAAAACATTAAATTATCACTTTCTGACTATTAACTTCATGAAGATTAAAAACAATAACAAACCCAGAATGGGAAATAGGTGCTCTAATTCAAGTTTTGAGGGAATTTTAATTGATAAACCTTTCTAGAAGGCAATTAGTATTTCAAAATTCAAAATATGCCTACCCAGCAATATGATTTTTAGAAATTTAATGTTTAAAAATTAGTTTCATAAATGGGAAATTTTTAATTTACAAGTCTGTTAATTAAAGCCTTTCAATATATCAAAAAGTTAGAAAAAATTAAATATACATCAAGATGTGGTTAAGTAAATTACTGAAATATTATGTAACTGTTAAAACTGATATTTGACACAGAAAGATGTCCCTGAAATATTAAGTAGAAAAAGAAAACAAACACGCAGAATTTACAATACAGTATGTATAT
This sequence comes from Balaenoptera musculus, assembly GCF_009873245.2. Classification (NCBI taxonomy): domain Eukaryota; kingdom Metazoa; phylum Chordata; class Mammalia; order Artiodactyla; family Balaenopteridae; genus Balaenoptera; species Balaenoptera musculus. The sequence continues at coordinate 31,360,126 of NC_045794.1, read as the reverse complement.
AAAACACTCGAGCACATCTAAATCTAGATATAGATATATCTCTTTGTTGCCAGAGTGTTATTATTTCCACTAATTTATTAGAAACACATCATTTGACCTGCTCAATAGCATTTGCTGCTTTCAACTCACAACCTTATGTTTTGCAAATCAAATCTTAATTTAAAACATCATGGAGTCTTTCAACCAAAATGGGGAGGGGAGGGGGACTGAGGGCATCAAGACCTAAGCTACCAACATAACATTTAACTATCAATCTAAACCATAAGATCCTCCAAGCTACTCTACGTGTATGCTTATCACTGAGGACTTCCCTGGAAAAGCAACTGCAATTTCTTCAAAAAATTTTGCCTTATATTTCAGTATACTGGTCACCATAGTAGTAACAGGAAGAATAACATTTCAAGCTACTCCACGTATTCACCACTGAATTTAATTTGGGATGAAAATGAACACTTTTAATGTTACTTGTCACTGGAAGGCTAGAAATAGAAACATTTCCTGCCTGTTTACAAAAGGACAGTGTTGTCACCTGATCTAATACTGTGAATGATCTATGGTGGGTATGGACCGTGCTACTGTACTACACGGATACCCTGTTTAGCACTGATGCCCCTCAAAGACTACAAATGTTAAGTACTAACTAAAATCCTAAATGTATGTTGTTGTATTAGGCTGTTCAAATAAGTCATTTATTTAAACATGTATCACTTCTACTTCTAGGTAAGATAGAATAACAGGGACTAGACTTACCATTCTGCATAAAACAATGAAATAACTAGACAACATGGATGAAACTCTGGACACCAGGAACACAAGACAGAACTACCATATGACCCAGCAATCTCACTACTGGGCATATACCCTGAGAAAACCATAATCTGAAAAGATACGTGCACCCTAATGTTCATTGCAACACTGTTTACAATAGCCAAGACATGGAATCAACCTAAATGTCCATCGACAGAGGAATGGATAAAGAAGATGTGGTACGTATATACAATGGACTATTACTCAGCCATAAAAAAAATGAAATAATGCCATTTGCAGCAACACAGGTGGACCTAGAGATTATCATACTAAGTGAAGTAAGTCAGACAGAGAAAGACAAATCTCAGATGATATCACTCATATGCGGAATCTATTTTTTTAAAAAATGATACAAATGAACTTATTTACAAACTTAGAGATATCAAAAACAAACTTATGGTTACCAAAGGTGAAAGTGGTGGGGAGGGATAAATCAGGAGCTTGGGATGAACATACACACACTACTATATATAAGAAAGATAACCAACAAGGACCTACTGTATAGCAGAGGGAACTCTACTCAATATTCTGTGATAAACTATATGAGAAAAGAATCTAAAAAAGAATGAATATATGTATATGTAAAACTGAATCACTTGGTTGTACACCTGAAACACAACACTGTAAATCAACTATAATCCAATAAAATTAAAATTTTAAAATTTTTTAATTAAAAAAATTTTTTAAAAAGAATAAGAAAGTATGCTTGTATCAAGAACAGTGCAACTAAGAACTCCAGTCCCAAAGTCCCTATCTGAAACTCTTGGAGCTAGAAGTATTTAGGAATTTATACTTTTTCATATTTAAGAAAGTTAGTAATAATGCATATAACAAATTACATAAAACTTCAGTGGGATCAGAGCCAGCACCCTGTACTCAAACAAACACGTTTATATTTCTGCTGTGAAACATACACACATTCACAGTGAATATGAGAAATAAAGATCCTAACAAGGATCAATTTGATCGGGTCAGATTTTGCCACCGAATCAGTCATAAAAAAAAACTTTGGATTTTCAAAGTTATGTGGGTTTCAGAGTTACAAAAAAGGGTTTGCGAACCTGAATTTGGTTTGCCTCATTTTTAGGTAAGTGTTAACAGTAGCTAGATTAAAACTTTGAGGTTCCTTTTCACCACCTCTGGAGTATTTAAACATTTTTAAGTAGTCCAACTTTTAAAAATATAACTTGACATAAAACATACTCTATTTTTTTAATTTGATTTTTACCCTGGAAAATTACATCAGTTAATTTTTTTGCCCTACAGGATATAATGATCAAAATCACAAATGTACTGGTCACAATTATTCACGTACTGGTCACAACAAATATCTGTTCACAGTGTGATAGGCTACAGTGTCCTCTTGATTCTCCTGAACTCACAACTGAAGTCAGTGGTTATCCATTCTGAAGGGAATTATCACACAAACCTTGTCACCCACCTGGTGTGCCCTCTGACGTTTTTATCCCCATTCTACAGCAGTACTGAGCAATCCCATAGTCCGCAATCTTGGCAATGATGGCGGCATTGGGATACAGGGTGAAAAGCAACACGTTGTGGGGCTTCAAGTCACGGTATATAATCATGGCTGAGTGGAGGTATCTGCCGTGAAATGCACAGGAAACCTTATTAAAATGTGATTACACCATAATAAATTTGTCTTTTTTTGTTTTTTTTGTTTTTTTAATAAATTTATTTATTTATTTTTGGTTGTGTTGGGTCTTTGTTTCTGTGCGAGGGCTTTCTCTAGTTGCGGCTAGCGGGGGCCACTCTTCATCGCGGTGTTCGGGCCTCTCACTATCGCGGCCTCTCTTATTGCGGAGCACAGGCTCCAGATGCGCAGGCTCAGTAGTTGTGGTTCACGGGCCCAGTTGCTCCGTGGCATATGGGATATTCCCAGACCAGCGCTCGAACCCGTGTCCCCTGCATTGGCAGGCGGATTCTCAACCACTGCACCACCAGGGAAGCCCTTTGTCATTATTTTTAAAAATATATATGTTTATTACGCAAAGCATCAAAAATTCTGTGCTGTTTCACCTTCAAAGTTAAGAGATATTGCAGAAGGAAATCAAAACCTACAAGTCCAATATTACAGAGCAAGCTTATGCTTTTAAAACAAACAAACAAAAAGACATGTCAATCCTGATAAGTGATTTAAACTTTAAGGCACAACCACTTTAAGCAAAGTAACAATTTTTGAAGACTTATATTTTGTATACTTTAATAACTACTTAAAAGGAATTCTGAATTCCCTCAATACCATGTGACGATTTTAGTTTAAAATGTAAATATGTTAAATAAGAATTGATAGTATTTTGTTATAACTCCCATTTATTTAAGTTTTAATTTTCTTAAAACCACAGAGAAGTTTTTCTTAGCTTTTAAAATTCTCTCTATTCCATCTCTCCTTTGATATTTATTTTTTTCTGACTAAACTATTTCCTAATTTTTTGGAAAATATTTTCTACTTTTTCAATAGTAATAAATCAAAATAAAAGACTTTTCTAGGTATCAATACTGTAGCGTTTGAAGATGTAATTTACTTTAAAACCCAATTCTGTTATAAATTATCAAAGAACATTTTAGACTGAGAGTTGGAATGAGTAAAACATTGTCTTGGGAAAGGTGATATGGGGGATTTTAAAGTCTTTCCTTTTAGAAACGGATCCATTCAACCATCAGCAACTAGAGCTGGACACTCATTGTAGGTGAAGAATAAAAACTAGTTAATATAAAAAATAAAAAGTTTTCATCTCAACCAGGTCTTGTCCATTCTGGAAACATGGCCGAAGAGCTACTACTTTGCCCCAACTACTAAAGTAACTCTATTACCTTTCCTTACACACTCACAAAATTCAGATTTCCCCCACTCTGTTTACCCTGCCCCGTGACATTAAATTTGCCATAGCTCCGCACATGATCTCACAACTACATTATGTCCTACCTTGAAAAAAAGAATTTTTCATAGAAATTAATAGAGGTAAATTTAAATCCATTGTTTGTGGCTTTTGGTTTAGGTTCACATTATATCAATAAATATTTACTCCATTACCTAATACCAATCACTGCTAGGGGGATTAGGAGCAGAGTGGCAGCAATACCCTGAACTTTCCACTGATTGATGGGAGTGTATGTATCATTTAACTGCATCAACTAATGCACGAGAAGATTCTTTCTCTTCCAGGATGTAGTTAAGACATTTGACATTAGGCCTATTCCTTTCATAAACATATTTTTGGTTGAAAAGTAAGATAGATGTACTAATAAAGTTGACCTTAATAATAAGTTATGGGCTTAAAAGAAAAATTTACTAAGGGCTTACTGAAAAGCCATTAGCTACTTTGCCCTGCTGAAGAGAAAAGCTGGGAGATTAAGAACAAAAAAGTTAAAGCCAAGTCATACATAATTGAATAGCATCCAAATCCTTCATAATGCATGCCTCTTTCAGAATATTTATAGAATACGGACTCTCTCGGAATACTTTCCAAAGGTTAAAAAAAATTAGTTAAACTTAATTTGAAATTATGTCAGCGGGAGGGAAAGATTATCTGGATTAGTTAAAATGTTCAGTTATAGAATTTAATCTTAAAAGTGCAGTTTTAATAGCTTTTAATAGAATAGCAGAATAGCTTTTGAAATATTAACAAGTACAGATCTTGTCTTACTAAGAATAATTCAGCCATAATTTATGTATTACATGACAGCGAGCATTGTCAAATATTTTATTAAAACAAACTGCTCTAAACTCAACTAGTCATTTTGAAATCGTGATTATCATCAATGTTGCTAAGAAACTCTTATAACTTAAAGTAAACTTTATTTCATCCTGAAGAGAATTACTCTAAAAATAGAATGCCTTCATTCATTTAACAAATATATATTGGGCATCTATGAGGGACAGTCACTGGGGATATAATGCCATCTTTCTCTCCCTGCTCTTGAGGGGCCACAATCTAGGAGAGACAGGTGCTCAAACAATGTTGCAGAAATGTGATGAGTACCAAATGTTAGGGAAGCCAGAGGAAGAAAATCACAAAGGTACAGATAGCAAAGCAGACTCTCCCACTAGACTATAAGTTTTAAACCTTGATAAGAGCAATATAATCTCTATCTTTCCCTCTTCAGCAGCCAGCACAAAGTCCTACATGGAGACTCAAGAAACATGTGTTAGCCAAACCAACTCTTCATGGTGCAGTCAGACATCATTGTGGAGATGGTATGTGAGCAAATTCTAGAGGAAAATGAGTTCTCTAGGCAGACAATTTTTTGAAAAGACAGGAATGACAAATGCAAAGACAGACATGGATGTCAGTGAGAAGTCAAGCCCTTCAGCATGGTTAGAACGAAGGCAGTGGAATGGGAGGAGGCTAGAGAGGCAGGCTAGAGGCATAGATAAAGAGTTTTGATGCTATGGCCAAGGAGTTTAGATGTATTCTGCAGATAACTTGGAATGCCAGGGAATTTCAAGCATAATTAGATTTTTATTTCAGAAGAATACCAGAAATGTTCTGATAGTTCCCCAGAGGTACCGGACCAAGTCAGCAGTAGTGGCATAAAAATAAATTAATCAATTAAAAAGGTGATGTAAAATAGTCAAGGACCTGGCAGACAAATGAGTACTTACTTTTGTGGGAGAGGGGGTTGCTGTGGATGTGACTACAAAGACTTTTGTTGGCAAATGGGAGATACAAGATAAAGAACAGATTCATGGTGGAAGGAAAAAGAGAAAGCAAATTCAATTTTGAAAATATTGAAACACAGAAGCTTATGGGAAATATAGGTGACCATATCTTCAAAGGTAGTTGAGAATTATAATAAAGAACTCAAAGCAGTAGACAGTTAGAGGTGTAAGCTAATAGCTGAAAGCAAGACTGCAAAAGAGAAAATATGTAACACGAAGAAAGTTCTTGTATGTCACTCTAAACAGCTCCATCATTTAAGGGACTGCAGAGGCGTGCGACTTTATTGTCTCTTTCTACCTCCATAGTTATAGCTCTGTGCTAAAATATATTTGGGAAGACAAACCCTAATGCTGAGATTTTTAAATATACTTAGTGCTGGGAGAAGATCGATTGTTACTGAAATCTACTAGCCTCTTGTAGCACAAGACCCAGAAAGCTCCCTTGGCATTATGCTGAGAACAAATCAGGCAAATGACAGGAAAATATGATGAGATTTCATTTGCTTTATCAGAAACTGCTGGATTTGTTATTTTAAGTAAGGTCTCCAAGTTATTTAAGAGATGAGGTCTTTCAACCAGTGATGAATTTTTAAAACATCAATTATTCATTTTATAAATAAGCACTTTGGGAATTATGTGGAAGATTTAGGGAAAAACCAGGACCTGGAGTCGGTTTAATCAAGGAAAATGACCAATACAGCTTTTGAAATACATAAGACATAGTTGTACTTTATCTAGATTAATTTAGTACAAGGTTCCCCCTGGTGTTCAAAAGTAGATGTAGCAACCCAGATCCAAATCTTTGCATTCCTGTTTCATATAATAATCTGTGTTTTTCAATAGCTTCCGGACTCTTTCAGGAAAGGAAATCTACTCATGTTATTCTCCTATTATATTCCCTATACAGTATTAATAGTTATATCGTATATATCAATAGTTTAGTTTTATTTGTTTGTGATCAGTGTTTGTTTTCCTTACCATCCATTCCATTTACATTTCTGGATACTGCTCAAAAGGAATAGACACTATTTAAGAAGGAAAGGAAAAGAAGGAAATTTGCATCCACTTTGTGGCTACCATGCACCAGGCACTGTCTTCCTTCCTTCCTCCCTCTCTCCCCAGTGGCAACATGTGTAATGAGAACGCACCGTTCTAGGTGCTGGGGTACAACGGTGAACAAGATGAAAAATCCTTGCTATCGTGGCACTTAGATTCTGGTGGCAAAGACAGACAATAAACAAACTTTTAAAATAAAAACATAAAGAATACCCGGCAGTGATAAGTGCTACAGGTGCCAAAGAGACACACGGTAGTCAGGGACACCCTCTCTGAGGAGAAACCTGAATGAAATGAGAAGTGAGCCAAGAGGATATCTGGAGGTTCGACATTCTGGCCAAGAGAATAGCTGGTATAAAGTCTCTGGCATATTCCAGAAGCCTCGGGGAGGCGAGTGGCTGAGCACAGTGACCAGAGAGTGAGGTAGGAGAGGGTTGATAACAGGAGAAAGATGTGATCCAACTTCCATGTTAGAACGATCACTCTGGCTACCGTGTGAAAAGCAGGTTATATGGGGGGCAAAGGTGAAAGCAGGGAGACCAGCTGGGCGAGAAGAGACGACAGCAGCTTAGACACTGCTGGGAGGGAGAGAAGTTAGGAGAAGGAGCTGCACTGAGATATGTTTGCTAAAGATATTTGCTGAAGGATGAGGTGTGGGATGTGAGAGAAAGGAAGGACTAAAGGATGATTCCAAGGTGACACAACTGGGTGACCGGAGATGGAGAGCAGTGGAAAAGGGGGAAATCAAGAGTTTAACTTGGGATGTCTTCAATTATTACAGAAGAACTCGAAACACTATTCACTAAGTATTAGGCACAGTTTAGAGACTACAAAAAAGAGAGAATCAGAGATATAAAATCAAAGCAAGTGTGTGGACAGTCCCTCTGTCTCCAAAGGCCATGGCCTTTCCACTCTCCAAGGCTCTGTCCGGATGCCATCCGGCTGCGGGGCTGGGTGCACCTCTGAGACACACTATGGTCTAACAGGACAACCCAACCCAAATCACTCTAGCCCCCTTCAGAAATATGGCCTCATCTTTCCTCATTAGAATTATCCATGATAATTGACACTTTCCTTGATACTTTGAAGCCTTACCTATATTTTTTTAGGGAAGGTAGGTGAATACAGGGTTAAGATCATGGGCTCTGGAGGACTCCTGGGTTCCAACTCTACTTCTGCTAGCTATGAGATCTGCATGCTTTTCCTACTCTTATTTTATGAAATTATAAAATCTGATCAGCGAAATGGTCGTTTTACACCCAAATAGTTTGTGAAATATTACCAGGACACATTGTTACAAGGAAGCGTTCTTCTCAAAGTCTGAGAGTAATTTTGGGCTCACACTCATCATGCCCTGAATAGAAAACAGCAACCTAATCTATTACCTCAGACCATCAGCCACATGTAGTGCGATCCTGTGTTGCAGCGTTCTGGTGAGACTGGCTTTGTCTTGTTGAAGCAGGCGATCCAGGGAACCCTTGGAGGCTAACTCCATCACCAACATTCGAGGACGAACCCCAGCTGCCAGCAAAGATATTAAGCTGGGATGGTGGAGGTGGCAAAGCACCACGAGCTCCTGCAAAGTCAAAAATCATTTCAGATCACAGACAATCAGCTTTTACCCAAGTGTCTCCTTCCTTAAGTCCATCAACACTTGGAGCACAGTTTTCCCTGAGTGACTGGATTATAGCTAACTTGCCATTTCTTCTTTGAGCTTTTTTATATTTTCCACATTTTCAGAATTAAACCACTGGTTTTGCAACCATATTCTGAAATAAAATTTTAAGTTCTCTTTTTCCGTTTGCTCTGCTTTATCAGAACATTTAATGCTAGGACAGGACACACATTGTGGCACACTAATAGGTCATGTCAGTCTTACCTACTGAATCCTCCTTAGCCACAGAATCCTTCTCAGCCCAGCATCCTGAGCAGCCACTACTAATCAACTGCACTTTGATGCATGTGAGGTACAACCTGCCTATTATCTCTGGTTTAATGACTAGAGAGTTTTCTGGAGAGAAATGTCTAAGCCTAAAGAAATATATGACATTGCCCCTGCCTGAAAACTCTCTAATGACTTCCTGTTACTTTTATTGGGTTAGCCAAAAAGTTCGTTTGGGTTTTTCCATAAGATGTTACAGAAAAACCCAAACTAACTTTTTGGCCAACCCAATAGATTAGGATCCCGTGCACTTACACAGCCTTCGTGGCCTGACCTGATCTGCCTTAGCCCATCTTTCAAACCTCATCTCCTTTCTCTCTCTTCCTTATTCACCACCCTTCTGCCACATTGGTGTTCATTAAATCCCCAGCACCGCACACACCCAGCTCCTTCCTTCCAGCCACAGAGTCTTTGCCCTTGCTGATCCCTCTGCCTAGAAATCCCTCCACCCTTCACACAGCTAAAGGTTTCTTGCCATTCAGATCTTAGCTCAAAACTCTTACTTCCTCAAAGTGACCTGCCTTGGACCACCCTTACTAAAGAAAGCAATCACCAGGTACAACAACCTCTCCCTAATCCAAGAAGTTAGCTGGGACAGAGAGGTCTCCAATCTGATTCCTAGGCCACATCATGTGAGACTTTACAACCTCTTTCATGATACTGTTGTTTTGAATTCCATACACGTTATTCTGTATATCACTCTACTCTGAAACTGTATTTAGTTGAAATTTATAGCTTATGTGGTATTAAACTGATTCATGTTTTTAACTACGATTTCTGCAAAAGCTCTGCTTCTTAACAACCAGCTTCAAAGATAAGGAGTATCAGTGCCAACTGCATTTATCAGGAAACTGATGCGCGAAGAATTCTGCAAGCTGAAGAATAAAGGCTCAACGCCCTGAGAGGGGATTTTTCAAGAACACGAGCTTCAGACTGCAATCATACTTCCTTAGTAGATAAAAATCTTTTTTTCTTCTATGTCTGATTAGCTCAGTTGGCTAAAACTGATGAGAACAAGTCAAGTTAGCTTTGTTTTCTTTCATAAACACAGACAGGAGCCTAATCCAAATTTCCTATCCTAGAAAAACAGCTCACTGATTGCAAAGAGAAAGGAAGAAAAAGAGTGTAACACATCAGCCCCGATTCATGACCACAGGTAGAATGACCCTTAAAATGCAGCACTGAACACTGAAGTGTTTTCCTTTCCTTTTCTTTTTTTTTAAAGAGGCATATTACACACACTCTATTGTTTCTATTTCTTCTACCATTTCCTTGGTTCACCTAGCTGCCCATACACTAATCAGTCCCATAAACCTTTCTAGTGTTCTGATTTCCAACAAGGTTCCCTGAGCACATTACATAAAATTTGAAACATGTTGAAGACTAATGATCAAGACTGAAAAATCAATTAATACAACAAACTGCCTACAGATAGAAAGAGATTGTGCTCAGATTTGGTTCATTGACTTACAAAATATTATATACAAAATATTTATTAGCTTATTCCTAGAGCTACAGTGTAATTTTTGGTACTAATAATCAAAATTACTCCAGGATATTTTACACAGACATGAAATTATTTTCATTATTCAGAGTAACTAATATATTGCAACTGTATTTTTTTGTTTACATAAGTTATTTAGATTCAGATTCAGGCACAATTTTTTTTTAATAAATCAAGAAAAAAATAAGAATGAATAGATTCAAAAATATGGTTGAGTTCTGGTGTAAGACTGCAGAATCCACATGGATTTATCTCTCCTCTCACCCTGTCTCTCTCACTCATCCCTACTGTTAGGAAAGACTCAGAAAAAAGAAATAAATCCCCACCAGTATTCAAAACAAGAGAGGGTACTGGAGTGACCACTCTTGGTTATGCATTCAATCAACTTTCACTCTTCCTAACAGTACTGACTTTTGCTGAGGTATCCAACCCTCAGCCAAGCAGCCCATGAACTTTAAGGGGAACTGACCCCAATCTCAGCTTTAGGGAAAGGTGGGGATATTTTAAATAATACCTTGCTCATTATCACAGTGATTGGTTCAGTAACACAGGCCTAAGCCAATCAGCAACAGTACTGCCCTGAACATTGGTGCTTGCTGAGAAAAGAACATGTGACTTAACTGAGGCCAAGAGAAGTTTTTAAATAGACTACTGTTGTATGGATTTTGGTTCCTTTAAATTACAAAAATGCAAAAAAGGTACCCTCTTTTCTTCTGTACTTGTAAAGCCTGGAACAAGAATTCTCAGAATACTGTCTTTGTTTTTCAACAGGAGAAACCTATTTCACTCCATAAAGAAAGGACAAAAGTAGGATTTCATAACTAAACTCAAGTAAACTTTGGGGGAAAATACGGTAATTACAAATGCATGCAAAACAAGAGTTCCAGGAGATTAACAATGTATGATTTAACATAATAATATTGTTGCATTTCTTACTTGTCTTAACAGTCTAAGTGATGTATGTTTATTAAAAATCTTCACAGCCACTTCTTCTCCTTCATAAGTTGCTCGATAAACAGATCCAAAACTGCCGTCACCTTTTGAAAAGAAAGTACAAAGCACTTAGGTTAATCTGTGCAAGCAGAAAACCTCAATAAATTGTATCTTTTGTAATTATATCTGCTTCAAAGAGAAATATGACCCACTAGTTACACTGAATCAAGTCTCCTTTAATGCTTTCTCTTCCTTCTTCTACTCCATGAACTAAGATGGAGTTTCAGGAGGAAACGAAGGCTATAGTAACAGTTAAGTATTGGATTCAGAATAGGATTGGGCAAATAGAAGAAGGAAAAGAGAAGGAAAGCAAGTGGAGGGGGAAGGGAGACAAGAAGAGATGGAGACTTAAATAATAGACATATCCTGTTCTGATTCCCTTCAATCTGAACAAGTACTGACAACAAAGAAAAAATTTAATGAACAGAGAAAAGAAATACACTCTAGGGAAACAAAAAATTTCAGGTGGGAGTAGTAGAGATTTCTAATTATTTAAAGCCCTTCCCTATTTCATAATCACTGCCATATTAAATTGGAGTATGGGCTGTTGTACCCTTCAAGTAACTAAGAGCAAAAATAAGGTTAAGGACTGCTACTGTGTACTTGTGACACAAAGGTGTGAAAAAATTGACAAATAATACCACTGAAGTATCTTCTATTGTGGCTCTCTGGAAAAACAGTCCCTCAAAGAGGAAATGTACCCCCTCCCATAACTCTTCAGATAGACAAACAAAACCCCATATATGTGTATTTTAAAATATTCAGTTGACCCTTGCACAACACACAACATGGGGTTAGGAATGCAGCCCTGAGTGCAGTGGAAAATCTGCACACTGCTGTCTCTGCCTCAAAAACAAAAGAACTGAAAAATGTCCCACCCGAGGAAAGGAAGCTGAAACAGTTTGGATACAATCAGGACTCAAACCCTAGTTCTTTTGATTTCACACACTATAATCTCTAATTGAACACAAACTTTTCCCTACATTTAGTTAAAGATCTATAAGATAAAAATACAGGTACTGTATTTATTGAAAAAAAAATTGCAGATAAGTGGACCCATACTGTTCTAATCTGTGTTGTTCAAGGGTCAACTGTATTTACAAAAACAAGTCTACCAATACTCACAAATCTATTAATATGTGTCATATTAGTCACTGCCTAATAGTAACTGCTATCTGGGAAGGAAAGGGTTAACTGAAGCCCTAAAATTCACTCCTGTCCGACAAAGAAAATGCGGAAAGGAGGGAGATGAATGACCTCCCCCAGATCATCCCAGCATAAAGATACCAGGGTGTTTCTGATTGTAAAATGTTTTTAGAAGGATTTATCTGATTTGTTTAGATCAGTGGCTCTCAACCAGGGTGACGTTGCTCCCTATCTCCAGCCCCCACCTTTGACAGTGTTTGGAGACATTTTTGATTGTCAAATCTGAGACAGGGTGTGAGGAGATACTACTGACATCTAGTGGGTAGCGGCCAAGGATGCTGCTAAACACACTGCAATGCACAGGACACCCCTCATAACAAAGAATTATCCAGTCCCAAACTGCATCAGTGCAGAGGTTGAGAAACCCTGATCTAGATTGCTTTTTGTACAATAAATAAACATGGAATTTATGAGTTTATGGGAAATGGGGCTAGAGAATGGGGAGTACTCTTATAAACATTTTCCTATCTGCATAGTTAAAGAATATAAAACACAGTTGCTTTTGAAGGTGGTCAAAAGGTACAAACTTCCAGTTGTAAGATAAATAAATACTAGGGATGTAGTGTACAACATGATAACTACAGTTAACACTGCTATAGGTTATGTACAGAAGTGGTTAAGAGAGTAAATCCTGAGAGTTCTCATCACAAGAAGAAAAATACTTTTTTCTTTTTCCTTTATTTTTTATATATATGCAATTATGGATGTCAACTAAAGCTACTGTGGTAATCGTTTCACCATACATGTAAGTCAAGTCATTATGCTGTACACCTTGAACTTATACAGTGCTATATGTCAATTACACCTCAGTAAAACTGGTGGAAAAACACAGGTGCTTCAAAAATGAACTTTTTGAACATTTCTACATAACATTGCTCAAAACTTGTCCATTAATCTGAAACACAACTTAGTGCACTAAAAGGGTATATTTGGGGGAGCTGTATCTGATGGCTTGAAACTCTTTCAGAGAAAGAAAATAGTATATCTGGTACTTGCCTGTATCTTTCAAATCACAAGTCAAGTTTGGTGTTGGTTAAGATCTAAGATTCAGTGTTAACAATTCAGCATTTTGCCTTAGCCTACTATTACTAATATATTCACTCCCAGAGTGCAAAGGCATTTAAAATCATTCAAAATTTCCCAATCAATGTAAAGAATAAAGGTACAAAGGAGTTTATTTACCTCTACATGTCATATCCCAAATTTTGGACATTGTTTGTTAATAATATTAATATCCTGACACATCGTCTAGTCATTCTCTCTGTGGAAATTTAATTAAAATAAAATGTATACACACATAACAACAAATACTCCACAAAGTAAAGTCAGAATTGTCTTCAAATACTTTACATTAAATCAACTGAATACTCTCCATAGCTCTCAAGCACTCTCAGGAATGTTTAGAACTTGAGTATATCACCAATTTAATGCTTCTGAATTTTTAATCTCAAATTGGCTTTTTGTGAATATTTTAATGAAAATTTATGATTGTCATACTTAGCAACAAAATTGCTACAATGACTACATAGAGGTGTTCTTCCTTTACTTATTCTTTTTGCGACTGAAAAATGGCTGCATTACTCAATTGAAAACTTCCTAAATGCCTTCCCTATCACTGACAATTAAAGCAAATGCAAGGACATATTTCATAAATATGTGTGCTTCCATGGTGGTCCCATCCTCAATTCAAACCCGGCCTACAAAAGTTTTGGGTTTTTTTTTTTAGCCGTGTCGTGCCACATGCAGGATCTTAGTTCCCTGGCCAGGGAATCAAATCTGCTCCCCCTGCAGTGGAAGTGCAGAAACTTAACCACTGGACCGCCAGGGAAGTCCCAACATGATATTACTTTAAAATATATTATCCCAAAGGAAAAACATTACAAAAAATATATGAAGACACTAAAACTATGACAATATAATTATATGTAAATATTTTCTAGATTATAAATAAAAGCTGTACCCTAATTTTTATTCTCAAACCAACAAAAATAGTTACCTAAAAGAAACTCTGGAGCTTGTTCAAATTCCAATTCATCATTATTCAACATAATATTTCTAGGCAGGTCAGCCAAAATCAAGTCAGGAGCAATCTGAGATATTGGAATGGTGAGCCTTGGTTGATCTGGATTCACTAGGAGGTCTCCTGAGAAGTACATAAAACATTTTTTTTTTAAAGACAAACTTTTAAGGTTGTACATAAGTTTGTCCTTTTGATTTACAGAAATAATCACATACTTTCTATGATTTCTAATCACTCTTTTAGGTTTTCTTACCAATCTTATTTTTCTCTAGAAACTCTGAGAAAGTTTTAAAAGTTGAATTAATTACCTATCTACTAGGAATTTTAAATACTCATTCCTAGGTTCACTCACTAGAAAGTAGAATTCAGAACTGCCTTAGACTATTGATACATGACTAGGAAATTATATATTCTTTACTTTTACAACATTCTTGGAGCACTTAGCCTATGGTTAACGTTGCTAAGTTACTTCCATGTATCATCTATTTTAATCCTCATAACAATTCTATGATGTAGTTTTGGTCAGTACTCTTATTTCACAGATGAGGTTATGTTGTTCAATAGCCAGTATTCAAACACTCAGACCAACATTTTTTCTGAATCTAGAGTATAAGATCTTACTGGTTAATAAATATATTTTTCTGAACTGTCACTATAATTGAATGTAGTATCCTCTAACTCATCCCTTATGGATAAGAATAATTTTTACATTTATTTCAAACATCACTTCACAAATATTGAAAGGATCACTTAAAAACATTTGTAAGTTGTGTCAACACATACCTTCTTCTGCTTTCTTCATCAAGTTGTCAAGTAAGATTTTCTGATGTTCTTCACCATCATTAAAACTATATAATGCCCACTTCTTCAACAGAGTTTCTCCTTCACCACAAATATCAATCTCCAGTAACCCTGGAAACCACTCTTCCATGAGAGAGTCAATGTGGTCCACAACTTGGCCCAAAAGAATACAGCCTACATAATCCAAAGAAGACTTCATCAACACCCTAGCTGAACCTTATTCTGTCACAAAACTGGAAAGAACCTTATTCTGTCACAAAACTATAAAGTTTTTTTTAAAAGTTTAGATTTCTTTAGTGGTACAATTCAAAGTTTTTAATTAATTTCCTTACCTTTTCTACAGGAAGGAACTGTAATTTTTAAGAAACTCTCTGGGTGATTATCTAAGACTTCAGATCCTACCAAGCAATAAGCTTCAGGAGACCAATTCAAGTAGATGCCTTGTCGCCAATACATTCTGTTTGGGCGAAGTGCTCGTTCTGAAAGAAGTTTAAATGAACCCACATATAGCCATTAATTATTAGCGGCTCCATAAATTAAAGGGGAAAAAGTCGCTGCACACACCACAAATGACAGTAAGAGAGATATATTTGTTTTGAAGGAAAGTACTGGAATCGTTAATGATATGAGTCCCCATCCATATCTATTAAATATAATATTAAATATTTTATCCTCAATTTTGTAATGAAATAAATAAAATGCCCAGTATACAACCTAAGATAGATTTCAGGTTCATGGTGTTAAGTAGTTTAGTATGTGTAACAGATGAAGAAAGAGAATCATAAATAAGGTCCCATAACTTTTAAAAAGAGGTTGGTGGTCATGCTAAAACCAACACTTTGATGTGATGTAACTTTCTATATGTCGATTAACTGCAAGCAACATAAGGTTTACTTCAGAATACAGTACCACCTCCATAAAGCTGATTTTTAAGCACATAAAAAATTATATTTTCCCTTTGGAGCACTAAGATCTCTCTTTCTTCCAGGAGGAAGAGCTAGCATTATAAACACCCATTTTTATCCTTTTTTGTAAACCCCTCAGGGATTGTGCAGCAGAATAGAGCTATTATAGTCCCTACACAGAATGGTCTGAATGGTCAGGAACTGTTACACTGTTAAATAAAACTCCCTGACTGCAGTGGCGGCCATTCCTAGTTTTCCTTTGCGCGCACGTGCGTGTGGGTGTATGTTTGTGTGTATGTGTAGGTTGGGTGGGTGTGTTTAAACTAATGACGCTTACTAATTTCACCTTTTAAAATTGTTACTTCAGGCTGCCGTGGTGGTGCAGTGGTTGAGAGTCCGCCTGCCAATGCAGGGGACACGGGTTTGAGCCCTGGTCTGGGAAGATCCCACATGCCGCGGAGCAACTGGGCCCGTGAGTCACAACTGCTGAGCCTGCGTGTCTAGAGTCTATGCTCTGCAACAAGAGAGGCCGCGACAGTGAGAGGCCCGCGCACCGCGATGAAGAGTGGCCCCCGCTTGCCGCAACTAGAGAAAGCCCTCGCACAGAAACGAAGACCCAACACAGCCAAAAATAAATAAATAAATAAATTTTAAAAAAATAAATAAATAAAATTGCTACTTCTAGTCTGCTTTGGCTTGCAAAGCGAGATAGTCATAGGCATTGTAAATGTGTCTAAAATAAGTACACATGGACTTTGAGGAATTTTCTGCTTAACAAACGGCATGAACTTATTTGAGTGTATGTCTTTATATTGGCCACTCTGAGGTCTTTTGAGCTTATTTTCTGATTTTCAGCTGCCTTACAAACAAGTAAACTCTGGGAAAATGACATATTAATTTTAATATGCTTTCCTCCTAACTTCTCTAAATATTAATTCTTCATTAAATACATACCTCTTCCTGAAAGCATGTAAGGTGAAATTTCAAGTAATCGATTGATTAATCTTGACCAAAAGCCCATTGGAAAATAAGGCATTTCATACAGTCGAATGATAATTTCAGAGTTCTCACAATGGGGAAGCTCTATTACCGGCCTGTGGTCCGACAAACTAAAGATAAAAGGACACTGTCATTATACAGCTTCATAAAATACCCAATCATGTTGACCAAAGTGCTTTACTACTTGAAATCAATGAATTGAAGATAAATATTCTAAGCAATTGCATTTTTTATAATGTTCTTTTGCTACATGCTCTTCCTACTCAAAATTTAATGGTTAATTAATTCAAATGCATGCTCAGATGTAGATGCATGAAATTTTTTCAATAATCTTATTTATACTATAAATAAATTATTACAGTTCATTATGCATAGACAAGTAAAGGGATTATGTAAAACTTGAAAAAAATTCATGTCCTAGAAAAGAGTGTATATCTATTTTTAGAATTAGTTACCATCCATCAACCAATGCAATTTGCACTTTTCAATGTCATATTACTTTATAACATTTCCCAGGTGCTTATAAAGGAGTAAGAATTTCTACAGTACAGGGCTATAACTTAGGCCTCCATTGTGTTGCCCATATCCTCTGAAAATTCACAGCCATAAATTATTTTAAGACTATGTTGAAAACTCATTATATCCCCAGAATCTGCCTAATATAATAACTCTTCCAGTACCATGTAAGGACACACACACACACACACACACACTTATCTCCACTATTAACCTTTATTAAATAAATTAGGCAGTGCTAAATCAAATAGTAATTATATACATAAAATCAGTCATTTACTTTATCTTTAAATGTCAAATGTAGTGTTTTCATTAAAAGAAAATGTTATACTTCAGTACAAAGTTTGCACAAGAAGAAAAAAATTAGTACATTTATCACAGACCAAAGTTACTTTGACTACTAAAACAATATAATATATGGTGAATTTCCATAGGGTAATTAAATTTTAAGTTTTGGCTTACCTGCTTGGAACCAGCAAATATTCTTCTCCTGTTGGCAAGGCAATCTGGAATTTTTCTAAGAGTTTAAAGTACTGTGACATGTAGTTCTTTGGAAATCTCTTTTTCTTTGAAAGAAATTTTTCCACATCTCTACGTGAAATAATTCCCTTAGGATGTTTTGGACAGCCCTCCACTTTCACTGTCAAAATCTGAAAGATTTAAACTTATACATATCACTAAAATTTATTTTCTGGAAAGTTTTGTATTTAAAACATTTCCTTTGCTCAGTAAAAATGATTAAAACAATTTTAATGTTGTCAAGTACAACACAGGACCTAATTTCTCTAGCTAGCAGCCAGGTAGCCTAGAAGCCCAGTGGGGCATGTACTCCCTACACACACAAAAAAAAATTTATTAAATTAAGGGAGTTAATTCAGATCAGAAATTCTGGAGATCCTCTGAAACCAATGAACCACAAGCCTTCCCCAACTCCAATTAACACATCAATCCAGTACCCCACATCCTTGTTACAGTCTCATCAATGGTATATTCCTAGGGAAATTATCTTCCAGACTGTGTTATCACTACAGGTTTGCAATAGAAATGTTACTTTACATTTATATAATAGGAGATGGTTTCCATCAGCGAGAAGAGAGGTAGCTTAGCACATTTCAGTGATTCTCAAACAAAGTAAGTAACCACTGAATTTCGCTGGACTCCACTCAGTCTGGATCAGTAGGTCTGAGATGAGGCTTGAGAATCTGCTTTTTTAACAAGAAACTCTGATGATTCTAATGTGGAGACCATACTTTGAGCTTTGATCATCATCATAACAATTAAAAATATAAGTTCAGAAGAACTCAGGCTCAAATCCAGGCTCTACTGCCAATTGTGTCACCTTGGGAAAGATATTTAATTTCTTTACCCACAGTTTCCCTCTCTGTAACATAAGATAATAAAAGTGACTGTCTCTTAGATTGCCATGAGAACAAAATAAGATACACATAAAACATGCAAAATACATACAACAATTTTTAGCAAATAGCAAGCCCTCAAATGTTAGCCATTATTATCTACATGTTCCTATTCATTTTACTTGGCCAAATTAATTTTAAAAAGAGATTTGTGCTTAATTTTCTTTAGTAGATCTATAATTTTTAAGGGATACTTAAATAGGAACAAACATTATTTACATTATCATGTAGCTGGGTAAAATACTGGACTGTAAAATCTGTAGGCCCGAGGACTTGTCTCACTCAACCCTATATTTCTATTTTGTACATATACCGTCATTGAATCAATGAATGCATGACTGATTGAACATAATGATATCTAATGCAATGTATAATGGGTCATTAAATAATAAAAACTATAATTTGGGACTTCCTCCATATTGTATAGTTTATAGCCCAAACTGCTCTTACAACTTAGGTAGTGAAGAAAACTGCTGTTGTAGTGTTTTTTAAGTTGCTAAGACCTGTCTGACAAACTCACTCTCTACCCCCAGCCATACTTTATATTTTCTTTGTAGCATTCTGTACCACCTAACATGTTAAGGATTCATGTTTTGGTTATTTCCTCCCATTTGAACATCAACTCCATGAATGCAGGAAACTTGTTTTGTCTACTGCTATAGCCCCAGCACCAGAACAATATCTGGAACATCATTAGGTGCTGAATAAATACTGTTGAATTCGTGAACTGGGGGAAAATAAAGTTTGGAGCATTTTATCCTAGGGTTAGGTTCATAGGCACTGTAGTCAAACTGCTTGGTTTGAAATCGTAACTCTAATTCTCCCTGAATATGTAACTTTGGATAAATTATTTAACCTCTCTGTCCATCAATTTCTTCATCTTCAAGAATGGGCACTAATAAAGTACCCTTTAAAAGAGTTGTTCTGAGAATTAAATGAGATAATCTTTGAAAAGCATATAAGTAACCTCTCATATGTCAGCCATTATTGTATACTTATTCTAATTTATTTTACTTAGACAAACTGATTTTATTTTATTTTATTATTTTTTTCTTTTTGCAGGCAGGAAAACCTTTTATTTTAAACCACAAATAGTCAGCAGGTGGCCACAACTATCCATGTTTCATTAAAATCACATAAAACCTAGGTACAAAAGCACCACTGATTATTGCTCTAGAAAAACTGCATGAAAAAATTCAAATACCCACAGTAAAAACACCACAGTATGCTCAGGACTAAATTTTTAAAGCAAGTGCATGGAACGGTGAATCAATTTTACAGACAGCTTCCAATATTAAATTGGTATTTATTTTACTCAAGGATGATGGGAATTTCCAAAAATCATGACTATGAGAAGGTAAAATGTCCATCCTTATATATTTTTGTATGCCAACTAGTAGAGTCCTAAAAAATTAGCATTTACAAAATACGCGGTAAAAATAGCTTTTAAAAGTTGTCCCAACAGGTACATAAAATCAACTCCGATTTTCATGACAATACATTCTCCCTCGTTTACAGATTCAGTTTTCTGTGCCTTCCTTTCCAGCTTCTTGCTTTTCCTCCTTCTTCCCTTTAGCACCTTTGTTAACCTTTGTTGCCAGTTCTTTCTCAGTAGGGCTAATGTGAGGATCTATGCATAGGATAAGGGCCTTAGCAGATGTTTTTCTTGGTTTAGATTCAGGTTTTGGAGGAGCAGGTTTCGCTGACAACCTGGCAGACCATCTGGTGGGCTCCTGTTTAGTTACTTTGGATCCATCCTTGCCCTCTGGATTCTCTGGAGACTTTCTCTTCGGCATAATGACTACGTTGGTGCAGCTAAAAAGTAAAGCAACGGGCTGGAACTGCTGGCACCGCCGCTGGATGCTGCCCCTGCCGCAGCTGTTCACGTGCAGGGCTCGGCGTAGCCCGGCCTCCGACAAACTGATTTTAAAATAGAAGTTTGTGCTTGATTTTTCTAGTAGATCTATGCTGCACTACCACTATTTGTAGCAGATAGTTTCCAACGATGGACACATTAATTTTTTCTCTCCCTACATATGTGGGCTGCTTAATCCTTCAAGATATAGAATCCACCCATTTCCCTGAACAAGACTTGTGGTTGCTCTGCTCACTAGAATGTGGCAGAGCTGACATTTTACCAGTTCTAGGCCTGGCCTTTAAGAGGTCTAGGCATATATGAGAGACCACATGGAGGAGCACCAACACACTAAAAATGTGAGTGTAGCCTTCTTGGACTCTCCAGCCCAGCTCAATGAGGAAGCCAAGCGAACGACCCCTGCCAATGCCATGCGGAGCAGAACCGTTTGGCTGAACCCAGCCAACCCACAGAATAGTGAGAAACAATAAGCTGTTGATGTTTTACTCCAAGTTTACTTGTGTACGCTAGGTTTTGGGGTATTTTGTTATACAGCAATAAAAAACTGAAACCTTATCTTGATTTTATCACCGTTAAAAGACCTCTTATTATTCCTTCAGGCTGGTAACTTCTAAGGCTAACTTATGCCCTTGTGCAAAGAAAGAAAATTTTCCAAATTTCTCACACAACTTTTTATCAAGATTAAATGGCCATGCAAGTTTTATAATACTCTACCAATAAGTCCCTTTCATATCTCTTTTATCATATAGTTTAATGAGTTTTGCAAATTTCTCTGTGTGTTGATGGAAACTTCTTTAATAAGTTTAGTTACCTAACAGCTCTGGGCACAAAGAGGGTGGTTGGGCTCATTAGAGCTTCTGCACCATGAAATTATTTCTTCCCTTGCCTTGATGACTCATGGAGGTGAATAACCCTATTTATTTTTGCTGGTTTGGTGTCAGGCAGGTCATTCTGTCTTCACTTGATTACTTATGGCTTTCATTCTCTTTAAACCTTAATAAAAATGACATATTTCAGTATATCGCATAAATAAAAATGATGGCATTTATCTTTTACATTAAGAAATTTTACTGACCCTTTAGATCTATCTTTCAAAATAACTTGAGCTGTTCAAACTCTTGACTTAATTTTCAATTAAATTAACATGTTTATAGTATAACTATGTTAATGAGAACTTTCATGGAGTTTCAACTTAATTACTCCATAGTATCTTCAGGGATTTTATTGCATCATGACGGAAATTTGCTTCTGTTAAAATATAGTGATTCTGATGGAAACCACCTTGTTATTCTATTGAATAAGATGTACCCACTCTAATATTATCCACATGTGTGCAACTTTAAATAGTCCTAATTCACATGGAAACACATCACTTTTTGGTGCAACTTTAGCCTTTTCTTGACTATACAGAGTTCAGTTATTTTCTGATAGAGTGTGCCACCTAACAACAAATCTTCAGGGTATAATTAAAACTCCCTTTTCTACACAGAGTGCATATACCTACACATATTGTTTTATTTAGCTCCATACCTGGCACACTTTCCAAAACTACATGAATACATCTTTACAGTTTTGAAGATTTTTTTTTCATTTCCTGAAATAATAAGTCTTTAATTACCAAATAGGTCAAATATAAACTTTTGCTAAAATTTACTATTCACTTATACTGAACTAGGGAGGCAATGTTGAAGATAATATTGTTATTATCCTTATTTTACAAGTGAAGAAACAAAAGCTTAAAACATTAAGAAATGTCAAAGTTAGTAAGGATTTAGGAGAGATCTGAACGCAGGTCATGCTGACTCTAGAGCTTGTGCTCTTCACCACTATACCTTCCTGGCTCCATTCTCATTAGGTAGATGAGTAAAATCACACTTTCCATGGCATATGTGCAGAAGGATGAAAATCTACTTTAAAAATATCTACCAGAATAGTAATAACTGTCCCATTACAATTAATTGCCAATTGCAATGTTTCAATACATTCTCAAGTTCTGTGGTATAGGATTTAGCCACAGAGTTCCCTCTTTAAAATATCTTTAGCCACAGAGTTCCCTCTTTAAAATATCTTTCTTATTCTTCCTTAGATGAAATTTAGGGACTATTATTCAAGATTACCTGAGGGAATTTAATTACCATTATAGTTGATTAGAAGAGAGATTTCTAACATTAAAAAAATACAATCATTTTAGTGACTCAAAAAATTATACTCATAAACAAAATAACCACCAGTGAGTGCACATGCTGGAGACGCCCTCCCCAGGCTCACTTCAATTCATGATTCATCCAGATGCAGTTCTCACCCAGGGTGATTTTTTGCATCCTAAAATATTTGGCAATGTCTGGGCACATTTTTGCTTGTCATACTGGGAAGGTACTACTGGCATCTAGAGGGTAGAGGCCAAAGATGCTGCTATCATCCTACAATGTACAACAAAGAATTATCTGGCCCAAAATGTCAATAGTGCTGACACTGAGGAACCCTGAGCTAGTGTGTTCTGTTTGAATGGTTTTCTGTGGCAAATCTATAGAGGTGGATTATGATAGCTAATTAATATAAACTCGTTGGTAACTGTTACTGGGAGAAGAAATAATTTTCCATATGAAATATAAATAGAGAAAAGACAGCCATAACCACCACTATTCAAAATTTTTTAAATTGTAAGCATTTAGAACTTACATTCCACTGAAGAGTCAAAATTTTCCTCCATGTTGTCTAGACTGAGGTTTCAGAGGCTCATCAACCCAATTTTCGTATATGTACTTATCCCAAAGATTTTCACAAAGCTTTCATTCAATTGATTATATCAATAACCAAACCAAAGCTATCATCAGGATCTAGAAAAGTACTACGGAACAGAGCAGTACAAACACCTGTCTGTGACTTGAAAACAAAGACATTAAAGTAAATTCTAAGATGCTTCTCTTCTTCCATGAAGTTCTTCTTTATACAGTCTTCCACACAAATTGTTCTACAGTTTTCTATATTCACAGTAGTTTCTACCTTAATTGAACACAAACTCTATAAAACTCAATGCTCTAGGTGTCATTTGTAGTTTTCTTCAATCATTACTCCCATGCCACAAAAATATAATATACCAACCTGGGCCATGACTTTACAAAGCCACTTGGGTTCCACAAAATATAAGTCACTTAACTGCAGGGCTGGGTCTTGAAAATGAAGGAGGACCCCTGGAGTAAAAATCAAGAGTGAAACATGGAATTTAGAATATGCAAATATCAAGGGGCTTTAGAGAGAATCTAGTCCAACCTCCTCATTTTACAGATGAGTAAACTTCAGCATCATTAGTGGCAGAGCTGAGACCCGAACCCAGGCATCCCAGTTCCCAAGCTCTAAAATCCAAATATTATTTTAAAAAGTTACCTTTTGAACTATATAAAATGATCATATTTAAGCATATTTAAGACAAAGCCATACAGTGCAGAGCATGTATTGAGAAATAGAAATTCATAAATATTTTTGGCTTTCTAATTACACACTACAAAGACACATCTTATTTTCGAATACAGGTAAGAAACACAAAATATCAAAGGGAGCTACTGGTTTAAGAACGATGAGGAAATGAATTGATCAGATTCAATCCACATGAAGATTATTTTTCATACAACAGAATCTGGGGATCAAAAGCAACTTCCCAACCACTTATCCGAGCACTACAAGTCAACTCACACATTTCTAGCAAGGTTATATTGATCAAGTACACAATTAGCACCAAAGTCTGTTCAAGAGTTTTCATCTGTGAGGTCATGCTGACAACATGTTACGCAACAGAGCAAGATCTGCCACTCGGTAGCTGCATCATCTCAGGCAACCGCTGATTCTCCAAGTGCCAAGTTAAACCATCCCAATAATAATTCTTCTTTACAGTGTACAAATAGCCTCCACATAGGGTCTCACAGCTCCTGAATACTACAGTCAAGTTCTACAACCCACGTTTTAACTCCTGCTCAGAGACCTTTTCCACTACTGCCCTTAGATAATTTCTAAATTTTTCTCTTATGACATAATACATGATTTAACATCAATGCTCATGATGATCTTTCAAAAAGAAAAAAATCAGTTACCTATTAAAGAATTTTGTCAATATTCTGTTAAATTTTAAATGTAACTTCTATACAAGGTTCAGGTGCATTTTCACAAATTACTACAGCAGAGCTTTCAAAAAATATGCAATAAACAAACCTGATTCATTTAGGAAGTGAACTGCATGAGGAAGCTCATTTTCATCTAACTGCAGCTGATGTTCTTTCACAAGTTGTAATAATCGTTTCTGGTCAATTACAGGAAATTCAACTGGCACATTTTTACGCTCTGATAAAATGATTTTCTCAAGTTCTACATAGCAGTCTGGAATCAGCTGCCCAACAACAGGCTGATCTCGGATCTATGAAATTACAAATGACAAGCTGTGAAAATCCATTTTATTCATCGATTTGTCAGGTGGGTGATAAATTCTATGCTAATCATTCAGAACTGTATTTTTTAATAAAATCAAAATGTAATGTAAAACCAATTAAATTGTGAGGAATAAATAAGATGATCTTAAAATAAGAAAAATATGAACACAGAAGCCAATATGGAAAGAACTATCAAATAATATTACATGGAAATATTTATCTAGCTATTCAGAAAATCCATGGCAAAATCCAAGATAAATCATTGACCGTAAATAAAGGACTTTCTGTTTTCTAAGACATTAAACTTACATGCAATAGATATGCTAGCATAAGAAGTCAGCAAGTATTGTAAGAGCGTTTGAACCTTATTTATTAGATGAAAATGTGATCCACAACCCAAGGTAAAACTAAATTTTGTTCTTGTTATTTGCAAAATGTTGTATTAGTGGAATGTACATATAAACAGTGAAATCTGGAAACAGACATAAAATTTCCTCACCCAAGCTATGCTTTTTCATGGAAACTTGAACTTGGAAAAATAAGAAATCATCTAAACCCCAATGATTCTGATATGAGAGGATGATTTGGGGTCTGTTACACTTAGAATCTAACAACTGTCTACTAATCAAGAGATACATAAAATAAAAATTTAAAAGAATGACCTTAAAGTGATAGTTTCTATAATTAAAATCTTTTCCAAACTTTTCTTAAAAATCTAATTTTAAATAGAAATGCAACTCTAACAATAGTAACTAAAATGCCTTTGAGAACCACCAGGTGGCACACTCTCCCCATTTCTCAACTCATGAATATATTCTTGTATATTCTTTTTACCTGACAATAACCAACATAATTTCTACTTGAATTCTTCAACTTATTACAAATAGAAATTGGGTTTTATTACACACACACACACACACACACACACATGCACACACACTTTAACTTGCTCTTTTTCTACTTTTAACTAGAATCTTAAGGAACTTGATTTACAGCAGCTGTAACCATTACTTTCATATTTACCTCCAAACATTCAAGATTGTTTCAAAGTACGCTTTGAACCAGAAAATTAAATATAATTTCACTAACCTGCACTTTTCATATTCCCTCTGTTCATCATTTATAAATTAAGATAAAACAGAACTTCAGATTGAAATTTATGTTTTAACCCAATAAGGGAAACCTACATATAAAAGTAAACAAGAGTTCTCACAGAAAGCAATCAAGTAACAAAAGGATGAACTTTACAGGGCTGGATTACAGGGCCAGCAAAGGATCCCACTCGGCTAAGGGGCTGGACAAGATTGAGAGGGATACTGTTGGCACTGAATTCTGTTTTGTCCTACTTGTTTTAAGCTTTATTATCAGGTCACCAACAGCCAAAACAAAAGCTCTTATTCTAAAGTCTGCACAGACACATGTTAATAAGGGTGAGACAGGCAAAGAATAGAAAAGAGCCAGGATAAAAGGAAAAGATGAAAAACAAATGAAAGGGCAAACAAAAAAAAGATTTCTAGTAGATTAAAAGCTGTTGTCTGAATACAGGTTGAAGCACCTCAGGGAGGAAAGAATATTGAAGTTCTGGCAGGTTTATTGTTTTGGGGGTCATCTGAATCACTATTCTGCAAAGCAATCAAACAGATTTTCAAACCAATATGCCAGAATGATGTATCCATTAGCAATAGATACCTTTCTTCAAATAATACTGCCATTTCTCAAAGCATTTATTTTACTTCCTTATCTGGCATTGCCTTCAGAGTTCATGTACAAGTGCAGAAAGAAAATTGGTCTCATTGATGGATAGCGATAAATTGTTGTTAGCCTAGAGCAATACCAGTCCATCTTGATGAACCACCTTCTCCACAGGCTTTGCTTCAACTACATTCAGCCTTTCTCAAAACAAACTCATCCTCCAAGAAGTCTTTTTTAAAATATGATAAATGTTCTGACATCAATGATAAAAAGAGAAGCCATTAAAATATTATAAATAACAACAAAGTTCTGTAAGCACAGGTATAGTCTCAAAAGAAAACTCCCTGTGTAAAGAGAATATTTAATTGAATATATTAATTTTGTATATTTGCTTCTTAAAAGTCATATTACTCTTTAGTCATATGTCCCACAAAAAAAGTAAGAAAATCTACAAATAAATGATATTTCATTCTTCTTATATAAAATGTCACTGATCCACCATTTGTAAAAGCTTTTAGTGACTGGGATAAATGTGCTGAAAGATACAAATGTGCAAATTCTCTCCCTGGGCACCACAAAGACCAGCACGTTTATAAATGGCTCATTAGGTTTTGGATAGGAGCATAATCTGTGGAAATGGAAAAGAACTAAGCTAACTAGGCAACACGTTATAACCAAGGTGACCATATAATTTATCGTCCAAACTGGAATGCTTCTGAGAATATAGTGGGACACAATTAATAATTATGCTGGGACTGTCCAGGCAAAACAGGACCCTTGTTATAAGCCATGGCCTTGATCATTAGTGCTAATGAGCTAAACCAACAGAGACTAACAGTGAAATCCACCATTGTGTTGTTATATTGAACTATTCAGGGTGTTTTTCAGTACAGTTCATACCATGCTGTCTGTAGAACCCAGGTAAAATTTCTTTCTCTTGCAAGTATTAAAAACAAGTGTTCTCACTGTTAACCAATCTATTTGTGCTTTATGAACTCTATGAATTACATTTGTCTTACCAGAAGAAAACTTTGGAATCAAAAACATAATTCTTAAAATGAAAAAACCCAGTTTGTATGAACTAGAAAATTGCTTAGACATTGATGAAAACCAAATTAGTGACCCTGATGATCAGATGAAAGAAACTTCTCCCAATATTGAGAAAAAAATATTTGGAAGGAGATCACAGTGACAAGAGACATGAAGGACAACAAAGTAAATCAAGGCGAGATAAAATAAGAACTCCAAAAGAAAGGAGCAGATGGAAAATATAAGAAAGGTAACCCAAGACCCCAACATTCATCTTATCCTTTTTGATTGAATCACCACTACAGGAAGTTGGGAGAGAAAGGGCATCAGAAACATGTCCCCAGATTCTCTCAGGAATATTCTCTCAGCCTCTCAGATATCCTCTTAGTTTCTCTCAGTATCCTCAAATTATTTTTATTCCCACTTCTATGAGTTTGAAATAAAGTATAGCATAAATAATTTTAAAATTGAAAGTACTTTAATAACGCTAACAGCTCTGAAAAAACCCCACAATTTTAAGATAGCTGTTCTCTTCTCGAGACTTTTGACATTTCTTAGCAGTTGCACAACATGAGAATTAATAAATTGTATTTATCTACTACCTAAAGTCGGCAATGAACCATGTTACCCTTGAAATTGAGGCTCTCATTTATGATATTTTCCGAAGTTTTGCCAAAGCATCGGATTCCTCAGTGGCATTTACAAAGTGGTAATCCCGTATTGCAGGAACCCTCGTTTGTTCAAGAGTTCCTTGGTGATTTTACTGATACAGGCTTTGCGCTGCTTCTCATCAGAAACATCCAAATGTGTGCCAACAAGAATCACAGGGGAAGAAGAAGCACGAGCCTACAGGGAAAGATACAAAATACTTTTGTGTTTGTTTTAAAATCAAGAGTGCTTACATTTCCACTGACATTCACTTTCTATGAAACTCACTTGAGTGGAAATGAGAAATCAAGACTTCTAAGAAGAAAATAACAACTGCCTTTCCTTCCTTAAACCTAAGAAAAACTTCCCTTAGAAAATTTTTAAAAGTCAATTTTATGCCCCTTCTTATCCAATTATTACCACTTTCTTTCAGGTGGCCGACGTAACAGTAATAGTATATTTTTCTTTTCATTTCCGTGCCTTAAAATGGGTTATTCTCTAAGTGTGCTTTGGTCTTCTAAATAAAATAGTATTTAATAACCCCCAAATTATATCAGAGTAATACAATTTGTTTTATATTTTCTCTTCCTTATCTGTAAATTCAATCTCTTAATTCATATTAAAGTCATTTAGTGTGGAGTCTACAATGAAAAAAAAAGTCACTAAAGCAAATATTACTGCGACTATAGTATTTTTTCACTTTGGCTAGCTATAATAAAGTCAAAAAAAGGAAGTTAAAAAAATTACCAAAATGACAAAACAAGCTTGATGGAGCCAACAATTTCCTGACAAATCTTTTTAAGGGCTTGCCTCCAGAAGAGCCCACTGGAGCATCATTCAAAGACCATTCACTCTTTCTTTGGTCTCAATTCTAAAAAGTCATATATATTTAAAACCATATATACATAAAGTAATAGCTGACAATATGACAGCAAGGGACAAATAGGAAAAATTGCAAAATTCCAAATATACTATTAATCTGGGACCATTTAAAACTGTAAGATCTGAAGGACTTCACACTAAATTGCCTCTGAGGACAGAGTTGGTGATGCACAGATTGCTTTTTTTCACTATGGTTTATTTTAAATTAGGGAAGTTCATATTACCCTTAAGAAATAATATCAGGGAATTCCCTGGTCGCCTAGTGGTTAGGATTCAGGCTTTCACTGACGTGGCCCAGGTTCAATCCCTGGTCGGGGAACTGAGATCCTGCCAGCTACGTGGCACAGCCAAAAAAAACAGAAATAATATCAAAAATAGTTTAACTTATAAAATCTCAATCTTTATAGCTTAAAAGGGTTTCCAGTTTCTATAAGTCTCACTAATATAGAAAACACTATTTTCATGTCACAACTTAATTACTCTTAAAATTTCCCAACTCAAAATTTTAGTGCTCCTTTCTTTTAAAAAATTATTTGAAGAGACTATTTGAAGCACCTTTTTGCCCAAAATAAATTACCTTACATACCAAAAAAACCCCAAGAATTATTTTCTATTTTCAAATGATTAGAACAGATCACCTTTATATTGAAGAGCCAAGGTTTCATGGCATCAACTTCAGCTTGCCCTTTGCTAAGGTCATAGACAGCAAGATACAGGGCTCGTTGGGTCATAAAGTGTGGGTGAGTGCTGTAGAATTCCTCACAACCTAAATAAAGATTAGAGAATTTTTTAGCCTTCCAGAAAATAGGCAAGAATTCTTCATCTTCTTCAAAAATAAAATTAAGTGATACTATCCACTATTTATCACACAAAGAAAGAGAAAAACAATAAAAAGATGATGGTTACATGACTACACTGGCTTTTTACTAGGGACTGACAACTCTTCACATGTGTCAGCTACTTAGCTTCAGCTGGCACGTACTGGTTCCTAACATTTCCTTCCATGGCTTCTCCATTCTGGTGGCAAGGGTAGAATTAGGAGAAATAAATGGCTTTGGAATAATTCCATAGGATCCACCAGGCCTCTCTGCAGTATTGGAACAGAAAATTCAGTTTTTAAATCCCTGTTTTAAAAAGGTGTGTGAATAAAAAATTCTAGCAAAATAAATACCTGCAAAATCCCACACATTTAGAATGAGGTCTTTCTTCCCTTTGCCTCTCATTTGGATGGGCCAGTCTTTCACGTCTATGCCAACTGTGGCACCTTGCATCCCAAGATCTGATTTCTTGATTTTCATTAATTGCTGCAATAAGGTGGTTTTACCACTCCCGGTATTTCCCACAATCATAAGTTTCATTCGGTTATAGGGCACAGCCTTTTTTAACCGCTGTTGAAGAAACCTGGTATTTGAAAAACAAAAATAAAATAAACTGCTTAGCAGTGTACTTATGATATAGGTGAATTCTTATGCACTGAATTCTTTTAAATATCAAACTGTTCTAAAATACAGTATGCAAAAGAGTGCATAGCTCACATAACTAATAATGCATGTCTTTCAATGCACTATTAATGCATATATTTTGTTAGTGATGTTGGTGTAGTTGATAATGATCAGCAGCATTATCAAATATAATGACATTCTATCACCAGAAATAATCAAAATTTCAAAATATGTTTGTAATACTCATTAGAATTTTATACACAAACACACGCAATTTCTGTAAATAACACAAATAAAACCCTAAAAATTATAAAGTATAAAATTTTACAAAGCTCATAGGATAAACAATCAAGGTAGAGTATATAAGCATACTGCTATACTAAATTTTGATAGTGAGGTCATATTTGGCACATTATACATGTGTATGCGTACATATATTCATGTATGGTATACATAATGTATATATTCATATATATTATACATGCATATACATAATGTAAATGGAAAGGGAGAACATATTGGTTAAATTATAAATTGATACATATAAATG
Organism: Balaenoptera musculus; assembly: GCF_009873245.2. Taxonomy (NCBI): domain Eukaryota; kingdom Metazoa; phylum Chordata; class Mammalia; order Artiodactyla; family Balaenopteridae; genus Balaenoptera; species Balaenoptera musculus. Next base: position 31,328,744 of record NC_045794.1, on the reverse strand, counting down.
ATTATACTATTAGCAGATAATATGTTGCTGTTCCTAATAGTCTTAATGTGAAAATAATTGAAACTAACTAGAAGTGCTGCAGGTGGCTAGCAATACCACCTTTAAATTAATAGTATATTTAAATGTTCTCAAAAATAAAATGGATATAGAAAGATATATCTTAACTATGTTAAAATGTTGCCACAGTTTAAAATTAGAAAAATAAACTAAATCATAAGTGAATCTTAGGGAATATTGACTGATTAATTCTCATAACTAATAGGAATCTGTCCAACAATCCTGATGATCTGAGCAAAAAGCATAATTATTTTCTTGAATTATTTGATGCTCTAGAAAACAAGATCTGGCAGATCAGATCTTGTACCTGCTGTTATTGAAATCAGTCATTTTCTCACATACAGCTTATGTTCTGTTTTCATCACCAATAAACAAGAAAATCAATGGTCCAAATGTCTATTTATTAAGAATTCATTCTTTGTCATTCTTTAAAAAAGCAAATGAGGACTACAATTTCTAAACTACTCCAGGTCTATGTTCTCTCTGAAAATGTTAAATACGTTTAAAAATATTTAGTTATATAGTAGCTTGATAATATAGCATAATACATCGAAAACCAGTTCTACTAAATGTTTAGTAAGAATTGAACAAATTTTTATATGAACATCTTTTCCAGTTTCAGGAAGGAAAACCATGGGAAATAATTGTGTAGGGTGAGGGCTAGTCACATTTATTTAGCATGGTTGGTGAAAAGATTTTTTTTTTTTTTCAAATTAAATCACACTCAGGAGAACAAAAAAACAAATCTTTGTTCATAAAAAGAGACAAAAAGCTAAATATAAATTAAGAAACTTTAAGGAAGAGATTTAGGTAACTAGTTCACTCGTAATGCAACAATTATTAATTGTATGCCAGACTCTGTGTTTGGTGCCAAGAATGAAATAGTAAGTAAATGTAGCCATGGTCCTTGACTTAGTGAACATTATAGGCAAGTCAAGGATACATTGAGAGGTGATAACTGAGCTGAAACCTGTAAGATAAATATAGATAGCAGTAGTTTTGTGGAAATAAAAATAAATGATTTTACAGGTAGGTAACAATAAGAGTCATGTGCTCAAACAGTAACAAAGAGTGGAATAAAGTTCATTATTAAAGATATTTGAAGTTCATAAAATATAAAACCAGAAACAGTGATATGTGGAAGTTTTGGTGGTTTCAAAAATGATCAAGTTGAGTAGGTTATCAGCTTCCTAGGCAAAATTGATGTAATTTTATATCACTTAAGTAACTATAATGCTTTAAGATATAACAGACATATGATAACTATTTGCTAGTTTGCTATTTGAAATGCAGCTTGAGAAGTTATAATACTATGCTTTATTTCTTTAGATTGTATAACTGGTAACAAGAGACCAAATAGTAATAATTTCCTTTTAGAGTCCCTTTCTACTGAAAAGCATGATAAGGAGAAGCCATTCTCTCAACCTTAACTTGGCTAGGAGGAAATGAAAAACTCTGCAGTGGCACCAAACAAACCCATTTATTAAATAAAGGGCAAATGACATATCAACGTTGGATGGTACTATACATTTTTTTCTTAAATTGTAACTATATATCCATCAAAGTCACAAAGAAAGGATATCTGAAATAAATTTAATAAAAACAAATGAAAATAAAATTATCTAACCTTATGATGTCTTTGGCTTTACATCCTATGTGTTTAAAATCAAAATTAAGATGCAGTTCATCCAAAGGAAGATCCCATATTTTGCTTAATTTCCCCATTTCATTGGGAAAGGATCTCAGTTCCAAGTTGTAACTAACATCAAGAGATGTCAGATTTTCAAGACAGCCAATCTCAGGAGGAATCTTAATGAAATAAAAAAGGGTAAATCCTGTTGGTGGGAAGAAAGAAATGTGTGCTGCCAAAACACAAGATGCTAATAGGAAACAAGAGAGGCTCAGAGATCCCATCAGCACCTTGCACAGCCTCTCAACAGAGTTCTAAACCCTTCCAAAGGCTTGTCATAGTTTTCATTATAAATGTTTGAAAACATACATATAAAGGACTTACCCCAATCTATGTCATTTATTTATAATCTTTAAAAACCCATTCTGCCTTAGTAACATATTTCATCACTTCACAACACTGAAAGTAAAGAAGTTTTTTATATGTATCCAAAAAACCAATCATCTGTGGCTTCAGTCTATTCCCTCACACTGTGTTCTTCAGTAAAACTAAAGATCTAATCATCACAGACTTATGTACAACTTACTGTTCTTAAAATACAGCTAAATGTTTATACCTTAAGTGGCATAAATATTGGAATTTTTTTCTCTTCCAAATTTTTAAGCAATATTCATTACTTCTATAATAGCAAACATTAATTTGCTGAAAAAAAAGTCAGGTATTCAAAAATATTCAGAGTTATTCTGAACCTCATGGTTTCAGACACTGTACTCTTTTTGGCTTTTATAGGCAATAGACTTGAACCTGGAAAAAAAAAAAAGTTTTCTGGGACAAATGAATAATCAATTTCATATTTATAACAGAGGCCTGTCCATTTGGGTGAATGCAGAAATTTAAGAATGTGGAAAAGAATGTCAGCTGAAAAACACAGGCTATATATGGCCTGGAGACAACTTGAGAAATGCAGCGTGTCTGAGAGTCTGTTAACAGATTAGCGATTTTGTGATAAATTGACACACTTAAAGCATTACACACATTCATAATTAAATATATATATATATAAATATTCAAAATAAAATAGAGCACAAAAAGTGATTTTTTAAGGAAATTAAGCATTGTTAATATACCCATTTACCTCAGGGTAGGATTAGATCTTATTCAAAAAGTAAGCAATATCAAATAACAGATTTTGAAATGATCATTTGTGATAATGCAAATTATAAAAGCATATTTTCAAACTGGCAATAATTCTAAACAAATAAAGATGACCTCTTACCTCTTTCAGTTTATTATGAGAAAGATGTAGTTTCTCTACTCTAGACCATGCACATGCTTTTTCACTCAAGTCCAAGATACTGATCTGATTATGACTAAACAAGAGTTCCCTTAAGTTCAAAGATCTCCAGTGCACAGGACCTGGTAGATATTGAATATCATTGTTGCTCATATCTAAGGACCGCAGGCTGAAACAATACAATGTCAAGATAAAAATCAAATGAGTGTTTCCAAAATACATGAAATAACATCACAAGTAATTTTCACCAGAGTGAGAAGAAGGTATAACTTTAAAACTAACATTATTTATATATGAGTACATACGTGTGGTTTTTTGTGTGCATAAAGGTATATACGGGCTAGGAAAAAAAGGCATGTCTCAACAGGAGCATTTTAAAAAGGACCAATAAAAACAAAATTGAGGCCTAATTTCCCTACTTCAGAAACATAAAAATGTCAACCATAATGAAAGACCAAGTGTTTTACAAACACTTATGATGCATGAGAAATCATAATTAACAAAGGTAAAAACAGTCATTAAAATTCCTGCCTTCTATACAAGATTTACAAATATGTAGCCTCCATTTCTCTATTCAATTTCACTCATACCTGGAGGGATTCTTCAGAGGTTGGGTCCTTAAGTTTACTATCATTTTTAGCAGCTTGCCTCAGTGTGAAAAATATCATAACATTGAGCATGATGTCTTGTATACAGTAGGCCCTCAATGTAAATTTGTTGCTTTCAGGCAGGAATAGCTACCCAAAGTTTGCAGGAAATAACAACAAAACACATGTCACTTGTAAATGTACATGTGTAGGAAGAATAAAGATAGTCAACAATTGTGGTATATTTGACTATGTAAAAGGTTGCCTGGACTTTTACGACTGTATACTGATCCCTTTCATCCAGTATATTTGAAGTATTATGAATTAATTCTAAGCTCAAATAGCTGTACTGCCTGCTAGACCAAGATTCAGATCTGCAGAGCAACATTATTGCTCTAATTTTTAAATGATCTAGATTTTGCCCTAGTTACCTTATAAAAATGTTGAAAACAAGAAAATTAATTTGACTATATTAAAGATAAGACATGTATGTCTAACAAACAATGCAACTGAGACAAAGTTGAGAATCTTCAGGTTGTTCAAAGGCAGTGTCTCTTAGCTTTAAGACTAAGCTTGGAGACTGAAGCTGGCCAGCCACATGCTCATTTGTGAAACAAAAGAATAAATTTTAAAAATACATATAAAACACTAAAATGTATACCTGAAGATGGTGTCTAAAGGTATAGTGTAATTAGGGACTGGATAATCTTTTTAGTTCTCTGGGAAGAAAGCTTTCTTATGACATGCATCTTCTAATGAGCTTTTATAAATAGGTGGCTTCCAAACACATTTTCAAGAATAAACTATGTTTAAAATATAGGACCGACGACCTGTATTCTATAGATGCCTGTATGTCAGAATTAAGAGTCTGAAATCAAACCACCAGTGTTTAAGAACTGTGACTTCAGGCAAGTTACCTTCTCTCTCTTATGAAATAGTGTTCTCATTATAAAGTGGAGATGATAACAGTAAGTATTTCATAGGATTATTAGGAAGACTAAAAAGATTATCCACTGTTAAGCAGTAAAATACAGTGTCTGACACATTCTAAACCTAGACTTAAATTAACTATTATTCATCTGTCTCACACCTTCCATGGCTAAATTATAACTAAGTATTATTTGCCTGTATATGTATATATTTGCACATGTACCTTGATGGATTTTATTTATAATAAATAACACTAGTAGAATAGTTATTTAAGATTACAACACATTTGAAATCTAATTAATGCCTGGATTTGTAGTTAACAGGAAGCTTTTATTTTTAATGAAATTAACCAAAAATATCCCCAAATACTTTGAACGACATAAATTATCCTATTCTTCACCAAAAATGTCACTCAAACATAACTTAAGTATAATTTCAAAGTTAATAGTGTTTTAACAACATAATCCCCAAAGCAAGTGAAATTTTAAAAGTTAAAGTGACAGCTAGTACAATCTCATTTGATTATAATAATGCAACAATTAATTACTCTTAAATTGTTTCTACACAACAGCACATTAAATTAATATAAAAGCTAAAAAGTCCAAATAACAATTCACATCTTTTGTCTAATATTAAAAGTCAAACATTCATAGATTTAAAAACATTAAGTTTAGTAGATTTAGAAATCAATTACATTTATATGTCTAAGTTAAAACCATGTTTCTGAAGGTTCTGTTCCACCTCGTGTGGTTTTTAAAATTAAAATAATAAACTTACTGTGGAAGATTTAAAATTGCTTCCGGAACACATGTAAATCTGTTTTGAGATAATTTTAGGCTTGTCATGGAAGAAGGCAAAAAAGGCATAGCAGCTAAGAGAAAATGAAAGTGAGATAATGGACATTTTAATCACTTTAACTAGATTTCCATTAGATTCTACAATAAGAGCAGCTACCAATGATCTGTCACATAATTTAATTTCCATTCTCACACTGACAATAAAATAATTCTACTTTTAAAATAAATTAATACAACCACAAAACATTAAAACAATACACCATAAGACTCTTTTAACCTGAAAGCCACAAAAGTGTCTAAATATAAATTCATCTGTCCAACATCTGTACAAAGTAGAAATCATTAGAATATTCATTTCAAATTATGTGTGATATTATGTGACATAAATTATAGATTAATTCAAATTACTCTGAAGTAAGTCTAACAAAACATTTTGGAATATTTTACTAATCCACAATATAATATAAAAATAAAAATTCCCTATAACACCATCTTGTAAAGAGTATTCTATGGAATAATTATGGATGTTACTTAATAAAAGTATTCTTTGATCATATGACCTTAAGAGATTAGGGACCTCTCCACAGAGATTTCTACCTTGAATTTGGTGTTATTTCGATACATGTTTTTGTACTTTTATGATGTATGTATCCACAGGTAATACATATTACTGTTTTGCATTACATAAATATTATCATATTGTACATGTCTATATTCAATTTGCTTTTTCATGTAACAACTTTTTTTAGATTTATTTTTCATGTTGATAAATGCATCTTATTCATTTATTTTAACTGCTACATAGCATTTCCATTGTATGAATACAGCCAATTTATTCATTCTACTGTTGATAGACATTTACATTCTTTCCAATGTTTGGCTACTATGAAAAATGCCATAATAAATATACCTATGCTTATGCTTACTTGCTGAATACTCAGTGCCTATGACAATGTTTAACAAATTGTCAAAAAAAAACAAAAAGCAAAAGGGTCTTCTGTGAACAGTGAGAGGATGCCTCTATTGTATGTAACCACTAGGAGAATTCCTGAACAGTAGGGCATCTACAATTTCATTAGAAATGCCAAATTTCCCTTTAAGACAGATATGCCAATTTTGTCAGTTATTCCTAAGGTATTTTGTATCTTTTGAGACTAAAAATACATACTTTACAAAAAAAAAAAGAGATTAGGGAAATATTATTCAAAATAAAGTGAAATATCTCAGAGCTGTCAATATTCTGGTATATTTTATAAATTTCCAAAAGGGAAATATAGTACAAGGTACCTCCAAGGAATAAAATTCTATGGAACATAATTTTGGAAACTGAGCAAATCATACAGACTGTTTTCTCATCTGTAAAATAGTGCAGCTAAATCAGATGAACTCTGAGATTCTTTAGAGATCTGAAAATCTGTGGTTCTATGAAAGTGGCTTGAGAAATTATTTCTTAGCATTTTCAAGGTTAAAAATATGGGTTATGTTTTATCCAGAAAATCTTCGAGGGTCAAAATGTTCCAGGACATTACTAGACGCTATCTTCCTGAGAAGCAGAAAGGTACATGCTATACCTCACCTATTTCCAAAAAGTATTTGTAGCAAAATAAATTAGTAGAAATGATTCTCCACTTAGGAATTAAAAGTCTTAAGGTTCAGATTCTATATGGAAGACTGATAAAATCAAAGAACTGCAACTTCATTTCACATGGGAATTTTTAATGGTTGTGGTTCCACTCAGGTATGACCTCCATAATGCGTCTTTCCAAATATAAAACCACTTCTAAAATTATTACAAAGTTGTGCAGTGCAAACAGATTTTTTGAACACAGGTATGTTCAAGCTTTCACAACTAATTAATTAATTCTATGCCCCTGAACATGTCACACAAAAATCTCAGTGCTTCAATTTCCTCAATTAGTCAAGCAGAGATCATACCTATCCTACCCTATAGGATTTTTGTGAGATTCAGCTGAGATAACATATTGACCATAAGCTAGCCTTAGGGTCCCTCAGATGCTCTTCTTTCCAGACCTAACTTAATTAAACGTCACAGACACAAACACACTTCCCTGCCTCCACAGTCTGGATCAGATCCCCTTGAGGTACCCTCATAGCATCTTGAAACTTCTCCTCACAGCACTTAGTACGATATACAATTACATTTATTTATTCCATCATTATTCAATGACAGTCTTCTGAACTTAACTACACGTTCCTTAAGGACAGAGACTGGGTTGCTTTACTCACTAGTGAATGAATCACTCTATTCCCCAGTTTCACTCTCATGGTAAGAACATGGTCAATATCCAAAGAGGGTGGAAGGAAGGGAAAAAGAAGGAAAATAATTCTATGCAAATTAATATGGATTTTATTGTTAGTAGTTTCTCAAAGTTCTGGAAAAATAAAATATTTTAAAGTAAGTTGTCAAACTATATTCTGCTATTAAACAGTATTAAAAATTATTTTACCAAGTCAGCTATAGAATAGGCATGTGGGTGGCAAGGTATGCATGGCCTCCATTAAGGAAGATAAAATAGGGAAAGTTCCTATTTATTTCCATAGAAATATTCTGTTCCTCAATATTAGAACTTTCAGACAGGCTACAAATGAACATAATTCCCTGTTGTCTCACATGCTAAGAGAACATAGAGTATGCCAGGATTTTTAACAAAAGTGATGATCATATTGTGTATTATTATAATATGTTGCACAGAGCAAGAGCTCAATGAATACACATTAACCAAACTAATTTAAAAACTTTTAAATAATTAATTTTATTTCTAAAAAATAATAATACTACTTATACTCCAAAAAACTGCTGAAGAAACTTCAGTAGGAAACTCAGTATTTCTGCTTCAAGCAGCTCAGGCAACTATAAGCATTTTTAGTATAATCCTGTAAAAGGAACCACAGTTTAATGACTATCTGCAGTCCAAGATATTGACATTTTAGCCTATGACAATAACAACATGTTAAATACTGTAATACAATTTTTAATATTAAAATTTTTAATTTTTTAATATTAAAAATTAGACTTTTTTTAGAGCAGCTTTAGGTTTATAGAAAAATTGAGCAGAAAATACAGAGAGCTCCCACATCTACCTTTTCCCCTCACCATCACCACCCCAGACACATGCATCTTTTCCCCATTATGAACAACTAGAATAGTTTGGTATACTTGTATGTATAATTGATGAACCTATATTAATAAATTATTATTAACTAAAGTCCACAGTTTACAATAGAGCTCACTCTTTGTGTACTATATTCTGTGGGTCTTGACGAATGTATAATGACATGTATCCACATTACAGTATCACACAAACTAACTCCACTGCCCTAAAAATCCCCTCTTCTCCACCTAGTCATCACTCCCTCCCTCCCAAATCTTGGAAATCACTGATTATTTTACTAACCCCTTAGTTTTGCCTTTCCCAAAATGTCATATAGTTGAAATTATACAGTGTGTAGCCTTTTCAGATTGGCTTCTTTCACTTAGCAATATGCATTTAAGTTCCCTCCACATTTCACGGCTTGACAGCTCATTTCTTTTTATCACCAACCTGCTAACTTGATATTTAAAACTCCAGCATAATATTTAACTGAAATGCCACTTTTAAATCCCCACCTAAAATGTCCATATATGGCTCATGCAATTACATTTATTTGTTGCATTTGACCCATACAACACTCAAAAGGACTGGAAGGAGAAGACATATAAAACACTTACTAAGAAAATTCATTCTGGCACTTAAACTCTCCACTTTAGGACAAGTCTCAAGAAAGTCCTCTGATAGAGATGAAATGTGGTTTTTACTAAGGTTTAAAATCTTCAGTTCCTTCAGGCTCAAAGGGGAACATATTCCTGAGATTTTATTTCTAGTCGTAAGAGACAAAATGAGGATTAAATGGCATAAATTCACATGCTTTGAAGAAAAATAGTCAAAATATCTTCAAAAACAGCATTAAAGCATGTTTATTAATTTTAAAACTAATTTTAAAATTTAAGTCAATTGATAGAAGCTGTATTATGAATTTCCTCAGTCTTTTATCACATTACCATGAAAAACTCATTACTATGGAAACAATGTCATTGTATGTCAACCTTATGAAACTTCAATGTGAGGTGATCCTTTTTTCTTCAATGAACCCCTTTCTTACCCTTCTAAAATGAGCTGTTCAAGTTTCTCTACCACATCACCGAGATTCTCAGGAAGAAAAGATAGCTGATTGTAGGACAGGTTAAACTGTTTCAAGGTTGAGCACCTCACAGCCCGATCCAAAACTACTGAGGGTCCAATGTCGTTTCGAGAGACGTCAAGGTTGGCAATACAATTCATTTTCAACAAGTAAGGGGGAAATGATGTAAATTTATTACTTTGCAAGTCCAAATGTGTCAAACACTTCAGAGTCTGGAAAGACAATATTTTAAAATTTTTAAATGAACCACCTGAACAACTTAATATTAGCTAATATTTCTGCCTTCCATACCTCTGGTAACTAGAACCATTAAGAATTTTCAAAAAAATTGAAAACACAATGTACAAGAGAACTTCAGTATACTGACTGGTACTACCTGCTCTGCTATAAAATGGGTAAAGCCAGGAAAAATATAACAGGTAGACGGTCAAAAGCAGGCTCACAGAAATAAGGTTTAGAGTCTAATTCAGCTTTTCTTGTAAACTATTCCTGCAATGAGTAAAATGGAAGAATAATAGGCTCCAACAAATATTTGAATTAATGACTTAATGAATAAGCAGTATAACATAATCCTGGGAATATAGTTTTTAACACTAGCTTTTAGAAATTGTTATACATTTTAATATAAATAAGATTTACCATAAAGTAGTCATGTATATAATACACATTTTATTTATAACCTCCTCTTTTATTTTCTATTTTTTTATTTTTTTAATTTATTTTATTTATTTATTTTTGGCTTCATCGGGTCTTCGTTGCTGTGCACAGGCTTTCTCTAGCTGTGGTAAGCAGGAGCTACTCTTTGTTGCGGCGTGCGGGCTTCTCATTGCGCTGGCTTCTCTTGTTGCAGAGCACGGGCTCTAGGCATGAAGCCTTCAGTAGTTGTGGCATGCAGGCTCAGTAGTTGTGGCTCGTGGGCTCTAGAGCGCAGGCTCAGTAGTTGTGGTGCACAGGCTTAGTTGCTCCACGGCATGTGAGATCTTCCCGGACCAGGGCTCAAACCCGTGTCCCCTGCATTGGCAGGCAGATTCTTAACCACTGCGCCACCAGGGAAGCCCTAACCTCCTCTTTTAAATGAAACGTTTTGCTTCAAATCTCTATTTTCTATTTTTAAGCCATTTCTAATTTTATTATGATAATAGCAAAACTTCCATTTATGTATCATATCAATTTTTAAAATGTTTGGTATGAATTACTGTCAAAGGGCTAAACTACCAAAAAACAATCACTTCCTTATTCTCCTCCTTATATATCAATATATGTACTTATTCTCATATGGAATTCTAAACAGTTTAACATGATTATAAGGGCTTATTAATGGATCACTGCCCAAAAAATTTGTTTCAAAATTTCCATCATTGTTTCAGATACTACAAGATTATTCAGAAGGAAAGATTTTTACATTGTTTATCCCCAAGGTTTAATCAGCAAATTTTCTTGTAGAGACAGTTACAAGCAGTAACAAAAAGTCCCATCTAGTGGTGCTGACTTGAAATTTCCTTAGAGAAAGTTATGAGCTGACCCACTCTTTGAATGCCCTAATGTATCTCACCTTGCCATGCTCTCTTCATTCTCTTTGTTTCAGCTAGGCTAAATTCTAGTTTTCTTTTACTTGCTCTTTAGTAAATATTGACGATCTACCAAGTGTCAGTCATTAATTCCTTCACAAATTAGTTCAGTAATCATCTATCAAACCTCTACCATATGTCAGACCTTAGTAGGCACTGGGGATACACATGAACAAGGCTAAAACAGTTCCTGTTCTCAAGGAGTTTACAATTTTGTGAGGACAATATATCTTAGATCAAAATTTATAGTAATGAGCACTGGAAGAAAAAGAGTGGATGCCGGGGAAAGGTAAACCAGATGGCAGCCAACCTACCCTGGAGGGAAGACAAGGAGAAGAAAGGAAGAAGATGGTAAGGAAGTGACATTTAAAATGAGGCCCTTTGAAAACTTCCCTAATATGGGAAAGGAAATAGTCAATCAAGTCCAGGAAGCACAGAGTCCCATACAGGATAAATCCAAGAAGAAACACACCAAGACACATATTAATCAAACTATCAAAAATTAAATACAAAGAAAAAATATTAAAAGCAGCAAGGGAAAAACACCAATAACATACAAGGGAATCCTCATAAGGTTAACAGCTGATCTTTTGGCAGAAACTCTGCAAGCCAGAAGGGAATGGCAGGACATATTTAAAGTGATGAAATGGAAAAACCTACAACCAAGATTATTCTACCCAGCAAGGATCTCATTCAGAGTCGATGGAGAAATTAACAACTTTACAAACAAGCAAAAGCTAAGAGAATTCAGCACCACCAAACCAGCTTTACAACAAATGCTAAAGTAACTTCTCCAGGCAGGAAACACAAGAGAAGGAAAACATCTACAATAACAAACCCAAAACAATTAAGAAAATGGTAATAGGAACATACATATCGATAATAACCTTAAATGTAAATGGATTGAATGCTCCAAACAAAAGACACAGACTGGCTGAATGGATACAAAAACAAGACCCCTATATATGCTGTCTACAAGAGACCCACTTCAGACCTAGGGACACATACAGACTGAAAGTGAGGGGATGGAAAAAGATATTCCATGCAAATGGAAATCAAAAGAAAGCTGGAGTAGCAATTCTCATATCAGACAAAATAGACGGTAAAATAAAGACTATTACAAGAGACAAAGAAGGACACTACATAATGATCAAGGGATCGATCCAAGAAGAAGATATAACAATTGTAAATATTTATGCACCCAACATAGGAGCACCTCAATACATAAGGCAAAGGCTAACAGCCATAAAAGGGGAAATCGACAGTAACACAATCATGGTAGGGGACTTTAACACCCCACTTTAACCAATGGACAGATCATCCAAAATGAAAATAAATAAGGAAACACAAGACATAAATGATACATTAAACAAGATGGACTTAATTGATATTTTTTGGACATTCCGTCCAAAAACAACAGAATACACTTTCTTCTCAACTGCTCATGGAACATTCTCCAGGAGACATCATATCTTGGTTGACAAATCAAGCCTTGGTAAATTTAAGAAAATTGAAATCGTATCAACTATCTTCTCCGAATACAACACTATGAGACTAGATTTCACTTACTGGAAAAAATCTGTAAAAAATGCAAACACATGGAGGCTAAACAATACACCACTTAATAACCAAGAGGTCACTGAAGAAATCAAACAGGAAATCAAAAAATACCTAGAAACAAATGACAAGGAAAATATGACGACCCAAAACCTATGGGATGCAGCAAAAGCAGTTCTAAGAGGGAAGTTTATAGCAATACAATCCTACCTCAAGAAACAAGAAACATCTCAAATAAACGACCTAACCTTACACCTAAAGCAATTAGAGAAAGAAGAACAAAAAAACCCCAAAGTTAGCAGAAGGAAAGAAATCATAAAGATCAGATCAGAAATAAATGAAAAAGAAATGAAGGAGACAATAGCAAAGATCAATAAAACTAAAAGCTGGTTCTTCGAGAAGATAAACAAAATTGATGAACCATTAGCCAGACTAATCAAGGAAAAAGGGAGAAGACTCAAATCAATAGAATTAGAAAGGAAAAAGGAGAAGTAACAACTGACACTGCAGAAATACAAAGGATCAGGACAGATTACACAAGCAACTGTATGCCAATAAAATGGACAACCTGGAAGAAATGGACAAATTCTTAGAAAAGCAAAACCTTCCGAGACTGAACAAGGAAGAAATAGAAAATATAAACAGACCAATCACAAGCATTGAAATTGAGACTGTGATTAAAAAATCTTACAACAAACAAAAATCCAGGACCAGATGGCTTCACAGGCGAATTCGATCAAACATTTAGAGAAGAGCTAACACCTAGCTTTCTGAAACTCTTCCAAAATATAGCAGAGGGAGGAACACTCACAAACTCATTCTACAAGGCCACCATCACCCTGATACCAAAACCAGACAAAGATGTCACAGAGAAAGAAAACTACAGGCCAATATCACTGATGAACATAGATGCAAAAATCCTCAACAAAATATTAGCAAACAGAATCCAACAGCACATTTAAAGGATCATACACCATGATCAAGTGGGGTTTACCCCAGGAATGCAAGGATTCTTCAATATCTGCAAATCAATCAATGTGATACACAATATTAACAAATTGAAGAATAAACACCATATGATCATCTCAATAGATGCAGAAAAAGCTTTCAACAAAATTCAACACCCATTTATGATAAAAACCCTCCAGAAAGTAGGCATAGAGGGAACTTACCTAAACATAATAAAGGTCATATATGACAAACTCATAGCCAACATTGTCCTCAATGGTGAAAAACTGAAACCATTTCTTCTCAGATCAGGAACAACACAAGGTTGTCCACTCTCACCACTATTATTCAACATAGGTTTGGAAGTTTTAGCCATAGCAATCAGAAAAGAAAAAGAAATAAAGGGAATGCAAATCGGAAAAGAAGAAGTAAAACTGTCACTGTTTGCAGATGACATGATACTATACATAGAGAGTCCTAAAGATGCTACCAGAAAACTACTAGAGCTAATCAGTGGATTTGGTAAAGTAGCAGGATACAAAATTAATGCACAGAAATCTCTTGCATTCCTATACACTAATGATGAAAAATCTGAAACAGAAATTGAGGAAACACTCCCATTTACCACTGAAACAAAAAGAACAAAATACCTAGGAATAAACCTACCTAAGGAGACAAAAGACCTGTATGCAGAAAACTATAAGACACTGATGAAAGAAAGTAAAGATGATACAAACAGATGGAGAGATATACCATGTTCTTGGATTGGAAGAATCAACATTGTGAAAATGACTATACTACCCAAAAATATCTACAGATTCAATGCAGTCCCTATCAAACTAGCAATGGCATTTTTCACAGAACTAAAACAAAAAATTGCACAATTTGTATGGAAACACAAAAGACCACAAATAGCCAAAGCAACCTTGAGAAAGAAAAACAGAGCTGGAGGAATCAGGGTCCCTTACTTCAGACTATACTACAAAGCTACAGTAATGAAGACAGTATGGTACTGGCACAAAGACAGAAATATAGATCAATGGAATAGGATAGAAATACCAGAGATAAACCCACGCACATATGGTCACCTTATTTTTTATAAAGGAGGCAAGAATATACAATGGAGAAAAGACAGCCTCTTCAATAAGTGGTGCTGGGAAAACTGGACAGCTACATGTAAAAGAAAGAAGTTAGAACACTCCTTAACACCGTACACAAAAATAAACTCAAAATGGATTAAAGACTGAAAGGTAAGGCCAGACACTATCAAACTCTTAGAGGAAAACATAGGCAGAACACTCTATGACATAAATCACAGCAAGATCCTTTTTGACCCACCTGCTAGAGAAATGGAAATAAAAACAAAAATAAACAAATGGGACTTAATGAAACTTAAAAGCTTTTGCACAGTAAAGGAAACCATAAACAAGATGAAAAGACAACCCTCAGAATGGGAGAAAATATTTGCAAATGAAGCAACTGACAAAGAATTAATCTCCAAAATATACAAGCAGCTCATGCAGCTCAATATCAAAAAAAGAAATAACCCAATCCAAAAATGGGCAGAATAACTATAGACATTTCTCCAAAGAAGATATACATATTGACAACAAACACATGAAAGGATGCTCAACATCACTAATCATTAGAGAAATGCAAATCAAAACTACAATGAGGTACCACCTCACACCAGTCAGAATGGCCATCATCAAAAAATCTACAAACAATAAATGCTGGAGAGGGTGTGGAGAAAAGGGAACCCTCTTGCACTGTTGGTGGTAATGTTAATTGATACAGCCACTATGGAGAACAGTATGGAGGTTCCTTAAAAAACTGAAAATAGAACTACCATATGACCCAGCAATCCCATTACTGGGCATATACCCAGAGAAAACCATAATTCAAAAAGAGTCATGTACCACAATGTTCATTGCAGCTCTATTTACAATAGCCAGGACATGGAAGCAACCTAAGTGTCCATTGATAAAGAAGATAAATGGATAAAGAAGATGTGGCACATATATACAATGGAATATTACTCAGCCATAAAAAGAAACAAAATTGAGTTATTTGTAGTGAGGTGGATGGACCTAGAGTCTGTCATACAGAGTGAAGTAAGTCAGAAAGAGAAAAATAAATACCGTATGCTAACACGTATATATGGAATCTAAAAAGAAAAGAAAAGAAAAAAAAATGGTTCTGAAGAACCTAGGGGCAGGATGGGAATAAAGACACAGACATACAGAATGGACTTGAGGACACGGGGAGGGGGAAGGGTAAGCTGGGACGAAGTGAGATAGTGGCATGGACATATATACACTATCAAATGTAAAACAGATAGCTAGTGGGAAGCAGCCACATAGCACAGGCAGATCAGCTCGGTGCTTTGTGACCACCTAGAGGGGTGGGATAGGGAGGGTGGGAGGGAGGGAGACGCAAGAGGGAAGAGATATGGGGATATATGTATATGTATAACTGATTCACTTTGTTATAAAGCAGAAACTGACACACCATTTTAAAGCCATTATACTCTAATAAAGATGTTAAAAAAAAATGAGGCCCTTGTGACTTGGGGGATTTAGTCAGGTAAAGAGGAGGATAGAGTGGGGATATATTTTAGACATTGGGGTAGGGTTAGGGATCACCTTTTTTTCTTCTCTCTCCCCAGATATACAAACTTTAGGGGAAAAATATCACTTAAATATATTTAAATATCATGCAATGTTGGGCTTCCCTGGTGGCGCAGTGGTTGAGAACCTGCCTGCTAATGCAGGGGACACGGGTTCGAGCCCTGGTCTGGGAAGATCCCACATGCCACGGAGCAACTAGGCCCGTGAGCCACAATTACTGAGCCTGCGCATCTGGAGCCTGTGCTCCGCAACAAGAGAGGCCGCGATAATGAGAGGCCCGCGCACCGCGATGAAGAGTGGCCCCCACTTGCCGCAACTAGAGAAAGCCCTCGCACAGAAACGAAGACCCAACACAGCCATAAATAAAATAAAATAAATTAAAAAAAAAATCATGCAATGTTGCTCTTAAAATATGTCAAAATTATGGTAAATTTTATAAATTAGAAAAAGGGAAATGTACTTGCAACAAAACTAGTTTTTAAAAAACAGGTATAATTCTTTTTCAAACTTTGCAGTTCAGTTCAAGAATTTGTTTAAAAATTTAAACATTTGTATTAAGATCATTTTGTCCGTATATCTTCTTTGACTTATATAGTACATAAAAAAGGGATGAACAAAGTCAGTAGTCAGAGGACTACCCTATCAGCAGACTATTTTACACTTTAATTTTTATGAAATAGGAACTTTGAGCATAAAAATCAATTTTTAAGCTGTACATAATTTTAAAACTCAACACCTTATGGATAGTTTAGTTGAGCCTCTGTATTTTGCAGATAAGAAAATCAGGGTCTACAGCAGTTGGAGTAATATGTTCTTACTGTCACACAGTTGGTAGCTGAGCAGAGCCAGGACCGCCAAACCAGGTCTAACCTAATTTAAACAGTTTAAGTTGTCCTACTAGAATTAAATAATTGAAGGCATAATCAACACATAGCCTTGCTAGACTTTAATACTTACCATGTAGCATCAGGACAGAACCTCGAATTCCTTTTTAATCACATTTCCATTTCCATTACCTGCCCCCAAAGATGCTTCTGGAATACCACACAGACTAAGATATTTGTATGACAACCAGAAGAATGGGGGAATTATTGTCCAATGACACAAAAACAGAACGTTCCTTTTAAAGATTTAAGCATGCAAGTTAGATATAAATGTAAAAGCTCTTCAAATATCCTGAGAATTATAAGGATAAATTAAACTTACTTCACATAGTTGTTGTGGAAAGCTCGCGAGTGCATTCTGGTGAAGTTCCAGCTTTTCAAGATGCTCCAAATGACCACTTATACAGGATTTCTGGCTCAGGGCATCAATATCTCTTAGTTCATTTGCTGAAAGGTCTAAAGATGTAATATATTCTCTCTCAGAAGCCAGGGAAGAAATGCTCTCTGACTGCCTCATATGTGATTGGAATTTTGATGCTCCTTTTGTCAAAAACAAACAAACAATGGAAATATAAGCAAGTAATTTAAGTTCATATGGTAAACGTTTATGCATCACCTACTACTGTCAGGCTCTCTTCAAGGCACTGGAATTTCAACAGAAAAGCAAACTATGGAACTTACATTACAGTGACAGAGATACACAGTAAATAATAAATATTTAATCAGGTGGTATAAGTAGTGTAAAAAAACAACAGACCTGAAGAAGAACATCAAGAGTGGCATTGGTGAGGGTATTATTTACATTTCAAGAACACAGTAGGAAGGATTAAAAGTGGCCTGTATAACATCATAAGGCTAAATTTTTAAACCTATAATTGAATTTCATTTTTCTACAGTCTATGGAATCATTAGGTAAATATAATTTGAAGGTTATGTGAAATTGGCATCAAGAAAATTTGCATAATCAGAGGAAATTTATCAAAGTGCTGTATTCTGCTCAAAATATCTGTTTACTTGTGATTACTTTCAAATACTTACTGAGTGAATCATCTGAAGTCAATATTTTTCTTTTTCTCTTCAGTAAATCTTCATGATCAAAAATGGGTCCCTATTAAATATTTATAATAAAATTACCATCATTTTTTGGAGCAAAGAGAACATTTTCCTATCTGGTTTCTTTAGGAGTCACTATAAGATTACTAGCTAAAGTTTTCATGGGACCAAGCCATACCATAAGACACAGACCTAGTCTGGGCTCCATAGACATGAAGCTCTAAAAAGAAAAAAGAGTAAAACCATTTTAAAGTGTACAGAGCACCTATATGCCCCAAACATGCTCAAAAGTCTACAAATGTAAGTTTAAAATAGCATACGTGCACGGACACACACACGTGTATATATAGAAAAAGGGAGAGTTTTCTCACATTAGGGAATTTCTGCACCAATAGCTCCTAGCTTTGGCACACAATTTCAGTTATCGAAAGAATGTCAAAAAAAATATACAATATTTAACTGCAGTTTTTACAATATAACTTACCAATGAATTGGAATGTCTTTGCAAATTTGGTGAGCAACGCTGCAAGGCAGGATCTCGGTAAAATTCTCCTACGCTAATTGAATTTGATTTCTTTTTCACAAGAAATGAGCCTTCACTTCCTATTTTTAAACAATAACATAGAGGCAAGTAAGAAAAGCTGACCTAATCATAAGATGATTAGGATCATAAAATGATTAGGATTAGCATAGTAGTTCAATCACAAAACATTAAACACATTTTCATGAATGGAAATTGCCCAATTCCTTTCATAACATCTTTAAAATAGAAATGATAAACTATGTCAGCTTGTCATTTTCAAATTCAACTACATTATTCTTCATCCACAAATATTTATTGAATGGCTCTCACAGACTAGACACTGAGTAAGTGCAGGATAAAGATAAGCAGGAAAAATAATCCAGGCCTCATATGAGCTCATAGTACAGCAGGAAAGAGCCAAGTAAAAAAATAGTTACAAGTGCTACAATAAATACATGCATGTTCAGGAAGCAGAGAAAGTTTATACATAAATCTGACCAATGTTATTCCTTTCTGGTTCTCTGAATTTTGCTTAGAAAATTTTTGAATCTTGTTTTAAATATTGGAATCACACTGAATTATTTAACATTCAGTAATTTTGAGTACATCTCTGTTTGAATTACATATTTTATAGTTTCATTTATGAAATGACATTAAAATAAACACAATGAGTTTAGTGGCAATATTGTTTTGAGAGAGAAGAGAATTACTTTTAAAATTATGGATTTTCAAGAAAATAAGGATCAATATTAGTCATATTTTAAGGATAAATAATGTAGAGCCATTTTTAAGAACTCATGAGATTTTAAATTCTATCACTTTTTATCTTAGAAGCATAAAGAATTAATTGTGTCAAAACAAATTATAAAATTTACAAATCCAAAGATCAATTATTTTTACGTTAGCATTTCTGATGTTTTCCTTTATTTAAAAATACTTAAAGAGAATTCTTCTTTATCCATGATGGTGTAACAAACACTGAACTTAACCTCCCCACAACAAACAACTAGAAAATTGGACAAATTTTTTTAAACAACTGGTTTCAGACATTGGGCTGCAGAGAGTACAGGACTGTGTAATCCCTGAAAGAAGGGAAACAAATTATGTGAACCTTATGATCACCCTGGCATTCTGCCTGGAGGCAATTTAAGGGCCATAGGCACAATGAGAAGGAATTTAAACAAAGCCCAATGGCTTTCCTGAGATGAGGAAATGGAGATCAGTGTTCATGGAGACTAACTTAGCTGGGAGTTCCAGGAGAGAGTCATGGAAAAAGAGCTCCAGTAATCTGCATAGGGATTTCCTATAGCTGTGCACTAGAAGAAATGTAAAAGGGAGTTCTTCAGGAGGAAGGAAATGATACTAGATGCAAACTTGGATCAATATAAGGAGTTTAAGTCATCAAAAAAAAGTATGGTATTTAATGTATGTGCACCCAATAACAGAGCTTCAAAATACACAAAGCATAAACTTATAAAATGAAAAGGAAAATTAAGATCTTGATAATTACAATCTCAACATTTTGTTCTTAAATATAACAAGTAGAGAAAAAAAAATCAGTAAAGATATAGAAGACCTGAAAAACACTATCAAACAAGTTGACCCAATTTCACCCAACAACAACCAAATACATTTTTTTAATTGCACATGAAACATTCACCAAGATAGACCACACAGTAGTCCCCAAAGCATGTCTCAATAAATGTAAAAGGACAGAAATCATCAGAGTAGGTTCTTTAACCACAGCAAAATCAAATTTGAAACCAATAAGAGAAAGCTATGTGGAAAAATGTCCAAGTATTTGGAAAATAAACAACACTCTTCTAAATAACTCATGAGTCAAAAAATCACAAAGGAAACTAGAAAATTTCAAAAATGAATGTAAACAGAATATATAAAAGTTGTGGGATGCAGCTAAAATGGTGCTCAGAAGGATCTGCATGGTCTTAAATGTTTATATTATAAAATTAGAAAGCTCTAAAAATCAGTGTTCTAAGCTTCCATGTTAAGAATCTATAAAATAAGAGTCAAAATCTAAATAAGTAAAAAAAAAAAGAAAAAGAAAGAAAAGAAAAAGCAAAAATCAATGAAAAATAAAATGGACAATCAATACAGAAAGTCAATGAAACAAAAACCTGATTCTTTGAAAAGATCGATAAAATTGATAAACCTTGAGCTAGACTGAAGAAGGAAAAAAGGAAAGACAAAAAATATCAGTGTCAAGAATTAAAGATCAGATATCACTAATGATCTTATAAACATTAACAGGACAATAATAGAATTATTATAAATAACAATAAACAATAAATTTGGCAACTTATGTAAAGTGGACAAATTCCTTGAACATTTCAAATTACAAAAACTGACAAAAGAAGTAACAGAAAAATCAAAAGAACCATAAATTTATTAAAGTTATTATATTTATAATTAAAAAGCCTCCCCCCCCCACCGAAAAGTACTCCTAACCTACAAGGCTTTACTCATGAATCCTATTAAACATTTAAGACCTCTCCTACACAAATTCTTTCAGAAAACAGTGGAGTCAGGAGCACTTTCCAATTCATTTCACGAGGCTAGCATACTCTCATAGTTACAACAAAACAAAACTACAGACCAATATCCCTCATAGATGCAATATCCTTAACAAAATTTTAGAAAATCAAATCAAATAATATATTAAAAGGATAATACACCAATAATCCAGTAAGATTTACCCAGAAAAGCAGTTTGGTTTAACATTAGAAAATCAATCAATGTAATTAACTAAATAACAGATAAAGGGAGAAAATATGCCCATTTCAACAGATGCAGAAAGCATTTTCCAACACCCATTATGAATAAAAGTCTCAGCAAATAATTACTAGAAACAAGTTTCCTAAACCTGATGAAGGATATCTATTAAAAAAAGAAAAAAAAAAACTACATATAACATCATACTTAATGATGAGAGACTGAATGCTTTCCTCCTAAGTTTGGAAGCCAGGGAACAATGCCTACTTTTACTACTTCTATTCAACACAGTACTGGAGGTCCTAGCCAGTGTAATAAGACACTAAAAAGAAGAAGAAAAAAAAAAAGATATACAGGTTAAAAGGAAGAAGTAAATCCGTCTTTATTAGCAAATGGCATTATTGTGAACGTAGAAAAATATGTGGAGTCAACAAAAGCTGTTAGAACTCATGAGTTTTGCAAAGCCCACAGGATATATTAACATACAAAGAAATCAACTGCATTTCTATAAACCAGCAGTGAATGAACTACTGGAAATTGGAATTCAAAAACAATGCTATTTACAATAGCATCAAAAACATGCAATACAAAACATTGGTGGGAGAAATTTGAATGACAAATACACGGAAATAAATACTACATTTATATGTCAGAAGACTCATTATTAAGACACCAGTTCCCTCAAATTTATTTCTAGATTTAATCTAAAGAAATTTTTATTTATATGTTAATTCTTTATTATATAACAATAATACATTATTTATACATTAATTCTATATTAAATGTATATAGAGATTTAATTCTAATAAAAAATCCCAGCATAAAATTAATTAGTTGATTCAAAATGTATATGGAAATGCAAACAACCTAGTATAATAAGAAAAATTTTGAAAAAGAACACCACCAGAGAACTTATACTACCAGATTTCATTAAGCTAAAGTAATCAAGACAGTATGGCATTGGCATAAGGATAAAGATTTAAATCAATAGCACAGAGTAAAATCCCACTCCTAAGCATATACCTGGAGAAAACCATAATTTGAAAAGATACATGCACCCCAATGTTCACTGCAGCACTACTTACAATAGCCAGGACATGGAAGCAACCTAAATGTCCATCAACAGAGGAATGGATAAAGAAGATGTGGTACACATATACAATGGAATATTACTCAGCCTTAAAAAAAAAGAACAAAATAATGCCATTTGCAGCAACATGGATGAACCTAGAGATTGTTGTACTGAGTAAAATAAGTCAGACACAGAAAGCCAAATATCATATTATGATATCACTTATATGTGGAATCTAAAAAAAAGGGTACAAATGAACTTATTTACAAAACAGAAGTAGAGTCACAGATGTAGAAAACAAACTTATGGTTACCAGGGGATAAGGAGGGGAGGGACAAATTGGGAGACTGGGATTGACATATACACAGTACTATATATAAAATAGACAGCTAAAAAGAACCTACTGTATAGCACAGGTATGTCTACTTAATACTCTGTAATGGCCTATATGGGAAAAGAATCTATAAAAAGAGTGGATATATGTATATGTATAACTGATTCACCTTGCTGTACACCTGAAACTAACACAACATTGTAAATCAACTATACTCCAATAAAATTTTTTTTTAATTTTTTTAAAAAAGAATGCAGAAATAGAAGCACACCTATATGGTCAGTTAAATAGGATAAACATGCCATTACTTCAATGAGGAAATATAGTATATTCAACAGTGATGTTAAAACAACTGGATATCTATGTGGAAAAAAAAAAAAATGTCAATTCTTCACTGACACTATATACCAAAATTAAAATGGATTACAGACCTAAATGTAAAAGCTAAGAATTTAACACTTCTATGAGAAAACATAGGAGAAAATATTCACAAATTTGAGATAGGAAAAGATTTCTTAAATGGGATAGAAAAAGCACAAACTAGAAAAGAAAAAACTGAAACACTGCACTTTTCAAAATTTAAGACCTCTGCTCTTTGAAAAATAACATTAATAAATGAAAAAACAAGCTATAAATGAAAGAAAATATTTGTAATTCATATATCTGTCAAAGGACTTCTACTTACAATATAGAAAGAACTCTTAAAATAACATGAGACAACAACACAATTAAAAGTTAGCAAAGATCTAAACAGACACTTTGCCAAGAAAATATCAATATATGAATGGCCAATAAGAACATGAAAATATTCTCAATATCAATAGTTTTCAGTAAATGAAAATTGAACCAAATAAGCTAGGACTACAGCCTCACTAGAATGGCTAAAATTAAACTGACTTACGATACTAAGTGATATAGTGTAATGAGGATTCAGAGCAACTAGAATTTTCATACATTGCTGGTGGGAGTATAATATGGTATAACCACTTCAGAAAAAAGCCAGACATAAAAAAGGACATACTGTATCCTATTTATATGAAACTTGAGAAAATACTAATTTAATCTATTGTGACAGAAAGCAAATCAGCGGTTGCCAAGGGACAAGGTGGGGGGGGGGGACGTTTTTTTGTAAAGAGGCATATAAAGGGACTTTTTTGGATGATAGAAACATTGCATAACTTAACAGTGGTGATGATTACATGGATGAATAAATGAAAACATATACTTAAAATGGGTATATTAGTATATCTCAATAAAGTTGGGGGTTTTTTTGTTTATTTATTTATTTATTTATTTTTGGCTGCATTGGGTCTTCATTCCTGCGTGTGGGCTTTCTCTAGTTGTGGCAAGCGGGGGCTACTCTTGGTTGCAGTGCGCAGGCTTCTCATTGCGGTGGCTTCTCTTATTGCAGAGCACAGGCTCTAGCTGCGTGGGCTTCAGTAGTTGTGGCACATGGGACCAGTAGTTATGGCTCGCAGGCTCTAGAGCGCAGGCTCAGTAGTTGTGGCGCACGGGCTTGGTTGCTCTGCGGCACGTGGGATCTTCCTGGACCAGGGCTCGAACCCATGTCCCCTGCATTGGCAGGCGGATTCTTAACCACTGCACCACCAGGGAAGTCCCAATAAAGTTGGTTTTAAAAAATGCTTGGACTTGAGACATGAGATTTTGGAATAACCCTTATTTTTGCCCTCTCAAATGTCTTTATCACCCAAAGTTTTCAATCATACTATTTTAATAAAAAAGCACCTCACCCCATTTTTACCAAACTGTATTATGTTAAGTGTCAGCCTTAATCACTGCCATTAATATCCTGCCATGTTAATTTTTTGTTATTTCAGGAGTTATTAAAATATTATTTTTAACTCTAAATAAAGATAAAAAAATATTTTTTATTAAGCACTTCTATTTGCAAGCACTCTCCCAGACCACTTTACATACATTTTTCCAAATTCCTATAAATAATCCTGGAAGTTTAGCAACACTGCCTTTAATAAGGATAAGGGGCTTACACAAACCACAAAAAGTATCTGGTCAATGATGGAATAGGGAATCCAATTCCAGTCTGAGTCAGTGTTTTCACTGCAATAGCCACCACTCATGATTATGGGCAGTATGATAACACTAAAAGTGTAGACATACATTTTCTTCATTGCCTTAAGTAGCAGTTAAGTAATACTAAGCATTACCTATTTCCACTAATGAATACAGTTTCCTCAAGATTTTCAAATGAAGTAAATCAGATTTTTGTCCCATTCTATCTACTGTTTCATGCCAGAGGGTAAGTGTTTAAAACATAACAGACTCTATTGTTTAGTAATAATTACCTTCACTATCCAGGTCATCACTTTGAGCAAACACGTTGTCAACATAAGACTCGGGAATGAAGGTCCATTCATCAAATTTATCAAGTATTTCTTCAGAAAAATTCCCACTGCTGCCTGAGGCTGTTCCTTCTTCCACAGCACTTTTCATCTGATATCTGAGCACCATTCTCGCTAGGGTGGATCCTATATCTAAAAATAAAAAGATATACCAGCAACAACTTTTTTTTTCAACATCTTTATTGGAGTATAATTGCTTTACAATGTTGTGTTAGTCTCTTCTTTATAACAAAGTGAATCAGCTATATATATACATACATCCCCATATCTCCTCCCTCTTGTGTCTCCTTCCCACCCTCCCTATCCCACCCCTCTAAGTGGTCACAAAGCACCGAGCTGATCTCCCTGTGCTATGCGGCTGCTTCCCACCAGCCATCCATTCTACACTGGGTAGTGTATATATGTCCATGCCATTCTCTCACTTCGTCCCAGCTTACCATTCCCCCTCCTCGTGTCCTCAAGTCCACTCTCTATGTCTGTGTCTTTATTCCTGTCCTGCCCCTAGGTTCTTCAGAACCTTATTTTTTTTAGATTCCATATATATGTGTTAGCATACAGTATTTGTTTTTCTCTTTCTGACTTACTTCACTCTGTATGACAGACTCTAGGTCCATCCACCTCACTACAAATAACTCAATTTCGTTTCTTTTTATGGCTGAGTAATATCCCATTGTATATATGTGCCACATCTTCTTTATCCATTTATCTTCTTTATCAATGGACACTTAGGTTGCTTCCATGTCCTGGCTATTGTAAATAGTGCTGCAATGAACACTGTGGTACATGACTCTTTTTGAATTATGGTTCTCTCTGGGTATATGCCCAGTAGTGGGAATGCTGGGTCGTATGGTAGTTCTATCTTTAGAAATCAGTAATTATACAAGCATAAACATATATCATACCAAAGTTCCTTATATAGTCTCCTACTTCTAAGGGAATTTTTTATTCTTACTTCAAAGTCACTTTGCAATCATGATACTGTATAAAGTAGCAGGCAATGAACTTAAATTTTTTAAAAATCATAAAAATTTACACAAAGCTTTGGTGTTGGTGACAAAACTGAACCTTTATGAAACACTTGATCCAGAAAAAGGTCTGGGCCTTGAAGCCAGACAGGCCTGTGCTCAAGTCACTTGCAAGCTATACAAGCTCCCTGAGTGTCAGTGTCCTCACTTGGGAAGTGAAGACAACAACATACACAGCACAGGATTATGGAAAATATTAAAGAATATGATGCATGTGAAGTTTTTAGCAAAATACTTAGAACACAGAAGATAATAAATGATATTCTTATTTTTATAAACTATTTGCTGAGTGATTCATTCTATTAGGAAATTTGATGAAATTCCAAAATTCTTAACATCCTTCTTGCTATTTTACTGCATTTTATATTATGCTCTACATTGAAGAAATAAGTTGGCAGAGTTCTCATTGTCCTACATATATCCTGGAAAATTTCTTAAAATATTACTCTCATAACTCACATTACAACATGTGTGCGTAACTCAAATAGTACCTGGAAAATGTTTTAAAGCTTTGAATTCAAAATGTTCTTTACTCAGACCAGTTGTCAAAAAACTTATGGCTATGCCCTCCAATCTATTAAATGACATTATATTTTTTAAATTAGGTAAGACTTGTCAACACTTGTAAAAAACTTCATACAGAAACAAAAGAATACCCTGAATGTATATCTCTCTTCATACCTCTCCAAAGGCCCACAATTCCTCTCCATCAAATATCAAAGATTAAAGTAAGCAGGTTGTTGGCATGAGACCAATTGAAGTGATAAAACATGGACTCTAATCATATTTCATTAGTTTCCAAGGTCCCCAAAGGCAACCAGGGAACCCATTTCTGGATTTTTTTTCCCAACATGGTCTTTTCACATTCGAACACTTATGACTACCATATCCCAATTGTCTTTTCACCAATACTAGTATACTAAAAACACTGTTCTCTAACAGTGTTTTTTCCCTTAAGAATGCATTCTAGGGACTTCCCTGGTGGCACAGTGGTTAAGAATCCTCCTGCCAATGCAGGGGACACAGGTTCGAGCCCTGTTCCGGAAAGATCCCACATGCCGCAGAACAACTAAGCCCGTGTGCCACAACTACTGAGCCTGTGCTCTAGAGCCCAGGAGCCACAACTGCTGAGCCTGCATGCCACAAACTACTGAACCTGAGCACCTACAGCCTGTGCTCCACAACAAGAGAAGCCAACCGCAGTGAGAAGCCCACACACCGCAATGAAGAGTAGCCCCGACTCGCTACAACTAGAGAAAGCCCGTGCACAGCAACAAAGACCCAACACAGCCAAAAATAAATAAATTTATTAAAAAAAAAAAAGAAAGAATGCATTCTATATCTGGACATTTGGATTTGCTAGATGTTTTTCTCCCAATGAATGCAAAGCATTCCACTGCATGAACATACCATAATTAATTTGAATAGTTCATTTTGGGGAATACTTAGGTTTTTCCCTAATTTTCTGTTATTATGAATAATATTTTAATGTGCATCCTTGAACATAATTTTTGTGCACATTAAGAATGCCTGTATCATGGATCCCTATCAGCATATTCTTGGGTCAAAAAAGTATGGGTGTACATTTAAAGTATTAATGGATATTGCCAAATTTTCCTCAAAAGAGGACAATTTGAATTCATATCTATAATGTGTGAAGTACCTGTTTCCACATATGCTTATCAACATAATTTCTTACCGAATTTTATATTTGCCTATACTATATTTAATGAGCACTTACTATGTGAAAAGCACTAGTATAGATGCTAATGGTAACTGTCATCAATGTACTTAATGTATACAAGATCTATATTAACTTGAAAATATATCCTTAAGTGAAATGCGAAGTATACTAACTTGAAAATGCAAAGTATATATGTGTTTATGTTTCCATGCACATATTTTAATTCATATGTAAGCATACAAAAAGTCTAGGGAAAAAATCTACATTGATTACCTATAAGTGAAAAAATAAGTTGTTATTTTCTTCCTTAAGATTCTTATGTTTTTCTATTTGTAAATGCACATAGATTATTTTTATAATAAAAAATAAAATATGTAACAAAGAAAAGAAACCTGACAGAAAGATCCCACTGTTTTGCTCTATCTTTATAAAATATGTATTTGCTGGCTCATAAAGAACTTAAATATAATGTCAGTTTCAAGCATTTCTTGACAAAAAAAAAAAGATATCCAAGCCTTTACAATATTTTTGGCTTAAGGTGAACCAAACTGGAATGGAAACTAACTAAAAGATTAGTGATTTTTAAAAATATTACTAAAATTAAGACTTGTACAGACTTTTCCTGTTAATCCTTACTTGTCTCTTTTCTTAAATTAGATGTCTTATCTGGAAATAGAGGACCAAGCCAAGAAGGTTCAATTTTTCCCATACAAAATCCTCCAAGGCAGATGCTATTATTGGCCAGATCCAGGGCAAGCCTCTTTAAGAGTAAGCTGATGATTTGGCTGTCGCCTTTCCCAATGCTGATTGTTAGAGCTTTCCGTACATCCTGCTCACAGGATCCACTATTCAGTAACAGTTCTACCAGTTTGGGACTGCTCGCTTTCTCACATACCTATTAAAGAAAAAGAGAAGGTAAGCATATTAAAAACCTGTCATTTTTCCTTTTAAGAGACTGATAATCAAACTTGGAGTGATTTTTCCCTACATCCGTAAATTTAGAATGAAACAAAATAAGGCAAAACTCATCCTTGAAATAGATTAGGAAAATAAAATAAGATTAGCACCACAAATATCAGAGCAGCATAAATCAAATAAATCTGCCACATGAGAGTCAGTTACCATGAAAAAGGCAACATGATATGAAATAAAACTCATAGGCTTGAAGTCAGAATACCTGAGGCTCCAACAATTTACACGTTTCTCATACTTTTGGACTTCTGTTTGCTCATTGGAAGATATCTGGGAAACCAGTACCTTAACACAGTAAATGCTACTGCCCTGCCTTCATTTGTGACATAGAATAACTAAGTGTGAGTATAAATATTATAAAATTTGCTAATGCCACATGCAAAGGACAGTCATCATTTACTTCTGGTTTTCCAGGACAAGAATTTTAATTTCCACAAAAACATGTCTTGTCTCTCAGTTTCCTACCTTCCCCTGAATGTTAAGTTTTCAGAGCATGTCCTCAAGGTGGGTTAGCATGCTAGCTGCTACAAAAACTAGAGTGACCATAGTAAGCAGAGAGAAGCCTTAGCAACCTGCAGCATAGCACACTGGTCCAACCCAGCAACAGCTTCTGAAAGGCAATGGAATGTGATGTTATCAACTAGAAGAACAAAGTCATAGATAATATAAATATTATACGCCAGGTACTGTGCTAACTTCTGTAAACACATGACCTCCAATCCTTATTTTTTAAAAACCTATGCCGTAAAAATTATTACCCCCATTTTATAGATGAATATTTAGGAAAAATATGTGATTTGTCCAAACCCTTAGAGCTAGTCAATAAGAGACTTGGATTTGAAATCAAATCTGCTGGCTCCAAAGCCTGTGCTCCTTTCATGACCCAATATTAGGGATTAAAAAATAAAAGGAAAGAAGACCCTAAGATTCAGGGTACCAGGTCGGTGGAACAAGATGGTTGGGGAAAATTCCTGAATTCTTCAGAATTAAAGTGTGTCCAAGAGGTTTGAGGGGACAGTCCTGTGGTGTGATGGCACCAACTTAATGCCCACCAGTCTCCAGGATCACCCACCTTCAACCCATTCTCCCCAGAGCCACTATAGTACTTTTCTAGTCTGGATATGATCAGGTCATTATCCTATTTTAAAATCTTCTAAAACCTTTCTGCTCCAGGACATTCCCCCAAATACGACATGAAGTTTTGCAAACCTCATTACCTTCATTTATGCAATTTCTCTTGCCTCAAATATCTAATTCTGCTCTTCAGCCAGTAAAAAGTTGTTCATTCTTGAAGGAATAGTTTTAAACTCTCTTGCACATTAAGTCCTTGCTATCAACTTCCCAGGCTACACACACCCTTCCTCCTCCAGATGCCCATCCCATTTTGTTTAACATAGCACTAGGCACACTGAACTAGACATGCTTATCTGTTTTATAACTAGAATGAAAGGCATGGATGCTACTGCAATTCAATTTGTACCTCTGTACCCTAGCACAATGCCTAAGGAATATATTTAATTTAGCAAATTACTAAAATCCTTTAAGGGCCCACAGGAAATTTTAAAGGAAGGAAGGAAGGGAGGGAGGGAGGGAGGGAGGGAGGAAGGAAGGGAGGAAGGGAGGAAGGGAGGGGCCAAAAAACTCATTTCTTCTCTTGGAGACCAGCAATCTTTTACCTCTAAATTATGGCATTTACTGCCTACCTTGTATTAAGGTGATTTATGTTTTATCCTCCCCCATCTCCCAATAGACACTTTGAAACAGGAAACTCCTTTTCTATTCTTTACTGACTATCTAGCACTGTGCTTTCCACAGAGAAGATGCTCAATACATTTTATAGCAGAATTTTCCTCGGGGGACCCAAGCTATCCAAGCTGATTTCAGGGATATGGTGCCATGAAGAGATAAATATATAAGAAACAGTATCAGACAAAAGAAATAAAATTATGAAAGTAATTCCAACTTCATGAGAAAGAAAAAAAATACTGCTCAGATACACACAGTTTTGTATTTTAATAATGAGGATAATTCAAATATAATCAAACTGTAATTTACTATCCTTTGCTATCTTGTCTCTCATATTCTAATTTATAAATAATTCAGCCCACAATCATATCCTAATATTTCAAACCAGCATTCAGGAATGAATGTACAACCCCCTCCCCCCACCACCACTATCATGAATCTGTTATGTAAACAAAAGATTAAAGCAGGCAGATTTTCCACTACTTACCTGTAGAGTGTCCTCAGGCAAGTTACTTAACCTTTCTGAGCCTCAATTCCTCTCCTGCATAATAGGATAATACTAGGGCTTATTCTTAAGGTTGTTGTGAGGAGTTTATTAAGTAAAGGGCTCAGAGCAGGGCCCAGGTGATAATGAACACCACAGAAGCGTCTGCTATTATATTTATTCACAATTCATTATACTTGCTCTTCCCACCATGACTTGATGAGTCATCTTCAGGTCTCTATTCATGCATTTTCACACCCAATATTAATCCTCCATATTCTTCTCTACCAATCATGTACATTACGTTATTATTACATTCACCTCAGAAAACCTAACAAGATTAACTCTGTCCTTGCTCTGAATAGTTCTTAATTATGCAGCATTGGTGCATGAATAGTCTTGATTATGTTACTTTGCACTGGTACAAAATAAGGTATGTTCAATCGATCTACCCACAATATTTAATCAACATTTATTATTTGTTAGATACAAATAATCTCTGACAACTAGGATAAATTCTTTACATTTAATACACCCATGGATGTAAAGATCTGATTTTAAGAAGAAAAGATATAAATAAGTACATTAAGTCCAAAAGAACTTGGGAAGAAGAATAAGGTAAAAAGCCTTTTGTATAGAAATATTTGGATAAATTGAGAGAAAAGTAGAAAGCACTCCCTGTGGGGAATGTAGAGTAATTGCACTCAAGTGATTTTAGCTATGTTGTTTCCCTAGGAAAAATCTGAAGGGGAAGTTTCTTTTCAATCCAAGTAACATTAACTCAACGATCTCAAGATCACACAAAAGATACACAATAAAAACATACTAAATTATTGAGGAAAATAATTTAATTATCTTTAATAACAGAGAAGCAACTATTTTTAATGTTGCTTGCTTAAATGAAATATGACTAATTTAAATAATTTGATTATGTATTTGGTTTTAATGCATAAATTAATTGTGCATGAAAATGAGTTACAGGTTCAGTTTCTCTTTAGGTAGATTGCTAATTAGTACTAACTTAATCTTACAGTTGACAAATTGATACGAATCCATAGGTGACTGGGAAATTAAATAAAGTAAGGCTTTAAAAGTAAATTATTGGAAAACATAGCACTCTGCTGGTTATTTAATAATGTATATTAAATCACTACATAATTGCTTTGTTGGAAATATTAAGTATCCAGAAAACATATGTAGTGCTTCCCGAATGCTATTAAAAATGCTAAAATTCATAGAATGAAGACAAACTTGAAATAACATGTAATGCACTCTGATAAATATGTACCGAATTCATACTGTATGTAAAGCAGTGAGTTAGATATTCTGAATGATACATAGATGAACCTTGTACATCTCTACCTTCACATAACTCACAAAATATAAAGAGGTGTACATAAACTGTCACGGACTTACACAAGAAGTAAATCTTTATTTTGTATGGAGGTCTGGGAGTGTGGGGAGGGCTTTATTGAGGACAAGGAATTTGGGTTAGATTTTGAAGGCAAAGCAGAAGAATTAGATAGATGTGTTTGCACAGTGCATGAGGGAAGGGAGAGAAGGGAAGCAGGCCCAGTGCCACACAACTGCAGGGTGGCCCACAGCAGGGTTGTCAATGTGTACAGCATTCCAAAGTGTGCAGTACACAGCCTACAGGGCCACATGTGGTAGCCCTGAGGGGAGAATTTTCTAGTGAGAGAAACTGAAAACAGAGAGAAAATAGCTGAAAGATGATCAAAACAAGATAAAACCATGTGTTGTATGGTGTGTGGCTGGAGAACGATTTGCACAGAGTTGCATAGTAGGAGACACATTTGAAAAGTTATTTATCAACTTAACAAGCTAGGTAGAAAAGTAAAATGAATGATTAGATAATAACACCTAAGGGACCCTATTACCTCTGAAATTCTGTGAATCTAAACTCCTACAAATCACAAGCAATTGTTCAATAAACTGGTAAATTCTGTAGTGAAGAATAATAGGATGTAGATAAGGGCTATACAATGGCAGAGTCAAATTACAGAAAAAAAGACAAAAATGAGTCCTTGAATATTTACCTGACAAATTAAAGAAGCTGCTTCTTTTGCTCGATTGGCATCCGCTCCCAACAGAAGCAAGCATTCAACCATGATGCTGTTATTCTGATCACATGCTCTCTCTAGCATCACACTTTTTAACTCATCATCCATAGCCAATTTTGCAAAGCACTTGCAACAAAGATTTAGAAACTAAAAAGAATGGAAGTGAGGATTAGAGTCAGCTAAATGTGTAACAGTTAGAATACAGGTGAAAAACATTGTACCTGTTGATCCTTTTGCTCCGTGATGTTGGAGGACAACTGATGGAATATTACTGAATCAAAGGAATGATGCACCAGCAGCTTGGAAAAAGACACTGACAATTCCAGTACTGTCAAGATTGCCTGAAATCCCTGAAAGTGTGATCAAAAATAATAACAAAGCAATTGTGGACAAAAAAGAATAAATAAATAATGTGAAAGAGAGACTGTATATGGTACTTAAAACCTTGGATGTTCACTTAGCTAAGTAGATGTATTTATTAGATTTGTACTTTAAAGCTATAAACCTTGAAACAATGAAACAAATACATCTTGCTCTCTCGTTACTAAGAAATAAGCAGGTGCACAGAGAATAAGATGCTAGTTAACAAACTATCATCTAGCAAAGCAGGAAAAATACCTAATACACCAAAATCTGCCTTTTAAAGATTCCCTGCCTGAAGCCATACCTACAGGTTGAAAGCCAGATATTAATCAGGATTAGAATAGCAGAGTCAGCAGTGCCACAAATCCAAATAGACCAGTGATGTGAATTGCTTATTACAAGATTGCAGATCAGGTTCTCTAAATAGCTTAGCATTTCCCCTAACATTTTTGTGCTATCTTCTGAAATTTTAACCTCAGACAAATGTGAGTTCCTAGATTTTATTCACATTGAGTGCATCTGAGAGAAGCTCTAAAGACACTCTGAGATTTACATCCTTGTAGCAAATCATTTATAAAGAACTGATCAGTACACCATTACTTTTTAGAACCACCCCAAGAGTTGTGAACTTCTGACTTGACTATTATATAGCTTGGGTAAACTCACCAAATATCAACTTAACTTTAAAAATTTTTATCTTTCTAGTATATATTAATGAAATCATCTAAATGTTAAAATTATTATTTTGAGCTCTTAAGATGCTGAGTTTCTACAAATGCTTCCTAACAGTTGACAGGAGAAATAGTATTAATCTATGCAGGTCTGAGCGGCATGTGGTCCACTAACCTCTAGAGCAGAGGTCCTTGCAAACTCAAATGAATGCAATAGCAAAGCAGGTAATGCAAATACATAGAAGGCACATAATTCAAGTTAAAAACTTATAAACACTGAACTGGCCAAATAAAATATGTTGACAAGCCAAATTTAGCCCACTGGTCAATAGTTTACAACCTCTACTATAAAAATCCTAAAATTTATGCTTAGATGAATAAATACTGACTGACAGCTTCATACCTGCACAAAATAATTTCCTCTCCCTAGGATTACTTACAATCAATTCTGCCTTGGCTTTAATCAGCCTAGGTTGAGGCACATTACAAAAAGCAGATTTATAAAAGACATTTTGGTTCTAAAACACATTTTTGGTTGTGTGTTCAGCACTTTATAATTTAAAATCTTACATGCATTATCACATTTACTAATAATGTCTGTGCAAAGATTAGAGCTTAGACATTTCCACTCCTGGTGAAGGCTGCCATTTATGAAAATATTTGGTTTATGAAAGTTGTAAACTCCATTACTAAAAAACCACAACCAAGGCAGAAACTCTTAAGGAAACTATTTGTTTTGCTAACATTAAAAGAAAAACACTCTGAAACAATTTACTTCTTAATCTCCCCTAAATTAATCTTAAACCAGTATCTTGGATTCCTTACAGACAGTTAATATAGATCCCATTTTAAATTTTGCTTGATGGAAAATGTTTAAAATATTGTTTCACTGCAAGAAAAAAAATCAAGGGGCAAAATTACTAGGTAAGCAGATAACAATAAAACACAGAGAATGACAAACTTCAGAATAATTATAACTTTTACTTATCTAAAATCTAAGCAAATAAAGCTCAGCTAGCTGAAATTTCTTTAGCACATTCTGTGCTCTTTCATGGAAAAGATAAATGACAAATAAACATACTAATTTTAGAGATTTAGTAATGAAACAGGATATTTTGAGATTCAATCCAATTCTCTTCATCTACTATAATTAAAATACTACAAAATGATAAAAATGGTTTTCAATTAACTAGAATATACCCATTAACGCAAAGTGGGAGATACACCAGCTGCTCTGAAAGAGAAATCTGTACAAGATCGCAATTCCCTTCAAGATAAGGCACATACTTTCATCTGTATTTCACCAATATCCTTAAATCGTTGTAGGCTGGAAATCAGAATTTTTGCCAGCAGATGCCCAGTGCCTGTGCATAAATTCTTCTTTGTAATCAAACATCCTATAAGACTTAAACCCAGACACTGAATTTCTAAAAAAAAAAGAAAAAAGAAACAAAATTTATTGTTTTAAATCTCAAAACTGAAGAAAAAATTTAAACATGTCCAACCAACAGCTAAAGGCCTATAAAAATCTAAATCCTGAGTTCAATTGTACCAACCTTGGTCATCTGGATACATCTGCAGTGTGTGAAGCACCGAATCAATAGCATCTTCCAGGGATAACACCTCTAATGCATCAGGAAAATGCGCTATAGAAGAAATGACTTTTAATCCACATTTCTGAATCCCAGGATTTCCAATGAACTAAAGTCAAAAAGAAAATTAAGAATATTTGCTGTTAAAAAATGAATTCTAATACTTACCTTAGTTAAAGCCAGCTATAGACTGACAAAATATAAACTAAGTTGTCTAAATAAAATTACTATCCTTGATTCTGCCTTATATCATGAATTACTTTTATTTATTATTAAGAATAACAGCTAACATTTTAATGCTCATTAAGTACCTGTTCTGTGCCAGGCACTATACTAAATACTTTTACATGCTCTCCTTTCCAGGGCATTCTTATTAAACACACACTAACATGATCCCCATTAAAAGATGAGTTCACTGAGGGTTAGCGGGGTGGAGTAGCTATTCCTAAATTCTCACAGACTGTACACTACTGGGAAGATACCAAATCAAGGACATCTGCTCCCACAGCCTAAATTCTTAACCAGAAAAATCAGTGCTGTCTCTCACCATAGAAAATACTAATTGAAAATTTACTCTTTACGTGCTTTACACGCCATATCTCATCTGTTCCCCCTCAACAGCTTCATCCAACAGGTTCACTAGACTTTAAAGATGCAGGGACAAGAGCTCAAGTCACACAGCTAACACATGTCAGGCCTAGCACTTGAATATAAGTGTGTCTGCCTTAAAAGTACAGAATCTTAATCACTATCTCTTCCAAACTTTTCATCTCAATTCCTCCAGAGTTTGACATTATTTGACAGGTATTCTAATAGAGGCCACTTCTTTTCCCAGGCCATCCTTCTCACTGACTGAGAAGAAAACAGGCAACAACACACTTTCCAACCATGTGACAATCACAATCACACTTCCCCTCTTTTGACGTCTGTGACATATACCTAACTCTTACAGTCTGCTTTTCCATGGTGCTCTTTAAACTTCAACTATGATATGAATGCCCACCTAATAGTTTTCCTTTCAAAAATTACAATGCTATCTTTCTGAGGACTTTTGCTTTCACAGACACTAGTTTCATGGTTATCTTCACTCCAAATCTCTGATTGACCCCACCACACGTTCAACTATAGAGCTGAAATAGCTTCTAGCCAGACCTCAAATTCTGATGTAGTCTCCTCAACCAAAACCTCCTACCTTCCAGCCTTTCTCACTTCCATACTGTCAATGAACAGATTTTCATTCATTTCCCAATCTAGTCCCTCAATACCTCTCAAGTGTCCTTACTCAGCATTTTTCTTTGTATCGGTTATGGGGAGAAGCATCATTTTCTCATCCTGTGTCCTTCTCCTCCACCCCGTAACTGCTCACCTTCGACATCATTTCCTCTATCATTTCAACAAGACACTCATATCGTTGCCTCCCTTGGCATTTTTTCCCATCATTATTTCCGTCTTACCAACTCCTTGAGCAGTAAAAATATATCAGCTTTGGAGCCAATTAAATTTGAGTTTAAATTGTCTGATCACTCAATAGTTCCATGAATCTGAGGACCATTAACAATGAATGAAATAACATTTCCTGAGAAGTGGTATTTACTCAGAAGGTATTATTCAAGAAACATAAAGAAATTCAAAGTGGTGCAAAGTGAAGCTGGAGGGATGGCTCAGTGTCTGTCTCGACTTCTTCACCTCTGAAATGACTTAATTATGCAGTGTTGTTAGGAGTGACATGAGATAACTCATCATCCATGCAATAAACATTGAGTGATGGCACAGTTCGGGCCTTGGGCTGAACACTCTTCTCGAAAGTGAAAGCCTTCTCACTGGGAGAGAGTATCCCTAACTTGGTCTTCCATGCCATCGAGCTACCACTTTTCCTTCATTTCTAAACTTATTAATAGAAAAGCCTACACCCACGACCCCCACATTCTTCCCACCTCTTAATTTCACATAATCAGACTTCTGTCCTAACCACTCCAAATTAAAACCATTCAAAGAAACAAGTCCTTTAACAACTGAATTGCTGCTTTTTCCTCCCTTGATTTCCATGACACAGTAATCCACCCCCCCACCCCCACCCCGGCAATTATTCTCAAACTTTAAAACCATTCATTTACCCATCTCCTTCACAATCACTTCTTTCAACTCCAGACTTTATCCAAAGAACTTTTCTTAAAACTCTTCTATTCATGGATGGAATTTCACACACTATCATGGCTTCAAGTCACCATAACAACAATAGCAACAACCATAAGGATAATGCCAAAACCTAAGCAGCATTTGCTATGTGCCAGACTTTCTTTTAAGCACTTCATATATATTAACTCATTTAATCCTCACAACAACCCTATGATGTAGACACACAATTATTCTCCCTATGTTACTGATGAAAAAAAAACTGAGACACAGAAACCTTTGAGCAGGTAACTCAAAGCACAAGTTTGAACTCTCTTAAGCTCTAAGCCCATGTTTCTCTTTGCTTGACACCAGTATCTTAAACTCAGATGTTCAAAGTTAAAAATTCATCACCTTCTCAAAAAAAAGAAAAAAGAAAACTCAGACTGTCATTCTGAACTTTGTTTTAATAGTACCATCATTTCTGCCTCCTAGGCAGGGCCAGCTTCCGGGGTGCACACATGTGCAGTAGCACAGTCTCTGTGCTCAGAAGGGCCTCACTCCTGGTTTAATGCTCTGTGGCTACCACCTTGAAATACTTAATAATTTTTAAACAAGAGGTCCTGCATTTTCATCTGTTACTGGGCCCCACAAGTTATGTAGCTGGTCCTGCTCTTAAGCTCAAAATGCATCCATAGGCTTATTTTTATGCTAAAGTTAAGTCAAACTGATATTTATAAAGTACCTGTTCTTGTCTTAATACCATCACCTCTAACAAGTTTCTACTCAACTATTGGTTCTGCTACCCTGAGCTCCCCTAATCTCTATTTCAGGTGCAGTTCGATGATGACAAATGACTAGCAACAGGAAATCTGTGATTTGTCTATGCAGAACGAGAATGCAGAGTATCACATTATTACATGTGATGGAGTTCAAATAAACTATTTGATGATTTTAAATAGTGGTGTCTGATTTTTGACAGTTTCATAAATTAGAAAAAAAAAAATATATATATATATACACACACATATATATGTTATTTACAAGCTTACAATGGACTTTCTTTCACTTATCAAATGGTCTATCTTGAAAATAATGATTTATTGCATTGTTGTTCAAATGGGGATTGAAATTAATTTACTAGCAAGTGTTGTCCACATGAAATTTTTGAAAGTACCAATGGTGGACAGCTACAAACATTGATTAGAAACATCCTATTACCTATGCTTCACAATTTTCCAAATTTTTTCAAAGAATACAAATGGTTTTGCTAATGAGTGAGCTAGCCAGCTCAAGGGGAAAATGCCCACACCAGTCTCTTTCCTGTCAGCTAAGTCAATTGCAACTCAGAAAATCTTTCCAGAAAAAAAATTAACTGAATGTACAGCTAGAAAGAAGACACCATAGTACATGACTAACACTAAGATATATCCTAATAAAGTAGATTTCAAGAAAAAGAATCCTTTGGGGTCCCAGGTAAAAATATCAAACCCTTTAAAAATGAGGAAAGGGCTTCCCTGGTGGTGCAGTGGTTGAGAATCTGCCTGCCAATGCAGGGGACACGGGTTCGAGCCCTGGTCTGGGAAGATCCCACATGCCGCGGAGCAACTGGGCCCGTGAGCCACAACTACTGAGCCTGTGCATCTGGAGCCTGTGCCCCACAACAAGAGAGGCCGCGACAGTGAAAGGCCCACGCACCGCGATAA
Source organism: Balaenoptera musculus (assembly GCF_009873245.2). Lineage (NCBI taxonomy): Eukaryota > Metazoa > Chordata > Mammalia > Artiodactyla > Balaenopteridae > Balaenoptera > Balaenoptera musculus. Next base: position 31,289,133 of record NC_045794.1, on the reverse strand, counting down.
AGAGTGGCCCCCGCTTGCCACAACTAGAGAAAGCCCTGGCATAGAAACGAAGACCCAACACAGCCAAAAAAATAAAAAATAAAATAAAATAAATAAATAAGTCAAAAAGAATAGAAAAAGAATCCTGTGAAAATAAAAAAAAATTTTTTTAAATGAGGAAAGAATCAAGTTGGTCTCAGACTGCTCCACTAAAACATTCAGTGCTAGAAGAGAGTGAAATGCCTACAGAGTTTTCAAAGAAAGAAAATAAACCCCCAATACTTTGCAACCAACCAATCTGTTTTTTCAAGAGTCCAAATATAGAAACAACAACAAAATGTTCAGGAAATGGAACTTAAAAAAAAAAAACAGACAACTAAAACGTAAATGGAAAAACTGTAACAAAAGAACTTGCAGTGAACACTGAATCCACATGACTGTAGGAACAAGATGAAAACAAACATATTAAGTATGGTTATAGAGCTGAATGTAAATATTTTAAACCTTGTCAAATGTAGAATTAATTTATTTAACAAAAGCTGGTGAGAAGATAGGTAGAAATAGTGGAAGATAGTGTGAATACTTCAATTTTCTCATCTTTTATAGCCAATGGTCAAAAGATACTTTTAAATCTAATAGTAATAACATTAACTAACATTTATTGACCGAATACTATGTGCCAGGCATTGTACCAAGTACATGGCATGCATTATCTCATAAAATTCTTCATAATAACCCCAAGTGAAAAGCCATTTATTGTCTCCATTTTATAGATAATGAAACCGAGACTGTAAATAACTTGTCCAGAATACATTAGTCTGTAGGTGGTAAAGCTAGATTCAAACCCAGATATCCTGATTCCAGGACCCACACACTTAACTATTAGAATATGTTGTAGAGTTAAAGCTATAAAAGTAAACACCGTATAATCTGTTTTAATTGAGTGATAGAGGGAAGACATAAAGATGTGAAAATATGCTAATTTTATCAAAAGTGTGCATAATATGCTAACATATATGAAGGAAAAAAAAAATGAGTACCTGGGTGATACATTCATATTCATTGAAAACTGTAGATAATTCCATGGCAACACACTGGGAATCTCAGCTAGTTGTTTTTAATCCCTACGTAGAACTACATAATTTGGAAATAATATAATTTATTTAATTAGGACTTATTGATAAGAATTGTATTGTCAGGACAGGCTAAATTAAGCTGTAGTAACAATCTCAAAATTTCATAGGCTGGAAAAAGAAAAGGTTCAATTCTTATTCACGCTTCATTTGTGTTACCAGTCAGGAGGGGTCTCTGTCCAGCACAAACCCTCTGGGAGCCCTGCTAATGGAGCAACCACCATCTCAGACATTACAGGTCACAGTGCCTGAGACAGTGTTCTGTAGCTGCGGTCCCTAGCCTTTTTGGCACCAGGGACCGGTTTCATGGAAGACAATTTTTCCATGGACCAGGGCGGGAGGGGATGGTTTTGGGATGATTCAAGCACATTACATTTATTGTGCACTTTATTTCTATTATTATTACATGGTAATATATAATGAAATAATTATACAACTCACCATCATGCAGAATCAGGGGCAGCCCTGAGCCTGTTTTCCTGCAACTAGATGGTCCCATCTGGGGGTGACGGGAGACAGTGACACCCGAAGTGTGTTGCTATGTCCAGTCTACCCCGTAATCTCGCTTTGGTTGCTGTCACTGCAGAAAACCCTGCTTCACAAAGACAGGACGTTGGAACTGGAAGCAGGCTTTTCAGTGCTTTTGTGGCAATCTCAGGATATTCTGCCTTGACTTTAATCCAGAATGTATGGAGATTTGAAGTTGTCTCAAACATACGTTTAAGGCCATTTGCAATCTCAAGCAACTGATCCTCTTCTAGCATGGACAAAGTCAATTCACCTGGCTTATATTCACAAATGGGTCACAGATCCATTCCTTCCCAGTTCGGGGGTCTTTTGTGGTTGGGAAGTAATGCTCAAACTCTTTTGGAAGCTAGGTAGGTGATCATGCACCAGCTGGGAGAAAGAAGGCCCTGGCTCAGTCTCTTTCAAAATCTCTGCTAATGTTTGAAACATGTCAAAAATCCCAGTGTTCACTCATCACCCCCATAATTCCAGTTTGGCTTTGAATGCAGCCACTTTATCTGCCGACTTGAACAAAGTTGTCATTCTCACCTGAAGTGACAGATTGAGTTCGTTGAGCAGGTTGAATATGTCACACAAGGAAGCAAGTTTTGCGGCCCATTCTGTGTCACTGAAATGTGCTGCCAGTGGTGACTGTTTTTCTAAAAGAAATCTCTGGAGCGGCTCTTGTAACTCAAAAACGCTGGCCAGCGACCTATCTTTAGAAAGCCATCTCACTTCTGTGTATGAGGGAAGACGTGTGTGCTCTGCGTCCATCTCCTCACAAAGCTGTGAGAACGGACATGAGTTAAGGGCATGTACTTTAATGTGGTTGATAATTTTAATCACATCCTGCAAAACTCTGTTAAGTTCAGGTGACATTTTTCAGCTAGCCAGCATTTCTCTATGGATGACACAGTGCGTAGACTCACATTCAGAAGTGACCTCTTTGACCGGAGTAGTGAAACCAGAAAGCTGTCCAGTCATGGCAGCCAATCTGTCCATGCATATACTGACACAAAATGGCCAATTCAGTTTTCCTGATATGTAATCATTCAAAGACTTGAATAGTTCTGCAGCTGTGGTGTTGGTTGGCAACAAAAATGCACATAACATATCCTCATGTACATCCTCCTGAAAAATATATCACACAAAAACAAGCTTTTGCTGCCTTGTTGTCAACATCGGTAGACTCATCAACCTGGATTGCGTACCACAGTGACTCATTAATCCTCTCTAACAATTGTGCCTCAATATCCTCTGCTATTTCATCAATTCGTCTAGTTATGGTGCTAGCTGAAAGAGGAACACATGCCACTTCTTGAACTGTAGCCTCTCCTAAAATTTCACGGCAAATGTCCTTAGCAGCAAGCAGGATCAACTCTTCACAAATAGTAAAGGGCTTCTTAGCTTTAGCAATGCGGTTAGCCACTAAGAACGATGCTCTCAGTGCAGACACATTTGATGAAGTGGTGGCCTTCAGTAATTGCTTCTGTTCTTCATGTTCACATTTTTTTCTTTTGAAAAACTCCAAAGGCTTGTCTTTTAATGCAGGGTGCTTGGTCTCCATGTGGCAAAGCAGGTTTGAAGGTTTCATGGCTTTGCTGGATAGCCGGTCGCCACATATTATACAAAGCGGGCTTGGAAAATGAGAATCACCTGTTGCAATGAACCCTTAATTTAAGGACTCTTGGTATTTTCTTTTATATGCAGCTTTCTTTTTGTTGGCAGTCTTAGAGTCTTCTACTGTCTCATCATTGGGTCTTTCTCCCTTTTCAAAGAAGCTCTCCAGCGATGTTTGTTTTTTACTCATTTTGGCTAGGGTTAGCTTGTGGGCTTACCAAAACTGACTGAGACAAGTGCGCAGTGCAGGAAAGAGGCGTGGACGGAAGTGGTACATAAAATAATGGAAGGGCCACGTGTGGACTAAAATAAGTAAGTGTCAGATTCTGACTTAAAGCCTGCTATCAGATGCAGCTTGTCACTTGCCACTCACTGATAGGGTTTTATTTATTTATTATTACTTTTTTTAAACATATTTCTTGGAGTATAATTGGTTTACAATGGTGTGTTAGTTTCTGCTTTATAACAAAGTGAATCAGCTAGTCAGAAAGAGAAAAACTGATAGGGTTTTGATATGAGTCTGCAAGCAATTGATTTATTATGGTCTCTGTGCAGTCAAACCTCTCTGCTAACGATAATCTGTATTTGCAGCCACTCCCCAGCACTACATCACCACCTCAGCTCCACCTCAGATCATCAGGCATTAGATTCTCATAAGGAGCGTACAACCTAGATCCCTCGCATGCGCAGTTCATAGTAGGGTTCGCGCTCCTATGAGAATCTATTGCCGCCACTGATCTGAGAGGAGGCGGAGTTCAGGCGGTAACGTGAGCAATGGGGAGCGGCTGTAAATACAGATGAAGCTTCGCTCACTCACCTGCCGCTCACCTCCTGTTGTGCGGCCAGGTTCCTAACAGGCCACGAACCAGTACTGCTCCATTGCCTGTGGGTTGGGAACCCCTGTTCTGTAAGATGCCTCACCAGCAATTAAATGTTTGGTCCAGAAATGACAGATGTAACCTCTACTTACAACTGCTTGGTCAAAACCAGACATATGATCCAATCTAACAACAAAAGGGCCAATAAATACTATCCCAGAATCACCAGAAGGTGGAGAACTGAAAACATTTGGCAAACAACACTAATGATTACCACATAAACATTTAGCTTGTTACCACATTTTTCTTACTACAAATAATGCCACAATAAACATTTTTGTTTAAAAAAACTTTGTGTACATGTACAGGTACATCTATATTATAAATTCTTAGAGTGAAATCGCTGGTTAGAAAACATGTCCATTTTAATTTAGATAGATATTACTAAATTTCCCCCAAAAGGTTTTTCTTTTTTAAAATTTACATTTCTTTAATAATGACTGTACTTGAGAACCTTTTCATGTGTTTATATGCCAAATTCATTTTTACCTTTAAATCTCATCCACATGAGATTTAATCTTTAAATGAGTAAGGTAAATATGCAGCTTCCTTTGCTTTCTCCAAATGGCCAGAGAATTAGTTCTTCCAACACAAGCAATCTATTTCCCTCCCCAGTGGTTGGGAAATATCATATATGAATTGAACATCTGCATTTGAGTCTATTTCCTAAATCACCATTATGTGACACTGATCCATCTCCAGTGCAAATGTCACACCATTTTAATTACTAAAATTTTATAATACATTTGATAATCTACTAGAGTTAGGCCATATTAATTGTCCTCTTTTTCAAAATTCGACTGGTTATTCATGTATATTATTTAATTAATTTTCTCAAAACTTTATACTAGCTTATCTAGTTCCATAAAATACTATTGTCATTTTTATTAAGGGTTCATAAATACAGATCAATTTTCATTTTTAAAAAATTAGTAATTTTATCAAAACAGAGAGTATATACATTTTCCTATGTTCAACTCTTCCTTTGTACTTATTCTCAGTTGTTTCATAGTTTTCTTTAGAGTAGTTTTATACACTTTTATTACTTTACTCCTATGTAATTTCTTTTTGCTGTTGTTATTATTGTTACTTTTTGCAAATAAGCTCTTTCACCATATTATTTACAGTTGAAATAAATATCTTCAGTATTTAAACTGGGTACATTTTGCTTTAAGGTTTTTGAGAAGCACACAAGCTCTTTGATTTGTGTCCATTTAATCAGAAGATTGGTTTGACTTTGTAAGTTCCCTGGCTTGAAGACAGCAGCAGTGTCACTGCATACAAAGCACAGATGTGACCAAAATGCTGAGAGTCCTATTTTCTACTGTGTTCTCCAGAGACAATACTGGGCAAATCGATCTCTCTAGAACAGGTGACTGAATGTTTTCATGTGCAGAAAAAGCTAAAAGGATCAAGCATAAATGGAATGTCAATATTTCAGACATTTAACTTCAGCCTGAATGTTATTGGATTTACACATACATATGTATATATATATACACGTTATATGTGTATCTATTTACATACACACATATATATATATCCAAACATTGATTCACTTTAATAAATACTTTTAATAGTCTTCGCATTGTAAATCTTAGTTGAATCTCAAATTCTACCTTATTTGGAAGTCTGCTCTCCAAGAATAGACTTATTTTTAATGGTAATTCATTTTATTACATCAGTAGTATTTGGACCTAAAATCTCTGATGCCTTGTAACATTTATTCAGAGTGAGACATGCAATCACAGAATTTTAGAACTAAAAAAAAGATACATTCATGTTTTAGAGCATTTTTTCTCAACAATGGTGAAGAATTAGGGGAATTACACAGGGGAGATTTTTTAAAATAAATAGTGTCACTTCTGTTTCCCCATGACCTTAATTCCCTGCCCACAAATGACAGTCACTGTTTAGTGAGAAGTTGTGTGTCATTACTCAAGTGTGGCATGGAAAATAAAGGAAGGGGTAGGGAGGTTCTCAACCACTTCTCCTGGGATTATATAGCAAAAGAAAGTAAGACCTGGGAGCAGAGTGATCTTCTTGGCATCACAGTACTGATGGCAGTAAGCACAGTACTTCTCCATTGACTGGCCACTCCTTCCACTCTATCACACCCGTATTCAGTAATGTTAGGAAAGATGGGATAACCAGAATCAGAGTTACCAAAAGGCTTTTCTGGTACCTCTTGCTTCTCACCAACACATACCATGAACAAAATTAACTACTCTCTCCTCTATGTTCCTAAAGTACTGTTCATAAAGCTAGTGCAGCTCATAAGTGCTAATACAGAACAACCTAATATGTGTTTTATGTTTTATGCATGGCCCAGCCAGATTATGAGATCCATTACAGAAGGATACAAAGCATATTCATTTTTGTCTTCCCAGTGTCTAACACAGTTCCTTCCACATACTTATTTTCACCAAATATTTCTGGAATTAAATTCAACCCATGGCTATACTCAAGAATCATATTAAGGTTTGAGTACAAATGACTCAAATATATCATAAACAATTACATTATAAAGTTCAGTTTAAATCGCATTTTTGAAGATCTCTCTGCAGGCTCTTCTAATTAATTCATGACATTTTTCAAAGTATACTAAATCACAAGGAATTATTTCCATTAATTACTTTGACTACTCTCTTCCTTTCATGAAAACATTAACTTAATCTTCACATCTTTACATCTTTACCCTGATATCTTTTATAAGGAACCAATTCATCTTATGTTAAATTTCAAAACCATCTTAATTCCATCAATACCTTTTGCACTGCACAATATAAAAATAATGCTCCTCTTCTCCTTTTTCAGATGTAGTATAATTATTAATTTATTAATTATATTATTGCAAATGTACATAGATAGGTAAATACCTAACATTGGAAGAAAACAATGCACACTGAGCCATTTCAGAGGTTATCCCTAAGGAGTAAAATGAAAACAAGCACAGGGAATCAAAAAAGACTTTAATGTGTGCCCTGTGTGTCTTCATGTACTGAACCTTTCAGCCTGGGACCAGAAAAGAAAGACAAGCAGCCAGGAGGACAGAAAGAGAAAATAGCAGTCATGGCCCCTGACATCGCTCGTGAGGCTTAGCTGCACATCTAGAGTTCTCTTTCTGATTGAACAGACCCGAATGGATTTATCAAAAGAGCCTGTCAAAGTCTGTAGTTGACGGTGCACTTCTCTTAGCTGGAATGGCACATCTCTTTACCCCCTACATCACTACTGTTATCTTATGTCTCTAAACATATAACTTCCTACTATCATAGTAAACAGAACATGGAAAACTTAAGCTAATAAAAGCCCCCCTACTTCCCCAATTCTATATTCTAGTTAAGAGTATAAAGGCAGAAAACCTATATTATACGTACCCTATTCAAAGCCGCTAGGACCAATTTGTGAATATCATTCCTGAAACACTGTTTTTTAACCATATTTAGCTTATGCTGATATTCAGTATCTTCCCTGGATTCTTCTGGGATGCCTAAATGTAAAAATTAACAAATAAACAAATTTTTTTCTCATAAAGATTTGGGCTGAATAGACTGTCACTTACTAGGAATGATTATAATTAACCCAACAATACATATATATGTTATACCTTTTTCTAGTCCATGGCTCCTTACCAAAGAAATAACTCTTAGCTTTAAGAAATTTCTAAAAACAGTTCATCACTGAATGTAAAATAAATACAGTGTGTGCGGATGTTCACTGAATTTAAAGTAGCAAGAAGTTACTACGGTGGAGGAATTTTCTGGAACAATCTCTTTTTTGTATGAATAGGCTGTACTCATTACAAGAAGCTAGAAGATTTTTATGCAACAATGGACAACTTGAGAAAAGATCAAAGTTATTTGGACTACAACATAAAAAGGTCAGATATGAAATGTAGACATAAAAGAGCAGCTGGAATAACACTGGAAAAAAAAAGTTTTTAGTTTCAGCATTATAATGGTAAAGAGCATATAGTTTCATTAAAAGTCCTCTAAGGCTGTATAAAAGTATTAAGCACCTTAAAGAATACATATTCTTTATTCAGCTACATTGTAGCTGAACTAACCCAAAACTGTTGGGAAAACAGGAAGTCAAAAACTATTGGTTAAAAAAATATATATATATATTGGTTATACAATAGAACATATAAGTAAAATTATTATGAATAAATAACGTTTCTAAAAGCTATGACTATAGAAATAATTATTAATAAACAATTCCTTATAACCTTTCACTTCAATAATTTGTATTAACACAAACTATAAGTTGACTGCATATAACTTTTCATTTACTTAACAAACATTTGAATGCCAACTACATGCAAGGGATTTTGCTACATGCTGAGAATACCACAGTGAATATGACAGGCACGATTTTCACCCTCCTAGAACTTTCAGTCCTCATTTTAAAATTTATTCAAACAGGTTCACTACAGCTGTATGACCTTCGACAAGTTACTTAAACTCTCAGTGTCTCATTTTCAGTGACCAAGATCACATTAATTTCTGAAGCTGCCCATTATATCACAAGCAGATGTGACCATTAAAAGCAGTCCTGTTGAGAAGTAAAAACTTCATGCCATATGTAAGGAGACTTATTAAATGTCTTTCTTATATTAAGACCAAATGAATATTCCCAAAAGTTCATCTCTGGTCTTTGTTATATCATTTGAGGTTCTACTATCCAGAATGGATATAATTTCCTTTCCACATAATAGTCCTTTAAATTGTTTGAACTGCAAACTTTTTGAAGGCAGGATCCATAACCTAATCACCTCCAGGTTACCAAGAGTTCCAAGCATAGTGCTTTAGTATAACAGTTGTTCCACATACACTTATTGCACAAATGTGTCTTTAAAAAGCACCCACTCTGATTCAGGCTGCATAGGGTGAAAACCTGGCTCCGTTACATAAGCTGTGACCTTAAAATCTCTATATCTTATGCCTCAGTTTCATCATCTGTAAAATGGGGTGGAAAAGTAGAATCTGCCTTATGGGTTGCTACAAGAATTTTAAAAGTTTATATACATAAAGTACTTTGAATAATGCTTTACACATTTGTTACTAACTATAAATGAGTGAGTTTTAATAGCTTTCATAACCTCCTGCATTATCTCCTCTCCAAATTAAACAAATTCAGCTTCTCTTATTGTTCTTAAGGATGTGGTTTTATATTCATAATCACTTTCCTCTATACACTTCCCAATATGCATATGTCCTTTCCTAAAGAATTTTTTCCTCTAGAACTGACACTAAATCAAGAAAGAACAAGTCAAATGATATTTTATTAAAATAAGTAGATCTTTATTATTATTTTTTTAAAGCAACAGGCTCGATCACTTCAATAAGTTATTGTTATAAAAAAGAGGAGGAAGTGAACAGTACCAGATTGAAAGAAACTTAAGAGACATAATACTAGCTGCAATATGTGGCCCTGAATTAAGTTATACAAATTTGCTATAACGCACATCTTTGTTACAATTAATAATCTGAATATGGTCTAGTTAATAAATTAATACATGTACATCTAAACATAAGTACCTACTTCAGCATGTCAAAACCAGAATCATATTCAACCTCAAAACTACTGGGGTACTGATATTATAGTTACTCATTGACATACAGAATGATATAATATAGAATGATATAGTATGGTACAGTTACAGCATGGTAGAGTATGGTATCGTGTGGTATGGTATGGTAATATGGTAGGTTAGCATAGAGTGAAGTAGATGGTTAAGCCTTTACCTAATAGATAAATGTATTTATATGTTGACATGCTTATAAAATATGTCTATTAATATGTTTCCATACATAAAGTACCACCATAAAGTTATAAAATTATTTTCAAGGGCACCTGTTTAATACACCTAAACATTATTATAAAAAACATTTAAATACATCATTTCATACATCTAAATTATTACTGACTATCAATGTCGCTTCAGGCTCAATCTCAGAACAATGAAAGAAAAGAAATTCTACATTCGAAACTTATTTTTGAACTAAAAGAGTGTTATTAACTAACAGACGATTCTGAATGTCTTTTGGTTATCTTTAAAACTCAAATCCACTCTCAAAAGAAGAAGGCTGACACCTTTAAGGGTAATCAAAAGGATTTTGTTTTGTTTTTTACAATCTACAAAGTTTAAAATATTCACAATAATATTTCAAGCAAAACTATGTCTGTTAAATTATATCTCTAAAGTTGCGTGACAACTATGAATGTGACATCATGATTCAATTCAAAATGTATTGAATAGTTATTTTTGTTCAAGTTACCAGGGGGTTAAAAAAAAAAAAAAAAGGCATGACTAAAGAAAGCCCTCTCCTTGAAAAAATCGATACTCTTACACAGAGAATACTCTTATACTCAGAAACATAAAATACCAATATGACTACAGATAATGGTAGACTTAGGAAGATTTCATTTAAAAAGGGCCAAAAACAATGGGCTTCAAAGAATTGGGACTTTTACAGAGCAAAATAATAATAACATCCCTGATATTCAGTAGTCAGAAAGTCACGTCAAATGAACCTCCTAAACATCTCCCACATCCATCCTCTCCTCTGTTTTCTTTACTGGGCCCCCACCATGTCTCACCTATCACAGCCTCCAGCCTAATCTCCCTGCAGGAGGCTCCCCTCCCACCAATCATTCTCCACACCACAGTGCTACTGTTGTAAATTGCAGATTTGGTTATGACACTGCAATTTTGAAACACCTTAAATAAATTTGAATTGACTTGTTTTAAAAAAAAAGCACAAACTGCTCAGCGTTGTGTTCAAGGCCCTTCCCTCTCAGCCTCTGCCTGTCCTTCCACATTTATCCCCAGGACTGCTTTCCTCACATACCATGCTCCACTCACCCCACAACATGTGCACTTTCTCTTTCTGCTTGAAATGTCCTTCCTGGCCTTTTTACCAGGTCAGCCTTATTCACCCGTCAAGTTCAAATATCACAATCTCTGACCTACTCTTTTGAATAAATTATCTGTGCCTCCATCAATACTCTCATAGCCTTTTATAATACATGTATCTATAATAGCTCCTCGCAACTGTCTGGTAATTAACTATCTGTCTACCTCTAGGCTCCTATAAATAGTACAGTCATGTCTTTTTTTACTTGTCTTTCAGACCTTTGCAGTCATCACAATATATAGAACATAAGAGGCACTTAATAAATACGTGCTGAATGAATGGGGGAGCAGGTGTTTTAAATGGGCTTTGGAGGAAAAATAAGGTCATAACAGATGTAAGCAGGAAGTAAATGTGGGGAGGATGGACACTATTGTGGCTCATGAGTAAAAGCCACATGGTTATATTTGAGAAAGATTAATTCAACCGCAGAGTAAAAGAAGGACTGGAAAGAGGCAAAAGAGGAAGTGTGAAAATTAGTTGGGTATTATTATAATTCAGACAGGAAAAAAACAAACAAAAAAACTTGGACTTGGTAAGGTCAACAGAAATAGAAAAGAAATAGCAGAGATGACACTCTCCTTGGAGGTAAAGCTCCACACTATGTTGCAGTTATTTTTTCTGGAAATAAATTATTGATGTTTCTTATTAAATTTTAATCTAAATTTATCTGACTCTTCCACATCATCATTTTCCCTCTATTTTAATTTTTGGGCTAGTGAAAAGATTACATTTGGTTGGCAGAAACTGGTCCTTTAATTTTTGCCTAGAAAGTTGATATCTCATGAAAAGTCAAAAAATCCACTTAAAATGACATCTCTTCCCACAATCAGTTATGTAACTTACCTGGAACTATAAAATGTAAAATAGCTCGAAGTGCCTCCAGCTGCACTGACACTGACATCTCATGACTTCTCATAACTGTTATTATTTTGGGGGCCACTGCTGCCATTGTATCCAGGGAAGTGTTACTAGAGATAAAATATTGAAATGCTTATTAAAAGTACAACCTGATTCCAATACAAACACCAATTTGAAACAAATACGAGAAAACAGAACTATTTTATCAGAAAAGGCTGATGTGAATTTGGTAGTATGAGCATACACAATTTAAATTCTAATTTAGTTAAACTTTGATGTCAAGAAGTTAAATTTACAGTAAACTGGGAATTCTTTTATTTAGTTTCCCAGAACTAACAGCTTCCTTCTGATCTATACATGGGTCACTGGCAGCAACCCTGGAAAGTAGGTGTTATTATTTGCATTTTCCAGGTACAGAATTTAGGCTGACAGAGGTTAAACATCAAGGTCCTATCACTGGAACGTGACAGAGCCAGAGCTGGAATGCAAACTCTGACCGTCAAGTCCAGAGAGCTGTTTATTGTATAACTACCTGCCTCTTCCAGATTAACACCACTAGACTTCTTATATGGTATTCTTAATTAGTTTTATTTGCACTAAAGTCTTGGTTTCTCTAAGGTATTTTCGCTACACTTTCTTTTACATACAAATAAATGTAGATTTCAGTAGGTCCTACAAACTTTAATAGAGGCAGCCCTTGCTTTACACAGTGCCCTACTGACTAAAACTTCCGCATATCATAACTGTGTCCTCACTTCACATGGGTCTGTGGTTACTGACATATAGTCCCTTTTTTCCACTTTAAAGTCCCAGGTTAAACAGATCCCCTCTTTGTAGCCTCTCTCCTTTGGTCGCCCTAGCTTGGTTCACCAAGACCCTATGATTTTACACATCCTGCCACTGAATTATCACACTGTATTGTAATTATCTGTTTATAAGTTAGTCTCCCCAACTAGACAGGGAGATTTTTAAGGGCAGGCACATTGTCATAGTTAACTTTGAATCCCCAGGACTGGAAATTTACACATTTAATATATGAGAAAACAGCCAGAAACATTAATTGCCCAGAATGCACAAAATCTTAAACTGTCAGTTATTCCACTGCGTTTTGCCTCATATATAAAGGTTCATACACTGCCAGGACCATAAAAATCACAATTTAAGGTAAACTTAAAAATAATAATTAGAAGCCATATCCTGATTTTATCTTTTATACCTTTCACATAACACAATAATCTGAAAAATTGTTTAAGGTTATGTTCTATATAACTGCCATTTTTTCAAAACATAGTCAACACCAAGCATTAAGCACAAAAGCAAACCTTCAACGTATTTCTACTTTCTCTATCATCCCTTTCAATATGTAGATAAAATAAGTCTATGTATCACTGACATGAAATTATATTGCAAAATGTTTCACTCTTCAAATGCCTTGTTTTTCCTTTTATTCTTAAAATTATGCTCAAAATATTGATATTCTACCTGGTCCAATTAATATATTCTACATAAATTCAGAAATATGTATTACCTTCCTTCAAAAAGATGATTTAGCATTTTACAGCCACTTTCAGCCACTTCAGGAGAATGTATATGCTTCTGCATTAACTCCAATACATTCAGATATATTCCTTTTGATAACAGGATCTTTCTGAAATTAACTACAAGATTTTTTAAATGTTACTTGTATAAATGAAAGCACATTCTCATAATCTTGCAAAAAGACACATACTATTAAAATAATCCAAATTCATAGGAAAGTATTTAAACTACATATTTAATTTATATTTCATTGGCAACTTAATTTTTTTAATTTAAAATATATACCATTTCCAATTTTTTCACATTTATTAACCATTTGTTGAGGTTTTAGTATTAAAGTCTCATTCACAGAGTAAACTAGTGGAATGTAACCGTCATCCATGTGAAAGGAGTACTTTTTGCAGAAATGCATTTTAAAATAATGTCCTCCAAAATAAGAATGAAAGTTAAATTTCATTCTAATATTTAAAACAACTTCCTAAAATAACCATACTTATATAGAGCTAAGGCTCACTAGTGAGTTGGGAATAAGTTATATATGTGTGAAGATACTGAGCATCCTATTGGCTCTTGGGGGGATGCAGGAAGTGGGGCTGAAACCAGGTTGGGTTGCCCTCAGCCTTGAGCTACCTTCTCCATTTACCCCAGTGGACTGTACAAACATTATCATTTCTATGTGTGCCATGATATGCAAAGTGATGAGAAGCACTGATAGAGAACAAAATTAATACATACTTCCACAGAATAATGCCAAAGCTTAAGAAACACATAGATTGCTTTAAAACTGATTGCATATTATATGTGGAAAAGTAATTATATCCCAGCAATAATTATTACAAAATAATTTTCCTCTTCATAATAAACTTTCTTCACCAAATGCAAATCCAGTGTCTTAAAGTTTCCATATTGTCTTAAAGTTTCTATATAAATATCACTTACCTTGAAACCTCTATATAAATATCAATTCCAACATTATACACTATATTTCAACACTGAAGGTGGCAGGAAATGAAACTTTGAAAGCTTTAAGTACTATTTTGAAAAAATAAGATATGCATCTCAAATTGGGAAAAAAAGAAAAGATCAGACAAAACTCAAAAATAAGTGGAAGTGATACATGCATTCTAAATTACTGGCAAAATCTGAAAACTCACACATTAAAATATAATAAGAAGTTGGTTATTCAAGTGTTGGCGAGGACATGGATAAAAGGGAATATAAAATGGTACAGCCACTGTGGAAAAAAGTATGGAGATTCCTCAGAAAAATTAAGAATAGAACTATCATATGATCCAGGTATCCCACTTCTGGATATTTATCCAAAAAATGTGAAAACTCCACTAATTTGAAAAGATATATGCACCCCTACGTTCTTCACAGCATTATTTATAGTATCCAAGATATGGAAACAACCTAAGTGCCCATTAACCAATGAATGTATAAAGAAGATATGACATACATATATGGTGGAATACTACTCAGTCATAAAAAAAGATGAAATCTTGCCATTTGCACCAACATGGATGGACCTTGAGGGTATTATGCTAAGTGAAATAAGTCAGATGGAGAAAGACAAATACTGTATGATTTCACTCACACATGGAATATAAAATAATTATAAATGAACAAACCAAACAAAAACAGAGTACTAGTGGTTACCAGAGGGGAGAGGGGCCAGGGAGTGTGAAATGTATAAAGGGGATGAACTGTATGGTGATGGATGGAAACTAAATTTTTGGTGGAGAGCACACTGTAGTATATACAGAAGTAGAAATATAATGTTGTACACATGAAACATAATGTTATAAACTAATGTTAGCCCAATAAAAATTTTTTAATGATTTTAATTAATTCATTAAAAAAAGAATTTGGGGGGCTTCCCTGGTGGCGCAGTGGTTGAGAATCTGCCTGCTAATGCAGGGGACACGGGTTCGAGCCCTGGTCTGGGAAGATCCCACATGCCACGGAGTGGCTGGGCCCGTGAGCCACAACTACTGAGCCTGCGCGTCTGGAGCCTGTGCCCCGCAACGGGAGGGGCCACGATAGTGAAAGGCCCGCGCACCGCGATGAAGAGTGGCCCCCGCTTGCCGCAACTGGAGAAAGCCCTCGCACGAACCGAAGACCCAGCACAGCCAAAAATAAATAAATAAATAAATAAAAGTAGCTATAAAAAAAAAAAAATGCAGCTTTCTAAAAAAAAAAAAAAAAAAAAAAAAAAAAAATTTGGTTATCTTGCTCGGTCAAATCAGAAGTTTTAATAGCCCCTCCTAAAATGGCTAAATTCCAGCCAAGGAAATACTTTAAATTATAGAATTTATTCTAGACCATCAGTTCCCACACTTCAGAGTACATGAGAATCCCCTGGGTGACTTGTTAAAACAGATTGCTGGGTTCCACCTACAGAGTTTATGATTCATTGGGTCTATATGGCACCCTAGAAATTACATTTTAAACAAGTTCCCAAATGATGTTGCTGGTCCAGAGACCACACTATAATGATCACTGTCTTGGACATTAACTCAATTTGAGACTTGAAAATTAAGAATAGAAATTCCATCGTACAGTACACGTTGGAGAAAAAATTACAGCATGGAGTCACTTTAGAGTTTATAGAACACTTTACACACCTTATCTCATTTACCAGCTATCTACACAATACTCATGACTTCTTCCACTCCATTTTAGCAATAAATTATCTGCTTTACAAGACCAATAACAATATGCGGGGCTTCCCTGGTGGCGCAGTGGTTGAGAATCTGCCTGCCAATGCAGGGGACACGGGTTCAAGCCCTGGTCTGGGAAGATCCCACATGCCGTGGAGCAACTAAGCCCGTGTGCCACAACTACTGAGCCTGCGCGTCTGGAGCCTGTGCTCCGCAACAGGAGAGGCCGCGATAGTGAGAGGCCCGTGCACCGCGATGAAGAGTGCCCCCGCTTGCCACAACTAGAGAAAGCCCTCGTACAGAAACGAAGACCCAACACAGCCATAAATAAATAAATAAGTAAATAAATAAATAAAAATTAAAAAAAAAAAAAAACAACAATATGCAAAACTCCCTCCAGGCCTTCACTTCAATAGTCACCTTCTTTCCTCACTGCCCAGTCACAATTTCATCACCTCTGAACCCTAATATGTATACTCCTTCTTTTTTCTTTTTTTTTTTTTAAAGATATGGGGGAAATTTTTTTTTTTAATTAATTAATTTATTTATTTTTGGCTGTGTTGGGTCTTCATTTCTGTGCGAGGGTTTTCTCTAGTTGTGGCAAGCAGGGGCCACTCTTCATCGCGGTGCACGGGCCTCTCACTATCGCGGCCTCTCTTGTTGCAGAGCACAGGCTCCAGACGCGCAGGCTCAGTAGTTGTGGCTCACAGGCCTAGTTGCTCCGCGGCATGTGGGATCTTCCCAGACCAGGGCTCGAACCCGTGTCCCCTGCATTAGCAGGCAGATTCTCAACCACTGCGCCACCAGGGAAGCCCCTATACTCCTTCTTTGCTTCGTATTTTTTTCTTAGTTACCTCATATATCATATATGCCAATTAGCCTTTTTATTTATCTTCCCCACTAGAGTGTAAGCTTCATGAGCCTGGGATTTCTATTTATCTGCTGTATCTCAAGTGCCTAAGGTTCAATAAATATTAATTTTAACTAATTAATTAAATGAAGAAAATGTTACACAAGATGCTTGAACCTTCACCTGGTTACCACCATCACAAAACCCAGTTTTTCTGGCCACGAATCCAGTCATTTTTTCTAGAAAACTATACCCAGTCCTACACATGCAATGTTCCCAAGTGTGTTTCAATGACAAGTTGCCCATGGAGATTGGTGAACAAGCTACTTAAGTTCTTAATACTCTCATAAGGCAGAACTCCAAGGACTATACAAAGGGATCTGAGGAAAGTTAACATGGCAAGTGACCAAGAACAAAGAAGTAAGAAAGCAGAAAGAGCAGAGAACTGATTCTGAACAAAGAAACCAAGGTTAACTCCAAATGTAACTAATCCTGAGACACCATAATAAGAATCAGCCAAGGGATTGATCAAAATTGCAGAGATCAAGATTCTTCCCAGGGAAGAACCTGAACTCACCTCCTCCCATGGGCATACCAAAATTACAACTATTTACAGAACAACTATCTATGAGAATGATCTGAAGACTAGCAGAAAAGATATTCCACAACTAAAGACATAAAAGAAGAACCACAATGAGATGACAGGAGGGGTGTAGAATGTGATATAGTCAAGACCCACACTGCCGGATAAGGGACCAAAAAACAGGAGGATAATCACAATTGCAGAGGTTCTCCTCATGGAGCAAGGGGTCCAAGCCCCTCATTGGTCTCTCCAGCCTGGGGGTACTGCACTGGGAAGATGAGCCCCCAGAACATCTGGCTTTGAAAGCCAGTGCGGCTTCTATAGTGGGAGAGCAAGAGGGCTGTAGGAACAGAGATTCCACCCTTAAAGAGTGCATGTGAAGTCTCACACACTTGGAGACCCAGCACACAGTAAATTGAAAAGAGCCTGGGTCAGACCCACTTGCTCATCTTGGAGAGTCTCCCAGAGAGGCAGAAGGTAACTGGGACTCCCTCTGGGCACAAAGATGCTGCTGACAGCCATTTTGGGTAGCATATTCTACCACGAGGACATTGGTGCTGGCAAGTACCATTTTGGAGTTCTCCATCTAGCCAATTAGCACTAGGATTCAGCTGCACCTATCAGCAGGATGGCACTAGTCCTGGGAACCCCTCAGGCCCATAGTCAGCTGCCACGGGACTCTCAGGCACACAGCCAGCCACCCAGGGACCTGGCACTGCCAACCAGCAGGTCGGCACCAGCTCCAAAACCCTAAGCTCTGCAGTCAACTGCCCCAAGACCTCCCAGGCCTGAAGTCAGCCTGCCAGGACCCAGCCCCACCCACCAGTGGGCTAGAACCAGTCCCAGAAATCCCCAGACTGTGCAGTCAGCCATGCCACGACCCAGCCTTGGCCACCAGGGAGCTGCAGCCTCTGCATAGGAGGTCCAGGAGGCCAACCAGCCAGAAACTGGCCCCACCTACCTGAGCACCCATAGTAGTTGGACTCACCACAACAGAAGAGCCCACTCAGACCACACAGGGGGCACCCCTAGAAGATATAGCTCTGTTAACCAGAGGGGAGGGTGCTGCTAGATCTAATAATATGTTCCTATGTAAGGACACTTCTCCAAGATCAGGAAACATAATCAACCCACCTAAACATACAAATAAAAACAAAAAATTAGGCAAAATGAGGCAACAAAGGAATATGTTCCAAATGAAGGAACAAGATAAAATCTCAGAAGAATTAAGCCAAGTGGAGATATGCAATCTACCAGATAAAGCATTCAAGGTAATGATCATAAAGATGCTCAACAAACTCAGAAGAAGAAAGGATAAGCACAGTGAGTTTAACAAAGAGTTAGAAAATATAAAGAAGAATTAAAGAGATGAAGAATACAAAAATTGAAATGAAAATTACAATACAAGGATTCAACAGTAGATTAGATGATACAGAGGAATAGATCAGTGAACTGGAAAACAGTGTAGTGAAAAATAACACGAGCTGAACAAAAAAAAAAAAAAAAGGAAAAAGAAAACTGTAAAATATGAGTTCAATTTAAGAGAACTCTGAGACAACATCAAGCATACTAATATTCTCATATAGAGACCCCAGAAGGAGAAGAGAGAGAGAAAATGGCAGAGAAATTATTTGAAGTGACAATAGCTGAATACTTCCCTAAACTGGGAAAGGAATAGATATCCAGGTCCAGAAAGCATGGAGAGCCCCAAACAAGATCAACAGATTGAGGTCCATAAAAAGACATATTGTAATTAAAATGGAAAAAATTGAAGATAAGGAGAGAATATTAAAGCAAAAGAGAAGCAATTAGTTATATACAAAGGAACTCCCATAAGACTGTCAGCTTAAATTCTGCAGAACAGAAGGGAGTAGCAGGATATATTCAAAATGATAAAAGGAAAAAATACTCTACCCAGCAAGGCTATCATTCATTTGAAGGAGAGATAGAGTTTTACAGACTAGCAAAAGCTAAGAGTTCAGCACCACTATGCTGTACAAGAAATGTTAAAGAGATGTCTCTGGTGGAAAAAAGATCACAACTAGAAAAATAAAATTTATGAAAGGAAAAATCTCATTGGTAAAGGCAAATAAAGTAAAGGTAGTAGATCAACCACTCATAAAACTAGTAGGAAGGTTAAAAGACAAAAGTAGTAAAATCATCTATGTCCACAGTAAGTAGGTAAGGGATACATAAAACAAAAAGATGCAAAATATTACATAAAAAACACTGAATGTGGAGAGAGTAGTAAAAATGTAGGGATGTTAAAATGCTTTCAAAGTTAAGAGATCATCTTCTCAAGAAAGTAACATTGGAAAAAAGAAAAATACAACAGATTAATGTTTTATATGTGTGTATGTGTGTGTCTGTATATATATCTATAATATATATATAGGAATATATACTCATAATAACAAAATAAATCCATATTTGATCAATAAATGAGAAATAAAAAGTTAAGAGATCAACTTAAAATAATTTTATATACACACACACACACACACACACACACCCCTCACATTAACCACGAACCAAAAATCTATAATAGATACATACTGAAAAAAAAGAAAATAATCCAAACATAACGCTAAAGGATAGTCATCAAATCATAAGAGAAGGGAACAAGAAAAAGGAACAAAAAAGAACTACAAAAAAAAGCACCCATAAACAAACAGCAATAAGCACACACCATAAATAATTACTTTAAATGTAAAGGGACTAAATGTTCCAACCAAAAGACATAGAGTACCTGAACGGATAATAAAACAAAATCTACCTATATGCTACCTACAAGAGACTCACTTCAGATCTAAAGACACAAACAGACTGAAAGTGAGGGGATGAAAACAGGTATTCCATGCAAATGGAAAAGAAAAGAAAGCTGGAGTAGCAATACTTATATCAGACAAAATAGACTTTAAACAAAGACTGTAACAAATGACAAGGAAGGACATTACATAGTGATAAAGGGATCAATCCAGCAAGAAGATATAACAATTATAAATACATATGCATGCAACATAGGAACACCTGAATACATAAAGCAAATATTAACAAACATACAAAAAGAAATTGACAGCAACACAATAATACTAGGGAACTTTAACACTCAATTTACATCAATGGACAGATCATTCAGACAGAAAATCAATATGAAAACACTGGCCTTAAAAGACACAATGAATCTGATGGACTTAATAGATATGTGTGTGTGTGTGTGTGTGTGTGTGTGTGTGTGTGTATATCACTTTCTATCCAAAAGCAGCAAAATACATATTTCTTTCAAGTGCACATGGAACATTTTCCAGGACAGATCACAGGCTAGGCCACAAAACAAGTCTCAATAAATTTAAAAAGACTGAAATCATATCAAGCATCTTTTCCTACCGTAATGCTATGGGACTAGAAATCAACTTGAAGAAAAAAACTGCAAAAAAACACAAATATGTGCAGGCTAAACAATATGTACTAAACAACCAATGGGTCACTGAAGAAATCAAAGCAGAAATTTAAAAAATACCTGGAAATAAATGAAAACACAAAGAAAAGAACCCAAATTCTATGGGATGCAAGCAGAAGTAGTTCTAAAAGGGAATTATATAGCAATACAAGCATACTTCATGAAACAAGAAAAATCTCAAATAAACAACCTAACCTTATATCTAAAGGACCACAAAAAGAAGAACAAGCAAAACCCAAAATTAGTAGAAGGAAAGAAATCATAAAGATCAGAGAAGAAATAAATGAAACAGAGACTAAAAAATCAATAGAGAAGATCAATAAAACTTAGAGCTGGTTCTCTGAAAAGATAAACAAAATTGATAAACCGTTAGCCAGACTCATCAAGAAAAAAAAAAGAGACAGAGAGAGAGGACCTGGCCCAAATCAATAAGATCATAAATAAAAAAGAAGTTACAATCGAAACCAAAGAAATATAAAGAATCATAAGAGATTACTACAATTATATGGCTATAAAAAGGAAAACCTAGAAGAAAAGGACAAATTCCTAGAAATGTACAATCTCCCAAAACTGAACCAGGAAGAAATAGAAAATACAAACAGACTGATTACCAGTAATGAAATTGAATCAGTAAAAAAACCAAATAAACAAAAAAAACCATCTCCCAACAAACAAAAGTCCAGGACCAGACAGCTTCAGAGATGAATTCTACCAAACACTTAAAGAAGAGTAAATGCCCCTACTTCTCAAACTATTCTAAAAAATTGAAGGGAAAGAATGCTTCTGAACCTGTTCTACAAGGCCAGCACCACCCTGATACAAAAACCAAAGATACCACAAAAGAAAATTACAGGCCAGTATAACTGATGAACATAAATGCAGAAATCCTCAACAAAATATTAGCAAACTGAATTCAACAGTACATTAAAGGAATCATACACCACGGTTTATCTCAGGGATGCAAAGATGGCTCAATATTCACAAATCAGTCAATGTGATACACCACATTAACAAACTGAAGAAAAAAAACAGCATATGATGACCTCAACAGATGCAGAAAAAGCTTTTGACAAAATTTAATATCAATTTATGATAAAAACTCTGAACAAAGTGAGTTTAGAGGGAACATACCTCAACATAATAACAGCCTTATATGAAAAACCTACAGCCAATATCATACTCAATGGGGAAAAGCTGAAGCATTTTCTCTAAGATCAGGAACAAGAAAAGGATGCCCACTTTTGTCATTTTTATTCAATATAGTATTTGAAGTCCTAGCCATACAAGACAAAGAAATATAGGGAATCCAAATTGGAGAGGAAGGCGTAAAACTGTCACTGTTTGCAGATGACATGATATATATAAAGAAAATCCTAAAGATGCCACCAAAAAAATATTAGAACTAATAAATGAACTTAGTAAAGTTGCAGATACAAAATTAAAATACAGAAATACATTGTGTTCCTATACACACAATGAGAATGAACTATCAGAAAGGGAAATTAAGAAAACAATCCCATATACAATTGCATCAGAAATAAATCTAACTACGGATGTAAAAGACTTATACTCAGAAAACTATAGACATTAATGAAAAAAAATGAAGATGACACAAACAAATGAAAAGTTATTCTGTGCTCATGGATTGGAAGAATTAATACTGTTAAAACGACCAAACTACCCCAGGCAATCTACAGATTCAAAGCAATTCCTATCAAAATACCAATGGCATTTTTCACAGAACTAGAACAAACCATTCTAAGATTTTTATGGAAACACAAAATACACCAAATATCCAAAACAATCTTAAAAAGAAGAACAAAACTGGAGGCATCACGCTCCCTGATTTCAAACTAATAGTATCAAAACAGTATGATACTGGCAAAACAAACAAACAAACAAACAAACACATAGCCCAATGGAACAGACTAGAGAGCCCAGAAATGTACCCACACTTATATGTTCATTTACTCTCCAACAAAGGATGCAGGAATATACAATGGAGTAAACGCAGCCTCTTCCATAAATGGTGTTAGGAAAACTGGACAGCTACATACAAAAGAATCAAGCTGGACCTCCTTTTCACAGGATATACAAAAATAAACTCAAAATAGATTAAAGAATTAAATGGAAGACCTGAAACCGTAAAACTCCTAAAAGAAAACATAAGCAGTATGCTCTTTGACAATGATCTTAGCAATATTTTTTTCGATCTCTCTCCTCAGGCAAGGGAATCAAAAGTAAAAATGAACAAATGGGACTACATCAAACTAAAAAGCTTTTGCCCAGTAAAGAAAACTATCGACAAAATGAAATGGCCACCTACTGAATGGGAGAAGATATTTGCAAATGATATATCTAATAAGGGGTTCATATTCAAAATATACAAAGAACTTATACAACCCAACATCAGAAAAACAAATAACAAGACTAAAATATGGGCAGATGACCCTAATAAACATTTTTCAAAGAAGACTTAGGGATGGCCAACACACACATGAAAAGATGCTCAACATTAGTAATCAACAGGGAAATGCAAATCAAAACCATAATGATTTATCACCTCACAACTATCAGAATGGCTATCATCAAAAAGACCACAAATAACAAATGTTGGCGAGGATGTGCAGAGAAGCGAACCCTCATGAACTGTTGGTAGAAATGCAAACTGGTGCAGGCACTATGGAAAACAGTATGGAGATACCTCAAAAAATTAAAAATAGAACTACCATATGATCCAACAATTCCACTCCTGGATATTTATCCAAAGAAAACAAAAATGCTAATTCGAAAAGATATATGCTCATACTAAGTGAAGTAAGCCAGACAGAGAAAGATAAATATCATATGATATCACTTATATGAGGAATCTAAAAAAATGATACAAATGAAGAAAGACAAACATCATATGATATCACTTATATATGAGGAATCTAAAAAATATTATACAAATGAACTTATTTACAAAAAAGAAATAGATTCACAGACACAGAAAACAAACTTACAGTTATCAAAGGAGGGGAAGGGATAAATTGGGAGTTCAGGATTAAAATATACACACTACTATATATAAAATAGATAACTAACAAGGACCTACTGTATAGCACAGGGAACTATACTCAGTATCTTGTAATAACCTATAACAGAAGAGAATGTAAAAAAAGAATACATATATTTACATATATATAAGTGAATCACTTTGCTGTACACCTGAAGCTAACACAACATTGTAAATCAACTATATTTCAATCAATTTTTTTTAAAAAGAAAAAATATATATATGCACCCCTATGTTCATTGCAGCATTATTCACAATAGCCAAAATATGGAAGCCACCTAAGTGCCCATAGATACATGAATGGAAGATGTGCATATCACTGAGCCATGAAAAAAAGTAAAATCTTGCCACTTGCAGCAACATGATGGACCTAGGGGGTTAGGCTAAGTGAAATAAGTAGTAGAGAGACAAATATCCTATGATTTCACTTAAATGTGGAATGTAAAAAGGAAAAGAAGTGAACAAGCAATGAAAAAGAAACAGACTCATAGATACAGCAAACAAACTGGTGGTTGCCAGAGCAGAGAACAGTGGGGGATAAGTGAAAGAGGGGGAGGGAACTTAAGAGGTACAAACTTCTTGTTACACAATAAAGGAGTCATAGGGATGGAATGTACAGCATGGGAAATATAGTCTATAATAATGTAATATCTTTGTATAATGACAGATGATAACTAGACTTATCATGCTGCTCACTTTGTAGTGTATAGAAATATAAAATCGCTATGTTGTGCACCTGGAACTAACAGTGTTGCAGGTCAATTATATTTCAAAAACAGACTCATAGGAAAAGAGGAATTTGTGGTTACCAAAAGCTGGGGGAGGGGTGGAAGGGGGGATTGGATGAAAGTGGTGAAAAGGTACAAACTCCCATTTATAAGATAAATAAATACTAGGGCTGTAATGTACAACATGATTAATATAAGTAACTCTGCTGTGTGTTATATATGAAAGTTGTTAAGAGAGTTAATCCTAAGAGTTCTCATCACAAGGAAAACACTTCTTTTTTCTTTTATTTTGTATCTATATGAGAAGATCGATGTTCACTGAACTTATTGTACTAATAATTTCATAATGCTGTACACCTTAAACTTATACAATGCTTTATGTCAAGTATATCTCAATAAAAATGAAGAAAAAAGCACAAGAAAAAGTATTTTAAAAAGTAAAAACGGTACATCTTCCAACCTAAATAGCACCATCTTGCATGGAGCAGGATAAGCTTTCATCAGGGGAAACAACAATGGTTCCATCTAATCAGAGCATGTGACATCTACCTGGCCACTTTAAGCTACTTATGAACTGAACCACCAGTTTAAAAAAGGAGCTACTCTCCTGGCTGATGTGACTGATCCAATTACCAAGGGGAGACAGTTTACTGCTACACAATGCTGGCGAGGAAGACTGTCTGAGATCCAAGGTAATCTCTAGCAGCCTCTTGATACCTGCATCCCCAACAGTAAAAGTGAATTGAAAACTACAGCAACCAACACACTACTATAACATATAAAATAAGTAACCAACAAGTACCTACTGTATAGCACAGGGAAGTATACTCAATATTCTGTAATCATCTATAAGGGAAAATAATCTGAAAAAGAATATATGTATGTATGTATGTATAACTGAATCACTGTGCTGTACAGCTGAAACTAACACAACATTGTAAATCAACTATACTTCAATAAAAATAAAAACAAAAACAAAAACAAAACAAATTCAAAAAAAAAAGAAAGAAAGAAAACTACAGCAACCAAAAAAAAGCAGTATGACTGAGGACTTTGACCTTTCATGGATGAAGGGTTGGGTCACTCCAGAACCAGGAGCAACTGAAGTTCCAGTGGAGGACATGGGAAATATGGAATGAGGAGATGAAAACAGAAACTATAGATACTAACTAAATATATATACATATACACATACACATACACCAACTACGACCTGGTGACCAATTACAGAAATGAGTACTACTATAGTAGCTTTAGCTAATGTCTCCAGGATTCTTACATGTGCGTGTCAATATGTATAAAGTAATCCTTTTCTTAAAAAAAAACAACAAAAAAAAAAGAAACAGTTTAAATCTCACAAAATCATGGTTGTTTTGTTGACATATCAAAGATTTCCAGGGGGTTAAGAACTACAGCACCAACACAATGTGGTTTGTACATGGTAAGGGTTTGTCTCCTCTCTAAGGGGCCTCACACAAAAAACAGCCAAGGCCAGTGCTCATTTTCAAGAGTGAGATCCCCATCCAGGCCTCTGCACAGTAGAGGATGGGAGACTCAAGAAGAGCAGTTTCCTTTTTTGCCACTCCTGCTCTGACTCATTATCCCTTGAAGGCAACCTCTGGCTATCTCTCAGGGCTCTTGCCAGCCCAAGCCTCTTATGATGGCCTTTTCAGTGCCATCAGAGAGGTAGAGTGAGAAAGGAGGAAAACAAAGAAGTGATTTTTCTCTTGATTTGACTTAAATAATAGTGTAAGGAAACATGCATGAGGAGGTTTCTTTATTCTTTTCACTCTAACCAGGTTCTCTACTAAAAGCTGATGCTAACACTGGTCTTATTTTCAAGCTTTCAGTGTTTTTCTCTATTTTTCTCCCTCCAAAAATATCCTTCAAGAGCTGCCAAGTCCCAATGCCTGTATGATGAATTTTCTCCCAAGATTTTCTGGCAGTATTTCCTGTTTATGAGGGCAGGAATCAGAGCAGCCTGAGCCTCAGTTTTAAACCTAAAGTGTTCTTCCAAAGGTATAACAGCCAATTTTTTCTCCCCTTAATAATGCAAAGCTAAAAGATTTACATGTAAAGGACTATTTTTTAAAATTTTTATAATGGACAATTTTAGCAGATTTTACAATGGTGAATATCTCTCCACCCATTGCATTCCTAAGAAAATAACAAGAAGAGTGTATAAAGAAAACTGGGGGAAAGAAGTGACCATTTGGCGATTATTATAGATATCCAAAAAAAATACCACTGGACACAAGCTAAAAGTCCATCAACAAGAAACTGGACTATAAAATAGGAAACAGGCATGCATTGGGAAACTACACAACCATTAAAAACAATAATGTGAGAATTTACATTTATCAACATAAAAAAAGAAATGTAAAATTTGTTTATAAAAGATTATAATATGATCCCATTTCTCCAAAAAATATAAAGTATATTGTATATGTCATCTGTAAGTACATACATAGAAGTCCAGAAGAAGAACATCAAAATGTTATTTTCTTCTTTATCCTTTTACCTATATATCAATATATCAGATGTATATACTTACATATTTGAAGTTTTTACAATATATTGCTTTTATAATTTAAAAAATACCACAAAATGTGTTTCTTTTTATTAAAAAATATGGTGTATCTCTTACCATTTTGTTCTAACAGAGTCGACAATGCATTTGCAGATGCCTGGAAGACTTCTTTTGATGAAGAATGCATCAGCATCGAGAGCATCACTTCCCTGTGAGCTGGGAACCTTTCACAAATTCAACCACAATATTAATAGTAATCTCTTTAATAATTAGCTCAAATATTCACTTACTGTTATGTAATCTCTCTAACAACAAATAAGGGCAGATAAACAATATTTTATGCCACCTCTACTCATAGGAGTGAATTACAGTTAAACAGTTTTATATTTAAAAATTATATTCAAATCCATGAACTACTAATAAAGTAGTATTTCTGTTTCTTCAAAGTAGATAAGCAGTAGACGGAGAAAATAAAAGACTCAGCAGATATATAAAGAGGTGCTAAGAGTAAAAAGATTAAGTGAGCAAAAGAAGATGATGTAAGCAAGAAATGAAAAATTAAAAGTCATAATGAAGCAAAGTGAATTTTTTAATGTAGAGCATAAATATGTTTTAATGATGTATTTATTTTAATGATCTCCTATGGATTTTGAGGAATTAGTGTCTATGACCTGAAATTTATAAACTGCAACATGAACCAACCTTATCCTAATTTCTTTAAAAGATTGCTCAAAGCAGATTAGAAGGCTGGTTTAACATATATTTTTCGAAATTTACTGTTTCCATTCAAAATAGATGTTTAAATAAATAGCATCTGTGTCATTAATTCCCTTCTGATTGGCAGTAGATCACTCTGCTGACAGGCTGTCAGGATTTGAGATGCAGAATATTATATTTAAATTTCCAAGGTAAGTCATTCAAAATTTAAAATCCAGAGGATATGCAGAGCCAACAGTAAAAATCTAAGCAGTTGCTCATGGACATGAAACAAATTTGATATACTCAGAACTCGTGTATCTGTGGGAGAGATGACTGGTCTTATGAGGTTTAAATGGTGCTCCCATAGAAAGCATCCTCAAGAGCTGACAGCTACAAATAACCCTCTCAAGAGAAGACAGGTCAACACTGCTACACCAAGTGGGGAATCACTATAGGAGGCTTCTAACCACATCTAATTCCTGATATTGACAACCTGCTGGCTAGTAACCACAACAGAAAAGGTCACAGATTGCTCTGCAATTTCTATCACTTGAGATTAATTAATATGGCATTTTAAATGATTAGCCAGAAAATTGAAAGGTTCTTTCTTGATGATTCATAATTTACTGAATGACTCTTGATTCTACATCTCTCAGTAATAACTCTCAAACAAACCACCTTTTACTAACTATCCAAGGCAATGGGATCAAAATATATATCCACAAGTATTTTGTGGCAACACTTAAAACATAAATGCCTACATCAAAAATATTTCAAACAATAAAAATTTCAGTTATGGTATTTCATGTGGATTGATTAAAAATATGACTGAAATTTTCTATCATATAGAATCAAAACTACTGACTGGCCATCTTCATCTCCAATCTTCTCATGTAAACTGTTTTGGTACATAAGGAGATTATTCAGGGCCCAACATGCAGCCTCCTGGATTAGGGAAGGAAAAAAGAAACCTGTCAAAAAATAAATTATTGAACAAACCATTTTGAACGACTATAAAATTTATGAAAGAGTCCAACCTGCACATGCTTGTTCTTTCTATGCCACGTTAATGCTTTGTAGCAGGCTTCCAGCCAAAACAATTTATCTTCTTCTTCATCATCATTCTCCTGATTCTCATTCTTTTCCTCTAAGTCTTGATTTAAGAAAATGGTCTCAGCTTGGAAAAAATGTAAACATGTAACTTACTTACAGTTTGAATGACCAACTCTAAGTCCGCATATTGAAACATTATCAACAGAGTGAGGTATTCTTTAGTAGTGGCCCTGGTTAATTAAAAGACCTTTTTAATATATTACCCACTTCATCATACTGCTATCCCATCTAGATAAATTACCAAATGAGCAAGAGGGTACCAAACAAAACTAATAGGCTAGAGGAAGATTAATTAAGGAAGTTAACTGCTAATAATAAAGCTAAATCAAGGATGTATTTACTGATATCTGAACTGGGAAGGATGTACTTACCACAACTGTTAGTTCCCTTGAAAGTATCATCTATTGGAAAATGAGTTACATTAAGACAGAAAAGGCATTTAAGGGTTCCTTCTCTACATATGACTTTCTTGTTATAATGTTATCTTGTTATAATGTTAATATTCAAGATCAAATGCACCTGTATGAATTTCCTTGTTAGTAAAGTTACTTACTGAGGAGAGCTAAACAGCTGAGTGCTGCGACCTGTAATGCTGCATTCTCTGAATACTGCTGCACAGCTTTCACCACAAACTCATGCACCTCGTTTAATACCAGGATATTAAAAAAATTACCTAAAAGTTAAGTGAGATATTAGTGGAATTCTCATCCATGGAACTTAAATTACCTTTAATCACATAACAGTATTTAAATCAACAAATTTGAGTAGTGATGACTATTCTTAATGACATTAAAACATATATTTACTTTAATTAAAATAGCTTAAGAGGATTGCATAAAGTATTGAAAATTTATTTTATGCACTCATTCAATTATCTTGCTTAGACAACGGAACTGACTGGGCAAAAAAAAATTAAATGTTTGAGTTATATTAACTTGTGTTCGTTGACTCCCTCTCATGTCATCAGCATATTAAAACAATGAGGTATCTGTTATTCATGACACTACAATATTCAGTGTACAAAATAACTTAATTTTCCTGCCTTCTAAAAGATGGGGGAAAAAACCTCCCTTGTCATTAAATGCTTTTGCTGAAACAGCCTTCTGTCACTTAAAGAATAGTGCTCAGAAAACCCATTGGCACACTTATCATTACCTGATCTTGTCTATGATAATCTTAGAAGAAAAATATGAGAATATTTTACTACCTCTAACCCAACCCAGGAAGACATCCCTTACATTTTTATACTCATTCTTCTCATAATCATATAGAAATCTAAATCCTTATAAGGAAAAAAATTGTAAATAACAGTCCAAAAATATGTGCCTCCTTCCACTTAGCTTAACCGTAACTTACTAACAGTCACCAAGTTTCCTTCTAGGAGTAAGAATGAAACTCCTAGTTAGCTATATGTGTAATTAGATGATCCCTGAGACACACAGCCAGAATTGGAAAAGATTCTATACCATGAAAAGACTAAAGTCCACACTAAATATTAATCAAGGCTTCAAAATCAAAAGGCAGATTAACTAGGTGTAGCTCTTCTTTATCAACATCTTTTTATGTTCATGCCTCTTCCGCATTCACCCATTAAGCTGACATACTCCCCAGCCCTTAGTGGTCTCTCGTCTTGGAGGGTCATTTCAAAAAAGGTTCTTTTCCACTTTTACCAGCTTATCTAAACTTGGGCTGTCTCACCTCCTTTTCCCTAGTATTATTCCCATGCCACTGCCAACAGTTGCTCTACCACTGAAAACTGTGTGACTCTGAGCAAACATCAGTGAGACTGGCCTTATCTTATTTTCATTTATATTTATGTGAAAATACATAGTAAATTATATAAGGCCTTTAAATGCATTAACCCCATAACTGAATTTCATAATTTGACAAAATGCTTAGTATTTATTTACTGACTTTGGGTTTTTATTTTAATTATGAGGAAGAAGTGAAAAGTTTTATTCAGCTTCTTTGAAACAATAACAGGGACAATAAATTCTCTAGTCACTAAGAAAGCACCTTTAACTAAAGATCAGTTTGAGGAAATTCGCTGGTGGTCCAGTGGTTAAGACTCTGCACTGTCACTGCCAAGGGCCTGGGTTTAATCCCTGTTCAGGGAACTAAGATCCCACAAGCCTTGAGATGCAGCCAAAAAAAAGATCAATTTGATGACTTTTTACTTTCAAAAAATGTCACAGAACAATATAAAACTTATAAATGATATGATAGTTTATATGGTTTATTTAATTTCAACAGTATAATGTCAACCACCCTTAATGTGCTATTGTAGACCTATTTGAAAATCAAGTACCATTTCCTCATCATGACAATAAAACCACTTCTTCGTCTGGCTCATTTAAGGGATTAAGGTAAACTCACATTCTTAGTATGTCGTGCAAGTTTTAACTTGAGTGGTAAGTCGCAGAACATGAAATAGAGAATTCTATATTAGTGTGTTACTCTATTAGCTAGATTTAAGAAATCAACTTTTGAATTACTTTAAAACTTTCCCAGATATCAGCTAGCTTGTACAACTGTGTGCTTCTTCATGAAAATATGAGTAAAATTCTCACCTGATAAAAGAAATAAACTAGTAAATGGTTACAACATTATAGAAGAAATGCTTTGTTTTGCTTAGGAATGCAGAAATCTGGATTCTTAGCCTGATTTTACCACTTACTGACTACATGATCTTGGATAAGACACACAGACTTGCTAAAATAGGTCCTCATCTGTAAATACAGAGATAATAAAAATATCACATCTCCCAGGATTGTTTCAAGGATCAAAAAATTATATATTATATATGAAACTACTTTAGGAAATATGAAAGAAATGTGCAAATAAGACATTATTTTCATATCTCCACAGTTTTGGTCATATGATAAGCATTCAATAAATGCTTATCAAGGAAAGAAACAAACTGAAGTTGTGCATGCAAATTAGAATTCAATTTATAAAAATTCCATTTTAACTGAAACTACCTAGTAATATTCCTAAGGCTAAAATCAATTGCAGAATTATACAAATTCTGAATTATGCAGGGGATATAGCCATATTTCTGTAAATGAAAATATAAGTTGCTACAATAAAAACATAAAAATGAGTTTTTTCAAATGAATAATGATTTTTTTCCCAAAGTTATAGTGATGAAAAGTCAAATGTCTATTATAATAATCCTGATTTTGCACAAAACATTTCTGGTGATCCTTTTTAGAAAAGGTTGTCGGAACCAATTTCCAACAGTTAAGGATCCTACCTTACTATTCACCAACCATTTACTTTTTTTTTTTTTTTTTTAATGTTCTCATCTTTTATTTTTTTATTTATTTATGGTTGTGTTGGGTCTTCGTTTCTGTGCGAGGGCTTTCTCTAGTTGTGGCAAGCGGGGGCCACTCTTCATCGCGGTGCGCGGGCCTCTCACTATCGCCGCCTCTCTTGTTGCGGAGCACAGGCTCCAGACGCGCAGGCTCAGTAGTTGTGGCTCACGGGCCTACTTGCTCCGCGGCATGTGGGATCTTCCCAGACCAGGGCTCGAACCCGTGTCCCCTGCATTAGCAGGCAGATTCTCAACCACTGCGCCACCAGGGAAGCCCCCCATTTTACTTTTTAATGCGTTGTTCTCCTCACAAAAACATCAAGGAAATCTCCAAGGTGTGTATTGAGGGAGTTGGGGGAGGCTCAACAAGGAGCTGAAACAAGAACTGTGAGCTGAAAGCAAATGGACA
The DNA here is from genome assembly GCF_009873245.2 of Balaenoptera musculus. Classification (NCBI taxonomy): domain Eukaryota; kingdom Metazoa; phylum Chordata; class Mammalia; order Artiodactyla; family Balaenopteridae; genus Balaenoptera; species Balaenoptera musculus. The sequence goes on along the minus strand of NC_045794.1, from coordinate 31,256,287 downwards.
AGCCAGAGTAGCCATGTGGGAAAGTATGAGTCACTGTGATCAACCAGCCTTGATCAGACTAGCCTTGTACTCTCTCCAAAGGAGGGTAGCTCAACCAGAGTCTCCCACTTCAAGTTTGAATCTTAAAAAGATTCTAAAGTGGTCCCAGGTCAGTCCTGTGCCCTGGCTCCTGGCAAACATCTCTGGATGAGATGTTTAGGTCCTCAGGATTCTCAGAGATTAAACTCAATCAAAGAAAAACTCACAAACATACAGGAAAACAAGACTCCATGACAGACAAGCAGTCAGCACAGGAGCAGGAGGTTTAAACTCTCAAGAACTTCATATATTGGAATTATCAGATACAGAACACAAGATAGCTATGTATTAATGATTAAAGAAATAAAATTAGAATAAAAGAAAAGAGAAAGGGGAAGGGAAGAGTGAATAAGAGTCAGTCAAAAGTTACCTGGCAGATCTGAAAATAAATATATAAATTTTTTATATTTTAGAGTTTTTTTATAAATATATAAAAAATCTAATAAAATGACCAAGTTGAATTTATCACAGGAGTACAAAGTGGCTTACTATTAGAAAACCTGTATATGCAATTCTAATTCTCCATATTATCAAGATAAGAGGAAAACAAATGATCTTAAAATTTTTTTAAATATTTGATAAAATTCAATACTCATAATTCTTTTTAAAAGGCCTACATATTAAAATAAAAGCAGGGACTTCCCTGGTGGCGCAGTGGCTAAGACTCTGTGCTCCCAATGCAGGGGGCCTGGGTTCGATCCCTGGCCAGGGAACTAGATCCCACATGCATGCTGCAACTAAGAGTTTGCATGCCACAACTAAGGAGCCCACATGCAACAACTAAGACCTGGCACAACCAAATAAATAAATAAAATTTAAAAAAATAATAATAATAAAAAAATAAAAGCAAACAAGAAACAGAAGGAAACTTCTTAACTTGATAAAAGCTACTTGTCACAAAACAAACAAGATTAACAACAACAATAACAACAACAAAAACCCATATAATAAGCATTATTCTGGATGGGAGAATATAAAGCATTCCCTTTAAAATCAAGAAAAAGACAAGGATGCCTACTATCACTGCTTCTGTTCAACACTGTACTAGTAATTGTGGACCATGCAAGAAGACAAGGAAATCAAATTAAATAACTGCTACACAGAAAACCTAAGAGCATTTATAAATACATTTTTAGAATTAATAAGAGTTTAGATAAGATCAATATGCAAAAAATCATTTGCATTTCTTTACACATACACAGTTCAAAAATACAATTTAAAAAAAGACACCATTTATAATAACAAAAATAGGGTACCTAGAAATAACTAATAAGATGTGCAAGACTTGTATGGAAAAAATTATAATGTAAAGTTGTCAGTTCTTAAATTGATCCATATATTCTGTATGATTTTAATCAAAATCCAAATAGAGTTTTCCAAGGAACTGGACAAGTTAATTCTAAAATGTATTCGGCATTGTAAAGGCCCATGAAAAAAGCCAAGCTGTAACCAAAAAAGAAGAATATATAATGACTTTACCTATTAGCTTTTGAGATATCAGGACTCACAGAGCTATAATAATTTAAACAGTTTGATATGGAGCCCGACAAATCAAGTCAACAAACACAACAGAACAGCAAAAACAGAAACATACATATATTACATATTATAAACCTATAAATAATACATACATATTATATACATATATTCAATATATGATACTACTGGGAAATGGATGAACCATATAATAAATTGTGCTCTCCATATTATAAATGGGGGGTGGGGTAATTGAATTCCTACTGTATAAAATAATTCCAAACAGATTTTAACACTTTAATGCTTAAATTAGAAAGATTTTGGATAAAATGTGGAATACATTTATTATCTTAGGCAAAGGAAGGATTTCTTAAAATACATAAAAAAGGGTAAATCACAAAGCAACTAATCATGAAATTAAACTATACCACAAAAGCCACATAAAGAAGATAAAAAGACAGCTCACCAATCAAGACAAAATATTTTTGATACATATAACTGACCACCAAAACATTATTAGCCAGAACTAAGAATCAATTTTTAAAAAGACAGACTATACCATGGAAAACAGAAAAAGGCAAATCAGGTACTCCACAAAAAGAGGAAGCACCAATAGCAAAGAAATATTTGAAAAGATATTCACCTTCCTTTACATTTTCATAGCAAAACAGATGGTAGTAGCATAAAACAAGACATAAACCAATGTCCGTGGATAGGAAAATGGATAAATAAATTGTGGTATACTCACATCATAGAATACTACATACAACTATATGCAAAAATATTCATGAGTCTTATAAACAAAATAGTTTTTAAAAACTTGCAGAAGACAACATTCAGCATGATGCCATTTTTATCAAGCAAAAACAAGCAAACGTTAACAATTTTGTTTACAGAGATAAATGAATGTAGTAAAATTTAATTTAGAAAGCAAAAGGTTTATTAACACAAAACTCTGGAGAGCGTTAACCTCTGTAGAGAAAGTGGAAGAAGGGCAGACCCCAGAGTAGCTTTACCAGCACTGGTAATGTACTAATACTTAAGCTGGGTGAGGAGTTCTTTTGCACTGTGCTTCACATTTTCTATATGTTATGCTTATTCTTTTGTATGTATCAACTATTTACATAATAATACTTTAAATATAGCATAACAGTGATAAGACTTCTCATATTGCACACTTTTATTTTTGCCACTCCTATTAAAATTCCACCTAAGAATGGCAGAACAGTTTGCTAATTTACAATATTTCCATCCAGTGTATGTCAATATGTTACTTATCCATAAACATAAACATATGTATGCTATATATACTTACATCATATAGACTGCGATAAATTAACCAAGAATTATAACTTACCTAATGTAAGCCTATGGAGCAAGCAGCAACTCACTTCTTGAATTTTTTCACTGATAGGGAATGCTATCATGGCTTCTACTACAATATTATAACACCTGACATTGCCACTCATGAGGACTTCAACATTACTGCCTAAATTTAAAGAAATCACAATTATCAATAAGGTAATAATTTCCCCTTTGAAATGTGCATACAAAGACACCTTACAGAGATTTTAAATATATGGCAGTATAATGGCTACATTTCCAAATTTAAATATCATGTTCTGTCAAATAGCTATAAAAATACTGTTGTTCGATGTTAATATAATACGATTTAGGACTCATCTCTAGCATTAAGGGAAAGTTGCTTTATTCCTGTATTTTTGGCTTAAAAACTTAAAAAAAATAAAGGGAAAACTGAGAGTGCTTTTTATATAAGTCAAAATGTGTAAAGTTTTGGCCGTAAGTTTTCAAATAAATGGATTTGGGGCCTGTTTCCGAATGAGGCACTATTCCATTGGATAACGGATTTTAATTGCTCCTTTTCCTCAAACCAACAGAAAGAAAATCAAGATTATATCACACAATAGAAGAGGTAGAATCAGCTATCATCTATTTCCTGTCCATTCCAGAAGGGCAGCAGAAGAGCAGCCAGTGTAAAAGGCAGCAAAACCGAGCTTCCTGAAGGCTCTGAGATAGACAGGGAAAAGAATGGATGAAGGGGAGAGGAGAGACATAATATTAAAATGTATAACTAAGGGATAAACATAGGTGAACCACAAAGGAAGGAAAGACTCCACTGGGAAAGGCAATTAATCAAGAGTATGTGAACCTATGTGGAGAAAACTAATTTATATGTCTGAATGAAATGTTGACAATTCTTAAAACAGACAGAAAAAAGGGTGCTTGCAAAACATTTTTCTTTCTTTTTTGGCACAACCAAACTAACCAACTGTTTTCCAAAAACTACATTTTTAATGTTTAAGTTGTATTTAAAAAACACTAAATATGGAAAAAGAAGGAAATGAAAAGAAAGGAAATGGCCTCAACACAATTACCTCCTTTTATTCAGAATCAAAGATACAACTTGCTCTAGATTCAAGGTAAAGTTTAAAACTCTTGCTTTTTTTTAATTTTTAGTTGCTGCTTTCTTTGACCTTTTCTTTATGAATCAGCACATTTACACTGGAGTTATGGTGATGTGGGTGGAAAAGAATGAATTTCAAAACAACCAGCACAAAATAAATAAATAAATGTATAGCCAAGGAAAGGTAAAATGAAGAATATATTCAGTTTGTTGGCAGTAGATGACTCAGAGAAGTTTAAATTCCATTTTCTATTATTGTTCTGCCCCATCTACTTCTAAGAGTTTAACTTTCCATGGATAAGAAAATGAAGGATTTTATAACCATTATTAAGAAAGGGCATTCTTTCACAAGGGGATTAGTCTCACATCTGTGAGATTTCTATGTCTGAAACCATATATGCATATTATATATAATAAGCTACATATGTATGAAATACAAAGCATGTAGTAATACTGTCAGTGTTTTAACCACACTTACTACATTACATTACCAGGTACTATTCTACATTTTTCACATTATTTAACTGATTTAATCCTCACAACTTCACATGTGTGAAGATGAAATTATTACCAGATAAATGCATGTGTAAATCCTGTACAAGCCCAAACGGGTAATACATGAAATACAAAATGCTCATGTGCACTTACAAAACAGAAGTAATAGAAATCTGATGTATTATTTTAGTCCATTAGTATTGACTGGTAGCATACACAGCAAATTAATTTCTTCTTATTTGTACTTTTTTTTGTTATAAAAGTGGCTAGATTTCATAGCATCACCCAAATGTTAAACAAGAATCACAATAAAGTTCAAACTCCTTCCTGTGGCTTCTCAGGACCTAGGATCTGGTTATGTCTCCAGCCTCATCCACTGACTCTCATCAAGCCCTTCCCCTACCTCCATGAAATGGCACAGGAGCAGATGCTCAGGGCTCTGCATGTGCATTACACACACGCATGCATGCACACACTTATAAATACAGTTTACTGAGCTACTTTTATCCTCTTGATTCCTCTATGCTCTCTTTTGCTCCAGGATCTTTACGCTTAGGATGCCCACTGCCTGGGATACTGCCTGCACTTCTACTTCACCTCACACCTCTCCACACACAAAGCTCTCCTCATCATTCAAGACTCTGCTGAGAGATCTTGCCTCACTCCCTGTTTGTCCTCAAAACCCTAAGTACTTCTGCCAACACTTGCCCAATAATACTTCGTAATCACTTCCATGCTTATCTGTACGTTGTGGGGTACTATGGGGTCAGAAAAGGAAAGAAACATGTTTATATTTTCTGCTACTGTTTCTCCAGCACCAAGCCCATAGCCAGCAGCAGAACAGCATCAATAAATAAAAATTTATTAAATGAATAAATGTATGAGTTTAGCATCTACAAGTTTCTAAATAATAAAAATATTTTTGAAACACACTCAGAAAGAAGATATACTGTAATTTTTCAGATTCAGAAATGAAACCATGTATGCAGGCTACTTACAAGGAATTGCTAGGGAATGTAAACAGTGCAGTACATGAAACACAATTTCCTCTTCATCTTTAAAATTTTTTAATGTACTTAGCAATATCATATAATCTTTATTCTCAACAAATTCGGCCAGTTGCTCCTCTGAAACTAAAAAATGAAAGACAAAATACCGAAAGAGCTCAAACATGATATAAAAGTTTAATTACTCAAAAATATAATATTCATGATGATTAGATAAGACAGTAGATACAACGAACATAAATTAAAAATTATATTTTAGCAAAGAGCCCTTCCTAGGAATTTTATAATGGGAAAAAAAGCTATTGAGGTTAAAATAATTTTGTTTTGACCCATATTAGTTATTCCATGTTTTGAAATGTAGTGACCATGTAGTGACCAAACAGTTCTCAGAAAAATAAAATTATTCACAATTTCATTTGAAAGATTCTAGAGAAAACTAATCAATGAATAATAAAGATGGCCTACTGAAGTGAACATATCACAATACTTAAAAAGGAGTGGTTAATGGTACATTGTTGAAGGGCAGCTCAGCTAAATGCATGAGTTCAAGAGGAATGAACTTTAGCAAATAACAAGTAATTAGACTTTGAAATACTTTATCTTAATGGTCTTGACTTCATCAGAGATCAAAAATTGTCATCATTAATTTTCATAATTAAAGTCTTGGGATCAAGCCAATGAGTTTCATTTGGAGTCATTTTATTGGGTGGGAACCTCAAAAACATGTATAAAAATCTGGTTTACCTAGCCTGAGAAGGACACTGACATAAATGTTAGTGTCACTCTTCATAATCAACATTACTTTTTGTTGTTCAACTTTACACCAATAGTCCATATAATATGTGAAATTGACTGGGTTCTTCTAATAAATGAGAAGTATCACCAAACCTTCTCATTTTATGAAACAGTTTCCAGACCATAGTTTCAAATTTTGAAAATTAACTTTACACGGGCCACTAAGTCCTGGGGAACTTCATATTCTTGAAAACTTTCAGAAATGTTTCTACTCTACATTTACAATCACAATACTGTCAGCGCTGATCTATCAAATAAGATCGTCTTTTTAACATTCCCTGGTGCTTCTCCATATGTCCTAGATGGATCCCACAGTGCTGGTGAGTGATGCTAGCCCTTCTTTCATGAATAAGAATGTGCCCCTTAAACTGCAGCACAGAAGATTATAAGCCCTCAAGACAGTAATTCCTCAAACTCTATTCTGCCCAATTCTTATCAAAAGCTTAGTTTCAAGATATGACATTTAGAGAAGACAGCCTGAAAGACATGCAGTTCCTCCATTCCTCGCTTCCACCACCAGAGAGCTGAGCCCCAAGCCCATGCTGTTCTGACTCTTGATAGAATCTCTTCCACTGAAATACACTTTGTGTTCCTTGCAAACTGTATGTATTTTATCAACTTATCCAGGGAAACCCAACGGAGTATTTTCTTAAGTCTCCCATGAGACTGATTGCTTCTTCTGATTAATGAGTTTACTTTTATCTCAAGTAACTTTGTAACCAATGATGTTTACCTCTTTGCCTGATAGGAAGCAAAGAACCAAATTTCTGGTCCATCCCTTTGCAAAGATACAGGATCTGAAGTAAGCAGTAAATGTAACCTAGCTTCATATCATTTTCCCTTCACCCATTTCCTCATTCATTTTTCTTTTCCTCTAATGTATTATAAATATCTATAAGCTATTTGAAGTCTTTCTGGAATAAGACAGGGAATTAAACAGTAGAATTTCCATTCCTGGAGCTTCCAGAAACTAAAGTAGGTAAACTGATATGAACACAGGGCCCACATATGTTATTCTTATCCTAAACTCCTAGCACTGTTGGCTCTCATAATGACATGAAAGGTGCTCTCAAAAACTGTGGTAAATTGAACTGTAATGGAGATAACTAGCTGTGTACTCTCAGGCAGGTTGCTCATTTCGCTTCTCTGATCCATTTCCTCATCAAGCCAGTGGAAGGACTAAAGGTTCCAACCAACTATAAAATTACATGGTTATCTCTGTCATCATTCTCAGTGCCATGTGATAAAATACATATTAGTCTTTTTCCTAAGGGACACTTTGTAAACCTCTTGGTTCTTTATCCAGAGCCTTTAGCAATTTCTAAAACCTCTGGTGATGACTTAACATCATAAACCCAAACTTAACCTATGCTTGGCTTCACAGTATTACTTTTTCTTCCTTAACTCCTACACATACAGCTTGCAAAGTGAACCTATGCCTTGTTAAGCAATGGAAGAAAGTTTACTACAATTGCATAATTGATAATCCATGAATGAAATTCATTCTGCAAAAACAAGCAATATTTCTGAATTAACCCCATTACTTATCCTTGACTGACAATCCAACTTTTAATAAATAGTACAATTTCAGATAGTTTCTTATTATCATAATTATAACCTACTTATCCCACTATAAACCCTTTCTTCTTATATAAATATCAAAATAAAGAATTTGACATTTTAAATACCTCTCTCAAACAGCACATGTAAAGCTTTGCATCCAAGTTTCTGGACTTCATCATTGGCTGAAAATGTGCGCATGGCATCGAAAATTAACAAGAAAATATCATTTTCTTCATCCAATATCAGCAAAGTGATTTTACCTATTTCAAAGAGAACAATATGCTCCAAGTAAATAGCTGCTTTAACATTTAATGTCTTCATTTCTACATGAGGGCTATGAATGGTTTGTGGACTTCTCTTTTTGATGAACCACTTAATTGCCCCAGATGTTAGACCTATCAAGCTTTATGGTCTTTCTAAATGAGATAAATTCCCAGTACACTTTACTATAACTCTGTGATTCCCAATCAATACCCAGAGCCAAGACCTCTTGCCCCGAATTCCTGAAACATTTCTACCTGCCTCTTAGACAACACCATCTGAATACTCCATGGCCACCCCAAACCTAGCCAACTCCAGTTCCATCTCTTCATCAATAACCACCATCCAATAGTTACCAGAGAAACTACAGTCATCTTCCTTCTTTCATCCTCCCTCTCTCTTCTCATTCTCTGACTAGCCAAAGAATCAACTCATTACCAAGTCCTTCAAGTCTAACTTCTAAATATCTCAAAAACTCCTTTTGAACTAGGCCCCTCCATTTCTGTCTTGTTCAGGACCCCAACACTTCTCACCTAGAATGCAAACACAATTGCTTAATTGCTCTAGCAGGCCCAAATCCCTACCTAACTAGTTTACCTGCTGCATTATATTTCTAAAACACAAATGTGATCTGTAAATCCCTTGCTGAAGTCTTCTAAGGCCTTCTTGCACTCCTCAGACTGACAAACAAGACTCTCCACAGACTACATGTATCTCATCAGCCTCACGCCCCTCCCTGCACTACTGACTCCAAACATGCTAAACTCCTTGCTCATCATGAACACATTTCTTTTGATATCTTTTTGCACTGGCACTAGCTGCATGGAATGCCCTTGCCATTTTCTGCACCAAATATGACCCTACCTTAAATCAAGAAATAACACAAACAGTACCTAGTCTGTCAATAAAAACTGTAGGAGTGGTAGTCGTAGCAAACACTTCTACAGCACATAAAATGTCAGACATAGGTTGAAGTATTAGATAGTTCACTCTAACATGTGTAAACCATCACAACCCCGTGAGGTAGGTGCAATCCTCATGTTAGATAGAGATAAGGAAACTGAGGCACAGAAGTGATGCAGTGACTTTGCCCAAAGTAGAACAAATAAGAGGCAGAGCTGGATTAAAATTAAAGCAGGTCATGACCATGCTCTTAACTCCTACAAATGAGCTTAGCTGCTCTCTTCTCTTTGTTCCTATGGTGGTTTTCTTCATATCTCTGTTAGAGTACTTTTGTCATTACATTGAAATCATTTCTTTAAATGCTTTTTATCTCTTTGTCAGTGCTGTCCAATTCTGTAGCCACCAATCACATGAGGCTACTTAAACTCAAATTTAAATCAATTAAAATTAAATAAAATTAAAATTCAGTTTCTCGCATTTCCAATGTTCAATCACCACATGTGGCTACTCGCCATGATTTTGAACATATACAACATTTCCTTCATTGCAAAAAGTTATATTGGACAGGGGTGCTGGACTGTGAACTTCTACATTGTAGGAGCTTTGCCTCACCTGTCTGAGAGTCCTCTAGCAGCCAGCACAGCAGTAAGTGCCCAATAACTATTACCTCAGTTAACAAATAAGCCAAACAAAAAAATGATTCATAAATTAGCCTCTAATAAGTACCTGAAATGAACTCTAAAACACATTACAAACTTTCCTAAAAGCTCAAAATTCTTAATGTTATGTGGAAGAAATTAACTAGTCTTTTCAAAACACATGTCAAATTTCCTATTTGTCTACATGCTGCTAACCTTGATATATTCATGTTGGGAGATTTCTCAAATTCATAAACCTCCTGTCCATTGTCAAATGGAGAATAAATCCTTACCTCCCCACACCCAACAAAAAAAAAAAAGATCCCAAGGATGAGTTTAAATAAACCATAGTTAAGACTAGTTAGTACATCCCTTTATATATTTTAATAAAAGTCTCTGGTGAAGTGGTGAGTACCTTCTGGCCTTTCCTATCCCTCTTCAGTTCATTCTCTGATCTTCACCCTCTTTCTTCCTTTCTCTTTCTCCTATTGGACCTTCATCACTTAGCATGGCCAATGAGGGCCTTTAAAAATCTTACCGCCCCTCCCAGGCCTCTGCAACGCTGCACATGCTGTTTTCTTGACCTAAAGCACCCTTCACACTTTGAAGGAAATCCACCCTATCCTTCATGCTTAGCTTCCCTGAAAGCAGCCTTTCTTCTCAGAACCTTACATCATAGCAAGTGTCTGTCACAGCAATGATCACAACTATTGCACCACAGCAACATTCTTTGTTTTCAGGTCCATTATCCTCCAAGTAGAAGTTTACTCAGAGAAAGAACCTGACATGTGAAATCAGACCCTGGTTCTACTACTTTTTGGCTGAGGCAATCTCTCTATGCTTCAGTGTTCTCTAGAAAACTGAGATAAAATACTAAACTCAAGGGATGTTTTGAGGATTATGCTTTTAAAAGCATATTAAGTATTTTACATGTTAAGCCTAGCATTTAGCAAGCACTCAAGAAGAAATGCTATATATTTTTATTATGACATATTACTATTATGTCATACTCTAGAGCATATATTATAGAAAACATATTAGAGATATAATGAAGTACAATACAGTCATGACAAGGACATGTATGGCTAACAAACTAATGAGAATGTGAGATGTGGGACCAGATCTGAGGAGCAAACCTGGGGACAGAAATTAGATTTGGGAGTAATATATAAGGTGATGTTTAAGGCCAAGATGTTGGGTGGTATTTTTGAGAGAAAAAGTGTAGAGAAAAGAGATAAGGAAAGAAAATGGAGGGGCTTCCCTGGTGGTGCAATGGTTAAGAATCTGCCTGCCAATGCAGGGGACATGGGTTTGCGCCCTGGTCCAGGAAGATCCCACATGCCACAGAGCAACAAAGCCCGTGCGCTGCAACTACTGAGCCTGTGCTCTAGAGCCCGCGAGCCACAACTACTGAGCCCACATGCCACAACTGCTGAAGCCCACGCGCCTAGAGCCCATGCTCCGCAACAAAGAGAAGTCACCCAGTGAGAAGCCCGCGCACACAATGAAAAGTAGCCCCTGTTCCCCGCAGCTAGAGAAAGCCCGCGTGCAGCAACGAAGACCCAATGCAGCCAAAAATAAATAAATAAATTTATTTTTTTAAAAATGGAAAATGGAAACACAGAATTTTGGAAATCATCAATATTGAGGTTATATTATGTGATTATACTTTAAAAAAAACATCAAAACACATTTAGCAAATGGTTTAAAATGTTTTTTTGAGTCAACATTAAAAATGTGTGTATATACTACCTGAAGTTAGGAGAAGATCTAAGGCCTTCAATCCAACTGTTGACAGGTTGACACTGGCATTATGAACTGTTAGCATTTTAAGAATCAGTCTGTAATTAAAAACAAAAATCAAGATCATACCTAGATGTTTGCTCTTTTAGATATTGTTTTTTACTCACCTACATTTTTATTCATCTCATTGTATTTCATTCCCTATATTGAAGCTAGTGTATTTTTTCTCCCTGTAAACCTGAGCCAGGTTTATGATGATTAACAGGGAATTATTATGAGTCTCAACAGAAAAGTTATAACTTTTTCCTCTAAATATTCAAATTCAATTATTAACTATTTCACCCAATTCTATATCCAAAATAATATTGAGTTATATGCACCAAGGGATCAATCATTTTATATGTGATACAAACTTGTGAATTATATGTTATACACATTGATATATTATAGAGAGATGTAATTAAAATGTTAGCTTGTATATAAAAATTAAGAACCATTTGAATATTTAAATTATTGATTTTTACTATTTTTGAAAGAGAAATTGATATTTTATAACAGAAAGTGAACCTAGTCTATCGATAGTATTCAATTAGTTCAAATGTATTAAATTTGAGCCCCTGAGTTATCAATTCTAAAATATACAATCTTCAGTCTATTCCTACCCAGTGCTGTTTGGCTTTCTATTGTTAGAAGAGAGAGCCTCCATGGCTTCACCTAGATTCAAGAAACTTGGCACGTAGTCTCCAGGTGGTGAGGTGAGGAATTGAGAGACCCTGTCCTTCGACTCTGTCAATTCTCCTCCTACCTATGCTGCCCCTACCTCTCCCTGCACCATTCCCACTATTCCTGACTTCAACACCACACAAGAGATTTCTCCTTTAGTACTGTAAGCCTTTGGGGGGATAAAAGCCCTTGAATATAAGGAGATATGTTTTACAATAAATATTTGCTGGTAATGATCTAATATGCTCCACTGTAGAGAGAGTGTGTCTATACTGTTCACACTACTTCTGGCCTAAAGGAGTGTAATACCTGATGAACAGAAGAGGAATGAATGATGAGTGAGTGACCAAATAAATGAGTGAATGAAACTCCCTGTAGAAACGTTTATGTAAGTTAATTTGAACATTTGGTTTACACTAGAATATGACTAGATGAGTTTTCCATTGCTCCCTAAAGTTATAGATGGCTAATCTTTGGGGATCTTGGAAATTCTCATCCAAACCAAGGGACACATAATATTACAACTACTAATTGCAGGCATATTTTGTCTCATTCCTCATTAAATGCAGTATTCTTTACTACTGACTCATAGAATTTCAGAGATTAGTTTGGAGATGAGAACACCTATTAACTGTAAATAGTCTCTTTTCAAAGCACACTCTTTAGATGCTAAAAACCGAAGAACAGCAACACATGTTTATCAAAGATGGAAAAATGTATAAGCACGGACATGCTCGCCTATGAACAAACAGCTCTGATTTGTCAAAATCTGCAGCCGCAGTTAATACTAATAAATAATGCAAAGATGTGAAATTTAGTTTTGCATTAATTACGTTTTCCACAAGCAATATGCCTTTGGAAGCAATTAGTATTCACTTCTCTGTGGCAAAGAAAAGTCACATTAGGTATAAAGAACATCTAACGTTGATGACAGAAGATATTTTCTTAAATGTCAAGAAACAAAGTTATCCAAAAAGGATTTTCCTGGAAACACATTTTTTTTCAGAAAAGTTTTTCTTAACTAATTATGGCTAAAGAAGTAGTCTCATTTAAGAAGTCATTATGTTGCAAACTGCAATAATATAGCTGGTAAATAGCTATCAAGATTTGGCTGCAGATGTGCTGAAAGATAATTTCCCCTTTCTTCTTCATTTTGAAAGCTGTACTTTAAGCTCATTAAATATATATGTATGAATATACATAAATGTACTTTTTAAAGACAGTAAAGCATAAACTTCTAAATTACTATTTATAGAACTAACATTTTAGTTCCCATATTTTTGTTTTGAAGAAGTAGTAGTTTGTGTCAGTTCTACTATTAATAAGTAAAAAAAGAAAAAAAAAAATCTTTCCTTTGTTTGAATTCATAAGCAGTCATCAACAATCTACAACTTAATCAATTGTATAACTATTATTATATTATTAAAATAATAACAACACCTGACTTCTTACCTCAAATGTTAGTTTTCTAATTCAAATAGATTATAGACTTCTGAGTCAAAAGCTCTCTATAAATGTAAATCATTGATTCAAGGAAAACTATATGTATTTTAAAGGATTTTTACTAGATTGTCTTGGATTGCAAATATAATGTATCAAGGGAAGGGTTGTCATATGTACAGATAAATATTCAATGCAGTTTGTTTTTACATACTTACTGGTGAACCCCTAGGACTTCCCAATCATGTCCAATATCCTGGGGACCCATTAAGTTTTGCATTGTATTTGGACAGATTTCTATTAATTTGCATAAAAGTGACCAACCCACCTAAAAACAAGAAAGACAAATATTCACATTTCAAAAAAAACCACACAAATAGAATGTATTCAGTCAAAGAATCTCTTCATTCTTAACAGAATAGGTGGCTACATTATTTTAAAATAATTATTTTAAAACAAAATGATACTCTAAAAATGCTTGCTGAGAAAAGCAACTCATATACTTAGAATACATCTTTCTTCAAAAATCTACTGAAAAGGCATACAAAAAATATTATAACATTTCTGAATGATGAAGGCAATAGACTGCCTATTGTCTAAATAAAAGGAAATAAAACACACAAAAAAAATAGTTTTAGAGGACACACCAAAATTATGAAGTACAGGAAAGGCTATTCTCAGGCCTTCGTACTTTTTAAGGCATATCTACCTGACAGATTTTCTTCTAAATATTTAGTACTTTAATTATAAGAAGAAATGACGTAGTTTGGAATGGAGGATTAGGGGAAGTTGGAGATTTTGATGGCAAAGTGTAAGTTATCAGGGAAGACTGCTCCCCAGATAATGGAGCTAGAAAAAATAGCAAAAGAAGTAGCATCGTCTGATGACAATGTCACATCTTTCATAGGTAAAAGAGAAAGGCACTATGAGATAGAGAGGAGGTAGAATTTCTCAGTGGACCCCTCTAGATTTCTTCCGTACACCTAAATATGAGCTGATGATGTCTAGACATCACAAGTGTCCCTAAACTCTCTCACCTTTCCAAATTAAGTATGATCTTACTGATGCATTTTAAATATACCTTCGTTCAGCTCATTTATACATGATGCCAACTTGAATAAGCTGCTCTTTACTTCTGAAAAAAATACATTTTTTTAAATACGATATTTTAATTACAAACTGGAGATTAAATTTAACTCACTTTTCCTGTTATATTTTCCTCCCCAAATTTAAGGACTCTTCAATTCTTTCTACTATATTACAGAACTAAACTTGACATGGTCAGAAAAAGAAAATAGAAAATGCATATACATGCAGATCTAGAGATTAATGAAAAAGTGCCTAAGCACGATGTGTGATAAATACCAATGTAATATGAATCCTGAAAGCAGGATTCACTAGAATTACTCAGGGAAGAATATAATACAGAAAAGGTAGGATTTGAGTCAGATTTCAAAAGAATTATAAATATGGTCACTCAAAATAGGGAAATGGAAACTTCTAATACTGATGAGTTGTGAGGAAGGAAAGTAAGATGCTAAATGGTGAGGAGGCTGCCAAAGAGGGGCCCATTGCTAAATGAGACTGGATATGTGAGTTGGAGCTGAGTGGTACAGAGGGTTGAGTGACAACGGGAGAAATCTCTATGCAACCAAAAAGGAATAATGGCACGTTTCCTACTTGTTTACAGGAATAAACAAGGGGTATTTAATAAGATAAAAGTGATTACATAAGATCTCTTTACAATATTATTTCCAGATCTTTTCTGGATTAAGCATGAATTGCTTTACTCTGTCATCACTTCCTCTTACACGATTTCAAATTCCTTGAAAAGGAAGCAATTTCTGACAGCTATTTTTACCTATATTTAAGTAGACAACCTCCTCCACTTAAGCCAAACAGATATTGACAATCCGGATGTCATAGAAACTGGCTATTTTTGTGCTTTCATAAAATCATCAAGACTTTTTTCCCCAAGTATTTCAAAAATTAACATTTGGAACAGTTTCTGGTGGGAAATAAATCATAAATCAAACAGGATGCTATACTCATCTCTGCACCTGCATGGCTGACTCAAGGAGAAAACCTGTTTTGTTTTAGTTGATGAAATAGCAGTATCAGTAATTGCTTTGCAAAAAGACTGAGGCAACTGAGCTTCCAAGATTAAATAGAATCGCTAGCAGCAAAGCAGAGGTAACAATTGATCCATTAATGTATTCAATTAAAAGCTTATCTTTCAAAAAGAGAAGGCTCCCATCCTGCACAGTTATAATACAATTAAATTGGTAGTTTCACTTTATTATAATTATTCTGTAAACTCAAGTATCTAAGTAATGCACAATGGGAAAGAGTCTAGGGGCTAAAGAAAATTTTAGTCACTTTCATATATTTCACTCACTTACATCAAAGGTGGAAACTGTGTGGATAAAGAGAAGTAATGTAAATTGAAGAACACAGAGAAATGATCAGATGACTGACAGGAAAAGAAATTTATAAGACAGCAGCCTAACTACCAATTCTCTAAAGATTGTCATTTATTAAGGAGAACTAATAAAATATGAAAAGACATTGAAAATAAAAATTCAGCGTCTGGAATGTCATGTTAAATGAATTCTGAAAATAAACCTTACTATTTACTTTTGAAGGGTACTTTACCTTAACTCCTTAAATTCATCAAGTGCTTTTAATTCAGCACTTCCAGCTGATTCAAGATATAAAGCCTTAAAGAATATCTATACTAATTTCACCAGTAATATGAAGAAATCTGAAGGAAAAAAATTTTTTTTCTTTTAAGTGGAGTATTAAAATATCAGTAGAGCTACCCCACTCCACATCCCTTTGATAAGATCAATGACAATTTAAATCGATAATGTCATTGTGCGTAGCACGGCCACAGTATTTGTACCATATCATTGTACTTTTTACTTGCACAAAAATCTTATGATATCAGCACCTACTATATGATGGAAAAAGATTCTGAAGGTGTGTGAAGCTTGAGTCCTGACTCTGTCACTAGCTCTGCGATCCTAAATGAGCTACTTATTCTGAGGAAAAAACATTCAGTGAGATTTCTGAGAGGATAGTGAGAGTCCAGCAAGAATCAAATGATATAATATACATAATGCCCTTTGTAGATTAATATATTGTGCTGAAACTAATAATTCTATTCCATTACATTACCAAATCAAATGACAATTCCTTATTTTCAATTATCTCTGGTACCTACTGGGCAAGGATATTGAGTGACATTCATAACTACTCCAAACAAACATGTCCAGGCTCAGGCAGTTTCTAAAATGAAGAAGAATTAGGTGGTGGGAATGTTGCAGGCTTCCCTGGATTCTCAAGTCTAGCACTGCCTCCTCTGGACCCTGCAGACCAAAGGCCACCCAGGGCCCAGTTGTTCGGAGTTGTACCTGGCAGAGGAGACTCTACCAAGAACAGAATCCAAGGAATGGAGGCTGCCAGACAAGGCACTTTGGAACACCAAAGCAGAGGCCAGTAAGAAGGATGATGTGGGTGGAGAGTAGCAAGCACAACAGGCCAGTGCCAGGGAGTGACTCATGTTTCATGGGCAAAATTCAGACATTGGATGTTAAAAAGAACAGTGTCTTTATCATGTCTCCATTTTTTCATGATCTTATTTGCTAACAGCCTGAAAATCAATAGTCACATGGGAAATATTTCAGTTGAAGAAAAATAAAAGTAATCATTTATCTGAGATATAAACATCCTTATATAAAAGAAGCTAGATATATGTTTCACAGAGATTAGCATAAGATAGACAGATACAGGCTTAGAGATCCAGATAATTCTTACATCTGTCTAGCCTCTCAAGTAGGTATTAAGAAACACTGCACCTCGATAGAGTTTAAAGTTCAATTCTCTTTCCCTTCAGGATCTAACATGCAAATGAAAAAAGTAATTTCAGTTCCCCAAATCTCGATATCTACAAAGGAAGTTAACCTTAGGCAGTAATTTTGTTTTGACTGTAAATCATTCTTAATTATCATCTTAAGGCTCCTTTTTAAATATATCTAAGATATGTAACAAATTTCTGGGTTTCCTACGGTGCAGATTCTAAGATTCACGTTTACATTCATTTTATATGAAAACGGTTGAGAAGTATAGATTTAAATTTATAGGGGAATCCTAAAACACCACTCTCTTTAGATAATACAAGGTGTACTACAACTAAAGAAGGTTAGAAATCTGTCTTCAAGTTTAAAAAAAAAGAAAACCTTAAACCTATGAGAGTTTGCCATTAACTTCATTTTATTAATTTAATTATTATTAGTTCTATTACTGTTCATCATTCCTCTTTCCCAAACTATTCACAATTGTGTCATCTGTAGGACATGCTGTACATTGGGAAGATTCTTAGAATAATTTTATTTAAACACTGATGAACTAGCCATCTAGCCAATGTCAGAACTAAACCTCAACCCATTATTATTCCCCTCCCACCACCATCCATATTCTGTCAGCCGATTGTATAAAGTTACTTCTTAAATACAATTAGGGAGCACATAGTTGGCCCTCTTACACCGTTAACATTTGATAATGATTTGAAAACGCTTCCATCCTAAAACCACAGTCAGAGGTTTGTCAGGACAAATCTCAGAAATAACCCAGAACTCTGGGTATAGAATATTAATAGAAAAACACCTATTTCCAATGAGAAGGGGAAATGGGAGAAATGAAAACAACTCCTTTACCTGCTGCACACTAGCGACTCTCATGTATGAGTCCAAGACGATCAACAGAGGCACGTGGACATTTTTGTCTTGAAATAACTTGGAGGCTGGAAAAGAAGGGGGTTAGGGAAAAGTAGCAGAGTCACGATTCATGGCACCCCTTTTAAGTCTGAAACGGAGGGAGAAAGCAAAAGAAGTGAGCTCAAGACCTTCCTAGAATTGTCAGCTCTTTTCTGCCCTAAGGAGTAGAGAGTTTGCGGCTTCTCAAGAATCCAGGTTTGTGCGGCCACAAAGTTCGGGGGGAGAAAGTTTGTAAAAAAGGCCGGGGGGGAAGGAGGGGCGGCGGGGGGGGGCGGTAAAGGGACAGTTTCCTGGCAAACGATTACCGTGGTCGGCGTACGTGAACACGAGCATATCCTCCAGGATTTGGACCAGCGTCTCTATCTGTTTTCCTTCCTGGACATTGTTCAGCCTGACTATCAACTTCTTCAGAGTTTCCTCATCCTCCTCCTCGCACTCCTGGCAGCTGCCACTGGCCATGACCGACCCTGCTCCAAACCGGCCGCCCCTCCCGCACCAAGGCCGGCCGCTCCGGTCAGAAGACGAGCCCAGCTCACCGCCCGCAGCCAGCGCTCCCGGCTGACCCCATCTGCACCCACGCCCGCCCATTTATGCAAAGGCGGCGGCTCCGCGCCCGGCGCCGCCCTCCCCCGCCCGCTCCCTCTCCTTCTCTGCTTCCCCCTCCCCCACCCAGGGCCAAAACACAGCTCTGGGGCCTGCGAGAGGTTCGGCTGAGGTGCGGTGCCCGCAGAACCGTGGCAGGCGGGCAGGACGCAGCAAGAGCCCGCCCAGCCTGGGTGACAGTGGCCGGGGCCCCCGCGCCGGCCGAGACGGGACCCCGGGCCGGCGCAGCCTCCCGAGACCGGATCCCGCTCTCCGCGGCGGCGCGGCCGGCTGTCGCGCAGGAAGAAACCGACTCAGCGGACTCCGCCAAGTGCCCAGTCCCCGGGCCCTGCAGCGGCCGGCGAGGCGCGCGGTCGGCACCGCGGCCCAAGCGCCCAGACCCACCAGCCTGGACTCCTGCAACCCCGCGGAACGTCTGGGAACTAGGAAGAAGAAGAAAAATAAAAGCTGCCGCGGATCTCCAGATCTAAGAATAGAAATCGGGGCGTTGGGAAAAGAGGGAGCCGCCCAGTTGGCCCCTTTTAGGAAAACATTCTCTTTAGAGTTACCACTATAGGGAGATGAGTAATTTCCCCCCAAGTATGGACGAAGATTTAAGCAACCAAAATGTACCCAGTTAAATGCTTTTCTATGGTTGCTGTGGCTGTTTGTAGGGAAGGAAACAAAAACATTTTTCCTGTTAGTTATCTGGAAGCTCTGCTGGCCAAAAGGCCACTAAAATTAGCTTTTGAAAATTTGAGTTTCAGTTCAGTGCAATTAAAACTAAAGAGAGGGCTTCCCTGGTGGTGCAGTGGTTAGGAATCTGCCTGCCAAGGGAAAGGACACAGGTTGGAGCCCTGGTCCAGGAAGATCCCACATGCCGTGGAGCAACTAAGCCCGTGCGGCCACAACTACTGAGCCTGAGCTCTGGAAACCATGAGCCACAACTACTGAAGCCCCCCTGCCCTAGAGAGCCCGTGCTCTGCAACAAGAGAAGCCACAGCAATGAGGAGCCCGCGCACTGCGGCGTACAGTGGTCCCTGCTCACCGCAACTGGAGAAAGCCCGCGCAGCAAGGAGGACCCAATGCAGCCAAAAATAAATTAATTAATTAAAAAAAAAAAAACTGCAGAAAAACACAGGATAAATGAAATGAAGAGGTGAGAGATACAAACCTAAACATTGTTCTCTTGGTATTCAAAATTACTAAAGTGTTAAAACAAAAAAAAAAGTACCACAGCAATGTGTTTTTTCAGGAAGAGAAACCCGAGCAAGAAAAACTGAGGACAAGGCTGGACAAAGATGATCTATGACCTTCAGAAGATCGCTCCTGGGATGGGGGCGGGGTGGGGTGGGGGGATCATTCACAACAGAGAAGATTGGACTGGAAGTTAGATCCTTTTATTTTCACTTCCGTTACCCAATTCTGACGACACTTCTGAAATGGATAGCACAGCTACTTATCCTTCTTTTACTGATGAGGAAACGGAAATTTAGAGTCGATAAGAGAAGAGCATTGTTGGTGTCACACAGATGAGAACTTGAGAGTCAGGACTTAAATGCAGGTAGATCTCCTACCCCCAAATTGAAGGTTGTTTACACTCTACCACTTTAATCAAAATGAGCTAGGCTTCTTTAATATGTTAGGTAAGTAGATCGGAAATTCAAATTCAGCCTGAATATTGTGACTATGTTTTATTTTCAGAAAGACTTTTTATATTTTATAGACACATGCTCAGATGTTCACATTTGAAATGATAGAATATTAGGATTTGCTTAGAGGTAATCCAGTGGTGGGGAAAAGGGTGGAATGCGTCGGAGGAGACATGAAACAATACCAACTTTTGAATAATTGTTGATGATAGCAATGGGTTCATGTGGATTACTGTACTGTTTTCTCTGTATAAAATTTTCCGTAATGAAAAAATCAAAACAAAACAAAAATCTTTCAACCTTGTCATCTGTATCATACCTGAAGTGTATCTTTTCCTAACTGAACTTGTTTCAACTTCTAACTAACCAGTTAGGACGTTCCTAGGAATGCTCCCTTTCATGCCTTCCTTCCCGTTCCTCTGTATCAGTTTCTCCTTCCCAGTATCCTGGATTATTAACTTGCAAAAAGTTAAAAATATATCTCCTTGCCAAAAAAAAATAAATCTAAGTAAAAAGATGTCTCTTCTTTTCCTCAGTTTATTCATCTGTCTCTTCCCTATTGATTATCCACTCTGTATCAGCCAGACTGGGGGTAGACAATGTGAGGACATAAATTCTCTGCTGGGACCGTTCTCCCAAACTACTGCAGTGGTAAGGCAAAGTATCTTCTTGGCTTTGAAAAATATTTAATGGATTGAGTAAAATCCCAACACTTATTAAGTCTTCAGATAGTTAATAGACTGAAAAGGAAAACTTCAAGCACAAATTCATGATAGAGGTAATGTTCAGTGGAGAATAAAATGGCACTGGAACATTTGACTAACTTCCTGGGAGGAGAAAATAAAACAGACATTGCTAATTACAGTAAATTACCAAAACAAATTCCAGATGAGTTAAAAAGTTAAATGAAAATAACTAAAAAGAAAATATAAATTAACAGTTATTTAATCTTGGTATGAGGAAACATAAAAACTACAGCAGATTGGTGTATGTAACTCCATAAAAATTCTAATTTTCTGCAGTCAAGGAAAACAACATAAATAAAACTAAAAGGCAAATGTCATACTTTAAAAAAAAGTTGCAATACGTATGACAAAAACAATTAGCCTTAATCTTTTAAAAGTTCTTACAAATCACTGGATGGGAAATGACAAGCCACAGGTACCCCAGAAGAAAAATGGATTAAAGTTTTGAACTGGAAATTCACTGTGAATGGACAGTAGCTATAAGGAAAGTATATTCATAACTATACAAAAATTGTGTTCCTAAATATCAGTAACACATAGTTATAAAATTCAATTTTCTGTTTGTATCAGTGCATAATAACAACAATGAGAAAGAGAGAACTTGGGAGTAGATCTAACAAAGTATTTTTAAAACCTTTATGAAGAAATTATTAAACTGTATTAAAAGGCATCATTAACAAGGTATAAATGAGTGAATAGGCCATATCAATTAATGAAAAGATTAAATATCAAAATGATGCCAATGCCCCCACAAAGTAATAAAGAAACCGTGCAAGTCTAATGGAAATCTAAGCAAATTTTTTTTTTTTTTTTTCAACAAGAGTGAAGGGCCTAGAAGAGCCAAGACACCTTTGAAGAAGGACAAAGCTGGAGAATTGCCCAGTCAGACATTGATTCAGGGCTTCTGATAGCCTTTATCAATTTTCCAGAGGAGGAAAAAGTGCCTAACAATGTCTTCCTGTGAATTAGAAAAATGTGCACCTCCTTCCAGGCAGACACAGCCCTGTGCCAGGGTGCACAAAGCAAGATTTGGATTTCAGACTCCACCCATCCTTTCAGCCAGGTGTCCTAATGCAGGGCATAACCTCTACAACATATGAAGCAGTGTGTTCAATCTTATTATGATGCTATAAGAGCTAACCGGCATGTTTCTGGTACTGTGCAAAAAAAATCAATGAAAGAGTTAGAACCCAGAAACATACCCTTATATATATGGAAATTATATGAGAGATGTTGCATTGTGTACCAGTGGGAAAAGAATAGATTATTTGATAAATGAATCTGAGACCATTGGTTGTAGAAAAAACCGCAAATCATACCCTTACCTCATGCCATATTAAAAAATAAATTCCATGTTGGATTGAACAATTTTATATGAAAAATGTAACTAAATGTTTTGAGGGGGAAATGACCTTTTGAAGACCTTAAGATACGGAAAGACAAGACATAATCATCACAGTCCATAAAGGAAAAGATTGTTAAATTAAAGTACATTAAAATTTAAAACTTCATACAAAGACTCCATCAACAAAGTTAAAAGATGACCACAGGCTGAAAAATTTTTGCAATGCATATAACCAAGAAAATATTAATAAGAAAAGGTAAAAAGAACTATCATAAATCATAAAAGACAAGCTAGTTTTTATATAACAAAAGATATAACAGGCATTTACAGAAGAGAAAATGCCATTTAAACCTGATGCCCAACCCCACTAAAAATAGAAGTGCAAATTAAAGCCATAATGAGATATGATTTCACACCCCTCAGATTAACCAAAAATGTAAAGTTTGATAATGCCAGTGATTGGGATATGGAGGAACTAGAACACTTATACACTACTGGTGAGAGTATAAATCAGAAAAATCACTTTGGAAAGCAGTATGGAAGTATCTAGTAGAGCTGAAGATATAAGTATTCTGTGACCCAGCACTTTCTCTCCAAGGATATTCCTTAGAGACAGTCTCACATATGCATAGGAAATTCGTATTAAAATGTTCAGTTCCGCATTTTTTGCTTGTAATGAAAACGAAAACCACTTGAATATCCATCAACACTTACATTTCATATATTCATGTAATAGACATATAAATCTGTGAAAATTATTGAACTAGACCTTCATGTATCAACATGACTAAACAGCAAAAAAATATAATACCATTTTAAAAGTTCCAGTAGTATATATATCCTACTGGGATATCAATACTCTAATACTAAACATGCAAAGTTCCATAGTAAAAGTATAAAAATTATGCATGGGACTAATAAATTCTAGCTAGTGGTTAACCTCTGGGGAGAGGAAAGTAGAAATGCATCCAGGAAGAATACACTGAAGGCTAGAATTGTATCTGTAATTTTTTTTCTTAAACTTATTATTGGATACATGGATGTTCATTATATTGTTATCTATGCTCTGTATTCCTAACTTACTTCATAATAAAAATAAATGTATTTTCAACTTCACTGGTGCTCAAAGTAATAAAAAAATAGATGAATTCCTTTTATTCATCAAATTGGCAAAGAAGTCCTTGAAATTTGTTTGGGAGTTAGTGTATGAGGAAATAATAAATTATTCATAATACATAAAAGTTGGACATAAAGTTACAGAATTTTGATCCAAATTTTGCAAAAATAACCAAAAAAGTACATGCCTAATAAACTACTGAAAGTAGATAAGATAAACACATGTGTAACAGGGGTTCTTGTGAGGTCATAAGTGATTTTTATGCTTCATGTATTTTTCAAATTTTTCACAGCAAATAATGTATTATAATAAGAAATAAGGCAAAGAAATTTATAAAATACAAAGTTTATAAGTAGAAAACTTATTTGGGGAATATAACTTACCACACTAATAAATATAAAATATTTTACATGGCACAAGCCAAACAGGAAAATTCAAACTGAATTGTAGCAGACTCCCTGGATATATGCTATAATTCAGAAGTCTTCATAGCCCAAAAACAATAATCCAAGTAATGTAAGCCTGTTCTCAGAAATACTACATTGATGGCTACAAATTCCATGAGAGCATCTTGAGTTTTGTTCTATACCCACACTACAAAACAGTTTCTGGCACAGAGTAGCCATTCCATGAATATCTGTCACTTGGATGAATAACTGAATGAATGTAAATGGAAGACCAGAGGAGTAAAATAATCTTTCCAAGTCATCACTAAAAGGCAGAACTGAACTGTATGACAGTCTCAGACTCTCAGTCCAAACTTTTTCCACCATTTTGTTGTTCCATGTGAGTTTCATTAAACCAGAGAAAGGCTGTCTACTCACTGAAACTGCACTTACCTTTTATCATCTATGCTTTATATATACAGAAAGCAACTTTTTGTTTCTGGTTTCTGAACTAGAGATAAAAATTACAGCTGTGCTTGTGATGTGATATTCTTCCCCTATCAGTTGAAATAATCTCTCATTAAATCCAAGTTACTCTGAGATTAGAACAGCAGAGTATCCACAGTCTTCATGCTTGGTTTGCTCAGGAAATCAGTCTCCAAATTTATGCTAATATTATATTCTAGTTTAAAATTTTTAGACTTACGTATGTATATTAAGAGTATTATAGAAAAATAAAAGCAGTGCCATAGAAAACCAATTCAATGTCTATTTCACCAAAAATCATTGCCTTTATGTTGCTGGGCATATTATAGGTGATCAAAAATATTTCTTGAATTGAAAAAAATAAATTATTACTCATAGTACTTAATCTCTACTGAAAAAATAATATTAAGAACAAGAAAAATTAAATGATGCATCCGTTTTATCACATTTCTTCATAGGAAAAAAATAACTTGAAATTTCTTTTTAGGAGAAACATTATTTTTACAACTCAATAATTAAATGGTATCTTTAGAACATAGTTTCATATCCCTGCCAAGGGTAGTTATAAAATAAAAGCACATGCAAGCTTAAGTTTCAAATGAAGAGATATATATCAACCATATCTTTCACCACTAGTACTAGAGTTTCCAAAAAATTTAGATGACTATCATAAGTGAATGATTTTAGTTAAATCTATCATAAGAAGCATATATCTTTCTAGACTATTTAAACATTTGATTGTTTAATTAGCTTAGAGTGATTTTTGACATTAATAGTAAGGCAAATTTGGACTATAAAAATAAACGTATTCTAGGATATTCAGTTATTAAGTCAATAACTATTGTGCATCTACTGTGTTTGAGCTCTGCTCGTGTGTTAGGGACCCAGAAGACACAATCTCTACCCTGAAGTAGTTCACAGTCTAGTGAGACAGATATTCAAAAAATTATGAAGGAGAACAACACAGTGAAAGTGGAAGAAGAGACCCAGCAGGTACCGGGAGGGGTGAGAGGAGGAAAGGGAAGAATGGAGGCAAGCGTGTAAAAGGGGAAGTGTTTACCAGTGAGGTAAGAGCAGGAAGGACTGAGAAGTGCACTCTGGTGTGGGTAACTGGGAGACCCTACTGACAAGTGTTCTGTGCAGGACAAGCCCTGAAGCCCGAGTGCTGTGCTCACTGAACAGGAATGCAAAGGGGAACGAGTGCTTTACATGTGCAGTTAGTCTTCAGGTATTTTTCAGATATTAATGAGGTGTTATTTTTCATATTTCAAGTATCTGAAAGAGCATTCTGAATCTACTTCTTGCCTCTTATTATCTCTCCATTAGTGTCACCTTTTCCCCAAAATTAGTGTTTCTTCCCATGGACAAGCAAGAATACTGCTAAAAAACATAAGTTGCAACCAACAGTTGGAAAATGTATTTGTTTTATTGTAAACCAGAAAAAGCCAAGAGAGAAAAATGTTAATACACGGGCTTGCTGTTATTGGCCACCAGAACATGGGAACTATAGGGGAGAGTTACTAACCTCCACAAGAACTTGGGGAAAAAATGAAGCATAAAATCAACAAAAGCAGATGAGGCCAAAAATAATATATTAAAATCACTTCGAAGAGACACAACTGCACCCAGGCTGGTAACACTATACTTAACTGGTTAAATACATTAACATATCTAAAGAACAAATATATTTATGTGAAGGGGATTGGTGGTCAACCATGAAAACACAGATAAAGAACATAATAGGCAAACTTGAGTAATGCCCAACCAGGAGAGGTTCTTATTAAGATAACCTTTAGTAGTGAAGTGGAGCAAAAGCAGACTGCACAATGGGACTTCCCTGGTGGTCCAGCAGTCAAGACTTTGCCTTCCAATGCAGGGGGTGAGGGTTCAATCCCTGGTGGAGGAACTCAGATCCCACATGCCTCGTGGCCAAAAAAACCAAGACATAAAACAGAAGTAAAGTTGCAACAAATTCAATAAAGACTTTAAAAATTGGTCCACATCAAAAAAAAAAAAGTAGACTGCACTGTTGGAGAGTGCATCTTGACCATTGGATTTTGGACCTTCTGATGAAGCTACCCTATTATGAATGAATGAATGAATGAACTTAATTGTTTATTGAGCCTCTGTTATGTGTCAGGCACTGGGGATATGAAAGTAAACACAGAGTTTACAATCCAGGGGTGTTATAGTGTTGAGTGATAAGTGCTATAATGAGGTACGTGTAGGTTACAACGAGAGTACATTGAAAAAGGAATTTTTGGAATAGGAAAATAAAATGAGAGAAGCCTTTCTTCTAATCTGGAAAGCACAGGCCTGGAGGTGACAGAGAGCAAGACAAGCATTCTAAAAATTCAACAATATTCAGTATGAATAGAGCCAGGAGTGCAAAACAGAGTTGATGCAGGTTGGATTTTTCAGGAAGCAGATTCTGAGACAGAGGTTAGTGTGGGGTGGGGAGGGATTATTAGAGAGCACTGTTTACTATGGAGTATGGAAAGGAGGGAAGGAAATAGGGTTGAGCAGAGAGAGAAGTTGGGCTGTGATACAGTGTCAGCAGAGGGCTCAGCCAAACCTACCAGGGACTCTGGAGCTGAGATGGCCCTCAGAGTGGTTCCAAGTTGAGATAATGGGACCAGGTCTTTATTCCTCCATGTGGACCAGTCAATGGATAGAGGTATTTCTGGGAATGGGGAGCGGCATGACCTTGTGTGAGAGAATTCTCTTTAGCTAAGGCAGTTCTGAAAAGGGATGGCAGCTGAGGGCTGTCTGCCAACAGTAGTCCCAGGAGCTAGCAGAATAAAGCTTCAGTCCTCAAGGCAGATCTGGTAGCTGCATTACAGCATGACTGCAAGACAGGAGGGAGATAAAGCAGGGAAGGTAAGCCAAAATAACATCATGAAGGGCATTGTAAGTCATGTTAGGGACTTTGGCTTTTACGTAAGGAAAACAGGGTGGCCACTGCAGAGTTTTGCTTAAAATAGTGACATGTGAAGATTTGTGCTTTCAAGTGATCACTATGGAAGGGGTATTCTTTAGGGTGGGAAAAGAAATTGAAAGGACAAAATTGGAGGAAAATAAGATTGTGTCTGGATGCTCTTGAAGGAATCCAAGAGAGAGATGGTGGTGACCTGAATGACGAGGCCATAGCAGTAAAGATGGAAAACAGCAATGGATTTGAAAGAAATTTCAGTCACAGAATGAACTGAACTTGGTTATTGGTTTGATATGAAGGTGAAAAGGAAGAAGTATGAAACTTAACTATTAAGTGATGGTGGTATCATTCATCAAGCCAAGAACCAACAGAGATGGAGCAGGGCCCAGTGGCAAGCTCAGTTTTGGAATCATAGATATTACGTCTGTGGTACATACAAGTGGTAAGGGGTCATATCTATAGGTCAAGAGGTAAGAGGAAAATGTGGGCCTCCACATTTTTTAGGTTTGCCTCCAACTTAAAAATAATAAATCATCCAGAAGGAAAACTGAAATCTCCTATAGGACAAAAAAACACTTGGGACTGGAAAGGAGGAGTCCAAAAAAGGTGATTAAGAAAGAACAGCCAAAGATATAGGAGGAAAACCCATTGAGAATGATCAGTAAGAGATCAAGGAGACAATGAGCTCAAGGGGCAAGTGTGCCACCATGTCTCAACATTCCCGGCAGAGAGATTGGGGGTTACCTTACCAAAAGCCGTACCAGGAGGTAGTGTGGGTTGAAGCCAGACCACAGGGGGCAGGAGTCTAGCAAAGAAAGCATATGTCCTGGAGGTGGTGTTGGGGTGGCATCAAGAGTGGGGCATTCTGTATTGTTTTATGATACAGAAACATAAAAGGAAAGGCCAGGAGGAGATAATTTGTGGAATGAACTCCAAGTGGAAGCCCTGTGCACATAAGATCTGGAGTACAAATAGCAGGGCTGGAATTAACCTCAGAGAGGTTTTGGAGTAACCTAAAGGAAGGAGGAAGGGGAACTGTGGAGGCAGGTAAGTTTGTAGGTGGAATAACAGGAAATAAGAAGAGTTCCCATTGTAATGGTGGGCTATGTGTGAGGTCATCTGTGAGGGTGAAGGATGGGAACATGTTGGAGTTGGGGATTAGAAGAAAGAAAGTTTTCAATTTGTATTGAATGGAAGAATACCTTAACTAGGTAGCCTGTTGCTTCTAAACATTTAAATCATCTAGTCACTTTTCTGATTTCATGCTCAGCAAACAACTAGTGTTTATAAGTTGACTTACCTGTAATTTTCTCAAAAATTTTTAGTCATTACTATGTTTGTTGTTATGATTACAGGGAAGAAATGTACTATGCAGGATGATATGTGTATTCTGGTCCTCATAGCAGTTATATTTCTTATTGTAATCAGTACATTAACATTTTTGCTTTAGACTACTTGGAAGGGTAAGTTTGGTTTGTGTGAATGCCCTTGAAAAAGTTCAATGTGAATGTGTTGTCTATATAGGCCAGGTATCTGGGCCATCAAGTCCAGGGGCACAGGGGACCATGCCAGGTTTGCCATGCTCTCTGGGAGAAGACCTCTTGGAGGACAGCCAACCAGACGGTTCCTGTTTTCCTCTGTCTTGAATTTCATATATTCTTTTTAAACTTTCCAGTATCAATTATGGGACACCTCCAAAACCAGAGCTAAACTAGGAAAAATAGAGTTGGAAGTGTCACAACAAGATACAGAAAACAGTTTAAGGCAATTCCAAAAGAATCAGAAAGGGAAAATTTTGACAAAAAATAGAATAAAACTTCTGATGTATTGACAATCATCTTCTTCTCTAAAGGCACATCAATTCATTCCTTCATTTACTCATTCAGTATATATGTATTGATAACCTACTACCTACTAGGAAGACGGTTATGAACAAGTGAGATTAGCTCCTTTCCCTGCAGTGTCTACTGCCAAATGCTGCCAAGATGAAAAGTTTGCAGAGGGAATAATAGAATAGAACAGAATAGAAAGTATACGTAGCTATGTCAGTCTCTTGTGACAAATTTCCTCTGCAACTCAATCCAATTATTGAACAATTGACAAAGATTAACCAAAAACTCTTGTGCTATATTTACCATAGAAAATAGTATTAAGGTACTAAAAAAATATTTTAAAAAGGAAATAGTGTTGCTTGAAAAGAAAATCAGAGAAGACCTCAAGGAATTATCACTTTTATTTTCTGATTTGAAGAATAAACAGAAGAGAATGATAGAGGACATTTCTATTCAACTAGTACAAATATTGCAACTGAAAGATAAGTCTCAATGATAAAAAATAATAAATAATAAGTTAATATAAACATCCAGAGTAGGATTTTATCATCAAAAGGTATTATGTCCTTTAGGAATATAGCAAGGTCTTAGACACAAGGTCTTTAGAATACTAAAAAAGAAAATCACAGGGGATCCATACAATACAAAATACACATTTCATCATATTCTGTAATAGTGACCTGGCAAGGGTAAGAGAAATAGAGAAGTTGGAATATTACTCAGCCATAAAAAAGAATGAAATAATGCCATTTGCAGCAACATGGATGGAGCTAGAGTTTATCACACTAAGTGAAGTAAGACAGAGAAAGACAAATATATGACATTGCCTATATGTGGAGTCTTAAAAAAAATGATACAGATGAACGTATGTACAAAACAGAAATAAACCCACAGACATAGAAAACAAACTTAGAGTTACCAAAGGGGAAAGGTGGGGGGCGGGGGTAGGAGGATAAATTAGGAGTTTGAGATTGACATATACACACTACTATATATAAAATAGATAACCAACAAGGATCTACTGTATAGCACAGGGAACTACACTCAGTATTTTTTAATAAGCTGTAAGGGAAAAACTGAATCAATTTGCTGTACACCCGAAAGTAACACAACATTGTAAATCAACTATACTTCAATTTAAGAAAATTAAAAAGAGAAATAGAGAAGGTGAAAGCAGTAACAGAAGTTCTACCGGCTGCAAAAGCTAAATCAGATTTTTTATTGTTATGCATTCACACATACACACACACACACACACACAGTCTGTCTATAAATGATCCCAAAGAGGAGTAAAAAAGCTTTAAAAAGCTAAGATCTTAATGCCCAGAGCACTTGCAACAGCAGAGAGAAGAAAGTGAAAGAGAAACTACAGCCAGTAGATGTAGAGCTAGCCATGAGAGAGTGACTGTGCTCCTCCCGTGTGGGGTATTTCTTCATACTTCTGGCTCAAAAACATTATGAAAACATCCTGGGCAAAGTTTAAAGCCATTTTCCTTGGCGTTGAGCAATGCTTATGTAGGGCAGGAAAACTTTCTTGTCACAGATGGCTACATAGGAAATAAAAGGGTGGATGGGTCACTAGAAATAAAGGGACACAAAATTTCCTGAGCACCTATGAATCCTACTTTATTGTGGACATTTTGCATATGTAACGTGTTTAAGCTCAGCAATCCTAAGACACAGCTATTACTCCTATTTTTCAAGAAATAGTTTTAGAGAAGTTATAAATTGCCTAAGTAAGACATGGAGCTGGGATTCAAACACATAACTGTGTAACTGGAGGCGATTCTCACCAGGAAGAAATGGGCTGTGAAAAGTCACTATGTAGAGACAGAAAGGGAGAAACCCCCAGTGGCATGGCAGGTCTGGGGCCCAGATCATCATTGCAATGGTTGGTAGGGTTTGCTTTGGCTGAAAGCATATTAAAACCTCAGGTAAGTCTCTTTGACTTTGACTCACGATTTACAGTCCACAAAATGAGAAGACTTTTTTAAAAATTGAGAACTAAATTTGGGTTCCTACACACTTAATTTACACATCATAAAATGTAACCTATATTTTATTGGCCAAACGAGACTAGGGATCCACAGAGAGTCACAGCAGACAAACAGCAGTTCTCTGGAGCTGTCACCCCCTGCTCTGGGCCAACATCAGGTCCTTCATGATCTTCCAAATATGCCTGGAGTCCCCAGGATGTATATCACATGTGCCCCCAAAGTATTCTTTTGACTACCAATAGGAACTAACTTAATTTTTTTCTTCTCTTCCTTGATTAGATTATAAACTGCATGATAGTCCATGAGTTCTTCTCACTCCTGTGTCCCCAGAGTTTAGCCATTTTTTTTCCAATAAGGGAAATTTTTTTTTCATGGAAATGCATTTTATTTTGAATTTAGCAGTGTGTACATGTCAATCCCAAACTCCCAATCTAGCCCTTTTAATGGCTGAGCTATATTCCACTGTATATATGTACCACATCTTCTTTATCCATTCATCTGCCAATGGATATTTAGGTTGCTTCCATGTCTTGGCTACTGTAAACAGTGCTTCAATGAACATTGGGGTGCATGTATACTTTCGAATCAAGTTTTTCTCTGGATATATGCCCAAAAGTGGGAATGCTGGATCATATGGTAGCTCTATTTTTAGTTTTTTAAGGAACCTCTATACTGTTCTCCATAGTGGCTATACCAATTTACATTCCCACCAACATTGTAGGAGGGTTCCCTTTCCTCCACACCCTCTCCAACATTTATTGTTTGCAAATTTTTTGATGATGGCCATTCTGGCTGGTGTGAGGTGATATCTCACTGTAGTTTTGATTTTGCATTTCTCTAATAATTAGCAATGTTAAGCATCTTTTCATGTGTCTCTTGGCCATCTGTATATCTTCTTTGGAGAAATGTCTCTTTAGGTCTTCTGCCCATTTTTTGATTGGGTTGTTTGTTTTTTTGATATTGAGCTGCAGGAGCTGTTTGTAAATTTTGGAGACTAATCCCTTGTTGGTCTCATCATTTGCAAATATTTTCTCCCATTCTGTGGGTTGTCTTTTCATTTTGTTTATGGTTTCCTTTGATGTGCAAAATATTTTAAGTTTAATTAGGTCCCATTTGTTTATTTTTGTTTTTATTTCCATTACTCTGGGAGATGGATTGAAAAAGATATTGCTGTGATTCACGTCAGAGAGTGTTCTGCCTATGTTTTCCAAAGCAATCTTGAGAAAGAAGAATGGAGCTGGAGAAATCAGGCTCCCTGACTTCAGACTATATTACAAAGCTACAAGACATCAAAACAGTATGGTACTGGCACAAAAACAGAAATATAGAACCATGGAACAGCCTAGAAAGTCCAGAAATAAACCCACACACCTATGGCCAATTAATCTACAACAAAGGAGGAAAGACTATAACATGAAGGAAAGACAGTCTCTTCAATAAATGGTGCTGAGAAAACTGGACAGCTACATGTAAAAAAAGGAAATTAGAACATTCTTTAATACCATACACAAAAATAAACTCAAAATGGATTAAAGACCTAAATGTAAGACCAGATACTATAAAACCCTTAGCCATTTTTTTTTAATTCAGGGATATAGTTGATATCCCTGAATTAAAAATGGGGGATTGCCATTTTTAATTGTGAATGGGGGATTGCCCCTGTTTCTACCTCAGCAAAAGCAAGACGACTACTGCTAACCACATGCTGAGGGCACATGGAACTCTGCTGCCTGAGCCCGGGAGACTATCTCCAGTCCCATGAAAACAGCAGCCATGTCCTTCTATTGTAGCCAGATTCTGCTGAAACCAAAACTGCTGATGCCCTCCATATGCAATGAATGCCCCACAAATGATGTTAATGATAGTGATTTTATTTACCTGATTTCTGTAATCCTCTCATTCTATGCCTCAGACTAGAGGACAATCTACATAACAAATACTGTGCTGTTCTCAGAAATACCTCACCCAATGGGGAATTTTGTTCCATTGTTTTTGAAATAACCCTGTCTCCCTAGTTCCATTGTCCTCTTAGAATACTCATTCCTAAGCTTATTATATATTTGTCTATTATATACAAGCTTATCATATAAATAGATGCATATGTATGCATATATACACATATGTATATAGCATATAATGTATATAGTACAAATTGCATGTTTATTATATAATATATAATTATAATATATAATTGTATATATATCATATATAGTACATATTATATGCCATACAATGTACATATTATATTGATATATGATTATATTATATAATTATTATATTATATAAATATATATTATTATAGTTATATAAAATTTATTATGTATGCATGTGTACACATAAACACATATATAAACTTATTGTAATATATGAAAGGGAAAGAGAGAGAAAATAACTTTAAATAAAACACAGTGTGTTTGGATTTTAATTTCCAGATGTTGCTTTCTAGAAATTGTTGCCCACCTTAGCTTGTACCTGAGGGAAATGTTCTAATCTTCTTTGTCCATCTGCATTATCTCTAATTCTGTATCTAACATTATTTATATCCTGGACCATATAGCGCAAACCATCACCTACGTGAGTCAAGAGGTAGCAGACTTTTGTTATTATCACCATTGTTTGAAATTATTTTGGATTTTTACTCTCAGTATTTTTCCTTCCACTTCCAATTTCTAACTGGTTATTCATGCCTTTTGTGTTTCTTGTCCATTTATGGGGCTCAGAGAGAAGATTCCTTCCCTCCTTTTTATTATCCTAAGGCCTACTCTTTTTAAGAGATTAAGTGCCAATGAAAAGTGAGAAGGTGTTATTTGGAGGATAAAAGGAAAAGGAGTGGGGGAGGTAAAATTTCCCTAAGATCCAAATTAAATGTCCGAATTGAGGGGTGGGAGAGCTGGGGAGACAGTACAGTGATCAGGCTTTAAAGCAAATTCCTTCCAGGTATAACTCAGAAGGCTGGGCTCTGGTCAGGGGCTTCCCAGAAGCAGCTCAGATCTACGAAACCCTGTGCAGACCAAAAGCAGAGATGGGTGAGACTTCTGTAGCCTTGCACTAGGAGCAGGACCGGAAGGGCCCTGGAGCCCATTCAGCCATTTCCTGGATCACATATAAAACTCTCTGATTCTGTGCAACTGCAAGGAAGGATCCAGACCCTAAATGACAGAGATCGAATGTCCTACCATCCAGTGGAGCAGCAGCTTGGAGTTAGAATTCAGCTAATTTAAACAAAATGAAGATAATGATAATATTTGCACAATTGTGTGTGCCACCTGAGATTTGATCCTGCTTTTAAGACTTTTTAAATTTTAAATGTAAAATTTCTTTGGTGCTTCTGCACCAAAGAAATGAACTCATTCATTCAACAAATACTTATTGAAGGACTTCTAAGTGCCAGGGATTTGGGATAAAATGGTGAACAGGACAGATATGCCAACGTATGCAGCCTAGCAGTACGGTAAACTAGTAAGTGGAATTAAATACAGTACGCTAAGAATAATGATAAAGTAAGATAAATAGGAGAGATATAGGAGACCACTTAACTCAGACTTAGAGAGTCAGACAAGAAAATGTTCCTTTAGCAACAGACCTGGAGAGGAGAGAGTACACTGAGTACTGATGAAAGTAAGATAAACATGGAGTTTAAGGTGGGGAGTGGCGAGAATGAATGAGTCCATAGAGGCCACCAAGGTCCAAGTAACTGAAAACAGTGTTAAAGGACTTGGGTGTTTAATTGATTGCTCCAACTTTTCATATCTACAAATTTTCATCAGGTTTCTAAAGTTTTCTTTATCCCATTGCCTTTGCATGTACACTAGCTACAACTACTGGTTCAGTAGGAATAACGTCTCTGATGTGTAAATTTGTTCTTAGTATTTCCATTTATGTAAGAGCTGTGCCATGCAATAGGCAACAAGAGAAGTTCCGAGTTGCAAATGTTTGTAACCAGAAAAAGGCCATTTCCAATCTGGCTATTACCTGAAGATGGCCCCTCCTTGCATAGGACTCTTTTATCTCTGTTTCACTTCCTTTGTTGCAATATCAAACACCCCCATGATTGCAGCAGCTCAGGTCCACTTCTGTTTAAAATAAGGAAGGGGAAATTTGGTTCTACTTTCATTTGAGGTTTAATATTTCGGTTCTGAAAATGAGCCTACCTTCAAAAACTAACCAGATTAACTGATTTACCAGATTAGACAGAAGTTTTACAACTCACCCAGAACTACACAGGCCCAGGCAATGTGGAGCTAGACACTGATGGGTGGTTTGCTCAAGGGTAGGGTAATCTGAGCCCTCCTAAAATGAAAATTTTATATGATTATATTTTTAAAAATCTTCTTTCAACTATGTCATCAGCATTTGGAAAATTTAAAACACCTTAAACATTAACTTTGTAGTTACTGGTTCAAATGCAAGGAGTGTTGCCTTAAAGATAGCTAATTTTTTTTTATTTTCCAAAGCCTGGAAAGATTCTGGTGGATGCTCTACCTGTTCAAGGCAGTTGGATGAACAAACCATTGTTATTCAGCTGAGTTTATGTGTAATGGAGTTGTAGCTTAAAATTTAATGAAAGTTACAAACATTTGAGAGCAGACAATGGATCCAAAAAAATATCTCAAACTGTTTTTTGTACTCCTGAGTGGAAAGCAAATTGGAAAAAAGTCAACCTACACAATAAGCTCATAGCCAACTAGAGAGTAAAATTAGTTTATAAGGTGATATGCTTTTGAGCTCATTTAGCTTGATAATTTATCTACTACTTTGTTATATTTGAACTTTATCAGCTTGGGTGAACTCTATTTGGGACCCATGATATGGGCTGCTACAGAGTTTATATAAAATGCCATATTTTCCCTGCTCTGTAATATCCAGTAGTGCTGTCCACCAGATCATCATGACATAAGCTGATATTATACAGTGGTGTCTAATACCTACTGCCACATAATCTGGTCTTCTGTGAGTAAACTAGGCACACTGTGTGAAGGGCCTGCATGGCCGTAGATGCTTTATGAGTTTCAATCCCTAGGCTTTGAAAGCCAGTAAGTTTGCAGTTTGGTTGGAGTCACTGACATAACTTACCAACTCTTCGATTTCAATTGTATCAATGAGGTGGGAGCCATCACACACTCTAGTCATCTTCCAGGATAAGAGACAAGATTAAACCTTTAATGATGCAGCATTGCTGTGTGACACAGGAGAAGCAGAGCTTTAATCCACAATTACTCCAGACTTCACTGTGACTCTTTTAATGTGAGATACATTTAAAGCCAGAGTTTGAGGAAAGTGTGTCTTTGTGACCTCTTACATTAATAAGCAATGGGCAAAAAATTTTTCATTCCAACAAAGTTGTAAGCTTTAGAACCTCTAGACAAAGTAACTGGAAGTCAGGGGTTTATATCTATAGAAAAATAAGCAAGGGAATTCCCTGGTGGTCCAGTGGGTAGGACTCTGCGCTTTCACTGACAAGGGTGCAGGTTCGATCCCTGGTCGGGGAACTAAGATCCCGCAAGCCCCAGGATGTGGCCAAAAAAATAAAAGCAAGTATAGCACAGGGAGCTCTACTCAATATTCTGTGGTAACTTATATGGGAAAAGAATCTGAAAAAGAATGAATATATATAAATAGATATAGATATAGATTCACTTTGTTGTGCACCTGAAACTAACACAACATTGTAAGTCAACTATACTCCAATAAAAATTATTAAAAATTAATTAATTATTTTTAAAAGTAAGCAAATAAATTGCTAAATTAGACATATTAGAGATTAATGCTGTACAAAAATAAATTAAAATATTAGAATATTATATGCATTTGAGTTTTATTGGAAAGGAGCATTCTTTCTGAAGTTAAATTAAAATACAGAGCTTCTGATTAAACCAAACTCAACAAATATCCTGAAATAAGGTTGTAACAAAAGAGATCAAAATAATATATTAGTCACAATGTGTCTCTACCACACGTGTCTAAAATAGATATATTTAAAGATTATCAATTCATAAAGAAGAATATGAATCCCTTGAAGACAGTTTACAAAAGGGACATTAAAAAAATACTAGAAAAACTCAAATTTTATTCATCCCAATCCTTTGGTGAAATTAACAATAATACATTAACATGGATAAAATATCTAAAACATTATCTGAAATATGCTTAAAATGGTTGTAGTGGTTGTTGTTATTTATAAAGTCTGGCATAGTTCCCAGAAAAACTAAGGTTTATATACCTGTGTCATTTGGAAAAGACATACAATTTTTTTTTTGTATTATTTTAAATTTTTATTTATTTATTTTTGGCTGTGTTGGGTCTTCGTTTCTGTGCGAGGGCTTTCTCTAGTTGTGGCAAGCGGGGGCCACTCTTCACCGCAGTGCGCGGGCCTCTCACTATTGCGGCCTCTCTTGTTGTGGAGCACAGGCTCCAGTCGCGCAGGCTCAGTAGTTGTGGCTAACGGGCCTAGTTGCTCCGCGGCATGCCGGATCCTCCCAGACCAGGGCTCGAACCCGTGTCCCCTGCATTGGCAGGCAGACTCTCAACCACTGCGCCACCAGGGAAGCCCCATACAACTCTTTACGTCCATATTAGAACAGATTACATTATTGTAGACTGAATACATCATAACAAAGCATACTTGTATGAATAAGCACTTAGTAGATTTCTTTTTATTGGCATAAATTCCTACAATAAAGTTGATCCTAAAGAAGAACATACAGATTATTCTTATTTTAGTGGGACTAATCCTCTAGAAATATTTAACTATCATTGCTGACAATTTCTACTCTTGTAATTACGAAGCATTTTATTAAACATCACTTAAAAAACAAATTAATGAAGAGACAGATGTACCTTTAATGTGGATCAAAGCTTAGAGACATTCCTATTCACATAAACAAGCTTATTAATGAAATAAATATTTATAGTGCACCTCCCTTATTCTAGGTATTGTGATAGGTGCTGAAGATTCAAAAAGAAAAGCATGAGCTCTACCCTCAAGGAACTCAGAATTTCTTATTATTTGCCATCAGGATCATAGTTCAATGTCTAATGAGGCAAACTGCTATCATTAGTTAGCATGCTTTTTGGAAATTTGGGGTAGAGCATAAGATAAACTGAAACAACAAAAAAGTGGCTATTTGAAAGAGCTTCATTATTTGCAAGTGATATATTTATGAGTCTATAAAACCTAAGTGAGTGATTACAAATCTTTTAAAATTAGTTCACTAAAGTGATAAAATATAAGCTTTATGTTAAAAAGATAGTTTGCAATATAACAACAGTAGAGTTCATAAACTCAATAGGGAAAAAAAGGGTTTACATAAATAGTTTCATTTAAAAAACAATAAATTAACCCCTCCCTCCCAAAAAAACCCTAGGGACTGTCCTAACAAGAAACGTGTGCAGGGTCTATTAAACACACAAATACACACAGAAGACATCCTAACAATTATTAAAATACATGATGAATTGAAATAAATGGATATTCTATGTTTCTGGATGAAAAGTGAACATAATAAAGATCTATAAAGATTTTTAATTCATCTCAAATTAATTTATAAATATAACATAATCCAAATTAAAATGTCACTGGTTTTATCATTAGTGGAATTAAATATAATATTTTAAAAATTCATGTACGAAGGCAAGTTTGTGAAAAAAACTGAGAAAATTTTGAGAAAGAAATTATGAGAGAAGATTTGTCCTATTAGACATTAAAGTATTTTGCAAGGCAAAAACAATAGAAGAGTAGATAATTGTTGCAAATATTGTTAAACAATGATGCAGAATTGATAAATCTAAAACAGAGCTTAGTGTATATGAGAACTTAGTACTTATCAGGGAAACATTATGAATCAACAGGGAAGAAATAAATTTTTAAATAGCTCTGAAGAAACTCAAGTTATTGGATGAGATTATCAAGTTTATCACATTAGAATAAACATCACAATAAATGCTAGATGGATTATGAGACTAAATAAAAAACAAAAATGTAGAAGTGTTTTCTGAGTATAAATTTTTTTACACTCTACCATAAAGGAGAATATTACATTCAACTGAAATTTTTAAATGTTTAAATCCTGTGCATACAAATACACTAAAATTTTACTTGGCAAAGGACAGAGGGACGATATTTGCAAAATATATAGTGAGTAAAAAGTTAATAACCTTTCTTCTTTCCTTTTCTCCTTTCTTTCCTTCAACAAACATTTATTAAATTCTGGCCAATACTGTGTAGGAATTGAAGATGCAATGGCAAACAGCACAGATTCAGTCCCCGTGGCTGCTGCTACCCAAAAGTTACATCTATGGGAAGAACTGGAGAAAAAGGTGTCCCCAGTTGGTTGCAAATTGTGGAATGATCTCAGGCTCCACTTGTTCTCCTCAACTGGTGCCCCTGGGCAAGAAACATGTATAGCCCTGTCTGGGAGCTCTCCAGTTCTCCTGCACATAGCCAAACCAGCAAAAAGGTCAACTGAATAATTCCTTGTAAGCAGGCAAGGCAGAAGAAAGTAGGGGACACTTAACCTGAACTGAGGCCTTAGGGAAGATAGCTGGGAGATGTGGCAATTAAACTGTGAACCGAAAAATGAGCAAAATTTATACATGGAGACGGAACAGCATATGTGCAAAGGTGAGCTCCTCATTTTGTACAAAGCTCTTATAACCAATTAAGAAAAAAATGGCATCACAAAATAAAATTAGGCAAAATGCACTAAAATTAATAAAATATTAATCAAAGAACATGAAAAATTGCTCATCCTCCCAAGTAATCAAAGAAATATAAGTTGAACCAGCAACTGAGATATCAATTTTTTTCTATAAACTTGAGAATACTTGATAGTTTGTGTTAAAAGCCCTGAAAGAACTCATACCCTTTATGCAAGTAATTCCACTTCTAAAATTCTCATATCAAATAAAACAAAAATAATAGAACATGAAGATATGTATAATGTTACTCATTGTTAAACATTGCATATGCTATCAACTGATAAAAAGATAAACGAAAGGTGGTGTAACCAATGGAATAAAGTTCTAACACATGCTATACCATGGATGATCCTTGAAAACGTTATGTGAAATGAAAGAAGCCGGTCACAAAAAACCAAGTAAGGTAGTGATGGTTGCTTAAAGTTAGGGGGCGGGGAAGAAATGGGATGGGTGGACAAGGAGGGGGTAACTAAAGGGCACAGGGTTTCTTTAAAGATGATTAAAATATTCTAAAATTGACTGTGGTGATGGTTACACATATTTGTAAATATACTAAAGACCATTGAATTGCATACTTTATATGGATGATTTGTATGGTATGTGAATTATATCTCAATAAAGCTTTTAAAAAATGGTATTTATGATAGCAAATAAGAAAAAGAAAAAAGAAAAAACCCTAATGTCCAAAATATATAAAAATACTTAATATATCTACCTAAATCTATCTAACATAAACATTGGTTATCTAGTTATTTCTGGATGTTGGCATTTGTGGGTGATTTTTATCTCTCTTTTTTTTTCTCATTAAAACTCTTCTGTAGTATAGGCATCTGATTATTTTTACAATTAAAGGAAATGACACATTAGGAAAAAAAGACTAAAACAAACTTGTAAAATTTAAGAAAATGCCCAAAACAAAACTTCTGGAAGAAAAATATAGGACCTAAAAGTTAGAAAATTAAAAGCAGTTCTTTGGGTTTCTTTTTCATTTGTTCTCTTTTTAAAAAATATGGGTAATATTTTACACAATTAACTTTATGCCCTACACTTCCTGTGTGAGCCACAAGCTATTTTAAACTTTATTTCTCTCATGTTGGTCATTCAGAAGAAAAAGCAAGCTATTCGTAAATGATTTACAGCTCTAAAAATCCTATGTTCTTCGTGCAATTTCAACATTTAAAAAAGGAATGATTCAGTAATAAGCTTTCTAAGCTGCTGATTCACTTAGAAATGAAAAAACATAAATAACTACTAATAAAATGTTTGAAACCATAACGCACCTTCCTCCCGAAATGTGGAGTTTAAGCCTCTTCGAAGCAATCTTTTCTAAAATCATCTTCACCTTTTCAAAATGGAAAGAACATATTGTGGTTATATAAGGAAATATCTATAACTTTAGAAATTTATATGTAGGGGTGGAATAACATACTATTATTTGCTTTAAAATATTTCAGCAACATGAAAGAAAAGGGAAAAGTGATGGATGAAGTATACGTGGCAAAACTTTGATAATTATTAATGTTGAGGTTTTTATATATTTGGGCTTACTTTGTGTTTTGAAAGTTTTTATGACAAAATACCTTTTGAGTGGAAGGGACGTTTTAAAGTTCTTTAAAAGAGTATAAATAGAATCTAAAAAAAGAGATAATAAAATACACGATGCATAGAGGAAGCTTATAAATCTTAGTTAATATAAATATGCTAAAGACACTTAAATTCATGTTGTGACTCCACACATCATTTTTTCCACGTGGAAAAAAAGTCTAACTCTGCCTTCAGTTGCAAATTAGAAGAGGTATGTGATTTTCTTTATATTGTCCTAAGACATAAAATTCTGACCAATGGATATAAACTCAAGGAGGACAGATAGTCCAGAGATGGACTAGGTTGCCTTAGGAAGTTGTAATTTACTACCCATGGAAATGTCAACTAGACATTCTTTCTCTTAGAAAGTCAGAGATAGACTTCAGGCATCAGATGTGGGGTGGGTTAAAAGTCCTTGAAGTTAACTTTGCTATTCAACCAGAGAGTCAGTGAGGCATAATAATGAGCTGGTTACTAGGTCTATGATTATCAGGCCAATCATGCTCAACCTCTGGGTGCCTATGAAATAGTATCCATTTCTCAGGGCTGTCGTGAGGATTAAATGATAAAATGTATGTAAAGCATTAGAACTGTGCTTGGCCTGTAGTAGGTACTATCAAATATTTTGATATTTTAATATCAAAAATATTAAACTTTATGACT
Source organism: Balaenoptera musculus (assembly GCF_009873245.2). Taxonomy (NCBI): domain Eukaryota; kingdom Metazoa; phylum Chordata; class Mammalia; order Artiodactyla; family Balaenopteridae; genus Balaenoptera; species Balaenoptera musculus. The sequence continues at coordinate 31,213,940 of NC_045794.1, read as the reverse complement.
ATGATGATTAACACCATAAGCTTTGGAGTCAAACATCTGGTTTCTAATTCCAGTTTCACCATTTACTATCTCTCTCTTTTTTTTTTAACTTCAGGCAGTTTATTTTTCTTTCTTTATTATTTTTCTTTCTTTAGATCTTTCCATGCTAACCTCTAAATAACGTGTTAAAATTCAATACTAATTATCAAATGTATCCATGACACACGATTGACACTCAACAAATGATATTTATCTTATTACAGTAATGGTGACATTCCTCCACTTCAAAAATTCTATGATTCCAAGAAAAAGTTACTGGATGATACTAATTATTTTAATATTTTATTTCCAACAATGTATCTTTTAAAACTACTATATATAGTGCTTGAAATTTACTTTAAGAATATAAAACTCACTGACGAGAGCATTTGCTGAGAGTCACATTGATCATTAGCAAAGTTGAGGAACCCTTTGAATTTGCTGACTGGAACCTCACCAGTGTTCATCCACTCACTGACTGGTACCAATGTCAAAAGAGATGACTTATTCTCTCCAGAGCATCCACATCCTCTTGCCAGGAGACTCTTCCAAAAGTAAAATCTCTGTGGTGTTTTTGACTTATTTTAAGATCTTTGGGATAAAAGTTAAGAAAAGTAAAATATGAGCCCTGCAACATTTCTAAATAGGCTGTTACAATTTCATCAGTATCTAAGGGGAAGAAACTGTATTTATGGTTCTGATTACTGACTGCCATTCAACAACAGTTTAAGATTTACTACTTTCTTGTCAAAGAGATATTTTCAAATAACATCTGTATATTTCTCTCTATATCTCTATAACAGAAGCAAGGAGTCCAAAACTGAGGGCACTTTGAATAGGTTTAAAATAAGAAATATGAAATTGGGCATCAGCATCTAGCATACTGTTTTTCCTATGATTAGTGCTCAAAAAAAAAAAATGTAGAATATAACTGAAAAAACTTATCCAAAATATGTGACCTTTGCAATTTAGCAATATTAAAGATGTATTATGGAAAAATATGCAAAGAAGGCTCAAGGCACTGTATCAAGTAGTTATTTCTAACTCTGGCAAAATTTATATATATATAAAAAGAAGAACTTGAACATCTTACCCATTATTATATCAGTGCATATTAACTCAGCATTAAAGTAAAAGAGAATTATGACTTCATATTTGAGCTATAATATCCATCATGGCCTGTCTTACTAGATTTTGTTCCTGGTGCAAACTATTTCAATTTTAGATGAACATTTTCTCTAAAAGGTTTTCTGATTGTAACTACTCTGGGTAAAAGAGATGAAAATTTCTGGGAAATTTTCTTAAGGTAAAATAGAAATCCTACATTGAGAGATTAAAAATTAATTTTTTAGAGGGCACACCTTAACTAGTAGATTAAATTTTTATATTTTTAAACAGTAATCTATCAATTATGTCTTAAAGTTATAAGGTTTAAATCCTCTAAAACATTCTGCAATATGTCAACCTTTAAATTATTAGTGAGTGTCAAGAACCACTTAGAATTTGGACCCCATAATGGGAAGAGGCCAAATCCAAAAATAACACTCAGCTAGGCCTTGGTAATGCCAAGAGCTGACCTGCTCTCACAACTAGGCCTTGCTGTTTATGCAGCCTAAAATTTCATAGAACATTAACATCAGAGAAGGCCACTCTGTGACTGTGACAGATCAAGACAAAAACTAGAACACTATGCAATCATGTTTGAACACATACCAAAACATGAAATTTGTCCAATTCACAAAAATGACCAAACATTCCCTGTCCTGGATGCTATACATTGTTTGAACTCATATGTTGAAACCTAATCCCCAATGTGATGGTATTAGAAGGTGTGGCCTTTGGAAGGTGATTAGGTCATGAAGGTGGAGCCCTCTTGAATGGGATTAGCGCCCTCACAGAGGAGACCCCAGAGAGCTCCTTTGCTCCCTCTGCCATGTGAAGACCAGCAAGAAGATGCTGTCTGAGAACCAGGAAACAGACTTTCATCAGACACTGAATCTTGGATTTCCCAGCCTCCAGAACTGTAAGAAGTAAATTTCTGTTGCTTAAGCCACTCAGAATAATGGTATTCTGTTAAAGCAGCCTGAACAGACTAAGACACTGGCTAACAGGAGTGATTGCTGCTTCTTTATCAATTATATCTTTAGCCTATATCTAGCCTTTTCTCCTAGGTAAGATCTATTTAGATATCTAATCATAGAATCATAGAATCACAGAATTGTTACCAGAGTTTTCCTCTTCACTTCCTCCCTTCTCTCAGCATATAAACTTTTAAAATAATAACACTTCCTAAGTACTTTCCACATATCAGCTCCCCTTTTATTCTCACAAACGCCCTGTGAGGTGAGCATGCAGAGGCCCTGCGAGATTGAGTAATACCCAGCTGATGAGCAGCCTGGGATTCCAATCAGCCCAGTCTGGATGAAGAGCATGTTTAAGCATGCTTGATTAAGAGATCTTAATCACTACACAAAACTGCATCTTATAAACAAAATGAAGCATAAGCTGGACTCTATTTCCCCTTTCTGGTTCCATCTCTTTCATTTTTTGTCACAGTTAAGCTTCGGTGTCCTCACTGCCTACCTTCCCTTAATTCCCATTAACAGTATCATCAGAGTGCTCTCCCTTCCATGCCCCACATTCTATCAAAACCACCAACAACCTGAGAACAGCTTGGAGACAGGGCAGGCTTTGGAACCATACAGACCTGAATTTAAATACCAGCAAGTTATTTAACACTTCTAATTTTCATTTTTACCTCATGCAGTCCTTGAGAGATCAAATGAGGTAACACATACAAAGCACCTTGTACATTATTATCATTAAAAATAATAATATATCAATGTTACTGACCAATCAGCAGCATTTGATGTTGTTAACTTACTCTTTCTATCTTGAAACAATCTATGCTTTTGACTTCTAGGAGTCCATCCTCTTTTGGCATTCTCCCAATTTTCTAGAAGGTTCTTGGTCTATTTTATAAGATTATTTTCATCTGCTTAAGTCACAAATATTAGTATTCCCTAGGGGCTTGTTCTTGGCACTCTTCTCCTCTTGTTTGAAATCTTGCTTGGTTCTCAATTTGTGCGTGTAGGGGGAGAGGGATGGAAAAGCACTGAAGGGACTTTTCAGAATTACTAGGGGAGTTTTCAAACTACACCTCTTCCATCCTTGACCTAAAGGAGATTCTGATATATTCCCTCAGGGGCATACTACACTGTGTTTTAATTTTTGGTGATAATTAGTCTTCTTGGGTTTATGAAGTTTTAGTATTTCTTTGATTTTGTGGCACACATAAAAGAATATCTAAAAATGCTAGGTGACAAGTATAGAGGGAACTTGTCTCTTCTCCTTACATTCCTTTCTTGGGTCATAAAATAGGTACTATCACAAATAGTTCTGACCTCTCAGGGAGTGCTAGAGATTTTCATTCCATACTTAACTGCCCTTGAGGATGTTCTGGGGAGGAAGCCGCTATCATTCTCTCCACCCTTTTACTAGCTCTTTCTCAAGAGAAGAGGAGAGACTTACTTGATTGAGAAGATAGGTGAGAAACTGATATACACTAGCTGATGTTTGTTTACTGGCCAAGTTAATGTATTATGATCATTGCCCATAAGTGATATTATTTCTTGGAGCTAATTTTTTCTCTCTCTCTGTTTTTGGCTCTTTTACACCTGTACAAGCATTGTGTGCATGTGTGTGTGCACCCTTGCAAGACTACAAGTGCTATTTCCTGTCTTGAGGTGATTAATGCCATGTGCAATACCCTACATGAGAAGCCTGTAATTCTCCCAGGTCTCTTCCTGTGCCTAGAAGGTTAAGTAAGTTCAAACCATGAAGGGAGGTAGGGGACCCAGCAGCATTCACCCATGTAGGGACAGTGTCATGAAAAAGCTGATCTCCAATAACTATGCTCTTAATTTGTGTGTGCCCACTTTGTCGGGACACAGGAGGAGAGGACAGGTGAGCAGCACTCAGCAGAGCAAGAATAAAATTAATGCATCATAGTCATCATATTGTATGTGTTTCTTTTCATTAAGAGAATGTAACTTCCTTCTTATGAGTTGTCTTTAGGTAACCGAAGACTACAGAACTGCAAAACTCTGAGTTAGGACCACTAATTGAGAAGATTTTACATTTGGCCACAAAAGCTGCATGATGCACTGTTTTTCAAATGTGGCCTGCAACTCATTAGTGTGTAAAGAAATGTTTAACAGATTACTGCCAAGATTTTTCGTTGTTGTTCTTAATAAAAAAGAAAATTTTAGAGAGCATTGGGATTATTTTGGAGGGTAAGAAAAGAAGGGAGAAAAAAATCTCAGTGTGGTTAACAGTCTTAACCTTATACAACTTGTAAGTAGGAAAGTAGGGACTTGAATTCAGATCATCTGAATCCATGCCATGTGTTTTGGCTGAAGGATGCATCTCAGTTTTACTGATTTCCAATAACTTACCTCCTAATTTCCTTAGTTGATTGTCTTCTTAAACATGAACATAGTAATTAAATGCATAGCTCTTGAAGTTCAAACCCCAGGCAAGTTACTTAACCTCTCTGAGTCTTATCTGCAGAGATAATAACTGTACCTACCTCAAAGGATTTGTTACACAGGCTAAATTCATGTGTTGGAGCCCTAACACCCACCCACTCTGGACCCCATACCACAGAATGTGACTGTATTTGGAGATAGGATCTTTAAAAAGGTAAAATTGAAATGGGATAGTTAGAGGAGACCCTAATCCAATCTGACTGGTGTGTTTACAAGAGGAGATTAGGACACAGAGAGAGACACCAGGGATTTGTGTACAGAGGAAAAGAAGGCAACCATCTGCAAGCCAAGGAGAGAAGTCTCAGGAGGAAACATGTTGACACATTGATCTCTCACTTCTAGACTCCAGGACTGTGAGAAAAATAATTTCTGTTGTTTAAGCCACCCAGGCTGTGGTATTTTGTTATGGCAACTTTAGAAAACTAACACGGATTGTTATGAGATTAAAAGTTAATATATATAAAGTGATTGGCAATATGACTTTCCTATTGTTATTACTTGCCTCGAAGTCAATTTCTCTGTATCTTCAATTCTTAAAGTTTATTACTTTCTTATATGTAATTATATGTACTTGTTAACTATTTGCCCTTTTGAGAAATTTGCCCCCAAAAGAGCCCCCATGTTGGCCTGTTCAAATAGAAAAGTGTTTGTAATATATTAAGGACTCACTAAATATTTACTGAATTAAGGAAGGTCTCATGACCAATGTAGGTGCCCTGCTAAATTGTTTTTAATAAAAATGGGCCAATTGATTTGAGCATTTCTTTCACACCCATCTCTAGATTCATGTCCCACTTATTTTAAAAAAATATTTAAGGATACAATGCAGATTACAGATCTAAATCTTATTTTTCTACTGACCTTACAAAAAGATGTTGAAAGAGGAGTAAACAGTGACAAAGAGTATGATGAGAATGCTTTCGAATAGAAAACATATCAGGGTGGCATCAAGAATGTCCTTACAGGGCTTCCCTGGTGGCGCAGTGGTTGAGAATCTGCCTGCCAATGCAGGGGACGCTGGTTTGAGCCCTGGTCTGGGAAGATCCCACATACCACAGAGCAACTGGGTCCGTGAGCCACAATTACTGACCCTGCACATCTGGAGCCTGTGCTCCGCAACAAGAGAGGCCGCGATAGTGAGAGGCCCGCACACCGCGATGAAGAGTGGTCCCCGCTTGCTGTAACTAGAGAAAGCCCTCGCACAGAAACGAAGACCCAACACAGCCATAAATAAATAAATAAATAAATAAATAAAAATAGTCACTAAAAAGAATGTCCTTACAGAGGTGAAAGTTATAGATGTCCCTCCCACTCTCTAGTATGGATAGTTTTCCCTCTACAGAAGTAGAGCATTAGGACAGGGACAGGGATCACATGTGATTCATGAATTAGATGTAGCAGGGTCAAGGCTACTCATATAAAGTCCCTGTCCAGTTCCAGAACCACCAACACCATTCACTACACTTGTACATATCAATGTTCAAGCACTAAAGCTCACATTGGGAGATATAATCCTGTTTGCTGTCCAGACCCTCTTATAGATTCTGCTGAGATTTATATTCTTGAGCATGAAGTAAGAAGAAAGATGAAAAGACACTATTTAATTTGAGGAAGGAGCTCTGTTCCTCTTGTTTTCTACTTGAAAATATGACAGTGCCTAAAAGATAGCAAGAACAGTATCCATGAGCTGTGCAATGCAGCTAGGCATTAAATAATTAGATAAGGTTCAGAGAGTTCCCTGGTGGCGTAGTGGTTAGGATTCCAGGCTTTCACAACTGGCCCAGTTTCAGTCCCTGATTGGGGAACTGAGATCCTATCCCATAAGCCACGAGTCATGGCTGACCAAAAAAAACAAAACACAAACAAAACAAAACAAAGATAATGTTCAGTAGGGACAAAAGTAACATAACCTATTGAGATAAAAATAATCCATACTCTACTAATATGACAATGACTATGTGACTGTGACTCATCCCTTAGCAAAGATAAGAGTCTCAATAGCCCTTGAAAATATCAGTGTAGGGTGCTCTTTGGTCAAAAGAAAAACACCAGTTACTTTTAGGAAGGAAGCAAATTATGAAACAGGAAGCTTGCCTTGTTTAGTTACTTTAATATGCATCTTGTGTCTAAGAGAGTGAAAAGAAGTTATGGGTCAAGAAACTTTAAAGATGACTTAACAAATCTGGAGAAGTGAGAGAACACATAACTAGAGTAATATAGGGGGTAAAGTAGCTTCTGTATGAGAAAATACCTAAGACTGTTTAGTCTGAAAAGATGAAATAAGGTGAAATCAAAGTTCATAGTATGATAATAGGTTTATACAGGACACATGTAGACTCCCTCATCAATCACTGAGTTTTAGAATGGAGGGGACAGACTTGATAGAACATCAGGACTATATAGGAAATTAGAAGTCATTCTAATCCAATCCCCTTATTAAAAATCAGGGAATTGAGACCTTGAGAGGTGAAGTGACACCCTGCTGGTAATAACAGAGCTAGGACTAGGCCTTATTTCTCTATCCAACCACCTCTCTTTGACTCCATTTAGAGTTCTCATACTGCTCCCTGGCTGGTAAGTGATGCCTACAATGGAACCCCTTTCAGGCCTGTCCAACTCATTCTTGCTTTGCAGTCCTGAGTTAGAAAACAGATGAAGTAATTTATTCTAAGGTGAAAAGAACAATAACTGTATGCCTTACCTCCTCCATGGATTTATTTATTTTTATTTTTTTAATTTTATAAATATATTTTAATTGAAGCACAGCTGATTTACAATGTTGTGTTAGTTTCAGGTGTACAGCGAAGTGATTCAGTTCATATATATATATATATATATATATATATATATATATACGTATATATATATATATTCTTTTTCAGACTCTTATAGGTTATTACAAAATATTGAGTATAGTTCCCTGTGCTATACAGTAGGTCCTTTTTGGTTATCCATTTTATCTATGGTAGTGTGAATAGGTTAATCCTAATATCCTAATTTATTCCTCCCCCAAGACTTTCCCGTTTGGTAAACCATAAGTTTGTTTTCTATGTCTCTGGGTCTATTTCTGTTTTGTAAATAAGCTCATTCATATCTTTTTTTTTTTTTTTTTTTAGGATTCCACATATAAGCAATATCATATGATATTTGTCTTTCTCTGTCTGGCTTACTTCACTTAGTATGATAATCTCTGGGTCCATCCATGTTGCTGCAAATGGCATTATTTTATTCTTTTTTATGGCTGAGTAATATTACACACCACATCTTCTTTATCCATTCATTTGTTGATGGACATTTAGGTTGCTTCCACGTCTTGGCTATTGTAAATAGTGCTGCAATGAATATAGGGGTGCATGTATCTTTTTGAATTATAGTTTTGTCTGGATATATGCCCAGAATGGGATTGCTGGATCACATGGCAACTCTATTTTTAGTTTTTTGAGGAATCTCCATACTGTTCTCCATAGTGGCTGTACCAATTTACATTCTCACCAACATTGGAAGGGTTCCCTTTTCTCCACACCCTCTCCAACATTTATTGTTTGCAAATTTGTTATTTGTAGATATTTTAATGATGGCCATTGTGGCCAGTGTGAGGTGATACCTCATTGTAGTTTTGATTTGTATTCTCTAATAATTAGTGATGTTGAGCATCTTTTCATGTGCCTATTGACCATTTGTCTGTCTTCTTTGGAGAAATGTCTATTTAGGTCTTCTGTCCATTTTTTTATTGGATTTTTTTTTCATTATTGAGTTGTGTAAGCTATTTGAATATTTTGGAAATTAATACCTTTTCAGTCACATTATTTGCAAATATTTTCTCCCAGTGTGTAGCTTGTCTTTTTGTTTTGTTTATGGTTTCCTTTGCTGTGCAAAGGCTTATAAGTTTGATTAGGTCCCATTTGTGGTTTTTTTGCTTTTATTTCTATTGCCTTGGTAGACTGACCTAAGAAAACATTGGTACGATTTATGTCAGAGAATGTTTCGCCTGTGTTCTCTTCTAGGAGTTTTACATCATTACTCTTTCATGTGGGAGATAATGAGAGCCAGGGCCACTCTCCTGGACTTTCTAAAATTACACAACCTAGATACCTACTAAGTCCTATTAAAAACAAGACTGCAGGCTCAAAATGGAGTCATTTATGGGAAGGCCTGTGTCACCAAACTGAGACAACATAATCACAGTTTTGGTTCTCTCAGGCATAGAATCTTAAACCAGTCAATCAGGAATCACCTGGTCAGTATTGGTTAGGTAAACTGCCAAATAGACCCCTGCCATCCCCTATCAGAAAAATAAACTTTGGATAACCACTCTGCTATTTAGCCTAGTAAAGCTTCCTTGTTCCTGCTCCCTTCTGCCTATAAAATCTCTTGCCTTTTATAGCTCTTCAGACTCCTTTCTATCTGCTAGATTGGATGCTGCCCAATTCATGAATCCCTGCATCTTCACAATTTACTCAGCTGAATTTTTTTTCACAGTTTTGTGGGTGGCTATGGAATCCGAAGTTTCAGAGACAACGAGAAATGCAGGTGTTGGTAGCCACTGAATCCTTTGGGTCCTGTCTTCCTTGCTATTTCTAAGAGCCATAGGTAAGTTCCTCTAGGATCTTAATCCATGCTCTCACTATTACTGACTTTGCAGTCCAAGGTTAACAGGTCAGCCTAGACTGACAGGAGGCTCTATCAGAGTACCAGTCCTTAGAGCTTCGTTAGTCCACAATTGCTGTCCAGGGCTTAGCAGGTTAGCTTGAGCTGGCAAACCAGTCCACCTGGAACTCCAGTCCCTAGCCTTCGGCCAAGCCACAGTACTGTTTCTTTGGTTATTGCTGGGGTCCACAGTTCTGCTTCCTCAGTTACTGTTGGTTACTGTTAATGCGCACATGAGGTAAAGGAACAATAGATCTATTATTTTTAAAGGTTTTTTTTGATGTGGACAATTTTTGAAGTCTTTTATTGAATTTGTTACAATATTGCTTCTGTTTTTTTATGTTTTGGTTTTTGGCCACAAGGCATGTGGGATCTTAGCTTGCCAACCAGGGATTGAACCCTCACCCAGTGCACTGGAAAGCAAAGTCTTAACCACTGGACCACCAGGGAAGTCCCTAGATCTATTGTTAATGGGAGTCTCAGAAGGCAAAGTTGCAAAACTGGTGGGTATGGATCAAGCCTGTAGAAGCTGTTAGAGCACTCACCACCTAAATCTAAGACTCTCATGCTAGGATAATTTGGTACCCTGTAAAACACCACAAAACTCTCAACCCAGGGGCACACCCCTCTTAGGTTAATTTAATTCTGAGATACCCAAGGCTTATCTAGAGAAATAGGATCTTCAAGATCCAAATAATTCAATACTCCACCTTCCAGCACACCTTATTTTTAAGAAATATGGTCCTGGAAGCTGTAGATATCAATAATAATGGCAAAATCTTACTAAAGGTGTACACTGGAAAGCAACGGTTCCCAAATCAAACAAAGAGAGTGGGATACCAATTTTAATTGGCCTGCAGAAAGCCCCAAAAGTCTTCAAGATTCCAAAATAGCTTCAATGTAGTATTCATTGCAAAAGGCTATTAAAAAATTGAAGACACATGAGGTAGCTCCAAAAAAGGCTATAAGACTAATATGACTCCTACTACTCCCCTCTACCTTTCTTTACCTGAGCACTCACATCTACTAATCCTCTATCTGAATTGCCTTTCTACTCTACAGAGAATATTAAAGTTATCTTTTTCATTTCTTTCTTTTTTTAATTTTTGGCTGCATTGGTTCTTTGTTGCTGCGCACGGTCTTTCTCTATTTGCGGCGAGCAGGGGCTACTCTTTGTTGCAGTGCGCAGACTTCTCAGTGCAGTGGCTTCTCTTGTTGCGGAGCACAGGTGTCCAGGCTTCGGTAGTTGTTCCTCTAGAGCGCAGACTCAGTAGTTGTGGTGCACGGGCTTAGTTGCTCTGAGGCATGTGGGATCTTCCTGGACGAGGGCTTGAACCCGTGTCCCTTGCATTGGCAGGTGGATTCTTAACTGCTGAGCCACCAGAGAAGTCCCAAAACAGTTATCTTTTAAAATAAGGCTACATCTTGGGTAACCACCTTCAGGTATCTTTCACCTTTGGGTCAAAGACCAAACCAAGGGCCACAGTTAAAGAATTTCCTAAACCCAGAAAGGATCCCCAAAAGTTTTCTAAAGAATTTAATCTTCATCAGGGCCTAGGACCCCAGACTGGCAAATCTTTACCACCTTCTGCACATGCTGGTAGGACGTGGTGAAGCCCAAAAAGAGGTGCAGGAAGCAGAATGGCATAACCTCAAGAGTGATATTGATATCAGTCTCCAACATAGTCCCCTTATGAACCAGAAAAAAATCATGAAATAGCAGCCAATATTTTAAAAGCTATTCCTAGAGTTCCTTGCACACTGATTGGTCTATTATTCAAACAAGCAAAAGAAAGATGAATCTATGCCAGACTTTAAAGCTCATCTGGAAGCTTTTTTCCTACAGCATGAAGGAAGGGCATGGAAAGGTAGGCAAGGACATGCCTTAAGAGAAACAACCTATTTCCCAATTTTTACTGGGTCTCTGTGACACTTCTTACTCTTGGCAAAGCCATTATAACCTTGGAAGCAAAAGCTATCATTGCTCTGCCTTTTCCTAGAGTGAATGTTTGCCTTTAAATTTCCCTTCACATGTTTACCCTCTAAGAATGTTACTCTCTGATGCTCCTGAGATGTACAGAATGGAGGGAAAGAAGAAGCAAGACTCTCACCACTTTAAAAGTAGAGTTAACAATTCATGTCCCAAAGGGGGAAAAATAAGTTATTGCAAATACAGGTTGAGTCATATTCAGTCATTGAGACTAACTGTGTGTTTAAAGGGATAAGGATCTGTAGCAAAATGAGCTCAACCCCTGGGCCTGTTGTTTCTTTGTTTTTGTTTTTGATTTTTTTGAGAATATAAATTTTTTTTAAACATCTTTATTGGAGTATAATTGCTCCACAATGGTGTGTTAGTCTCTGCTTTATAACAAAGTGAATCAGCTATACATATACATACATCCCCATATCTCCTCCCTCTTGTGTCTCCCTCCCGCCCTCCCTATCCCACCCCTCTAGGTGGTCACAAAGCACCAAGCTGATCTCCCTGGGCTATACAGCTTCTTCCCACTAGCTATCTATTTTACATTTGGTAGTGTATATATGTCAGTGCCACTCTCTCTCTTCGTCCCAGCTTACCCTTCCCCCTCCCCGTGTCCTCAAGTCCATTCTCTACATCTGGGTCTTTATTCCTGTTCTGCCCCTAGATTCTCCAGAACCTTTTTTTTTTTTTTTTAGATTCCATATATATGTGTTAGCATACAGCATTTGTTTTTCTCTTTCTGACTTACTTCACTCTGTACAACAGACTCTAGGTCCATCCACCTCACTATAAGTAACTCAATTTTGTTTCTTTTTATGGCTGAGTAATATTCCATTGTATATATGTGCCTCATCTTCTTTATCCATTCATCTGTTGATGGGCACTTAGGTTGCTTCCATGTCCTGGCTATTGTAAATAGTGATGCAGTGAACATTGCAGTACATGACTCTTCTTGAATTATGGTTTTCTCTGGGTATATGCCCAGTAGTGGGATTGCCGGGTCATATGGTAGTTTTATTTTTAGTTTTTTAAGGAACCTCCATGCTGTTCTCCATAGTGGCTGTATCAATTTACATACCCACCAACAGTGCAAGAGGGTTCCCTTTTGTCCACACACTCTCCAGCACTTTTATTGTTTGTAGATTTTTTGATAATCTCCATTCTGACCGGTGTGAGGTGATACCTCATTGTAGTTTTGATTTGCATTTCTCTAATGATTAGTGATGTTGAGCATTCTTTCATGTGTTTGTTGGCAATCTGTATATCTTCTTTGGAGAAATGCCTATTTAGGTCTTCTGCCCATTTTTGGATTGGGTTGTTTGTTTTTTTGATATTCAGCTGCATGAGCTGCTTGTATATTTTGGAGACTAATCCTTGGTCAGTTGTTTCGTTTGCAAATATTTTCTCCCATTCTGAGGGTTGTCTTTTCGTCTTGTTTATGGCTTCCTTTGCTGTGCAAAAGCTTTTAAGTTTCATGAGGTCCCATTTGTTTATTTTTGTTTTTATTTCCATTTCTCTAGGAGGTGGGTCAAAAAGGATCTTGTTGTGATTTATGTCATAGAGTGTTCTGCCTATGTTTTCCTCTAAGAGTTTGATAGTGTCTGGCCTTACATTTAGGTCTTTAATCCATTTTGAGTTTATTTTTGTGTATGGTGTTAGGGAGTGTTCTAATTTCATTCTTTTACATGTAACTGTCCAGTTTTCCAAGCACAACTTATTGCAGAAGCTGTCTTTTCTCCATTGTATATTCTTGCCTCCTTTATCAAAAATAAGGTGACCATATGTGCATGTGTTTATCTCTGGGCTTTCTGTCCTGTTCCATTGATCTATATTTCTGTTTTTGTGCTCGTACCATGGGCCTGTTGTTAAAGAGAATCTTGGGAGCATGTCATCTCATCAAACAGAGCTTGAGGAAATTAACCATTACAAACAAGTTTCTTTACTTAACTAGTCATGTACCCAAACATTATTAGTAAAATTTCGAGCAAATACCCTTTTGCTCTAATAACCTAAAAATTAAACAATGATCCTGTAGGGGAGCAAAATTTGCCACCCCAAAAGGTCTCTTTGGCATGTGAATTATTTCAAGATGAAATCAATCAAGGCCCAAAAAGACTCAGGAAGAAACTTGGACCTTCCCCCTTAATGCCTAAAAGAATGTATAGGTAGAGGAGCTTGTCCAAGATGGGAACTATTACCATGGATAATTATAGTATGAACTAGGTGCATAGACAGGAAGGAAGAAAGCAAAGTCTGTTAAAATTTCACTCTGTGTCTCATTGTCTCTGCATAAGCAAGCAAACATCTGTTTACCAAACTTGCTTTTCCATGGTCATGTAAATTGCCTTCTTCCCCTTGAGGTCCAAATCACTACCCCAACATCCCTTTTTGTCTTTAGCTGAAAACTGTGTTTAAGGTGAGGATTTCAGCCATTTTGGTGAGTTACTCAGTTTCCCTGGGTGTCTCCTGGGTGTACATGTTATTGAAAGTTTGTTTGATTTTCTACTGTTAATCTGTCCCACATCAATTTAATTCTTAGATCAGCCAGAAGAACCTAGAAGGGTAAAGGAAAATTTCTTCCTCCCTGACAATCTCTACACTCACCATTATTCATCTAAGTGCACATGTTGGAGGTGATTCCAAGGGCTCATCTCATCTGTCCTCTCATATTGAAATCTTCCCATGGTCAAGAAGATTCCACATTTTAAAATATTCTAGTGGCTTTATCAAGAACTTTGTGAATTTTCTTAAACTTTACACATAAACATTCTTCCTTGTTTAGTTTGGAGCTTATAAGTAAATGGTTATGTTAAAAATAGTTCACCAAAGAAGATCAAGATGGCAGAGTAGGAGGATGCTGGGCTCATCTCCCCTCACAAACACATCGAAACTACAACTATATATAGACCAGCTCTCACTAAAGTCAACCTGGGGACTAGCAGAAGAGCTTTTCTATAACCAAGGCTGTAAAGATAGATCCACATAGAGTCTGGTAAGAAGGAAAAAGAAGCATCTGTTCAAGACCTGCACCCCTAGTGGAGTACACAGAAAAGGAGGGGGAAATTACAGGCTTGGGGATCTTCCCTGGGGATCAAGGAATTCAAGTCGCTTATTAGGCACCCCAGATCTGAGGTCTAACACTAGGAATATGAGCCCCATTAGCTAGTTTAAAAGCCAGTGGGGTCTACTGGAGAGCTGTAGAAACCGAGACTCTGCTCTTAACGAGCACACACACAGACTTGCTTACTCCCAGTCACAATGTGTAGGCAGCAGATTGAAAACTGCCTGAATCTCTGACCCTTGCCAGGATTACACCAGTGTGCCCCCAACCTTAGCTTATTCCAGGATCCTACTCCAGACCCTCTTGCTTCTGCACTACTTCCCATGAAGGCAGAGGCTGCCATTGTCAATGAGAGTGCGCACATGTGGAGGGAACAGAACCAGTTCTGACCCCAGCCCTGCCTCTGACCAGCATAGAGGAAGCCATTGCCAGCATGCACATTGATGTACACACTCAGGAGGAAACAAGACTATGTCCAGGGAAGAGACCACCAACACCAGAGTGGACATCAATTTTCACCGTCAGAAAGGAGTGAGGTTAGCTCCAGGATAGAGACTGCCAGCACCAGAGCACCTGCCCCTGCACACACTCAGAAAGGAACAAGGCTAAGTGGAGGGTGAAGAATGTTGGGTACATGAAGAATGCATAAGGATGCTCCCGCATAAGGACACACCTTCAATACCAGGATAGGTAACCATTTCACCGAATTTTACAGAGACAGAGAAAGTTAAACAAAATGAGAAGATGGAAAAATATGATTCAAATTAAAGAAAAAGAAAAAAACTCTGGAAAAAAAAAACCCTAATGAAACAGAGGGAAATAATTTATCTGATAAAGAATTCAAAACAGTAAGAAGAAGAAAGCTAACTGAACTCAGGAAAAGAATAGATGAGCACAGTGAGAATTTTAACAAAGAACTAGAAAATATAAAAAAGAACCAGTCAGAACTGAAGTGAATAACTGAAATGAAAACTACTCTAGAGGGAATTAACAGCAGACCAGGTGATACAAAAGAACACATAAGTGATCTGGAAGATAGAACAATGGAAATCACCCATTCAAAACAGCAAAAAGAAAAATAAATTTTTAAAAATGGGAATAGCTTAAGGAACCTCAGAGACAACATCAAGCATCTTAACATTTGCAAATAGGGGTTCCAGAAGGAGAAGAGAAAGAGAAAGAGGTAGAAAATGTATTGGATGAAATTATGGCTGAAAACTTCCTGAACCTGGAGAAGGAAATATATATCCAGGTATAGGAAGCACAGAGATTCCCAAACAAGATGAATCCAATCAGTCCCACACCAATACATAACATGATTAAAATGGCAAGAGTTAAATATAAAGAGAGAATTCTAAAGTCAGCAAGAGAAAAACAAAGAGGCACATACCAAGGAACCCCTATAAGTCTATCAGTTAATTTTTCAGCAACAGCTCTATAGGCCATAAGGGAGTAGCATGATATATTTAAAGTGTTGAAAGGAAAAAGAAAACAAAAACTACAATCTAGGATACTCTACACATCACAGTAATCATTCAAAATTGAAGAAAAGATAAAGAACTTCTCAGACAAGGAAAAACTAAAAATGTACATCAATACTAAACCTACCTTACAAGAAGTGTTAAAGATCTTTTTTAAGTGGAAAAGAAAACACTATGACAAGAAGTAAGAATTTATACGAAAGGAAAAATTCCACTAGTAGAGGCAAATATATAGTAAAGGCAGTGCATCTACCACTTAAGTAAGCTACTTAAAATATTAAAAGACAAAAATTATAAAATCACCTATAAATACAAGGGGATAAACATAAAGATGTAAAATTTGACATTGAAACACAAAACATGGGAGAGAGGAGTAAAAAATGTAGCTCAGTTAGAATGTGTTTAAATGAAGTTAAATACCTACCAGTTTAAAACAAGTAGATATAGTTGTAAGTCAACATATATGAATCCCATGTTAATCACAAGTCCAAAACCTCCAGTAGATACACAAGCATACCACTAAAGAAAGGAACACAAGCATACAACTAAAGAAAATCATCAAACCACAAGACAAGAAACTAATAGAAGAAGAAAAGAAAAGAGAACTACAAAAACAACCAGAAAACAAGAAACAAAATGGTAAAAAATACATACCTATCAGTAACCACTTTAAATGTTTTTTTTTAATTTTTAAATTTTATTTTATTTTATTTTTATACAGCAGGTTCTTATTAGTCATCAGTTTTATACACATCAGTGTATACATGTCAATCCCAATCGCCAAATTCATCACACCATCACCCCCACACCCCTGCCGCTTTCCCCACTTGGTGTCCATACGTTTGTTCTCTACATCAGTGTCTCAGTTCCTGCCCTGCAAACCGATTCATCTGTACCATTTTTCTAGGTTCCACATATATGCGTTAATATACGATATTTGTTTTTCTCTTTCTAACTTACTTCATTCTGTATGACAGTCTCTAGATCCATCCACATCTCAACAAATGGCCCAATTTCGTTCCTTTTTATAGTTGAGTAATATTCCATTGTATATATGTGCCTAATCTTCTTTATCCATTCATCTGTTGATGGGCATTTAGCTTGCTTCCATGACCTGGTTATTGTAAATAGTGCTGCAATGAACATTGGGGTGCATGTGTCTTTTTGAATTATGGCTTTCTCTGGTTATATGCTGAGTAGTGGGATTGCTGGATCATATGATGATTTTATTTTTAGATTTTTAAGGAACCTCCATACTGTTCTCCATAGTGGCTGTATCAATTTACATTCCCACCAACAGTGCAAGAGGGTTCCCTTTTCTCCACACCCTCTCCAGCATTTGTTTGTAGATTTTCTGATGACACCCATTCTAACTGGTGTGAGGTGATACCTCATTGTACTTTTGATTTGCATTTCTCCAATAATTAGTGATGTTGAGCAGCATTTCATGTGCTTCTTGGCCATCTTCTTAGCAGTGAATATCAGCTAAACCCCATTATAAAAATAAATTAGAAAAAAAAAAGACAGTGAAAGAGAGAGAAATTCTTACAAAATACATTCAGGGGCTGTGATGTAACCTGGATTGACCACATCTAGACCCACAGCAGGATGAGACATAAGTCTGGACACCGTTGGGGCTGAGAGGATTGGTGAGGTCGGGTGAGCAAATGCAGACCCTTTAAAGTAATACTGCATGGTACCCATTCCATGGCTCCCAAATCTCCAGGTTCAAGGAAATTTTCCTACAGCTAAAGCATGCATGGGAAACCCAGAGGATTGTACACGTGTGGTCGGGAAAGGTTTCTAAAATGAAATCTCTATTTAGAAATAGAGAAATGTCTGTTTAGGTTTTCTGCCCATTTCTGGATTGGGTTGTTGTTGTTTTTTTTTTTTAATATTGAGCTGCATAAGCTGTTTATATATTTTGGAGATTAATCCTTTGTCCGTTGATTCATTTGCAAATATTTTGTCCCATTCTAAGGATTGTCTTTTCGTCTTGTTTATGGTTTCCTTTGCTGTGCAAAAGCTTTTAAGTTTCATTAGGTCCCTTTTGTTTGTTTTTGTTTTTATTTCCATTTCTTTAGGAGGTGGGTCAAAAAGGATCTTGCTTTGATTTATGTCATAGAGTGTTCTGCCTATGTTTTCCTCTAAGAGTTTTATAGTGTCTGGCCTTACATTTAGGTCTTTAATCCATTTTGAGTTTATTTTTGTGTATGGTGTTAGGGAGTATTCTAATTTCATTCTTTTACATGTAGCTGTCCAGTTTTCCCAACACCACTTATTGAAGAGACTGTCTTTTCTCCATTGTATATCCTTGCCTCCTTTGTCATAGATTAGTTGACCATAGGTGTGTGGGTTTATCTCTGGGCTTTCTATCTTGTTCCATTGATCTATGTTTCTGTTTTTGTGCCAGTACCATATTGTCTTGATTACTGTAGCTTTGTAGTATAGTCTGAAGTCAGGGAGTCTGATTCCTCCAGCTCCGTTTTTTTCCCTCAAGACTGCTTTTGCTATTTGGGGTCTTTTGTGTCTCCATACAAATTTTTAGATTTTTTTTCTAGTTCCATAAAAAATGTCATTGGTAATTTGATAGGGGTTGTATTGAATCTGTAGATTGCTTTGGTTAGTATAGTCATTTTCACAATATTGATTCTTCTAATCCAAGAGCATGGTATATCTCTCCATCTGGTGGTATCATCTTAAATTTCTTTCATCAGTATCTTATAGTTATCTGCATAAAGGTCTTTTCTCTCCCTAGGTAGGTTTATTCCTAGGTATTTTATTCCTTTTGTTGCAATGGTAAATGGGAGTGTTTCCTTAATTTCTCTTTCAGATTTTTCATCATTAGTGTATAAGAATGCAAGAGATTTCTGTGCATTAATTTTGTATCCTGCAACTTTACCAAATTCATTGATTAGCTCTAGTAGTTTTCTGGTGGTATCTTTAGCATTCTCTATGTATACTATCATGTCATCTGCAAACAGTGACAGTTTTACTTCTTCTTTTCCAATTTGTATTTCTTTTATTTCTTTTTCTTCTCTGATTGCCATGGCTAGGGCTTCCAAAACTATGTTGAATAATAGTGGTGAGAGTGAACATCCTTTTATTGTTCCTGATCTTAGAGGAAATGCTTTCAGTTTTTCACCATTGAGAATGATGTTTGCTGTGGGTTTGTCGTATATGGCCTTTATTATATTGAGGTAGGTTCCCTCTATACCCACTTTCTGGAGAGTTTTTATCATAAATGGGTGTTGAATTTTGCCCAAAGCTTTTTCTGCATCTATTCAGATGATCATATGGTTTTTATTCTTCAATTTGTTAATATGGTGTATCACATTGATTGATTTGCATATATTGAAGAATCCTTGCATCCCTGGGATAAATCCCACTTGGTCTTGGTGTATGATTCTTTTAATGTGCTGTTGGATTCTGTTTGCTACTATTTTGTTGAGGATTTTTGTATCTATATTCATCAGTGATATTGGTCTGTAATTTTCTTTTTTTGTACTATCTTTGTCTGGTTTTCGTATCCGGGTGATGGTGGCCTCATAGAATGAGTCTGGGAGTGTTCCTTCCTTCGCAATTTTTTGGAAGAGGTTGAGACAGATGGGTGTTAGCTCTTCTCTAAATGTTTGATAGAATTCACCTGTGAAACAATCTGGTTCTGGGCTTTTGTTTGTTGGAAGACTTTTAATCACAGTTTCAATTTCATTAATTGTGATTGGTCTGTTCATATTTTCTCTTTCTTCCTGGTTCAGTCGTGGAAGGTTATACCTTTCTAAGAATTTCTCCATTTTTTCCAGGTTGTCCATTTTATTGGCATAGAGTTGCTTGTAGTAGTCTCTTAGGATGCTTTGTATTTCTGCAGTGTCTGTTGTAACTTCTTCTTTTTCGTTTCTAATTTTATTGATTTGAGTCCTCTCCCTCTTTTTCTTGATGAGTCTGGCTAATGGTTTATCAATTTTGTTTATCTTCTCAAAGAAAAAGTTTTTAGTTTTATTTATCTTTGCTATTGTTTTCTTTTTTTCTATTTCATTGATTTCTGCTCTGATCTTTATGATTTCTTCCCTTCTGCTAACTTTGAGTTTTGTTTGTTCTTCTTTCTCTAGTTCCTTCAGGTGTAAGGTTAGATTGTTTATTTGAGATTTTTCTTGTTTCTTGAGGTAGGCTTGTATAGCTATAAACTTCCCTCTTAGAACTGCTTTTGCTGAATTCCATAGGTTTTGGATTGTCGTGTTTTCATTGTTATTTGTCTCTAGGTATTTTTTGGTTTCCTCTTTGACTTCTTCAGTGACCTCTTGGTTATTTAGTAACGTATTGTCTAGCCTCCATGTGTTTGGGTTTTTTACGTTTTTTCCCCTGTAATTCATTTCTAATCTCATAGCATTGTGGTCAGAAAAGATGCTTGATATGTTTTCAATTTTCTTAAATTTAGTGAGGCTTGATTTGTGACCCAAGATGTGATCTATCCTGGAGAATGTTTCATGCACACTTGAGAAGAAAGTGTAATATGCTGTTTTTGGATGGAATGTCCTATAAATATCAATTAAATCTATCTGGTCTATTGTGTCATTTAAAGCTTCTGTTTCCTTATTTATTTTCATTTTGGATGATCTGTCCATTGGTGTAAGTGAGGTGTTAAAGTCCCCCACTATTATTGTGTTACTGTCGATTTCCTCTTTTATAGCTGTTAGCAGTTGCCTTATGTATTGATGTGCTCCTATGTTGGGTGCATATATATTTATAATTGCTATATCTTCTTCTTGGATTGATCCCTTGGTCATTATGTAGTGTCCTTCCTTGTCTCTTGTAACATACTTTATTTTAAAGTCTATTTTATCTGATATGAGTATTGCTACTCCAGCTTTCTTTTGATTTCCATTTGCATGGAATATCTTTTTCCATCTCCTCACTTTCAGTCTGTATGTGTTCCTAGGTCTGAAGTGGGTCTCTTGTAGACAACATATATATGGTTCTTGTTTTTGTATCCTGTGTCTTTTGGTTGGAGCTTTTAATCCATTCACGTTTAAGGTAATTATCGATATGTATGTTCCTATGACCATTTTCTTAATTGTTTTGGGTTTGTTTTTGTAGGCCCTTTTCTTCTCTGTGTTTCCCACTTAGAGAAGTTCCTTTAGCATTTGTTGTGAGCTGGTTTGGTGGTGCTGAATTCTCTTATCTTTTGCTTGTCTGTAAAGCTTTTGATTTCTCCATCCAATCTGAATGAGATCCTTGCAGGGTAGGGTAATCTTGGTTGTAGATTCTTCCCTTTCATCACTGTAAGTATATCATGCCACTCCCTTCTGGCTTGTAGAGTTTCTGCTGAGAAATCAGCTGTTAACCTTATGGGAGTTCCTTTGTATGTTATTTGTCCTTTTTCCCTTGCTGCTTTCAATAATTTTTCTTTGTCTTTAATTTTTGCCAATTTGATTATTATGTGTCTCGGTGTGTTTCTCCTTAGGTTTATCCTGTATGGGACTCGCTGCGCTTCCTGGACTTGGGTGGCTATTTCCTTTCCCATGTTAGGGAAGTTTTCGACTATAATCTCTTCAAATAATTTCTCGGGTCCTTTCTCTCTCTCTTCTCCTTCTGGGACCCCTATAATGCGAATGTTGTTGCCTTTAATGTTGTCCCAGAGGTCTCTTAGGCTGTCTTCATTTCTTTTCATTCTTTTTTTCTTTATTCTGTTCCACAGCAGTGAATTCCACCACTCTGTCTTCCAGGTCACTTATCCATTCTTCTGCCTCAGTTATTCTGCTATTGATTCCTTCTAGTGTAGTTTTCATTTCAGTTATTGTATTGGTCATCTCTGTTTGTTTGTTCTTTAATTCTTCTAGGTCTTTTTTAAGCATTTCTTGCATCTTCTCGATCTTTGCCTCCATTCTTTTTCCGAGGTCCTGGATCATCTTCACTATCATTATTCTGAATTCTTTTTCTGGAAGGTTGCCTGTCTCCACTTCATTTAGTTGTTTTTCTGGGGTTTTATCTTGTTCCTTCATCTGGTACATAGCCCTCTGCCTTTTCATCTTGTCCATCTTTCTTTGAATGTGGTTTTTGTTCCACAGGCTGCAGATTTGTAGGTCTTCTTGCTTCTGCTGTCTGCCCTCTGGGGGATGTGGCTATCTAAGAGGCTTGTGCAAGATTCCTGATGGGAGGTACTTGTGGTGGGTAGAGCTGACTTTTGCTCTTGTGGGCAGAGCTCAGTAAAACTTTAATCGCCTTGATTGCTCATGGGTGGGGCTGGGTTCCCTCCCTGCTGGTTGTTTGGCCCGAGGCAACCCAACACTGGAGCCTACCTGGGCTCTTTGTTGGGCTAATGGCAGACTCTGGGAGGGCTCACACCAAAGAGTACTTCCCAGAACTTCTGCTGCAGTGTTCTTGTCCCCACGGTGAGCCACAGCCACACCCTGCCTCTGCAGGAGACCCTCCAAAACTAGCAGGTAGGTCTGTTTCAGTCTCCCCTGGCATCACTGCTCTTTCCCCTGGGTCCCGATGTGCACACTAGTTTGTGTGTGCCCTCCAAGAGTGGAGTCTCTGTTTCCCCCAGTCCTGTCGAAGTCCTGCAATCAAATCCCACTAGCCTTCAAAGTCTGATTCTCTAGGAATTCCTCCTCCCATTGCTGGACCCCCAGGTTGTGAAGCCTGATGTGGGGCTCAGAACCTTTACTCCAGTGGGTGGAGTTCTGTGGTATAAGTGTTCTCCATTCTGTGAGTCATCCACCTAGCAGTTATGGGATTTGATTTTACTGTGATTGCGCCCCTCCTACAGTCTCATTGTGGCCTCTCCTTTGTCTTTGGATGTGGGGTATCTTTTTTGATGAGTTCCAGTGTCCTTCTGTCGATGATTGTCCAGCAGCTAGTTGTGATTCTGGTGTTCTCACAAGAGAGAGTGAGAGTACGTCCTTCTACTCCGCCATCTTGGTTCAAGGCCAAAAATCTCTTTAAATGTTAAAGGACAAAATGCTTCAATCAAAGACAAAGAGTGGCTAATTGGATTAAAAAGAAAACAAAAAAAACCCAAGAACCTGCAATATGCTGCCTTAGAGGGACTCACTTCAGTGCTAAAGACACACACAGACTGAAATTGAGGGGATGGAAAAAGATATTTCATGCAAATGGAAATGACAAGAAAGTGGGTGTAGCAATACTCATGTCAGAAAAAATAGACTTTAAAACAAAGGCATAAAGAAAGACAAAGAAGGGCATTATATAATGATAAAGGGATCAATACAAGAAGAGTATATAACATTTGTAAACATATATGTGCACCTAATATAGGAGCATCTAAATATATAAAGCAAACATAAACAGACATAAAGGGAGAAACTGATAATAATACAATAATAGTAGCGGACTTTAACCCATGAATGGATAGATCACCCAGAGAGAAAATCAATAAAGAAACAATGACCTTAACGGACACATTAGAATAGTTAGACTTAATAGGTATGTACAGGACATTCCATCCAATAACAGCAGAATACACATTCTTTTCAAGTGCACATGGGACATTCTCTAAGATAGATCATGTTCTGGGCCATGAGACACTTCTCAAAAGATTTGAGGGAATTGAAAGTATTCCAAGTATCTTTTCTGACCACAACAGTATGAAATGAGAAATCAATTACAGGAAGAAAAGTGGGGAAAACACAAACACCTGAATACTAAACACCATGCTACTAAAAATCAATGGGTCAACAACAACAACAACAAATCAAAGAGAAAATCAGAAAATACTTTCAGACAAAAATTTCAGAAAAAATTTTAAAACTTTCCAAAATATTTAGGACCCAGCAAAAGCAATTCTAAGAGGGCAGTTTATAGTGATACAGGCATACCTCAAAAAACAAGAAAATCTCAACCTAACGTACCATCTAAATGAATTATCAAAAGAAGAAAAAACAAAGCCCAATGCCAGCAGAAGAAGGACATGATAACGATCAGAGAGAAAATAAATAAAATAGATTCTAAAAACAATATAAAAGATGAATAAAACAGAGAGCTGTTTTTTTAAAAAGATGCACAAAATTGATAAACCTTTAGCCAAGCTCATCAAGAAAAGAGAGAGAGGGGCTTCCCTGGTGGTGCAGTGGTTGAGAGTCTGCCTGTCAATTCAGGGAACATGGGTTCGAGCCCTGGTCTGGGAAGATCCCACATGCCACGGAGCAAGTAGGCCCGTGAGCCACAATTACCGAGCCTGCGCGTCTGGAGCCTGTGCTCCGCAACATGAGAGGCCGCGATAGTGAGAGGCCCACACATCGCGATGAAGAGTGGCCCCCACTCGCTGCAACTAGTGAAAGCCCTCGCACAGAAACAAAGACCCAACACAGCCAAAAATAAATAAAATAAATAAAATTAAAATAAAAAAAAAGAAAAGAGAGCCCAAATAAAAAAAATAAGAAATGAAAGAGGAGAATAAAAACAACTGATATCACAGAGATACAAAAAATCATAAGAGTATACTACAGACAGTTATATGTCAACAAATTGGACAATATAGAAGAAACGGACAAATATCTAGAAACATACACCCTCCAAGAGTGAACAACGCAGAAACAGACAATCTGAACACAATGATCAGTAGTACTGAAATTGAACTTAAAAAAAAAAAAAAAAACTCCCTGCAACAAAAGCCTAGGACTGGATGACTTTACAGGGGAATTCTTCCAAACATATAAAGAAGAGTTACTATGTGTCTTTCTCAAACTATTCCCAAAAATTGAAGAGGAAGGTGCATCCCCAAATTCGTTCTACAAGACCACCATTATCCTGATATCAAAATTAGACAAAGATACTACAAAGAAAGATAATTACAGGCTAATATCTCTCATGAATATAGATGCAAAAAAATCCTCAAACAAATATTAGCAAACGGAATACAACAATATATTAAAAGAATCATACACCATAATCAAACTTGGTTTATTCCAAGGATGCAAGGATGGTTCAATATCCACAAATCGATGTGTTACACCACACTAACAAAATGAGGGATAAAAATCACATGATCACCTCAATAGAGGTAGAAAAAGCATTTGACAAAATTCGACACTCATTCATGGTAAAAACTCTCAACAGACTCGGTATAGAGGGAACATATCTCAACATAATAAAGGTCATTTATGACAAATCCACAGCTAATATTATACTCAATGGTGAAAAACTGAAAGCTTTCCCTCTAAAATCAGAAACAATTCAAGGATGCCTGCTCTCACCATTTCTATTTAACACAGTATTGGAAGTCTTATCCACAGCAATCAGACAAGAAAAACAAATAAAAAGCATCCAAATTGGAAGGGAGGGAATAAAACTGTCACTATTTGCAGATGGCATAATACTATATATAGAAAACCCTAAAGTCTCCACAAAAAAATGATTAGAGCTAATAAGTGAATTCAGTAAAGTTGCAGGATACAAAATTAATACACAGCAATCTGTTGTGTTTTCATATAGTAACAATGAACCATCAGAATGGGAAATTAAGAAAACAATCCCATATGCAATTTTATCAAAAAGAATAAGATACCTAAGAATAAACTTAACCAAGGACGTGAAAGACCTATAATATTAAAACTATAAGACACTGATGAAGGAAATTGAAGATGATACAAATAAATGGAAAGATATCCCATGTTCATGAATTGGAAGAATTAATATTGTTTAAAAATGCATACAACCCAACACAGTCTACAGATGTAATGCAATCTCTATCAAAATACCCATATTTTTCACAGAACTAGAACAAATCATCCTAAAATTTGTATGGAATTACAGAAGTCCCCAAATAGCCAAATTAATCTTGAGAACAAAGAGGAAAGCTAGAGATATCATGTTCCCTGACTTCAGACTGTAATACAAAGCTACAGTAATTAAAACAGTATGGTACTGGCACAAAACAGACACATAAATCAGTGGAACAAAATAGAGAGGCAAGAAATAAACACATATGGTCAATTAACCTATGAAAAAGGAGGCAAAAATATATAAAGAGGGCAAGACAGTCTCTTCAATCAGTGGCATTGGGAAAACTGGACAACTACATGTAAAAAAATAAACTTAAAACATTTTCTCATACCATATTAAAAAAAAAAAACTAAAAATGAATTAAAGACCTAAATGTAAGGCTGGAAACCATAAAACTCCTAGAAGAAAGCCTAGGCAATACACTCTTTGGCATAATCCCTGGCAATAGTTTTGGGGGAATTTGTCTCCTCAGGCAGGAGAAACAAAAGCCAAAATAAAAAAATGTGACCTAATTAAATTAAAAGCTTTTGCACAATAAAGGAAACTATTAACAAAACAAAAAGACGACTTACTGAATGGAAGAAGATATTTGCAAATGATATGTCTGATAAAGGATTTATATTTATGTCTCAATATAAAAAACAAGCAACCTGATTTAAAAATGGGCACAAGATGGGAATAGACATTTTTCCAAAGAAGACATACAGATGGCCAACAGGCACAGGAGAAGATGCTCAATGTCACTAATCATCAGGGAACTTCAAATCAAAACTACAATTACATATTACTTCATATCTGTCAGAATGGCTATCATCGAAAAGACCACAATAATGAATGTTGGCTAGGATTTGGAGAAAAGGGAACCCTAGTTCACTCTTGGTGGGAATGTAAATTGGTATGGCCACTATGGAAAACATTATAAAGGTTTCTCAGAAACTTAAAAATAGAACTACCATATGATTCAGCAATTCTACTACTGGGTATATGTCTGAAAAACAACAACAACAACAAAAACTCACTAATTCCTAAAGATATATACACCCTAATGTTCACAGCAGCATTACTTACAATAGCTAAGATATGAAACCAACCTAAGAGTCCATCAACAGATGAATGGATAAAGAAGAGGTGGTATATATATCTGTGTGTGTGTGTGTGTGTGTGTGTATATATATATATATATATATACACACACACACACACACAGTGGAGTATTGCTCAGCCATAAAAAAAGAATGAAATTTTGCCATTTATAACAACATGGATGGACTTGAGGGTATTGTGCTTAATGAAGGAAGTCAGACAAAGACAAATACTGTATATTTTCACTAATTTGTAGAATCTAAAAAATAAAACAAATGAATATAACAAAACAGAAAGAGACTCACAGATACAGAGAACAAACTATTGGTTACCAGTAGGGGGAGGGCTTGGGGGAGGGGCAAGATAAGGGAAGAAGATTAAGAGGTACAAACTACTAGATATAAAATAAATAAAATACAAAGGTGTAATACACAGAACAGGGAATATAACCAAAATTTTATAACTTTAAATGGAATATAATGTATAAAAATATTGAAT
Organism: Balaenoptera musculus; assembly: GCF_009873245.2. Taxonomy (NCBI): domain Eukaryota; kingdom Metazoa; phylum Chordata; class Mammalia; order Artiodactyla; family Balaenopteridae; genus Balaenoptera; species Balaenoptera musculus. The sequence goes on along the minus strand of NC_045794.1, from coordinate 31,186,877 downwards.
CACTGTGTTTTACACCTGAAGCTAATATAATATTGTAAATCAACTATATTCCAATTTTAAAAAAGAAAAATATAGTCTACTATATAACTATTCTATAATAGTTTTGCTAATGTCAAAAAACTTTAAAATCATGAGGGAAAAAAATCATGTAATGTTACTATCTTCAACAGAAGCAAAATGTGGTTAAGTTTGCAATAGGATTTCCAGTAAAATGCATACATGGTATGCTAAGCACTCATGAAGTACTCAATAAATATTTGTTGCATGAATGACTGATGCTTTGCCTTACAGGAAGAAAGTGCCACTTATTGATAAGAATATGAATACTTTAAAATGGAAAAATTTGGGAACTTGAAGTAACAGCCAAATGCCAGTATGTTTTAAAATAGTGCTGTCAAACATGCAGTTGATACATTAACTCTTTTTTTTTAGAAAGCACTGGCTCTTTTTTTTTTTTTTTTTTTTTAAGGTTTATTATTTATTTTATTTATTTTTGGCTGCGTCGGGTCTTAGTTGTGGCACATGGTATCTTTATTGTGGTGTGCAGGCTTCTCTCTAGTTGTGGCGCGCAGGCTCCAGGGCATGTGTTCTCTGTAATTTGTGGCACTCAGGCTCTCTCGTTGAGGTGCAGAGTTCAGTAGTTGTGGTGCATGGGCTTAGTTTCCCCACGGCATGTGGGATCTTAGCTCCCTGACCAGGGATCAAGCCTGAGTACCCTACGTTGTAAGGTGGATTCTTTACCACTAGACCACCAGGAAAGTCCCGATACATTAACTCTTGCTTATGATAAGCCACCTGAATAAGACAATGAACCTGCATTTTGAAGGTTTTTGGAGAGGGATTCATATTTTGACAACTTTGAGAAACAGATAAAGCAACAGAATTCATTTATTTTCCTCATTTTGCATGAGTATCATTTTAATAAGTTTTAATTGGCATAAATGACTCTCCCCCAAGGGACCACTGCCCACCCATCAACAAATGAATCTCTTAGCACTGGAAGCAGGTGATAGAATGAAAGAGCATAGAGTTTGAATTCTGACACACTTGGGCATAAATCACAGCACCAACATTTATAGTTGCATGTGACCAAGGGCAATAATAACATGTTTGAGCCTTTCTTTTCTTATCTGAAAAATGGAAAAAATAACATTTACCTTTCAGGATTGTTATGGGGATAATGATAATAAATGTAAAATTCCTAACATATAATATATATGTTACATTTAAAAATAGCTATTATCAAAATTATAAAGAATATTTCAACATGAGAAAATGTTTACAAATAAGGCAATATTATGGACTAATCACTGATCTAAAAACAATAACATTCAAGACTATAATTCTGGATATAGAGCATAATGCAGAACTTAAAGTAGTATTTCCTACTCAATATACTGTTTTTTATTGTTCCATTTGTCTAAAAAAAAGTCAAGCTTACAGAAAAGTTGAAGAATAATATAATGAATGCCTGCATACCCTTTACCTAGTTTCAACTGTTTCAGGGGAAGAAATTTTCCTCTATCCGTCTAGGTTCTTCTGACTGGTCTAAGAATTAAATTGACTTGAGACAGGTTAACAGGAGAATATCAAACAGAAGTTTAATAACATGTATACATGGGAGAGATCCAGGAAAACTGAGAAACTTGCTAAAATGGCCGAAATCCTCACCTTGAAAACCATCTTCAGCTAAAGAAAAAAGAGGTTGCTGGGGATAGTGGTTTGGACCTCAAAGGGGAGGAAGGCAATTTACAAGAAGATAGAAAAGCAAATGTTTGGTAAACAAATGTTTACTGGATCATCTAGAGACAATGGGACACAGAGTGCACTCTGATAAAGCTCTAGGCCCTGTGAAGTTTCCCTCCCACCACACTGAGCCCATATTAATTGCAAATATCTCTGGTGATATCTCTATTCTGGGAACAGGACCTTTATCTAAATTCTTCAGGTAGCTAAGGGAGAGGTAAAAAGAAAGGCTTTTTTTTAAACCTCTCTCTTACCTCTGAGAGACTGTTCTGAAGAGGTAAGGTGGGAGCCAGGGTATTTAGGAGTTTTTGCAACAAAGACCAGGTAGTCAGAACATCAAAAGATTACTGTTAATTAAAGAAAACCAGACGTCTCAAGTTAAGGAATCTAGCACTTTTATATATATGGGAAGATGCAAGAGTCTGGGCTCACTGAAATCATTCCTTTGATATACACCTCAGCTAGCTGGGGTCAGTATCCTGTGTTTTCCCATCCTAGGTCTCCTCAGGGTGCATCTTTGGGGGTGGCTGCAGTGCCTGACTACTTGATGGCGGGCATCCTGTTCCCATCCTGAGTTTCCTCAGCGCTCACCATGTGGGGGGTGGGCAGCACTACAATGTGATGGTTTGATGGCTGTAATATCCTCTGTCTACTGATATGGCAGGCAACATTTTATCATTGACACTCACTGCTGACTTTTCTCTAGTCTTTGTTCTGCAGCTTCTCTAGACAATAACTCAGCTGTGCTGGGTTAAGTTTGTCACACAATATCCATCCACCCCAGAGAACTGTCTAAGAGAAAGGCGCTTTCACAATTTTGTTTTTTCCCCTCAGCCTTATCTCTGTATTTAGTCTTTTCCTCTACCTTTATTTATGCACAATTCAGTCAATTCTACCTCAGGCAAGTTTCAATACGCAAACTCACCTTTGTTGACATTTTCCCTCTAATTTCCTCTCTTCCTGTTTTTGCTCAATTTTCATAACAATACCTCACTCCCTTTGTATATCCTAGCTTGTCTTTTTTCCTTGACTTTTTTTTTATTGTGAAGTAGCAAAATAATCCCAATTACTACTAGTTGGCTAGTTACCTTTGGGCAAAATGCTTGAACTTCCTGGACCTCAATTGTCCCTCCTGGCAGCCAAGCAAGTAAGCGCTATTTCCAAAGCCACAGTGGAGAGTCAGCTAGGCTTGAGTGAGATTGAGTAGGTGAAATTCTGGTCTCAACCAGTCTGCGTTCAAATCTCTGCTTCTCAATTACTAGTTTGCTGGCTGCAGTGAGTAACAACTTTTCATACATATTTGTAAAACAAGTATGTTAAAAAGAGTACTTACCTCATAATTTGGAGTTAATATTTGTAACCATCGATGGTGTCTATGAGCGAAAAAGATAAGAGGTATGCTTGGAATACATTCACATCAAGGAAACAAACACCAGAAGCTCTGAGATAACTATGTAGAAAAAAGAGCTAGTGGGATCAAATCTCTGAAAGTATAGTCAGGGGGGAAGAAATTTCTCTCTACCCTTCTAGGTTCTTCTGGGTCGTCTAAGAATTAAATGACATGAGATAGACTAACAGGAGAAAATCAAACAAAAATCTAATAACATGTATACTTAGGAGTGACCCAGGAAATCTAAGTAACTTACCAAAATGGCAGAAACCTTCATATTCAATACCATCTTCAGCTAAGGACAAAAAAGGGATGTTGGGGTTAGTGATTTGGACCTCTAATTGCAGGAGGGCAATTCACATGGAAATGGAAAAGCAAATGTCTGATAAACAGATGTTTGCTTGGTTATGCAGAGACAGTGGGACACAGTGGAATTTTAACAGACTTTGCTAGGTTCTTCCACCTACACACCTAGTTCATACTAGCTATTATGATAATAGCTTCCTTCCTGGAATAGGTCCTCTATTTACATACTTTTAGGCAGTTATGGGGAAGGTCAAAGTATCTTCCTGAGGTTTTGAGCCTTGATTGTTTTTGGCTCAAAATAATCTGCATGCCAAAGAGACATTTTGGGATGGCAAGGTTTGTTCCCCTACAGTCTTGCCTTTGAAACTTCTTTTAAGAAGTTTCACAGTCCAGAAGATGAGTTGATAGACTGTTCCATCTCATTAAACCAGTCTCTTAGTACTGACAATAGATCAGTTCAGTTACTCATTTCAGTAGGTGGTGATGCAGGTGGGCTCTCAAAGTTAGGCTTATAAGGTGCAAGCAGTTAGGTATTTTGTAAGAGGCATTTCTAATGGATACAAAAGAAAAACAAAGGTTAATGATTGGAGCAAATTATGAGCCAGTTTCTGGGCCTAGGGGTCAGTGAGTCAAGAAGATTTCTAGATGTCAAGGTCAAAGCATCTTTTGCACTTTGGAATTGTTGCAGCAAAAATAGAAATAAAGTCTTCCCTCTCCTGAGAACAAGGAAAATAAAGGGAACAGTGAACAGGCTAGAGAAGAAACATAACCTGGACTGAAAGAGTTAATCACTCCTAGTTTTTTTTTAACTGTTACTAATCTGTAGTGTCTGTAACTAGATTTGTACTTCACAAAGCTAACCTATTACTCTTTAAAGCTATGTGAATTACATCCTGCACTCCCTTGTAGCAAATCAGCCCCTGTAGCATTTGCATTTCAGAAAAAAGGTCCCAGGCCGATACTCAGAGACAAACGAACCGAATTGCCGGGCTGCCTGACGCCAGTTGTGACTATTTTGAAATAATGCAGAAAGAAGAAGAATGCAAGACCTTCACTACTTTGATTCTTATCATATACCCCGAACTGTGAACCCCACATATAAAATCTTCTCCGATTCCCGAAGGAGGCGGGGGACACAGTTCTTGAGGCGCTAGCCTGCTGTGTCTTCCCTTCTGCCTGGCAGAAAAATAAAGCCATCTCTCTCTTCCTCCAAAATCTCTGTCTCCATATTTGTTTGGCATCGGTGCACAGGAAAGACGGTATCTCGGCAACAAAATGTCTCTGATGATGTCATTGACTATTAGTCAAACTTTCTAAGTGACTTACACAGCAACAGGCATGAGAATTGTCTAAACATGGGCTATTTTGGTGATCTCTCTTAAGTTTATATAAAGGTGTTCAGCTTAATTTTGCAGATCTTCAGGAAAACAGCAGCTTTGATCCTCAGTAATTCTACGTGAAAAGTGAGAGAAAACTGGAAACTTTAGTTTGGAGAGTTGTAGCCAAATATTTGAGGAAATTAGAAGAATTCAGGATCCAGTCCAATTTACAGGTGGAAAAACAAAACTTCAAAGATGATTAACAGAACAAGAACCTAGTATCCACAACTGTGTACTATAGTTTCTGCTGAAGCAAAAAATACTCTTTCTTTTTAAAAATCACCTTCAATTTGACTATCAATGATATGAAAGATAGCCAAATTAAGACTAATTTATTTGCAAAATAAGTTTAGTTTCATTAAACTTGGTCTATTTCCATAAGTCCAGCAAGAATAGCAATTGACCATACATTTTCTTAAACCTGCTTTGTGGGTACTTTTCACAAATAATCTCAAATTGAACTTTTAAATGCCTCTTGAGGCCAGGAAGCCACACCAAGAACTTGCCATCAGACTCATTTGTAATACCTATAGATTTGGGTGAATTCCTCTTCTTGGGGTCCCCCAAATATGCTGAAGTCCCTGCATTTGCCAGGAAGTTACCTTCCTTATTCACCTGGTAAGGTTTCTGAGTAATCTGTAAGCAAGGTACCACCAGACTGCTTTCTCAAAGGGCGTTATGGCTCCATAAAGTCAATATTAGTTTCTTAAAGTTGTCTGGTCATATCTGATTCTATGCATATTCTCAAATATGGCATTCCAGTCAAAGCCATGGTAATATAATCAATATTTCCAAGTATGTCCTGTTATAAGGAGAACAGGTTCTTAGTGAACTTATGTAAATAATGATATTGCCATGAAAATAAGAATACTCACCAAGTTTCCAAATTCTGGAGGAATCAGGTAGGGAGAAAAAGATAAATATTTCAATTCTGCTTACAAAGATAAAATTTACCAAATGACTGAAGTCACAGCTGGCATAAGAGGAAAAGTTTCCTTATACCTGGAAAACAAAATAAAAACCTGGTAACATTTCAGACAAAAAGTCATAAAAAATATAATCATATTCATCAGTTCATTCAGTTCCATGTAATTAATTGTTGTTGAGCTTGATCTTCTGTTAGGAGTTTTATGAAACCATCAGGTTTTCCATTTGAGTTCTGTAATTTCTAACCCAGTTCAGCAGTATAAACTAAATGTTATCAGAAAGCTTGATGCGGGGGCTTCCCTGGTGACGCAGTGGTTGAGAATCTGCCTGCTAATGCAGGGGACACGGGTTCGAGCCCTGGTCTGGGAAGATCCCACATGCCGCGGAGCAACTAGGCCCGTGAGCCACAACTACTGAGCCTGCGCATCTGGAGCCTGTGCTCCGCAACAAGAGAGGCCGCGATAGTGAGAGGCCCGCGCACCGCGATGAAGAGTGGCCCCCGCTAGCCGCAACTAGAGGAAGCCCTCACACAGAAACGAAGACCCAACACAGCCAAAAATAAATATTAAATAAATAAATAAATAAATAAAAGATTACTATAAAAAAAAAAGAAAGTTTGATGTCATAAAGTCCTTTCTATGAATCTTCTTCAAGAAGAAGCATTTTTCCCAAAGGGTCAAAGAATAACTATCTAAAATGACAAAAGTCTTAAAATGGCATGGTTAAAGGTCTGATTACAATTAAATTGACAAAGAAATTTGGTTAATTCTGTGACACACAACACTTTAAGATAATAACTAGATTTATGACTGATAAAATTATACCAGGACATATCCAGATTTTAGGAATTTCATGTAATTTCTAGAACATTGATATAAATAATATTTACACACACAATAAAACCTGAGAAGTTTTATCATCTCTCATTTGACAATGTTTCCCATGTAATTTTACATACCAAATAAGCCTAATTAGTTTAGGCTTTGAGATGTTTAAGGTGTTTGAGATGTTTAAGGGGCCCTCTGAACATCCCAAAGTTAGCAAGAGCTAAAAAAAACTTCATTTAGAATTTGATTTGGGGGTTTTTCAGTGATATCAAAAGGTTTTAAAACACTTTGTCAAATAGAACCACAGTTCACTGTGAAACAATACTTATTCACTTAAGCAAAGTGACAATAAAAGATTTCAAAGGCAAATACAGAAAGTTATTATACAACAGATTACTTAAAAGGTAAAGAAAGTTTTACAATCTGTTATCAAAAGCAGATCAATATTACAAGAAAACTTTGTCCTCTTGACAGACAGAGAAAATAAAATTCTAGTTTTGTACCAATTTACTTTTAACATTAAAATTCATTTACTCAATTAAATTTATTCTAATCTTAGCCAGTCATGACCACGCACAAAACTCTTTGACTCTATGACTTCCGTTTTACATTCAGATTTTATCCTATGCTTTCCCTTTCTCTCTCTCTCTTTAGAACAAACTTACTTTCTTTTCCTTAACAAAATGCATTTTGATTCCTTATACAGTTTTAAAAAAATTTCCTTACATACAAAGACATTTCCTTGTTAGTTTTAGTAGTTTCAATGACATGTATTAACTAGAATTTTTAACCCTTAGAAACCTTAGTTTTTAGTGAAATCTAAAACTTTGCAATTGTGAACTGTTTGTTATACCAGTAATTTTTATGACTGGCAAACATGAATACATTTCATAATTTCTAGATGTGTACATTTTCTCATAGTATAACTATGTTTTTTCAATGTGGTACAAGACTCATTTACTAATAAACCTACATATCTTTAGTTTTTCTGTAATAAGACAAAAATAGGTAAACTTAGAATTGTTTAGCAATTAATGTTTCAGTATTTTATCTTATTTAGAAATAATCTAGACATTTAATAAATTCTCATCATTTAAATTAACTTAGCAAAACTCTAAATTTCAAGTTACCAAAAAGATTTGGGGAAACTATTTTTAAGGTCACATACCATGAAGCATAATTATTCTTAGAGAGTTAACCTAAAATCCCTTTTCCCATTTACATTTATATAATTACTTATGGAAATTTCATCATACCAAGTTTTTTTTTTTTTTTGGCTGACAAGTTTTGTAGCAGAGATAACATGAACTTATTTGACTTGTGGTCAACCTGGGTGGAATACAAGTTTTACATTTAACGATGATAACTCTGAAGACATGCCTATTTTAATTAAACCAATAACTTAAATTTACTTTTATTTACTAAAGATTAATTCTAGATCATGTGAACTTGAAAAACATTTGGGTTAGTTTCTACTACATTTACCAGTATTTAATTCATAAGTATGTTCTATTAAGCCAATTAAATAGAGCTCCTTTCCAAATTAATTTTGATAATATTATTTGGAGGTAGAAAAATACCATATCTATAATGTACACACATAGACATAGAGACAGACACAGCCAGAGATCTCACAGCTTTCATTTTAAAACTTTAATCATGAATCAGGTATAATACAAAACTCACTAGTTTATAAATAACTATTGGAGTAAGCAAAGTTTATTTGCTCAGATGGCTAAGTCTTTTTTACTATTTGTGAAAAAGATTTTTAAGATTTGTATTTTTCCTTGATAAATCCTTACGGAGGCTGTGGATTAGATTTTGGGCAAGGGAGCCTTTCCAGCAGTTTGTACTTTTAAAAGACCTCTTTCTCTTTTTCTTTCTTTCGATTTCAGGTTTTGCCCTGTTGAGTAAACCAGGCTTACTCTCAGGCCATTGTTGGCTGTATTTACATTTCTGATTTTGTAGAGATTTGCAAGACAAAGACAGTTGCCTTCAATTCCCCAGAGAACTGGGCTGCCACCTAAATGATATCAAAAGGCTGATCTGCCCATCCAACTATATTTTTTCAAATGTGCCTTCTTATCAGGGAGAAGATTTCTAACTAAAATGGAAATAAAAAAATTTCTATGTTCTAGAACTTCAGGGTTCAATGAATCAGGCTTTAAAAAGTCTGAGAGAGTGGCATGGACTTATATATACTACCAAATGTAAAATAGATAGCTAGTGGGAAGCAACCATATAGCACAGGGAGAGCAGCTCTGCACTTTGTGACCACCTAGAGGTGTGGGATAGGGAGGGTGGGAGGGAGACGCAGGAGGGAGGAGATATGGGGATATATGTATATGTATAGCTGACTCACTTTGTTATAAAGCAGAAACTAACACACCATTGTAAAGCAATTATACTCCAATAAAGATGTTTAAAAAAAAAAAAGTCTGTACAAGGTAGTCAATAAATTGTGTACTCTTTCAGAGTACACAATTCAACCCACACCAATTCACTCTAGGGGTAAAAATCCTCCATTATTGCTTCTATTAGACCCAGAATATCAGCGCCCAGTGTCCATCTCACACGGTGTGGTCTCAGACAATCCTACTGGTTTCCTTTAGCATGTTCAATTAACATTGCCTGAAGGATGGATTTATATTGCTGTCTTACAATACCAGGTGGGGGAAGCATTCCCCAGTGAGACACAATGTCCATCCCCACACTACTATCAGGCAAAAGGACATGTAACCATCTTATCTATAACCCATTCAAATACAACAATTTTCTTATAAATTTTCATCTCAATTTTATTAACTCTTATACCTTTAACCATAGAGTCCGTTAAGACCCATAAGTCTCACTCTTACAAAGAGTCCCAGAAACTTTCTTTCTACTTCCCAGCCATTTAATCCATTCCTATATAAAAGGCTTTAGTTCCCAACTGAGGGGATAAGCCAGGGAACCCAGGTCCTTTTATTAACCTTTAACTTGATTAATCAGCCTAACTGTTGGCCCAAGAAATTGCTGGTCAGGTTTCTCAGTGTGATTTTTTTTCTTCCAGTCTTTTAAATTTCTCCAAACTGGGATAAATAAAACAGACTTATCTGGAGCCCTTTAATACTGGGGGGACAAATAACAGGTCCCTTTGGCCCATCCAACCTTAGGTAGTGCTGAATTAAAATCTTTGTTTTAATCACATCGCTTTCTATTTTATTTATCCCATTTCTTAATAACCATCTAAAGATTTCCATCCTGCTGGGTTGAGTCCCGTGATTCTTCCCTATCTGATTTCTCTTTACTTCACCACTTTTGTTAGGGGAACCACTGACTGAAACCGCCTGCCCCGGCCAGGCATGATAGAAACCACTTGCATGAGTTATCTTACAACAGAAGGTCCCGGTAAGGAATTCGGAACTGACAAGCTTACTACCAAACAGAAGAATTCGGGAAAGGTCAAAAGGAGAGAGGAGACGCCAGTCCATACATCCTACCAACCTCCCAGACTCCTTCTTGCCGGAATCTGTCTTGGCTGAGCGATGCGTGCACCACCAGGAAGGACTCTAAGTCAGAATGACTGGCCAGAGACAACCTAGAAACTAACCTCATTACCACAGAATCTGAGACTGCAAGCCATGTGGCATTGCAATTCTCCTGGGTTCCCTTACCCTACTGCTCTCCGTCCCTGCGCCCCATCCCAATAAAGTCTCTTGCTTTTTCAGCAAATGTATCTCCTTGGACAATTCATTTCTGAGGTTAGACAGGAGCCCATTCTTGGGCCTTGTAAGGGGTTCCCCTTCCTGCAACACTTTCAATATTTGTTTTATTTACCTTATTCCTTAATAACACTTTAAAAAGTTTTACCTTGTTTGGAAGAGTTCCTTGACTTTTCCCTTGGCTTCTTTCCATTCTTTTGTTAATTAACAACAATGTTTTCTATTAGCATCTGTTTTTATTAGCATAAGGGGAAGCTGAGGCCACAAATTTAATAAAGCTTCCCAAACCATTTTTTTTAAACTAAGGGTTTAAGGTTAAGGGTTATGCTGTGGTGCGAACGCAGGTTGGAGAAGAATTTCCAGACACAAGGCAGAATGTAAAGAAGATAGAATTTATTAGAGCGAAGGGTCGCTGCCCGAAGAGCTGGCTGACTTCCTAGTAGTCTGGGAGAGTTGAGCCCAAACATGTGCTATTGATCAGTTTTTATAGCCAGAAAACAAAGGAATGGTCCAAGGTGAAAATTTCGTTTACTGATTGGTCGAGGCACATATACCTTCCTTCTGTAGGGTGGGAGTGGGACAGGGCATATGCCTTTCCGTATTTGGGACAGATCCTGTCACCCAGGTGGACATCGCCCAGGTGGGCTCAGGAATTTTGTAACCATTGCAACATGGTGGGGAGGGCGATTAAGAGTCTGGTAGGGGGTGTAACGCTGAAACTTTTTCAGGCAGGGTTGTCCTTTGTCCTTGAAGCACCATCGTCCTTGGAGCACCACAGGTTATATTTCTTTGTATCCACCTTATAATTTGATCCTTCTATACGTACCAGTAAAACAGCTGTTTATGATGAGAGCTCTGTAGAAAATTTACCAATTAAGAAGTTTTTCCAATTTGAAGGATCCACTGTCTGGCCATTGATGAATAGAGTCTTAACAGTGACTGAAACCAGTAAGACAAAAAAGGTGTCCCCACAGGAGAATGCAAAGGGTACAGCCTTCACAAGATCCAGAAAGTTTACTCCCCAAAATTGTCAAAGAGGGTAAAGACTTTTTGTTACATCACTAGTAAAACAATAGCGTTTGAGACAACAAAGACCCCTTATGGACCAAGATCACTTACCTTTTTTTTTTTGGCCACGCTGTGTGGCATGTGGGATCTTAGTTCCCTGACCAGGGATTGAACCCAGGCTCCCTACAGCGGAGTCCCAACCACTGGACTGGACAACCACGGAAGTCCCTTTAAAAATTTTTTTTAAAGACCCTCTTACCCTTATGACAAACTCCCCTAAGCTCTTAACTGCAGCAGTCTTGGCAAGAGTAGTATCCAGTCAGTAAAGTTGCAGCCCATCCTCATTGCCAACTGTTGGGGAAGGGGAAATTTTCCTCTACTCTTCTAGGTTCTTCTAGCTGGTCTAATAATTAAATTGACATGAGACAGATTAATAGGAGAAAATCAAACAAAATTTTCATAGCATGTATACATAGGAGAGACCCAGGAAAACTGTGTAACTTACCAAAATGACTGAAACCTTCACCTTAAATACCATCTTCAGCTAAAGACAAAAGAAGATGTTGGGGGTAGTGGTTTGGACTTCAAAGGGGAGGAGGGAAATTCACATGAAAATGGAAAAGCAAATGTTTGGTAAGCAAATGTTTGTTAAACAAATGTTTGTTGGGTTACAAAGAGACAATTGGGCACAGAAGAGTTTTAACAAGCAAACTTTGTTAGGTTCCTTCCTGTCTACACACTTAGTTCATACTATAGTTATCTACGGTGATAGCTCCCTTCCTGGAATATGTCCTCTGTTGACATTTTTTAGGCCATTATGGAGAAGACCAAAGTTTTTTTCTGAGTCCTTTGAGCCTTAATTGTTTTCAGCTCAAAATAATCTGCATGCCATAGAGTCATTTTGGGGTGGCAAGTTTTTCTCCCCTACAAGTATTGAGAACATGTAAAATGTCCTATAAGAATAGATAAGTCTAAATGCCTCCCCCTTGCTACCTACTTTATTCTCATTCTCTAATTACCCTACCTGTCTTCAAAGAGTCAATGAAGATAAAAATTATTTAACAATATTTTCAAATTACTGCCATTACAGCAGTCTAATTTTCTACAATTTAATTATATACTATACCAGATACATCATGTATGGTGGGGGCAGTTGGGGTTTAACCACAGTATATACTATTTAGTTTATATGGAGGGGGCAGTTGGGGTTTAACCACAGTATATACTATTATGGGTTCTCATTTTTGTCAAAGTATTAATCTCAAAGAGTTAAAAACAAAACTCTCATAAAAATAAAGAGTTGAGCATATGTTGAGGATATTTAACTACTTAATCAGGGAATAAGTAGAATGGTAAAGCTGGTTCCAAAGAGGGAAGGAGAGACTAGTAAATATGGTCAATGGAAGAAAGTATACTGAAAAAAAAAAGATTGCAAAGTTAGATTTTTAAATACTAAATGCTATGATATGAATGTTTGTGTCCCCCCAAAATTTGTACGTTGAAATCTCAACTCCCAAAGATGATGGTATGTGGCTTTTGGCTGTGCTTAGATCATGAAGGTGGAACCCTCATGTGTAGGATTAGTGCTTTATAAAAGGGACTTTTTTTTTTTTAACGTGATAATCCATTTATTTATTTATTTATTTATTTATTTATTTATTTATTTATTTATGGCTGTATTGGGTCTTCGTCTCTGTGCGAGGGCTTTCTCTAGTTACGGCAAGTGGGGACCACTCTTCATCGCAGTGCGCCGACCTCTCACTATTGCGGCCTCTCTTGTTGCAGAGCACAAGCTCCAGATGTGCAGGCTCAGTAATTGTGGCTCACGGGCCTAGTTGCTCCGTGGCATGTGGGATCCTCCCAAACCAGGGCTCGAACCCGTGTCCCCTGCATTGGCAGGCAGACTCTCAACCACTGCGCCACCAGGGAAGCCCTAAAAGGGACTTCTGACAGATCCCTAGCTCCTTCTGCCATATGACCTAGAAGAGAATCCTCACCCAACCATGATCTCAGAATTTCAGCCTCCAGAACTGTGAGAAATAAATTCTTTTGCTTTATAAGGTACCCAGATGTGGTATTTTGTTATAGCAGCCCCAAAGGACTAAAACACTGATTAATATTCTTCAGCATAATAAAACCATAACCTTTAAGGTTATCTTTTCTACTAGAAAGACATCATTTGATTCACTGCCAGACAAAAATAAATTGCAACTTAACAGTCTTTGACAAAGTAACATCTAACTTTGCAAAGTCTGGGTCCAATTAACAGTAAAAAGTAAGACAAACAATTGCAATCTCTAAAATGCCCTTAAGCAGGCTGATTAGACAGTACTTTGGTATGACGGTGAAAGCACACTTATGCCTTATTTTTAAGTTTTGGATAATCTTTCTCAACATTATCAGTTTTTAAGTAGCCTTTTATAACAATCTATGTATAAATTATACATTTACTTAATTTGGAAAAAACAGTATACACATGCAGAAAAAAACAAAGGATATTTACAAAGACATATTTAAAAGTTAAACTTGATGAACGAATAAGTAGTTGGAATCAGTTCTAGTTTAATGTAGGTAATCAGAAAAAAACAAGAAATATGATCTTTACACTTAAAACATTAAACACCAACTTTTAAAAGAGATAGCTTCAAAATGCATACCATGTACTACACATTAAAAACTTTGTATTTATTTTATTAAATTCAGAGTTTATTCAAAAAATTTTCTCAACTTAGATTCAGTAATTATACTAAACCAGTAATTTTTAATGTTCCCTCTTCTCTTCTGCCTCTTCTTCCTATAGAACAAAAGCACCAGAAAAGCCTGGCTTTTTCTATGAAGAGGTAAAATTCATATGCAAGTATAGTGTATTAAAGAATACATATTTCATAGTAATCTTTTATTTTTTGTTTATTCTACTGAAAGCAATACCTTTGCAAATATACATTCCAATACTGTAATAACATGCAGGTAAAATGAGCAATTCTGGTTTTAATTTCTTTAAAATTTCTTTTCAAAATAGCCACACTTTTTTTTTTTTTTTTGGTAAATCTGTGCTTAAATAAAGAAGAGAATGTCTGAAAAGATTGCAAAAGATTACCATACCTACTCTACCTTATTAGTAGAAAACGTAAATGAGTTAAAAATCTTATAAAAGATCTAAGACAAATCAATAAGAAAACACAAAGACACCCAACAGTAAGAAGGCTAAGGATATGAAAAGAAAACTAAAAAGAGGAACTACTGCTCAGCAGTCTTATGGGAATATGTTCTTAGCACTCAAAGAATGCAAATTAAAACAAAATACCAGTATTCACCTTAATTAGTATACTAGTTTTCTAGGACTGCCTAACAAATTACCACAAATTGAATAGTTTAAAACAACAGAAAGTTATTCTCTCTCAGTTCTGGAAGCTAGAAATATGAAATTAAGGTGTCAACAGAGACATGCTCTCTCTGAAGTCTCCTCCCTTGCCTCTTCCTAGCTTCTGATGGTAGCCAGCAATTCTTGACTTGCAGCTGCATTACTCTAATCTCTGCCTTCATCTCCACATTGCCTTCTTCCCTCTGTGTATATGTCTCTGTGTCCAAATTCCCTCTTCTATAAGGACTTGTCATTGGATTAAGGCCCATCCTAATCCAGTTTGACCTCATCATAACTTGGTTGCATCTACAAAGACCCTATTTCCAAATAAGGGCACATTCTGAAGTTCCAGATGGCATGAATTGTTGGGGGACACTATTCAACCCAGTGTAATGCACAAGGATTTTTACTTAATGGTACATCCAGTACTTGGAGTCAACTGACACTTGTCTCTGTCTCTCATCCCACATGTGATCATCAGCAAGCATGTTTAAATATCTTCTAAATCTGACTTCTCAGCATCATCTCTCCATCTGGACTATTGTGGCAGTCACCTACTTGGTTTCCTGCTTCTGCCCTTGCCTCCCTACATTTTCTTCTCCACATCATGCCAGGGTGAGCCTTCAAAACCTCAATCATGAAATATCACCTCTTTGTTCAAACTATGTCAGGAATCATCACATTTAGAATGGAGTAGAAAGTCCTCGTCAGGTTGTACAAGGTCAAATGCTCCAGACCCTGAGTCCCTCTCTGGTCTCATTTCTAACCCTTCTTCCCCTTGTTCATGTCTCTCAGGTTGCTCTGACCTTCATATAGGGCATCTATGTATGTTCCCACTTGCAGCCATTTTTGCTTGTTATTCCCTCTGTCTGGAATGGTCTTCCTCAATATCTTACCATGGCTGCTAATTCATTGCATTCAATTCTCTGCTCAAATGTCACTTTCTCCATGAATTGTTCCTTGATCATTTTTTCTGAATGGTACTCCTTAAGCATTCTCTATAGTCTTTCTCTGATTTATTGTTCTTCATAGCATTTATCACTACTTGGTATTACCTAGTCATGTATATATATAAATGTATTTGTAATATATATGTATTGTGTATATAATAAACAATAGACCTGTGTATTATATATATTATATCTAATTTTACATATGTGTGTTTCATTTTGTTCTCTTTACTCAAGTGAGCTCTCCACCCACGTGAGACACTCTCCAAACATAACTCTTGTCTTTCCTCTCTAGAAGTCTTAATCCCTGTGTAAGTAGGGCTGATCAAATACACCATGAAATAGATTTTCAGGTGGCCATCCTGTTATCTTAGAGTTTCTAGAGAAGAGATGCCAGAAAAATAAGACAGAAACCAACTACATATTGAGTACTGAATATACACAGGATCACAACCTAAATGGGGAATGAAGTATTACTTGATTAAACTGGATGTGCATGCTTTAATACCTCTAAATTTGGTGTTTCTGGTAATCTGTGTTGGACAATGCAGTTTAGATCTGAAGCTAAAGTGATGCCTTCTATTCTCTTCCCTCTGAACTGAAGGCAGCTGATTCTACGGTGTAAGCCCCACCTGAATTACCTACCCAGTTGCAGGAAAAGTTGTAACTGAGTCAGAGAAGAGAGATTCCCTCTCTTGCGTGGGTAGGCCTATTAGGTATAAATACCTCTCAGCCAAACAAAGCCACATATGCCTGGATTTAGGAAATAAATGAGCATGGTATATTTTTAAGCCCCAACCTTAAGGCAAAAGAACCTGTCCACTATTAAATGTGCATCAACAAATGACAAGTTCTAAGGAATCAGAATTACCATCTCCTTGCTTTGGAAGTGTTGTGGGTTGAATTGTGCCCCCCCCAAGAAAAAGATACGTTCAATTCTTAACCCTCCCCCCCCACCCCCCAGTTCCTGTGAATGTGATCTTATTTGGAAATAAGGTTTTTGCAGATGTGATCAATTTAAGATGAAGTCATACTGCTTTAGGGTATGCCCTAATCCAATGACTAGTGTCCTTATAAGAAGAGGGAAATTTGGTCACAGACACACACACACACACACACACACACGCATACGTAGAGAGAAGGTCATGTGAAGATGGAGGCGGAGGTCGAGACCAGAGTTGTGCAGCTGCAAGTCAAGAGAGCAAGGTTTGCCAGCAGCCACCAGAAGCTAGGAAGAAGAATGAAAGGATGCTTCTCTACAGACTTCAGAAGGGAGCATGACCCTACCAACTCCTTGATTTCAGAATTCTAGCCTCCAGAACTGAGAGAGAATAATTTCCTATTGTTGTAAGCCACTCAGTGTGTGGTACTTTGTATGGCAGCATTAAGAAACTAACACAGGGAAGAATAAGAAATGGGTTGGAAAGAAGGTCTGGAAGTGTTCCTTATTTTCAACTCTCCCTCAAGTGGAGGAAAAAAGCTTTTGCCCAATGGGATAAGAGAGGATAAAACTTCTACAAAAGACTTTCCTTTGTGTCTCCCTGGACCAGTGAACTGGGGAATTCAACAATGGGCCCCAGTGATCTCTGAAATTGGTCAGAATGAGATTTTAATTATTTAACTATACTAAGCAAAAAATTCATTTTCTTTTCTATTTCCTAGGTCAAAATATGCTCAACCACTAGTCTTCAAATACCAGAGATTCATTATGAACTAGAATATCCTCAGCTCCAATTTTGAAAATGAAAGTCCTGCTTCCATTATTAAATTCCCAGAAAGAAATTAAAATCCAAAGTTAAAGTCTCCTTCAGTTGGTAAATTTAAGTTCAATAAAATTGAAGCTCAATATTCTTCCCTTTCTAATTCTGTTTCTCTTCCATATCAGTATAGGTGGCTCTCTGGTGCCCTTGGCTTGGGCTATCATTCTTTGCAACGGGTTAGCTCCCTTAGTCCCCTAGGAGTTGGTTTAACCCAACACTAAATCTTTCATGTGTACTACCATGAGAGGACAACGCTCAATAGTTTTTGATCTGGGTTCCTTCAGGGAAGTCATTCTACTTTGTTCCTTGAGATCTTGCCTTTTATTTTTATTAGTGTTGTTAATATCCATAATAATGTAATAATAGCTCATATTATAGAGTGCTTACTATATGTTTAAATGCTGTTCTAAAGTCTTTATCAATTTTATCACACTTAATCCTTTCAAGAATTCTATGAGATTTTATTACTCCTATTTTATAGAGCAGAAAACTAAGGCACAAAGACAAAAAATAAGAACAACAGCTGAGGTTCAAACACTGGCACTGTGGCTCCAGAGGCCATGGTGTTAACCATTACACAATATTGCCTTTACAAACCTTGTTTGATTTGGGGATGCCCAGTCAAACTTTCTGATCTAGGCACAAATAAATTTGTCTCCTCCTTTGAGCTCCTTCTATTAAAACAAGCAGATATGTGCATCTTGTATCTTTTCCTTTTCTCCCAGCTTGCCATCTAAACTATCAACATTTCTCCTAAGGAATGCTTGTACTTCTTTTACTACCATCAATAAGGCTTCCTTCATTTTTGCTTCATGTTGCTACTCTTTCTAGAATGACTACCTGTCTTTCAAATCTGACTTTTCTTTGACCTTGTGACCGTGATATATACATATGCATATATATTTATATAAAATTATTTAAATTATTGGGGAATAATGATCTAAATAAAATTGTCACTAGTTTTTTTTTTTTAATTTATTTTATTTATTTATTTATTTATTTATTTTTGGCTGTGTTGGGTCTTCGTTGCTGCACGCGGGCTTTCTCTAGTTGCGGCGAGCGGGGGCTACTCTTCGTTGTGGTGTGCGGGCTTCTCATTGCAGTGGCTTCTCTCATTGTGGAGCATGGGCTCTAGGCACGCGGGATTCAGTAGTTGCAGCACGCGGGCTCAGTTGTTGTGGTTCACGGGCTCTAGAGCACAGGCTCAGTAGTTGTGGCACACGAGCTTAGTTGCTCCGCGGCATGTGGGATCTTCCCGGACCAGGGATCGAACCCGTGTCCCCTGCATTGGCAGGCGGATTCTCAACCACTGCGCCACCGGGGAAGACCTGTCACTAGTTTTAAGCAACATTTTTTTTTAATGTAGGTATTTCAACTTGTTGTTCTTTAATTTCATACTTTTCTTACAAGGGCTTTTATAATGTACCTAAAACCTCTTCAGAAAACTCTTTTAAAATCTTTGTGGAAATTCCAAGTAAAAAAGTATATTTGCCCAGTATTCTGTTGAAAATATAACAAATAACCACATGCATAGGTATGTGCCATTTCTCAGATCAAAGAAATTCTTGAAAGCACTTTATTGTACAAATGTCCCTTTAAAAGAAAACTCCATGTACTTTATTACAAAACTGAATCTGGTCATTGTCCAAGTCCTTCAGAAAACCACCAGGTCCTGGCCATTGTCCATATTCTGATATTTCCTTATTCACCAATGTACACTATGCAGTTTTTCTTAGTTGGGAAGAGGCAGATTAGGAAGACCCTAATTTTGGAATCAAGCCTCTACTTATACCTTTAAAGTTATTTGTAAGGAAACTTACACAAATTCTAATTATTCAAACAATTATATTTCATAGTAGGTGTATTGTACAAATGTAAATAAGTCTATCCACTGTGCAATGTCAGAACTCTTTCATGGCAGTTGTTTTCTGAAGTACCTTTTAGTTAGCACTCTAATAATCTTATGAGGATAAATTAACATAAACTAACAAAGAAGTTGCGGGAAGGTGCTCAGAATAAATTATACAGTCCAGTTTTATCTAAAACCTGTAATAAAACTATGCTTTTTTAATGAAAATTATATATCTCTTTCATTAACACTTGAGTTGTTCCACAAGCAATTTTGCACAGGAAAAAATAAGGAAGGAATTAAATTATGATGTGAAAAGTAACTAGTATCACAAGCTTTTAGAACTGCTGTCTGGGTACTAGAATTTAATTTTTATTTCTTTCTTTCAGTTTCTGATTTAACAAACCTCCACTTATATACAGTTATTTATTGCAGCACAACAAATTAGCCCCAAACTAAGTAACTTAAAACAGTAAACTTTTATTATCTTCACAGTTTCTGTGGGTGAGGAAATTTGGGAACAGATTAGCTGGGCAGTCTTGCCTAGGGTCTGTCACGAGGTTGCAATCAGAGACGACAGGGGCCGCAGTCATCTGAAGGCCTGACTGGACTGGAGATGCCACTTCCAGTCACTTGGCTGCCAAGTTGTTGATGGTTTTTGGCAGGAGTCCTCAGTTCCTCACCATGTGAGCCTCTCCACAGGCTGTCTGAGGGTCCCCATGACACAACCGGTGGCTGGCTTCCTCCAGAGCCAACGATCTAAGAGAAAGCAAAGTCATATCCACAATGTCACACAGTGTCACTTCCACCACTTTCTAGTTGTTAGAAGCCAGTCAGAGTCCAGCTCACATTCAAGGGAAGGGAAGTTAGGCTCCATCTTTTGAAGGAGGTGTATCAAAATACAGTGGGGACATGTTTTTAAACCACAATAGTATTTCTTACTTTATCTCTTACTTATTATAAGAACATAATGCCCATAACAAAAACCTAAAATTATAGTAACAGATAATTTATCTCATTCTCAAGTATTTCCCCCAATTTTTTCAACAAACTTACTTAACAGCCCTGTATATCCTGAAATTTTTTTTCTCACAATTTTATTGCTGTTCAGCATATAAGCCTGTTCTTACTTTCACCATTAGTACAATAGTGGTTAAACATGAATGCTTTGATGTCCTAGATTGAGAAGTTCTTATTAGGCTTTGAGATTTGAAACTTTCTGTTGTTATTCATTTATCCCTGCAGTCTCAGAGTTTGCATTATGTATGTAACTTGGTTGGCACTCAGAAGTATGGTGAATAAGTAAATGAAGCATCTATATTCCTTTTTGTTTGTTTGTTTAGGATTCTTGGATCTAGCATTTCCCATCATGCTCATAAGGTAAAATCAGAGGTTTTGTAAAAATATTACATTTTGTGCCCTGAAAAGTTATGGCAAAAATATATATCATGAATTATTTTTTACAAGAAAATGGAGTAAACTATGAAGCAAATGAAAATCCATAGGGCAATAAAAGTATTGAGTAGAAGAGACCGATATATCCATCTGGTGCTCCCCCCCACCCCTCCCCTTCTCACATGCGGGTGTGCACAAGATCTCAGAAGAAATGGAAGAGAAAGTTTCCAAAGAATAAAACCCCACAGTCCTGGGACTTCCCTGGTAGCACAATGGTTAAGAATCCACCTGCCAGTGCAGGGGACACGGGTTCGAGCCCTGGTCCGGGAAGATCCCACATGCTGTGGAACAACTAAGCCCATGCACCACAACTACTGAGCCTGCACTCTAGAGCCTGCGAACCACAACTACTGAGCCCGTGTGCCTAGAGCCTGTGCTCTGCAATAAGAGAAGCCACCACAATGAGAAGCCCGCGAACCGCAGCAAAGAGTAGCCCCCACTCGCCACAACTAGAGAAAGCCTGCGTGCAGCAACGAAGACCCAATGCAGCCAAAAACAAACAAATAAACAAACAAAAACACAGCAGTCCTGAAAAATAGGAGGAAAGTGTCATCAGCATAGTCACCACCTGAAAGTGGGGCCAACAAATGGAATTGAGGGTTTATAAAGAGAAACAAAGGAGTGAAAGAGTTGTTTTGGAGAGTGGAAGAGTGGGGGGGTCATTAACTAGGGAAATATAGTAGACTGCAGAGCCACACAGAGGCCCTCTTAGTGATCATGAATTTAAACTGACAGCCACATTCAGCTGCTAAGGGACAGGCAATGAATAGAAAGGGAGTTCAGTTTGACCTATAGTTGGGGTTTTGCCAGAGTAACTGGAGGGAAAGCAAGACAAGAAATATGTTATGATAAACCATGGAATCTAAAATGGGTAATAAAATGCAAGGACAAGACAGAAATGATGAACAGTAGAAAGGTGGTAGAATCAATGGATTAGAGGTCCATTAGGATTTAGGAATTTGGGGTGCAGATTTTTAGCTCGGAAGACAGTGGTGGTGGGAGAGTGGGATGTCTGAGATTATGATAGGGTAGAGTTGGTAATGACAATGTCTAAGCCAAGACCGTGGAAGTGAGTGATTGGCATGATGTGGAGGACAAGATCATTAGGGAAGCAAAAGAACTAAGAAACCAAGAGAAGTATATCTCATCAGACAGGTTCTGAGAAAAATTATTTAAACTTAGAATTCTCTATTCATACAAATTATTGATCCAATATAAGAAAAAATTGAAGAATTTTTTACATGCAAAAACTTAGAGAACATAATGCCCATATACTATAAATGAAAATACTCCAGAGTGGACTACAGAAAAATAAAATCTATAACCCCAAAACAAAGCAAAATGGTGCCTAAGAAATGCCAGCCCCTGTGCATGAAAGTGAAGAAAGCTAGAAAATATTAAAACAGGATCTGTTATATTCAGATGCTTGCAGATTTTCCTTCAAATGGCAAAATTTAAGTGATAAAAATATATATTAAATGATATTATATTTTCTCTTTTCTTTGATTCTAATCACACCACACTATGAGTATTACAGTGAATTAATTCTTCCACAATATAAATTGAAGCCAAATAGGCAATACTTATAATGTGAACATATGAATAACGATTACAGTTAAAGTGTAAACATTATAATTTTTCACAACTAAAATAATAATATAACTAAAAGATAATCAAAGAAGAGAACTGGAAGGAAGGGCAAAGTGTGTTCATTTCTTCATCTTTAATGGCAGAAGGTGGTAGATATTGCATAAATCAATATAAATAGGGAGTTCAAGTGTATTATTTCAAGGAGAACTAATATTGATGCTATAAATAACAATTCGGAAAGTGAAAGTGCAAGTGAACTAAATTCCTCATACCTCATAACAGATAAATGCAGCAAGAAATTGAGGTAAATGACTACCATATGTAAGTATAAGCATAACCACAACAGAACAAAAACAAATTGTTGATTGTGGTTGCCTCCAGGAAATTAAACAGCCTGGTGCTTGGGAAGAGGAATTACTGGTTTTCATTTTCTGCCTTTTAAATCCTTTGACTTGACAAAATATTATTTCTGTGTTTTAAAAATGTTAGCTCTAAATCAAAATGGAGAGTGGGGCAGGGTTTGGGGTGGGGAATAAGTCACACACAATTAATTTCAAGTCTACTTTTTTTATGTGTCATCTTAGGATACAGGTAATTATAAATTTACTTAGATTTATAAGGATTTAAATTACTTTACCCTATAAAGACAAAAATGAATAAATATCACCATTTTTAATTGAAAAATTACCTACAGATGTCACTTTTTCTTCTGTTTTTCATCGTTATTGTTAGTGTTACAGTATCCTTTTTCTAAAAATGGGAGGGGTAAGGAGGAAGAGAGGAGAGAGAGAAACTCAAAGTTCAAGCAGAAGTTTGAAAGAAGCTGATCTGAGAGTTAATCATACAGAATAGAGACAAGATGAACCATAAACCGCATCCATTGCCATAGATGACAAAGCTTGTATTTGTAAATAGTTTTGCTAACAAAGTGCTATATTTTTCACAGATCTCATTGGCGTGTGCATAAAGAGATTTACCAAACACTGCCAAATAAGTTTTATATATTAGATGATTCTTCACATTGTATTTAATGATATATTATGAATAATTCAATAAAGGTAATAATTGATTATGACCAATGTAATTGTTCAGATGAAAGATTACTGATATATTCAGTAAATTATGAACATTTTTACTAAATGTATTAGTTCTAATGGTTCACAGCTCTAATTTCGAGCAATTTATTCTGCTTTTTTGAATTAAGTTCAAGTAGGGGGAAAAAAATCTTCCCTTTATTCTTGATCCTGTACCCCACCACCTCTCTTTTTCTTTTTGTTAATTCTTTTAACTGAATCAGCAGTTTAAGGTCAGGGGTCCTTTCAAGTAAAATAACGAGCATGTGAGAGCTACAACATGGTTGAAATAAATAGAAATCCATTCTCTTTATTTTCCTTATTTGTTTATACCCTTCCTTCTTTCACGTGTGACAACTTTTTTTTAAAGATAATTTCCTTCCTCATCAAAATGAGATAATTCTTTTAAAAAACACGACTTTGTAAGTTCGTATAAATATTTCCATAATTTGTCTGTTATTATTTGTCTGGCTTTTTATCTTTATATCCTTAGAATAAGCTTTTTTGTTTCCTTAGAGAAATATTAGCTCTTAATATTCTGGCCATTTTTTCCAAATTTCATGTATTCACTCATATATTATAAATCTAGAAAGAATGACTAGCTGCTCTCCAATTTCTGTCTTCATGTGAAAAATTCCAAAATCATGTGTAGAAACCAGCTAAGAATATACTGGTCTTGTGATCACTTCATCAGAGGTTTATTTATGATATATAAGCTATAATGAAAGAGAAAATCAATGTGTTAAATTGGTTGTCCTAGAGTAAATTTATTTTACTGCTAATGTATATTTATTTTGAAGAAAAGTTTTTATTCTTGAATGAATAAAATTTTATATTTTGACACTAATCCTATCTTGTTTGCTTTTATCAACACAAAATTTAATCAATTTTGCTTGAATTTTGTGGATGATGTAGGAGAGATTGATGTAAAGTAAATTTTTAACTAGGAAGTGAAGATGTAAAGCATTGAAACTTAGGACTGAATCTCTTTGTGTGGGTATTAGTAAGACATAAAAATATAGACCTCTGGGGGAAGGGCGAGTGAATGCAGCTATATAAGAAAGAGTAGTAAGAAAATCTTGCCATTTGCAACAACATGGATGGACCCTGAGGGTATTATGCTTAGCGAACTAATTCAGAGAAAGACATATACCATATGATTTTATTTATATGTGAAATTAAAAAAAAAAAAGAACTGAACTCATGGATACATAAAACAGATTGGTGATTGTCAGAGGAGGGGGGACAGGAAAGGGGGTGTGAGGAGTGGGCAAAATGGGTAAAGGAGATCAAAGATACAAACTTCCAGTCTACAGTAAATAAGTCATGAGGATGTAATATACATCACAGTGACTATAGTTAATAACACTGTATTGTATATTTGAAAGTTGCTAAAAGAGATCCTAAAGTCCTCATCAAAAGAAAATAAAAATGTAACTGTGTGCATTACAATTATTAAAAAATTATTGTGGTGATCATTTCACAATATGTATCGAATCATTGTGTTGTACCCCTGAAACTAATATAATGTTACATGCCAGTTATATCTCAATTAAAAAAAGAAAGATTGATTAAAATACTTATCTATGAAAAGAAAGGGAAAAGTAATAGAGAAAACTAAAGCAACACTATGAGATAAAAAAAGTAACAGAATGAGAAGAAATAGGAGGGTGAACACAATAGGATGAAAAAGAAAAATCCTGAGTGTTATGGTCTGAATGTTTGTGTCCTCCCCAAAATCATATATTGAAGCCCTAACCCCCATATGGTTGTATGTGGAGATGGGGACACTAAGGAAGTAATTAAGATTAACTGAGGTCATAAGCATGGTGCCCTGATCCAATAGAATTAGTGTCCTTATAAGAAGAAACATCAGAGAGCTTGCTTTCACTGTCTGTGCATGTGTACAGAAGAAAGACTATGTGAGGACACAGTGAGAAGGAGTCCACCAGCCAGAAAGAGGGGGCCTCATCAGAAACCAACCATGCTGTCACCTTGAACTTGGATTTCTAGCCTCCATAACTTTGAGAAAATACACTTCTGTTATTTAATTAATACCCATTCTGTGGCATTTTGTTATAGAGGCTCAGGCAGACTAAATGCTGAGATTAGAAAATTTCTGCAAGGAAGAGCACAATATAATGACTAAATTAAAATCTACACTGAAGACCAGAAAAAGCAGGATTTACATTGAAGAAAATGTAATCAGTGTTATAGAGTGTGTTTCTCACACTTCAGTGAGTATGGGAATCACCTGAGGTTCTTGTTAAAATGCAGAGTCTGGGGTCTGAGATTGTGAATTTCTAACAAGCTCCACTATGGCTGGTCTAAACACAACATACCGCGTGACATGGCTGTAGAGGACATTCTTGAGAAGTTCAGAAGATGACAGATATGGATGACAATGAATATATTGATGTTCGTAATTCTAAAGGGAAGATCAGAACAAATGCAACAGCAGAAATAATTAAATGTACAACTGAAGAAAACTTTACTGAGGTTCAGAGAGAACCATGAGTGCAGAAAAAAGGCACTAATTCTTTATGTGCAAAATTCAGTGACATGTTCTTATACCTATTCCAGGAAACTAAAGAAAAAAAAACAGAACAAAAACAAGACCAAAAAAATTTACTACAAACATAATTAGGAAAAGGAAGAAAAACAGAAGAGGCAGATTTTCAAGTAAAACAAAAAATAAGCTGCCCTTAGAACTCTCAGCAATTTTACTTAGCTGGAAAAATATTTATCATAAATGAGTTCATAATAGGGCAAAATACAAACAATCCAAATGTCCAACAATAAACTGTCTAAAATTTTGGTACATTCATAAAGTAGACACTATGCTACAATTAAAATTACATAGCAGAAAAACATGTAATAAAATAGAAAATATTCACAAAATATTGTAAAGTGAAAAAAGAAATTTGCAAAACAGCATATGACTTCACTCCTGTAAAAATGTGTACTAATGAATATGTGAGTATATGCACAGAAAAACTGGAAGTATATACTCCTGCTCCCTCATGTGGGATTCCAGGTGATTTTTTATTTTCTTCTTCCTTTTTTTTTTCATTTAAAAAAATATTTATTTAGTATTTATTTGGCTGCGCTGGGTCTTAGTTGCAGATCTTCTTTGCAGCATATGGGATATTTAATTGCGGCATGCGGGATCTAGTTCCCTGATCAGGGATTGAACCCAGGCCCCTTGCGTTGGGAGTGCAGAGTCTTAACCACTGGACCACCAGGGAAGTCCCTATTTTCTTCTTTCTTGCTGATATTTTCTAAATTCTCTACAGTAAATATAAAATGGGTCTATAAAAATGTCTAAGAGATATAAATCACTAAGAATGCCTATCACTGGGCACATTATGTCCAATATCATCCTTCATATTTTATAATAAATACCTAAATGGGTTTTTAAAATTAAATATACATCACTGGTGTTCAGGGAAGGTTAATTATGACATAACTTCAAGAAAATTAGCAAGGCAACCAGGGACAGTATTGCCATAACTTGACTTCTCTTGTTTGAGGAAATAGTTTTCCTGTCCCATTTCTGATTTTTCTATCTTATGAACATTTCAAATATTCAGAAAAGAATAAATAAATTATATTTTAGATGGTTTTATTCTATGTCTTCTTTAAATTATTTTTTAAATCAAAATTCACTTCAATAAAATTAAGAATAAAAAATATTCTCAATTCCACTATAAAATCATTACATTATAATATCTACGTTACTGAGTAACAGATTTTTAAAGCAAAAATGAGAAAAAGTGGGTAGTAGAACAGATGTATTTCTTTATGTACAAGTGATTATAGAAACAGTTTTTCTTTATAGTTAGAAGGAGAAAAGGGCCACACAGTGTTTTGGAAATAGATTTTGTAAATTTTTTCCCAAGATGTACTTTAATTTTGCTTTCTATATGCATTTCCTAAATATAATTGGAGATTCTTAACCACATATTATAAGAATATTCCCACATGTACCCAATATGTAATTTCAGTGTTCTATTAAAAGAGCTAATAAGCTGAACACAATGTAATTTATATTCATTCTTAGATCCAACATCAGCTGTTCTTTCAAAAATAACAATAACAAAACAAAATAAAGCAAAACATCATCTCTTCTATTATTTTGGATATTAAAATAAACTTATTGCATTCAAATTATTTTTAAGTTCAAAATATCACTTTAAGCATTTTCCAAAATTGAAACAGGGCATTTGAACTCTTCTATGTCATTTCAGATAACTCATAAATAATTACTTTTGGAAATGAAGAACTCAAGTTAATTCCTAACCATAATTCTCACTTTTTTTTTTCACTATGTGGTGATTTTTCAAAATGACAGAAATGTAGTCTTCTCACAGCCTTTAACTATTTTATGAATTTATCCTTATATCCATGTCCTTTTGCACTCTGATGCTAGGCTTAGCCCTCTGACTGGCTTTGGGCCATGGGAGGTTAGATAAGATGATGCAAACAGATCTTGAAAAGCACCTGCACTGGCCTGTCCTTGCCGTCTTCCATTGCCGTGAAAACATGTGCCAGCTAGCCTGCTGGAACAAGAGGCATGTAAAACACAGGCAAGCCTCCACAATTGTCATAGGCAAGGTCTTACCAAATTGGATGACAGCCAGTTGACTCCTGGACATGAGAACAAGTCCAAATGAGATCAGCAAAAGCACCTAGCTAACCACCCACCACATATGGGCAAAACATATATATTGTTGTATGTCACTAAGGTTTGTAGCTTTTGTTGCATATCATTATTGTGGCAATATATAAGTGATACAAAAATAACATCAGTATTGTGTTGGCACTATTTTACAATAAAGTGAATCGAAGAGATTTGGAATATCTTGTAGAAGCAAGAATGAGTGTCAGAAGTGATTGACTAAAGAAACTTAAGCAAGAGTTAGGAAAAACTGATAGATGTTCATCAAGACATTGAAATTTTCCCTGTGAATTCTCAGAAATGTTGTGGGTATGGCAATAGTCAAAAGTCACTTGGCTAAAAAAAAAGAATTTATATTTGGTCATTACTTTTTAAAGAGAGGAATTCTACTGAGGGGATGTGTGGACAAGATGGCAGAGCAGGAAGACCCTGAGCTCACCCCCTCCCATAAGCACATAAATTACAACTATTTACAGAGCAACAATCTATTATGAGAAACACATGAAAACTAAAAGAAAATATTTCCCACAGCTAAAGATATAAGGAAGGAACCACAATGAGATGTGTAGGAGGGGCACAGAAGTGGTATAGTCAAGACACCAAAATGGGAGGATAATCACAATTGCAGAGGTTCTCCCCAGGGAGCAAGGGGTCTGAACCTCATATCCCACATCCTGGGAGGTCCTGCACCAGAAATATGAGCCCACAGAATGTCTGGCTTTGAAGGCAGTAGGGTTTGTGTATGGGAGAGCTGGAGGGCAGTAAGAAACAGAGACTGCAATATTAATGTGCAAGTGCAAAATCTCATGCACTCTGGTCCCAGGCATGATGCAGTAATTTGAAAAGAGCCTTGGTTATACCCACTTGTTGATCTTGTAGAGCCCCCTCAGAGAGGTAAGGGGCAATGAGGAATTCTCCTGGGGATGGAGAAGCTGGCAGCAAACATTTTTGGGATCTCCTTCTACCATGAGGACATTGGTGCTGGCAAGGACCATTTTGGGGTCCTCCCTCTAAGCTATTAGCACCAGTGGCTTACCTGTCTACCAGCAGTCCAGCACTAACCCTGGGACCACCAGCCCCAAGACCCCCAGGCCCACAGTGGGCCAGGCACTCAACTGTCAGGACCCAACCACACTCAGCTGCATGCCCACAGTAGTTGGCCTTACCACAACAGAAGAGCTCAAGAAGCCCACATAGGAGGAACCCCTAGAGCTTATAGCTCTAGTGACCAGAGGGGAGTGTGCTGCTGGGCCCCACAGAACGTTTCCTACATAAGGACACTTCTGCAAGATTGGGAAATATAAAGGACCTACACAATACATTGAAATAAGCACAGAGAATTAAGCAAAATGAATAGACATAGGACTAGGTTCCAAACAAAGGAATATGGCAAAATCTCAGAAGAAGAACTAAATGAAATGGAAATAAGGAATCTACTTGATAGAGTTCAAGATAATGATCATAAAGATGCTCAAAAATCTCAGGGGAAGAATGGAAAAACACAGTGAGAAGTTTAACAAAGAGTTAGGAAATATAAAAATGAAATAAACAGAGATAAAGGATATAATAACTGAAATAAAAAATACACTAGGAAGAATCAACTGATCAACTGTAGATTAGAGGTACAGAATAACAGATCAACAAACCAGAAGACAGAATAGTGGAAATCACCCAAGCTGACAAAAAAAAAAAAAAGATAAAACAACAACAAAAAACAAAAAGAGAAATAGAGAAAATGAGGATAGCTTAAGTGATCTCTGAGACAACATCAAGCATACTAATATTCACATTATAGGGATCCCAGAAAGAGAAGAAAGAGAAATCAGCAGAGAATTTGTTTGAAGAAATAATAGCTGAAAACTTCTTTAACCCAGGAAAGGAAACAGACATGCAGGTTCAGGAAGCACAGAGAGTCCCAAGCAAGATGAACTCAAAGAGGCCCACACTAAGGCACACTTTAATTAAAATGGTTAAACACTAGAGAGAATATTAAAAGCAGCAAAGGAAAAGCAACTAGTTATATGCAAGGAAACTACATAAGATTGTCAGCTGACTTCTCAGCAGAAAGTCAGAAGGAAGAGGCACTATATATTCAAAGAAATGAAAGTAAAAAACCTACAACCAAGAATGCTCTACCAGGCAGGACTATCATTCAGATTTGAAGGAGAGATAAAGGGTTTCACAGACAAGCAAAAGCTAAAAGAATCCAGCACCACTAAACCAGCTTTACAAGAAATGTTAAAGGGACCTCTCTAAGCAGAATAGAAAAGGCTACAGCTAGAAATATGAATATTACAAAAGGAAAATGTCATTGGTAAAGGCAAAAGTACAGTAAAGGTAGTAGATCAGCCACCTAAAGCTAGTAGGAAGGTTGAAAGACAAAAGTAGTAAAATCATCTATATTCACAATAAGTAGTTAAGGGATACATGAAACAAAAAGATGTAAAAAATGATGTCAAAAACATTAAACATGAAGGTGGGAGATAAAAATGCAGGGTTATTAGAATGCATTTGAATTTAAAAGATCATCAACTTAAATAATAAAGTATATATATGCTTACAAGTATATATATTTATGTAAGTATAGATAAAATTTATGTTTATACATACAAGTATGCATACTCAAAACAAAATATAATATATATAAACAAAACCAAACAAAAAATATATTTCTTACATATAAACCTCATGGTAACAACAATGAAAAATCTATAATAGATACAAACACAAAAAAGAGAAAGGAATCCAAACATAACACTAAAGATAGCCATCAAATAACAAGAAAAGAGAGAAAAAAAGAAACAAAAAGAACTACAAAACAACCCCAAAACAACTACAAAATGGCAATAAGTACCTACCTATCAATAATTACTTTAAACATAAATGGATTAATGCTCCAATCAAAAGACAGAGAGTGGCTGCATGGATAAAAAAACAAGACCCATATGTGCATGCTGCCTACAAAAGACTCACTTCAGATCTGAAGACATACACATACAGAAAGTGAGGAGATGGAAAATGTATTCCATTTAAATGTAAATGAAGAGAAACCTGGGTAGCAATACTTGTATCAGACAAAATAAACTTTAAAACAAAGTCTGTAACAAAAGACAAAGAAGGACATTATATAATGATACAGGGATCAATCCAACAAGAACATATAATATATAAATATATATGCATCCAATATAGGAGCACCTAAATAAATACAGAAAATATTAACAGACATGAAGGGAAAAATTGACAGTAACATAATAATAGTAAGGAATTTTAACACCCCACTTACATCAATGGATAGATCATCTAGATGGAAATCAATAAGGAAACATTGGCCTTAAACAACATTACACCAGATGAACTTAATAGATATATATTGAATATTTGAATTCCACTCAAAAGCAGCAGAATACACTATCTTTTCAAGTGCACTTGAAATATTCTCCAGAATAGATCACAAGTTAGGCCATGAAACAAGTCTCAATAAATTCAAGATTGAAATCAATATCAAGCATCTTTTCTGACCAAATGGTATGAGACTAGAAATCAGCTACAAGAAAAAAACTGCAAAAAACACAAACACATGGAGGCTAAACAGTATGCTACTAAACAATCAATGGGTCACTGAAGAAATCTTTTAAAAAAATTAAAAATTTTCTGAAGACAAGTGAAAATGGACCAAAAGGATCCAAAATCTATGGGACACAGCAAGACAATTCTAAGAGGGAAGTTTACAGCAATACAAACCTACTTCAGGAAACAAGAAAAATCTCAAATGAGCTACTTAATATTATACCAAATGAACTAGAAAAAGAACAAATAAAACCCAAAGTTAGTGAAAGAAGGGAAATATTAAACATTAGAGCAGAAATAAATGAAATAGAGACTAAAAAACACTGAAAAAGATCAATGAAACCAAGAACTGGTTCTTTTAAAAGGTAAACAAAATTAATAAGCATTTAGCCAGACTTAACAAGAAAAAGAGAGGGCCCAAACCAATAAAATCAGAAATGAAAAAGGAGAAGTTACAACCAGCATTACAGAAATACAAAAGATCATAAGAGATTACAATGAACAATTATGTACAATAAAATGAACAACCTAGAAGAAATAAATTCCTAGAAATGTACAATTTCCCAAGACTGAATCAGGAAGAAGCATAAATTATGAACAAACCAATTACAAGTAATAATATTGAATCAGTAAAAAAAAAAAACTCCCAACAAATGAAAGTCCAGGAACAGATGGCTTCACAGGGGAATTTTATCAAACATTTAAAGAAGAGTTAATGCCTATTCTTCTCAAACTATTGCCAAAAATTGAAGGTGAAACAATGCTTCCAAACTCATTCTAAAGCACCAGTAACACCCTAATACCAAAACCAGACAGACACCACAAGCAAAAAAAAAAAATCCTTAACGAACATAGATGCAAAAATCCTCAGCAAAATATTAGCAAGCTGAATACTACAATACATTAAAAGGATCATACACAAGTGGGATTTACCCTACGAATACAAGGATGGTTCAATATCCACAAATCAATCAATATGATATACCAACTTAACTACCTGAAGACTAAAAATCATACAATCATCATCTCAATTTTTTTGACAAAATTTGACACCCATTCATGATAAAAACTCTCAACAAAGTGAATATAGAGGGAACATACCTCAACATAATCAAGGTCATATATGACAAACCTATAGCCAACATCATACTTGATGGGAAAAAACTGAAAGCATTTCCTCTAACAACAGGAACAAGGCAAAGATGCCCACTCTCACCACTTTTATTCAATATAGTATTGAAAGTCCTAGCCACACCAATTAGACAAGAAAAGGAAATAAAAGGCATCCAAACTGGAAAGAAAGAAGTAAAACTGTCACTGTTTGCAGATGATATGATAGATAGATAGATAGACAGATAATCCTAAAGATGCCACCAAAAAAACTATTAGAACTAATAAATGAATTCAGTAAAGTTGCAGAATATAAAATTAATATACAGAAATCTGTTGCTTTTCTCTACACTAACAACTATTGGAAAGTGTAATTAAGAAAATAATCCCATTTACAACCACATCAAAAAGAATAAAATGCCTAGGAATAAATCTAGCCAAGGAGGTAAAAGACATACTCAGAAAACAATAAGACATTGATGAAAGAAATTGAAGGTGACACAAACAAAGGGAAAGATATACTGTGTTCATAGATTGGAAGAATTTATATTGTTACAGTAACCATACTACCCAAGGCAATCTATGGATTCAATGCAATTCCATCAAGATAACAATGACATTTTTCACAGAACTACAACAAAGAATTATTTTCCAAAGAAGAATACAGATGGCCAACAGGTACATGAAAACATTCTTAACACCACTAATCATCAGGGAAATGCAAATAAAATCATAATGAGGTATCCTGAACACTGTCATAATGGTTATTATCAAAAAGGCAAGAAATAACAAGTGTTGGCAAGGATGTAGAGAAAAGGGAACCCCTTTGCACTGTTGGTGTGAATGTAAATCGGTACAGGCACTATGGAAAATAGTATGGAGGTTCCTCAAAAATTAAAAATAGAACTACCATACAATCCAGCAATTCCACTTCTGGACTTTTTTGAAGAAAACAAAAACACTAATTCAATAAGATATATGCACCCCTATGTTCATAGCAGCATTATGTAAAATAGCCAAGATATGGAAGCAACTTAAGTGTCCACCTATAGATGAATGGATAAAGAAGACATGATATATATATATATATATATATATATATATATATATATAATGTTTATATGTATATATGTGTATATATATATATGCACACTATATATACACACAATATTACTCAGCCATAAAAAAAGAATGAAATCTTGCCATTTGGGATAGCATAAATGGACCTAGAGGGTATTATGCTAAGTGAAATAAATCAGACAGAGATAGACAAATACCATATGATTTCACACGTGTGGAATATAAAAAACAAAACAAACATAGCAAAAAAGAAACAGACTCATAGATACAGAGAACAAACTGGTGGTTGCCAGAGAGAAAGCAGTTGAAGGATGAGTGAAATAGGAGAGGGAGGTACAAACCTCCCATTACAAAAAAATAAGCCACAGGGATGTAATACACAGCATAGGGAATATATATAGTCAATAATACTGTAATTACTTTGTACAGTGACAGATTGTAACTAGACTTATCATGGTGATCATTTTGTAATGTATAAAAAATATTGAATCACTGTGTTATAAACCTGAAACTAATATAATATTGCAAGTCAATTATACGTCAATAAAAATAAATAAATAAATAAATAAATAGTGGAAACCTTAGAAAGCTGAAGGATTGTGGATCTTATTTTATTTTATTTCATTTTATTTTATTTTATACTTATTTAAAGTATATTATTGTGAGTTTCTTGAATCCTTAATGGAACAATAGACAGAATAAAGAATAAAAAGTAAAGAATATAGTGTTCTTTTTCCCCATAATTAATAAACCACTGATGGGTAGAGACAATATTTTATTTTATTTATTTATTTTACCTCCCACAGTACCTATTCTGTGATTTGCACATAAATTGTCACTCAGTATGTGTTTTGTTGTGCTCAGTTGGACAATTGTGGAATAATTACTTCGTAATTCCTTTGAGTTCTGTTAGAGAATTCTCACCCAAGATTTTGCTGAAAGATGTGTTCAAGTGTTTGAAATTGATGCGGAAATCTATGTTTATTTGCATATCGTTCATTTAAAAAACATAGCCTACTTCCCTGAATTTCAGGTAACTATAAATTTACTATCATTGGCCCAAGTTCCCTACAACAAAATTAAAAAGAATTTCTGGAAGAGGTAAGTTGCAGATGAGAAATGAGGAGAATGAAGATGATTTT
The DNA here is from genome assembly GCF_009873245.2 of Balaenoptera musculus. NCBI lineage: Eukaryota > Metazoa > Chordata > Mammalia > Artiodactyla > Balaenopteridae > Balaenoptera > Balaenoptera musculus. The sequence continues at coordinate 31,151,969 of NC_045794.1, read as the reverse complement.
AACACCAATGATTCTAACAGCAAAGGGACAAGGAAAAACCAGAAGATAAAGCTGACTGCTGATTCACCCTCTTGCATCCATGTGACCTCAGGTAAGCCATCTAATGTCTCTAAGCCTCATTCCTTTCGATTGTTTGAATTTTCTATAAAATGGGGGACAGTGGGGGATATGCTCTGCTTGCCTCGCTGGGTGGTAGTGATAAGGAACTGTGTTGGGGTATGTGAAAGCCATACAGACATCATACAATATGTAAACCATCATCCTCATTATTATTGTGACACGAGATTAGAACACACTATGTTCCATGTAACATTGCACTTATCTAGCTCTAACTCTATGATGCTACATAATCACTCTCCTTTTACTCTAACTCCAGAGAACATACTACAACATCTTCCAAAAGAAATCTCACCTGCCCTCAGTCAGGCTATACAGAGACACACCAAGAACTCCCTCAGTGGGGCCACGCCATCTTGGCCTTCGATCTATGAGTCAGAAATTGAACTGGCTAAATTGTAAAGACCACTTTAAGTAACTTGTAATTGTCTTTTTCCTTGACTATGCACAATTTCCCGATTTAAATTATTGTGATGCTTTGAGGAAATTCTTTATGAAAGCAATATTTGCAATAAAATTAGTATGTAGCTTGTTCTGGAATTCAGTAAGCTCACCAGGAAGGGTCAGAGTTAAATCCTTCATATTTAGTACAAATACAAAGAAAATTCACAACAGAATAGTCTTCCTCTGTTGAATTCATAAAAGAGAATACTAATAATATGAAAGAAACAATAAGTGTGAATGATCACCTACCAGGCATAATATAATGATAAAAATACTGGACTTAACCTACTGAACATCTCTTAAGTCTCCATTTTCTCACTTATGCAATGAAATTAGTACCACTTACCTTACCAAATTGCTGTAAGAATTAAATTAGGCAAGGCTCATTAAATAAGAGCAGAGCATACCATACTCTTAGTTTCCTTTCTTTTTTTTTTTAATCTTCCCTGAAATTTGGTTAAAGCAAATCCTGCTTCAAAGGACCATATGTTTGTCTCCCTTTCTTGAAGTCAAGGCCATTTCTGGTGAGCTTCTGCCCATCCAGCTATGTAATATAAGCCCCATATTCTTGCTCTCAATAGAGGCCTTTGTAATTTGCCGCATTTCTTTCTTACCTATAGATTCTCCAATTCCAGATCTCAGACTCTAGCTCTGTCACATGAGAAATATCTTCCATGTGCTCACTGCTTGCGCATACTTTATCACTCCCTATGTATCACCTGTGTACATAGAAACGGTAAGGTTGCACAGTAACTACATTATCAAGCATCTTCATTCTACCTCTTCTATCTTAAACGACCAAAAAACTAGTAGAACATTTTCAGCTAACAACAGAAAGAGAAGAGATATAATTTAACCAGAAAGAGAAGAGATATAATTTCAGGTTGTTAATTCAGGTTTTTCAAAATTTACCTTTATTTTTATAATCACCAGGCTTGTGCGTAAAATAAAAACTGAAGTGCTCACAGATGAGGCAGCAATTAGCATCTAAACATACCATATGCTGTTGTTGCACCTATCCAAAGTTATCTAGGTTATCACTGACAAATAGCTTCCCCCAGAACACAAGAAATCGACCCCACCTGCTCCTTCTTGGCTTGTGGAGTGAGACAGACTTTATCCTCTACTGCCTCTGCTAAACTGTGCATTACAGGTGAGCCAAAACCACTCTGCCAGCCATTCAAAGAAAAATGACTTCACTCAGCAAGAGGACTCTCCCTTGCCAAAAGAAAGGAAAAGAGACCTGAGAAATCGTTTAATCCAAGACCCTCATTGTATAGATCAGAATGCAGGTCAAATGCTTTGCCAAAATCATAAAAGTTCATTAGTTGCAAAAATAGGATGAGTAAAAACCTTTCTGCTTAAATTAAGGATTCCTTCAAGGAGGGAGCAGGATGTACTGTGGTAAAATACACATAATATGACATAAATATACATAACATGTGTATTTTAAGAGCACAGAACCAGTATGGAGTGAGACTGCCTTGGCTTGTATTATAATTCTTCAATTATATACAAACTACCAAGTTAACCTGTAGGGTCTTCAGTTTTCTTGAAACTATGTTGCAGGGTCACTGTGAAGAGTACATGAGACAATGCACATAATATCCATGTAATTGCACCACACATAGATTAAACACATCATAGCAATTATTATTATTATTATTCAACGGTCCAGAAAATCTGAACTTATTAATAAATTAAATCTATTAAGTCCCAAAATAACTTAATATCTTCAAAAGAAGGGATCATCCTACATTCAATGGAACTGTAAAGTCAAACTTGCAAATTTTAAAACTTTATCTAGATCACCAACTATTCAGTCCCTTTAAAATTCTCTTTTCTTTATCTTTGGAATGGCTGTCCTAAGCTTTCAGTAAATTCACCTGTCCCAGAACATAACCACATATAATATAGAGATTAAGAAATAAAGGTTTTTATTTCCATCTAAAACTCTCATTTGAGCCTTTAAACCAGATTCTAGCTATTATATAGAATAAAAGATTAAGGAAACAAAATAAAACAAAATTTTATGAAGTATGAGGAACTCTGCCTAATTTGAGCTTTGAGCCATGGTTTAAATATTCTTCTAAGGAAAAGCCTCTTAAACCATTTATCTATTGATGGGCATTTAGATTGCTTCCGTATCTTGGCTATTTTAAATAATACTGCAATGCCATAGGGGTGAATATATCTTTTTGAATTAGTTAAATACTCAGGAATGAAATTGCTGGATTTTAATTTCTTAAAAAATCTCCATACTGTTTTCCACAGTGGCTGCACCAATTTACATTCCCACCAACGGGGCACAAGGGTTCCCTCTTCTCCACAACCTCGCAAACTCTTGTTATTTGTTGTCATTTTGATGCTAGCCATTCTGACACATGTGAAGTGTTATTGTGGTTTTGACTTGCATTTCCCTGATGATTAGTGATATTTAGCATCTTTTCATGTGCTTGTTGGTCAGCTGTATGTCTTCTTTGGAAAAATGTCTATTCAGATCCTGTACCCATTTTTTAATTGGGTTATTTGTTTTTTGATGTTGAATTATATGAGTTCTCTGCATATTTTGGATATTAACCTTTCTCTCTCTCTCTATTTTTTTTTTCAGTGTCATGCAGCTTGCAGGATCTTAGTTCCCTGACCAGGGATTGAACCCGGGCCCTGGTAGTGAAAGTGCCGTGTCCTAACCACTGGACTACCAGGGAATTCCCTGGGTATTAACCTCTTATGGGGTATATCATTTGCAAATATCTTCTCCCATTCAGTAGATGGCCTTCTCATTTTGTTGACAGTTTCCTTCACTGTGCAAAAGCTTTTTAGTTTAATGTAATCCAATTTGCTTATTTTTCCTTTTGTTTCCCATGCCTAAGGAGACATATATCCCAAAAATATTACTAAGAACAATATCAAACTATGTACTGCCAAGAAAGGGATCAAGAGGAAGGAGTAGGAGGATGCTGGGCTCACCTCCCCTCACAAACACATCAAATCTACCACTGTATATTGACGCTTGCTGAAATCAACCTGGGGACTAGCAGGACGGATCTTCAGCAACCAAGGCTGTAAAGAAAGATCCACACAGAGTCTGGTAGGAAGGGATGAGAAGGGATCTGGTTGGGATCTGCACTGTGTCTGTTGGGGAACACAGGAGTGGAGGGGGGGATATCACAGCCTCAGGAATCCTCCCCGGGGAGCGATGGGTTCAAGCCACATATTAGGCACCCCAGCCCTGGGGTCAGACACCAGGAAAACAAGCCTCCTTACCTTGCTTCAAAACCGGTGGGGCTTACTGGAGGACTGTAAGAGAACCAAGGCTCTGTGGTTAAAGCATGCAAGCATAGACTTGCTTACTCCCAGTCACAGCATGGAGGCAGCAGATTGAAAACTACTTGAAGCCCTGGCTGGCTTGTCAGAACTGACCTTGTACAAAAGTTGCAACTACGGTCACCTGCAAATGTGGGATGACAAGTCCTTTAAATGAGAATTAAAGATCACAGTAAAGCATGAATTTCTATGATGAATTTAGTAAAGAAGGTTGCTCTGAATTTGACTCATCAAATAATATTGAGTAAGGAAGTTGAGGGATATGGACAAACAGAAAAAAAATTGTAACAGATTGATACAATCTGGCACAAACACAGAAGTGCCAATGACATATGCCTCATTTAACACAGCTTTTGGTAAAGCTTTGGTACTTAGTAAGGTTAGAAACAGACCGTTTAAGAATCATCTAGAACATGTATGAACTTCAAAGAATTATGCAAGGTGAAATACATGAGTCACAAAGGGACAAATGCTATATGAGTCCCCTTATACATATACCTAGAGTAGTCAAATTTGTAGACAGAAAGTCTGGTGGTAGCCAGGGGTTAGAGAGAGGGGGAAGTAGGCTTGTTTAATATGTACAGAGTTTCAGTTTGGAAAGATGAAGAAGTTATGCATATGGATGGCGATGATGGTTGCACAACAATGTGAATGTACTTAATGCTACTGAACTTTACACTTTAAAATGGTTAAAATGGCAAATTTTATGTTATGCATATTTCACCACAGTTAAAAAAAGAATCACCTGGAGAAACATAGCAAAGGAAGAAACTGACTAAGATAATGCAACTGAAATAACCATGAGAAATTAAACGTGCATATCTATTTATTGGTGCCAAATATCCTTATCATAAAATCTGTTTTTACCTTAAAATGTGTAGAAAATCTCAGCAAAAGAGTGCCCCCTTGTGGACCTCTGTGAAGTGGCAAAATGCACAATGAATAAGTTCTCTAAAATTGCACAGCTCTTCAGAATCATACATTCCAGTTCCTGCACATAAGCCTTGTGCTTGCATTCCTTGATATCAAAGGATTCAAACACCTCCCAAAAGTTAATCTAGAATCAGAGACTAAAAGAAGGATGCTGATATATTTTGGAGAGATTCTTTTCTCTTAATTTCTTAGCTGACACTCAAAAGACTATTCTTTTCTTGAAAGTTTTAAAGGTTGAAGCTCAGTGGCTCTTATGCTAATTGTAACCTAGTATGTTTAAATTCATACTGGGTTTCTGGAAGAAGCTTCTCTACATGAAAAAAGAAAACATTCTGAGTGGATCTTTTTGGGGGGAGGTGGTTTAAGATTAACTTTATTTCATTCATCACTGCATTTTGTTCTGTTTCTCAGTAGAAATGCTACCTTTTTTGTTACTGCCATCCAACTTTGCTGTTAATAAATAGGAAACTGAAGAAAATAAATATCTCTTTGATCACCACAAAGTGGTATGATGTCTTTCCACAACAGATATTTTTATTTAACACTTTTATTTTAAGTTGCTTTTTGATGATTATGTAATTGTTTCTCCTGTTTTTGTTTTTTAACCTAGAGAATTTCATTAACCTCATTTGGTGGCCAAGGAACATGTTAAGTAAACTTTTAAAGGTCATTGAAAGAATGAGTGACAAAGCAAGATTAAAATTCTGACGTACTGATTTCCTATGCTAATCTTAGCTGATTGCCAAAGCTGCTGCTCTAAAAATGCATGTTCTTAAGTAGAAGCAATTTTTTTGAATGGGATTTTTCAAGGTAATTCTATTTTGTGGGGGAAAATAATTTATAGGATTTGATAAAAATTTCTTTTACAAACAGAGTTCCTAATCATGAATATGCTAATTTTGAAGAAGACAATAGAAAGATGAATTGCACCTGCTGGCAGCTTTCACTTGACCTTGGAAAGGTTAGAGTCATCCAGAAATCTCCTTGGAAATACTTTTTAGTGAAAAGTTCAAATTAAATATCTTTTTACACTTTGGCTTCTGTTTCCTTAGGATCTGGAACTTGAACCAGTCTGGTATTAATGCAATAACTGTAGGTATCTTAAGCAATTTGTGGTTATCCATCGTGAGATGTTTTGAAGACCATTAGTTATAAGTTCATAATGTCATAGTGTCTCATTAGTAGGCTATTATCATTTCCAATTGTAACTATGTGAGTATATTTAAAAACTTATTTTAGAATAATTTTAGATTTACAGAAGAACTGCAAAGATAGTATAGAGAATTTTTATATACCCTTCACCCAGTTTCCCCTCATGTTAACATCTTACATCACCATGTTACATTTGTCAAAATTTAGACACTAATATTGGCACATTACTGTGAACTAAACCCCCAAATTTATTCCATTTTTCCACTAATGTTTTTCTCTATCCCAGATTTTCATCCAGGATATCACTTTGCATTTAGTGGTCATACCTCCTTAGTCTTCTCTGATCTATGACAGTCTCTCAGATTTTCCCTGTTTTTCATGACCTTGACAGTTTTGAGGAATTTGTATTTTGTAGATCGTCTTCAAATTTGGTTTTGTCTGATGTTTTTCTCATGATTAGACTGGAGTTAGGGTTCGTGTGTGTGTGTGTGTGGGTGTGTGTGGGTGGGTGGGTGTGTAGAATACTGAAAAGGTGGCAGTGTCCTTCTCATAACATCAAATCAGAGGTTCATGATATCAACATGACTTATCACTGGTAAGATAACCTTGATCACTAGGTTAAGATTGTGCTTGCCAAGTTTTTCCATTATAACATTGCTGGTTTTTCCATTTTTTCTTTTCACAGTTCTTTGGAAGGGATCACTATGTCCAGCCCACACTGAAGGTGGGGAGAATTAAGCTCCACCTCCTGAAGGGGGGAGTATTTGCATATGCTATTTGGAATTTTCTATAAGGAAGGTTTGTCTCTTCTTTTCCATTTATTTGTTTATTCAGTTATTTCTTTATATCAGTACGGACTAATGTATATTTTATACTTTGGGTTATAATCCAATACTATTTATTTTGTTGCCCACATTTTCCAGCTTTGGCCATTGGGATCTCTTTCAGATTTGTTCCCGTGGCCTTTTGACATGCCCCCATTCTTTTGTTTTCTTAAGCACTTCCTTACTTTCTGGCATTATAAGATGCTCCAGGTTCATCTAGTATTTCCTGGTATTTCTATTGCCCCAGCCCTAGAATCAACTATTTTTCCAAGGAGCTCTGATTGCTTTTATTGGCAAATGGTATTTAGAAACCAAGATCTGGGCACTCAGTGTGCTCATAGAACTAGGAAACATATGTATGTATAAACATATGCATATAATTATTTCTGTATCTCTCCATCTGTAGACAGATGATAGATGAATGGTTAGGTAGATAGATATAGGAATTCATACTAAAGTCTCTGACACTAACCTAATACCAAATGGTTTATTCTAGCCTTTTGTGAGAATTGCTTAAAACTCTTGAATCTTACTTCCTCTTAATCAATGAATCTTTTTTGGTAACATGTTTTATATTACTAAATAATGTTTGCCTTTTAGGCTGCTACCAGTGTACTTTGGTGACATAATGATGTTGCAGTATCATTTTCTGTAAGTCAAGTTTTTTGACCCATATGGCAGATCCTGCTGATTACCTATTTAATATTTATTCAACTCTTCTTTATTCCTCAAACTTTAGGGGTAGCAGTGTGCCCAGTTTAAAAATTCTTCTCCCCAGACTTTCTCTAACCTAGGTTCACCTGCAATCTAGATTTACAAGATATAAGAGGAAGCTTCCTGGGTAGAGTATAATATGGGAAGGCTATTGTTTTCCCAATAAAACACATATTTTGCTCTTCATTCTGTTCTCTTCCATCTGAGATACATGATATCTGGAGGCGGAGCAGCTATCTTGTGAACAAGTGGATAATAACCATATACTAAAGATGGCAGAGGAGGATGATTAGAAGGATCCTGGTTTAATGAGTTCTCTAAGCAACTGCACCAGCTTTAGACTGCCTACCTCCAGACTTCTTGTTATGTGGGGGAAGTGAGCTCCTATTAAGTTAAGCTACTGCAGTCTGTTATATGAAGTTGAACAGAATTAATTGGTACAACCCATTTGGAAGAATGGAACAATAATTCTTTTCTGTCTAAATTGGATGATCTGTTATTGTAATATGTGCCATGAAATACCAGCCAGAGCTGGTTTGTTGTATCACATTTAGGTGTTGAAAAGCATAGTTCAGTTTTAACCGTTGATATGCAAAAATTTTAATGGTATTAGGCCAGCAAGTATACTGTATACATTGCTCATAATTCACTTTTATATGAGATATTTTGAATCATGCTAGAAATGACAGGCAGCTTTAACTGTCATTCTGATTTAGAAAATGCTAGGTATCTGCGAACTTAATTGGCATGAATAAAATATGACTTATGAAAGATTTTGGAAGGATTTTTGTCAATTTTTCTATTCATAGTAAATGTATGTGATTGTATTCTTGAAAATTATTATTTAGTAAATTATGAAGTAGAAATTTCTACCAGAATAAGAAGAAATACATTTTCCAACATTTATAGTCCTTTTAGTAGGCATACTTTTTTTTTAACCCTACCTATAACAGATTTTCACACTGCTTATAATAGATTAGCATGGAACAACCAACTATTGCCTTATGAACATAAAGATTTTCATGAAGAGCTTATGGCATTCCTAATAAAACTGAGCACAGGACTGAATAAATTGTCTCAAATAGCAATTCCCACGTATTGACAGTCATAGCAACAAAATCTCATATCTGAAGTAGCATCCATAATAATTTAATTCTAATATCAATACATAGTTCCATAAATATTGATTAAAGAAAATAAATGTACCTTCTTTTTTTCAGAAAAAGACTTCTGCATATAAATGTATAAAAAGAGACAGCTAAAAATCAGTATCACTGCAGTACATGCCTCTGTGAGGGACACTGCCTGATGAAGTGTATATTATCTGTACCCTAGATGTCATGTGGGATCGCCAGTCCCCTTAATGTCTGAATAAAATTTCCTCCATCATCCCATTCCATGACTCATGTCAGCACAAAACTTTTCTCAAGTTTTCTGAAAATTATCTAGGTCTTACATTTTCTTTGTTCTTCTGGCTTCTAGCTTTCTGCTCTTTGAATTAGTTTACCTTTTCACCTTTTCGGCTATCCTTTCTGTTCCAGGTCATATTAACCCAGATATGAAATTCAGTCATTTATTATAGTACCACAAAATTTAAAAAATAATAAGACATATTATGTAATATAATGTACTAAATTTGGGGGAGAAAAGGGATAGGAGAGAATTTACCTGGAAGAAATATCATCATCTTAAATTGAATAATAGACATCCTAGTTCAAAATACTTCAGCCATCCCACCCACTACCAGGGATTTTTCATTGCTACCTCACTGCATATAGACCCTCAGCCTCATACCATCTCTTTGGCTCCTTATTCATCTTCCCACTTCTATCTAGTCTCTTCCCTGCCCTCGCCATCCTGAATTGCCACGAAGAACTCCAAATTCAGCAGAGAAATTCATTTTGTCTTCCTCTGAGCACCTTAAAAAAACAAAAAAACAAAAAACAAACAAACAGAAACACACAGAGCCTGAATAAAGCTTCCCTGCTGTTTTATCAGGAAGTGAAATTCCAGGGAAGCAAGAATGAGGTAAAAAGGAAAGTGAAGCAAGGAAGAAAAGAAAATATAAGGGGGTGTATTACTGACCTGGCTGTAGTTTCACAAGAAAACATAACTTGTATTGCAGGACATGTGGAATTTTTTGCATCTCCAAATAGTCAGGGGCTGGAAGAGATCAAAATATATCTGCGGGACCCTTTCCATCTCCTGCCTCTCATTGATCAGTTTCCTTCTAGTGGAGTTTTAACTTCACAGCCCTTGTGATTTTAAATAAGATTCCTCATCAGATACCTATATTACATTACTTGATTTCTGGATACACATAAATGGTAAACTCTGCTTCAGAAGTTTAATTAGCAATCAGACTCACCGGCATCCATAGTCTGTCATTTCAAACAACCTCTTATCACTGTCCTAAATTCTTCAACCCTGTTATCCTTTTGTCACCACCTGCTAGGGAAAAAAACCCCTAAAACAATATATCTGCACTATGCAATGCTGGTGAAAATTGTACAACTGGGAATTCTGGCTACAAATTCAACAACCTTAACTGGATTTTCAACACTGCCCAATTCAACTGCTTTGTTTCCTTCATTAGTTTGCTCTCCTGTTTCCACACAATTTAAAATCTTCACTCTCTTTAAATCTCAAGCCCCAAGCTTTTCCCTCACCCTTAGGAAATGACCCTCCACCCCATATTCAGAAAGAAAAAGAAAGCTTTTATACAGACTTTCCATCAAATACCTATGACCCAATTCTCAAAGCTACCTTCATCCTTTGTATCAACAGGCCCTGGCATAGAGTGGGTACACAATAACTATTTTTAAATAAATACATACTCACTCTTATCTACTCCCCCATGTCTAAAGAAGAAATGTCCATTCCACCTGTCTCTCCTATGTCTTCAACCTCCCACTCCTTACTGATGGACATTTAAATTTGCTATAGTGTCTCTAACTTGTTTGTTTGTTTGGCTGTTTTTCAATCTTCCTTCAGTCTTACACTTTCAGCCTTACCCACCCACAGCTGAATAGGATTCCACTGTATAAGTGTCATTTCTGTATCCATTCTACTGTTGGTCATTTGAGTTGTTTCCAGTTTTTTTTTTTTTTTTTTGCTATTACAGCGATTCTACAAAGATACTTGTGCATGTTTCCTGGTGCATATATGTAAGATTTTCTCTAGAAGAGAAATTTCTGGGTCACTAGGTATACACATTCTCAACTACAGTACATAATGCCAAATTATGATCCAGAATGGTTGGACACTTTACACTTCTGCCAGCCATACATAAGGTTTTCCCATAGCTCTACATCATCATAAATTGATAAACTCATTATTTCTTAGTTTTTACAAATCAAATGGACGTGTAATGATATCACACTTTGGCTATAATTTGCAGTTTCTTGATTACTAATGAAGCTGATTATATTTTAATGTTTTTAGACCATTCTTTTTTCTGTGAGGAGCTTTCTCAAATATTTTGCCCATTTTTCTTTTGGGTAACTTTTTAGTGTTGGTTTGCTGTTCTTTGTATATTCTGGATATTAATAATTTTAAATTAAATTTGTTTCAAATATCTTCTATTTTGACTTGTTTTTCACTTTCTATATGCATTTTTGATAGATGTTTTATTTTTAATATAATTGAATTTATCAATCTTTTCCTTTATAATTTGAGTAGTTTGTTTCTTGCTTGAGAATTTTGCTGTGAGATACTAAGGATTCTCATAGACTGTCTTTCAAAAGTATTATAGAATTATTTAATTCACCTATAATTTTCCTGTGTATATGTGGTAGCCAGTTTCCAAGATGGCCTCCAATAATCCCTGCCTCTGTTATTCTTACCCTTGTGTATTATCTCCCCACAATGAATAAGGCTAACCTGTGTAATAAATACTAGATGTGGAAATAATGGTTTTTGACCTCTGAGTCTAGATAATAAAAGGCATTGCAGTCTCCATTTTGCTCTCTCTTATATCGCTAACTATAGGAGAAAACAGCTGCCATGTTGTGAGGATACTCAGGCAGCCCAGTGGAGTAGTCCATGTGGGTAGGGGCTGAACTCTCCCTAGCCAAGAGCCAGTAAGAAACTGGTTGACAACAGCCATATGAATAAGTCATCTCTGAAGTGGGTCCTCCTGTCTCAGTCTTGCTTTCAGAAGACTGAAGCACCTGGTTAACATTTTGACTGCAACCTCATGAGAGACTCTGAGACAGAACTACCAAATAAGCTGCTCTTGAACTTCTAATTTGCATAAACTGTGTGAAATAAATGTGTTATTTATTAGCCCTAAGTGTTGGGCTAATATGTTGCGCAGTACAGATAATTAACAATTATATATGTAAGATAGCATTTAAATTTCAATATTTTTCATTTGCATAATCAGTTTTTCCAGCATAATTTATTTGAAAAGTCCTTTTTATCTACAGTTATCTGCAAGAGTAGCTCTGCCATAAATAAATTTTCCACTTATATGTGGATCTGATTCTGGACTCCTTATTCTATTTTATTGGTCAATTTGTAGACCCTTGAGTTAATTCTTCATTAGTTACTAAGCTATATAACTTTTTATATTTGGAAGGCAGCTACAATAACCACTAACCAACACACACTAACTTTTTATATTTGATAAAACATGCTTCCAATATTCTTCAGGAAATTCTTATCTGTTTTTAACCCTTTGATCTTCTATGTGTATATTTAGAATCATCTTATCATTCTCTGCAAGAAAACCTATTGAGTCTTTTAGTATTTTAGCATTTTGAATATTTTAGTCTATGTGTATCCATTTGGAGTTGTCTTTAACAAGTATTATAATTTTCTTCAAAAAGACCACATAAATTTTTTTATTAGATTTATACCTATGTATTTCATTTTTATAAACCAGCATGGAGTATTATAAAATGGAATTTTAAAGAAGATATAATCTAAAATAGCATAAAATATAACAAATTACTCAAGCCAGAAACCGGCCTATAGTAAGCACTCTATAATACTTTAAAGAAGATTTATGAATGAATAAATGGATAAATGGTAAATAACTAAATGGATGACCATCTACCATTTATTTTTGAAGTGACTGTTATGCCTACCTCTAATATCTATTTCAGATACGATTTTAATTAGGTACTCAGTATTCTCGGGGGATTTTTCCCCCACAATAATAAACCTTGATGTTTCTAGTTCTCATCTCAGTATGCCACTGATCCAGTGATACAGGATCTAAAGGAATACTTCAAAGGGGCATAAGACAGCATCTTATATCAACTCGTCTTTTCTTTTTCCATGATACCCTTTTCTTCTCTATAACATTTGACATGTGTTACTGAGCTCTCCTGCTAAGTATATTCAGTTCAACTTATTGTACTTCAGTTCAACTTATTGTACTTCACTGAGGCCTTTACAAATCTTTTCATGTGTAAGGATAATAGTTACATATTTTTCTATACTTTATTTTGTTGCTGATTTTGTTGTTGTTTTCTTTCATTTGTTATGAAGATTAGACTCTTATTCAATGGAAAAAGTTTCAAAAATTATATCACTATTATCCTCATTCTTCACTGTATATGGAATTTATAAATATTTCCAAATTCTCAACCCTGGACATCTTTCAGTGATATTTTTTAAGTCTCTTAAGTTATTCAGCAATTTAATAACTCCTTTTTGATATCTTTTTCAAAGCCTAGGGAAGAAAGTGCATATTGGACTTGGGCCAACAATATGTGTTTCTCTCTGTGGATAAGCAAAATTTCATAAGAACTAAGATAATTCAAGCAGATGTTCATGATGTAACTGCCAGAAAAAGCACTCGGAGGCACAAAGATAAATTCAAATTCAGTGTTTGGAAATTTCCCCACTATACCCAAGCATCTTTTGAAGAAGCTATTTTGTGGGTTTTAGGTAATTTTAAAGACCTCCCTTAATTTCATCTAAAAATCACTTTTGAAATTTGAACTACTATTCCTGGAAATATATCTTAGATGGATTTTGGATGGAAGTGAGGGAGTAGATATGGGTCTTTATCTTTTAGTGGCTCACTCACAAATATATGGAGCTCTCCGTGATCAAGCCACAGCTTATTTCTTGTCACTTCCTATTTTCATATTCTCTTCCAATTATATGGAAATTCCAGCATCTCCTAAAGCATGTCATGCTATTTCACACCTCTGTGGCTTTGCTCACTTTGTTGTCTTTCCTTAGAATGCTCTACTCTAAGCCCCACTGCCATTATCCACCAGGCAAATACATACTGTGTTTTCAGGTACAGCCCAACATCACCTGTTCTAGGAAAACTCCTCTGACTGCCATTCATCTCCCACAGACAAATTAACTACTTTATCTTTCATACTTTCTCTCTCTCTATTCTAGACCTTTCTATCATGGTACCTATATCCTTGTATTGGCTTATTTGAATTTTTGGTTCTCCCTGAGCAACCATAAATTATTTGGAGGTGAACATTTTATCATCCAGTTCTGGATTACTAGCACCTAGTAGTATCTGACTCAGTATGAACTCAGTGAATTCATCTCAAAGGAATGAATGAATGTCTCTATTTCCATCAGTGATTTAATACTTGATAGTAAAGGTTTTAAATGTTATTCTCCCACATTTTGAGATTTTGACTTTAATGAAATCTCTTTCATACGTTAGACATTACTTTGTCCTTTTCATTTGTCCCTAACACATATGAGATAAATAATCTCCATAAATGTTAAGAGAACATATTATAATATGCCGTAGCATAGAAAAGGCATATCTAAAACACCATAGTGCAGACACTTTGTTCCAATGTTTGACAGAATGCTGGACTAAAACTTAAAGAATCTTGAAAAGAAGGAATACTTAAATAAAGATAACTTTATAATGTGCATTTATATCCTTAGAACTGTAATGTGTTCCCTGAATAAGTTGCCTCATTTAATTTAATGTGCACAACAAGCCTACAAGATTTGTGGGTATTTTCCTCATAGCAGATAAGGAAACTGAGAGATTAAATAAATCTCAGAGAGAGAGATTTGACATAAATTGGGGCAATATTTTTTTCAGATTAAATAAATCTGAAATAAATAAATAAATAAATCTCAGAGAGATTAAATAAATCTCCCAAGGACACACAAAGTGACATTGACTCTGGTATTTGTAACACAAAAGCCCATGATTTTTGTTTTCTTTTCTTTTCTTTTTTACAGTGGTAAGAACGCTTAACATGAGATCAACCCTCAACACATTTTTAAGCATGCAATGCTGTATTGTTACTATAGGCACAATGTTATACAGCAGAGCTCTAGAACTTAATCACCTTGAGTAACTGGAACTTTATACCAGTTGATTAGCAGCTCTCCATTGCTACACCCCCACACACACCCCACCCCTGGCAACACCATTGCACTCTCTACTTCTATGTGTCTATTTTATTTTATTTTTAATTGAAGTAGAGCTGCTGTACAATATTACATAAGCTACAGATGTACAATATAGTGATTCACTATTTTTAAAGGTTATACTCTATTTATAGTTATTATAAAATATTGGCTACAGTTCCCATGTTGTACAATATAACCTTGTAGGTTATTTTATACCTAATAGTTTGTATCTCTTAATCCCTTAGCCCTAGAGTCCCTCCCCCTTTCCTCTCCCCACTGGTAATGACTAGTTTGTTCTCTATATCTGTGAGTATGCTTCTTTTTTGTTATATTCACTAATTTATTGTATTTTAGATTCCACATATAAGTGATATCATACAGTGTTTGTCTTTCTCTGTCTGACTTATTTCACTTAGAATGATGCCCTCCATGTCTTTTCATGTGCCTGTTAGCCATCTGCATTTCCTCTTTGGAAAAAGGTCTATTCAGTAATGCCCATTTTTTAATTAGGTTTTTTGTTTTCTTGATGTTGAGTTGTATGAGCTGTTTTTATATGCTGAATATTAATCCCTTATCAGTCATATCATTTGCAAATATCATCTTCCATTCAGTAGGTTGTCCTTTGGTTTAGTCCATGGTTTCCTTTGCTGTTAAAAAGCTTTTAAATTTAATTATGTCCCATTTCTTTGTTTTGCTTTTATTTCATTTACTTAGGAGACAGATCCAAAAAAATATTGCTGCAATTTATGTCAAAGAGTGTTCTGCCTATATTTTCCTCTAGGAGTTTTATAGTATCTGGTCTTACATTTAGGTCTTTAATTCATTTAGGTTTTTAGTATGGTGTTAGACAATTAATTTGGTAAAGTTGCAGGATACAAAATTAAGACACAGAAATTTGTTGCATTTTTATACACTAACAATGAAATATCAGAAAGAGAAATTAAGGAAACAATCCCATTTATGATCACATCAAAAAGAATAAAATACCTGGAATAAATCTACCTAGAGAAGTAAAAGATCTGTACTCAAAATATATAAGACACTGATGAAAGAAATTGAAGATGACACAAACAGATGGAAAGATATACTGAGTTCTTGGATTGGAAAAATTAATATTGTTAAATGACCATACTACCCAGGTCAATCTACAGATTCAATGCAATCCCTATCAAAATATAAATGGCATTTTTTTGCAGAACTAAAACAAATAATTTTAAATTTTGTATAGAAACACAAAAGACCTCCAATAACCAAAACAATCATGAGAAGGAAGAATAGAGCTTGAGGAATCATGCTCCTTGACTTTAGATTATAATACAAAGCTACAGTAATAAAAACTGTATGGTACTGACACAAAAGCAGACACATAGCTCAATGGGAGAGTATAGAGGGCCCAGAAATAAACCCACACAACTATAGTCAGTCAATTTACAACAAAGGAAGAAAGCATATACAATGGAGAAAAGACAGTCTCTTCAATAAGTGGTACTGGGAAAACTGGACAACTACATGTAAAAGAATGAAAACGTTTGACTATTTTAGAGTCATGATATAGGTTGAATCATACAATATTTGTCCTTCTGAAAGCCTGTTTTAATTTATTAGACCTTTGAAAAATAACAATAATAAACTGTAACATGTTAACATAAGATTTATGAATGATATTTGCTACTGAAGAATTGATTTACAATGTTGTTTTAGTTTCTAGTGTACAGAAAAGTGATTCTAATACATATATATGTATTTTTATATATTTTTTTCCTGATTCTTTTCCATTGTAGGTTATTACAAGGTATTGAATATAGTTCCCTGTGCTATATGGTAGGAAGTTGCTGTTAACTTTTTATGTATTAGTGTGTATCTGTTAATCCAAAGCTCCTAATTTATTCCTCCTCCTCCCTTTCCCCATTGGTAACTATAAGTTTTTTTTCTATGGCTGTGAGTCTCTTTCTGTTTTGTAGATAGGTTCATTTGTGCCGTATTTTAGATTCCCCACATAAGTGATATCATATGATATTTGTCTTTCTCTGACTGACTTACTTCACTTAGTATGATAATCTCTCATCCATGTTGCTGCAAATGGCATTATTTCATTCTTTTTTATGGCTGAGTAGGATTCCATTATATATATATACCACATCTTCTTTATCCATTCATCTGTCAATGGATATTTAGGTTGCTGCCATGTCTTGGCTATTGTAAATAGTGCTGCTATGAACATTACAATGAATGTATCTTTTCAAATTAGAATTTTCTCCAGACATAGACCCAGGAGTGGGATCGCTGGATCATATGGTAATTCTATTTTTAGCTTTCTGAGGAACCTCCACAATGTTTTCCATAGTGGCTACACCAACTTACATTCCCACCAACAGTGTAGAAGCATTCCCTTTTCTCCACAGCCTGTCCAGCATTTGTTATTTGTAGACTTTTTAATTATGGCCATTCTGACAGGTGTGAGGTGGTATCTCATTGTAGTTTTGATTTGCATTTTTCTAATAATTAGTGATGTTGAGCATCTTTTCATGTGTTTGTTGGCCATCTGTGTGTCTTCTTTGGAGAAATGTCTATTGAGGCCTTCTGCCCATTTTTTGATTGGGCTGTTTGATTTTTTTGATATTGAGTTGTATGAGCTATTTGTTTATTTTGGATATTAACTCCTTGACAGTTGCATCATTTGCAAATATTTCTCCCATTCCATAGTTTTTGTTTTGTTTTCTTGATTGTTTCCTTCACTATGCAAAAGTTTTGAATTTAATTATGTTCCATTTGCTTATTTTCACTTTCATTCCTGTCGCCTTGGGAGAGTGACCTAAGAAAATATTGCTATGATTTATGTCCAAAAATATTTTGTCTATGTTCTAGTCTATGAATGAGTTTTATGATGTCGTCTAGTATTTACAACAGCCATTTTGAGTTTATTTTTGTGTATGGTGCAAGGGAGTGTTCTAACTTCATTGATTTACGTGTGACTGTCCAGCTTTCCCAGCACTACTTGCCAGAGAGACTGTCATTTTTTCCATTGTATATTCTTGCCTCCTTTGTTAAATATTAATTGACCATAGTTGTGTGGGTATATTTCTGGGCCTTCTCTTCTGTTCCATTGATCCATGTGTCAGTTTTTGTGCCAATACCATGCAGTTTTGATTACTGTAGCTTTGTAGTATTGTCTGAAGTCTGGGTGGGTTATGCTTACTGCTTTGTTGGGTTTTTTTTTTTCCCTCACAATTGCTTTGGTAATTCTGGGTCTTTTGTGGTTCCATATAAATTTTAGGATTATTTGTTCTAGTTCTTTGAAAAATGTCATGGGTGATTTGATAGGGATCACATTAAATCTGTAGATTGCTTTGGGTAGTATGGGCATTTTAACAATATTAATTCTTTCAATCCAGGAGCATGGAATATCTTTCCATTTCTTTGAATTCCCTTCAATTTCCTTTATCAGTGTTTTATAGTTCTCAGCATATATGTCTTTCACCTTCTTGGTAAGGTTTTTTTCTAAGTATTTTATTTTATTTTTTTGATGCAACTTTAAAAGGGATTCTTTTTTTTTACTTTCTCTTTCTGATATTTCATTGTTAGTGTAAAGAAATGCAGTAGATTTCTGTATGTTAATCTTGTATCTTACTAACTTCCTGAATTTGTTTATCAGTTCTAGTAGTTTTTGTGTAGAGTCTTTGGGGTTATCTGCATATAATGACAATTTTACCTCTTCCCTTACAATTTAGATAGGTTTTATTTCTTTTTCTTGTCTGATTGCTGTGACTAGAACTTCCAATACTATGTTGAATAGAGGTGGTGAGAGTGGGCATCTTGGTATTGTTCCAGATTTTAGCAGGAAGGCTTTCAGCTTTTCACTGTTCAGTATTATGTTGGCTGTGGATTTGTCATAAATAGCTTTTTTTTTATTTCATTTTTTTATTGAAGTATAGTTGATTTGCAATGTTGTGCCAATCTCTGCTGTACAGCAAAGTGACTCAGTTATACACATAGAGACATTCTCTTTTTTTAATATTCTTTTCCATTATGGTTTATCACAGGATATTGAATATAGTTCCCTGTGCTATTCAGTAGAACCTTGTTGTTTATCCATCCTAAACATAATAGTTTACATCTGCTAATCTCACACTCCCAGTCCTTCCCTCCTCACACCCCGCCCCCTTGGCAACCACAGATCTGTTCTTTATGTCTGTGAGTCTGTTTCTGTTTTGTAGATAGGTTCATTTGTGCCATATTTTAGATTCCAAATATAAGTGATATCATGTGGTATTTGTCTTTCTCTTTCTGACTTACTTCACTTAAGATGATAATCTCTAGTTGCATCCATGTTGCTGCAAATGGCATTATTTCGTTCTTTTTTATGGGTGAGTAGGATTCCATTGTATTTACATACCACATCTTCTTTATCCATTCATCTGTTGATGGACATTTAGATTGTTTCCATGTTTTGGCTATTGTGAATAGTGCTGCTATGAACATAGAGGTGCATATATCTTGTTGAATTATAGTTTTGTCTGAGTATAGGCCCAGGAGTGGGATTGCTGGATCATAGGTAATTCTATTTTTAGTTTTCTGAGGAACCTCCACACTGTTTTCCATAGTGGCTACACCAACTTACATTCCCACCAAGAGTGTAGAAGCGTTCCCTTTTCTCCACAGCCTGTCCAGCATTTGTTATTTGTAGACTTTTTATTGATGGCCATTCTGACTGGTGTGAGGAGGTACCTCATTGTAGTTTTGATTTGCATTTCTGTAATAATTAGTGATGCCGAACATCGTTTCATGTGCCTCGTTGCCATCTGTATGTGTTCTTTGGATAAATGTCTCTTAAGGTCTTCTGCCCATTTTTATATTGGGCTGTTTGGTTTTTGTTGTTATTGTTGTTGAATTGTATTAGCTGTTTGTATATTTTGGAGATTAAGCCCTTGTCTGTCGCATCATTTGCAAATATTTTCTCCCCTTTCATAGGTTGTCTTTTCAGTTTTGTTTGTTTGTTTCTTTGTTTTTATGGTTTCCTTTGCTGTGCAAAAGCTTGTAAGTTTGATTAGGTCCCATTTGTTTATTTTTGTTTTTATTTCTATTGCCTTGGGAGACTGACCTAATAAAACATTGGTATGATTTATATCAGAGAATGTTTTGCTTATGCTCTCTTCTAGGAGTTCTGTGGTGTCATGTCTTATGTTTAAGTCTTTAAGCCATTTTGAGTTTCTTTTTGTGCATGGTGTGAGGGTATGTTCTAACTTCATTGATTCACATGTGGCTGTCTAAGTTTCCCAGCACCACTTGCTGGAGACACTGTCTTTTTCCCATTTTATATTCTTTCCTCCTTTGTCAAAGATTAATTGACCATAGGTGTGTGGGTTTGTTTCTGGGTTCTCTATTCTGTTCCATTGATCTGTTTGTCTGTTTTTGTGCCAATAGCACACTGTTTTGATAACTGTAGCTTTGTAGTATTGTCTGAAGTCTGGGAGAGTTATGCTTACTGCTTTGTTTTTTCCCCCCCTCAAGATTGCTTTGGAAATTATATGTCTTTTATGGTAGCATGTAAATTTTAGGGTTATTTATTCTAGTTCTGTGAAAAAGGTCTTGGGTATTTTGATAGGGATCACGTTAAATCTGTAGATTGCTTTGGGTAGTACTGCCATTTTAACAATAATAATTCTTCTAATCCAAGAGCATGGGCTATCTTTCTATTTCTTTGAAACCTTTTTCATTTCTTTTATTAATGTTTTATAGTTTTTAGCATATAAGTCTTTCACCTACTTGGTCAAGTTTATTCTTAGGGTTTTGTGGGGGTTTTTGGTGCTATTTTAAAAGTTTTTTTTTTTTAACATTCTCTTTCTGATATTTCATTTTTAGTGTAAAGAAATGCAACCAATCTTTGAATGTCAATCTTGTATCCTGTTACTTTGCTGAATTTATTTATTAGTAGTCTTTGTGTGGAGTCCTTAGGGTTTTGTATATATAGTATTATGAAATCTGCATATAGTGACAATTTTACCTCTTCCCTTCCAATTTGGATATGTTTTATTTCTTTTTCTTATCTGATTACTGTGGCTAAGACTTCCAATATTATGTTGAATAGAAGTGGTGAGAGTGGGCATCCTTGTCTTGTTCCAGATTTTATCTGGAAGGATTTTAGCTTTTCACTGTTGAGTATTATATTGACTGTGGGTTTGTCATAAATGGCTTTTACTATGTTGAAATAAGTTCCCTCTATTCCCGCTTTGGTAAGAATTTTTATCATGAATGAATGTTGAATTTTGTCAAATGCTTTTTCTACATCTATTGAGATGATCATTTTTTTTTTTTGATCATGTGGTTTTTGACTCTTCTTTTGTTAATGTGGTGTATTACATTGATTGATTTGCAAAGTTGGACCATCCTCATGAACTTGGGATGAATCCCACTTGGTCATTCTGTATGATATTTTTTATATGTTGTTGGATTCAGTTTGCTAATATTTTGTTGAGAATTTTTGCATCTATATTCATCAAAAATATTGGCCTGTAATTTTATTTTTTTGGTGGTGGTGGTGTCTTTTTCTGGTTTTGGTATCAGGGTAACTGTGGCTTCATAGAATGTCTCTGGGAGTGTTCCCTCTTCTTCAATCTTTTGGAAGAGTTTGAGAAGAATCAGTATAAGTTCTTTGTATGTTTGGTAGAATTCACCTGTGAAGCCATCTGGTCCTGGACTTTTGTTTGTAGGGAACTTTTTTTTTTATTACAGATTCTAATTTACTTCTAGTGATTGGTCTGTTCAAATCATCTATTTCTTCTTGATTCAATTTTGGTGGGCTGTATGTTTCTAAAAAGTTGTCCATTTCTTCTAGGTTGTCAAATTTGTTGACATATAATTGTTCATAGTATTATCTTATGGTTTTATGCATTTCTGTGGTATCAGTTGAGATTTCTCCTTTTTCATTTCTTATTTTGTTATTTGAGTTCTCTCCTTTTTCTTCTTGGTGAGCCTGGCCAGAAGTTTGTCAATTTTGTTTACCCTTTCAAAGAAACAGCTCTTGGTTTTATTGAGTTTTTTCTATTGTTTTTTAATCTCTATTTTATTTATTTCCTTCCTGATCTTTATTATTTCCTTCCTTCTACTGACTTTAGGTTTTGTTTGTTTTTCTTTTTCTAATTCTTTTAGGTGGTAGGTTAGGTTGTTGACTTGAGATTTTTCTTGTTTTTTGAGGAAGCCTGTATGGCTATGAACTTCCCTCTAAGTACTGCCTTTTCTGCATCCCATAGATTTTGTAATTATTTTCATTGTCGTTTGTCTCAAGGTATTTTTTAATTTCCTTTTTGATTTCCTCATTGACCCACTCTTTTTTTAGTAGTATGGTTTTTAGTCTCCATGTAGTCATTTTTTTCTCTTTTCTTTTCCTGTGGTTGATTTCTAGTTTCATGCCATTGTGGTCAGAGAAGATGCTTGAAATAATTTCTATACTCTTAAATTTGTTGAGGTTAGTTTTGTGTCCTAGTATGTGGTCAATCCTAGAGAATGTTCCATGTGAGCTTGAAAAGAAGGTGTGTTCTGTTTTTCATGGATGTAATGTCCTGAAAATATCAAGTCTAACTGTTCTATTGTATCATTTAGGATCTCTGTTGCCTTATTGATTCTCTGTCTGGAAGATCTGTCCATTGATGTGAGTGGGGTGTTAAAGTCTCCTCCTATTATTGTATTTTCATTGATTTCTCCTTTCATGTCTGTTAGCATTTGTTTTATGTATTTAAGTGCTCCTATATTAAGTGCATATAAGTTGATGAGTGTAATATCTTCTTCCTGTATTGATCCTTTTATCATTATATAGTGTCCTTCTTTATTTTTCTTTATATTCTTTACCTTGAAGTTTATTTTGTCTGATATGAGTATTACAACTCCTGCTTTCTTGTCATTTCCATTTGCCTGGAATATCTTTTTCCATCCTTTCACTTTCAATCTATGTGTGTTCTTTGTGCTAAGGTGGGTCTCTTGTAGGCAGCATATTGTAGGCTCTTGTTTTTTTAATCCAGTCTGCCCCTCTATGTCTTTGATTGGAGCATTCAGTCCATTGACATTTAAGGTAATTATTGATACATAAGTATTTATTGTCATTTCAAACCTTGTTTTCTAGTTGATTCTTTGTTTCTTCTATATTCCATTCTTTCTCTTTTTGTTTTTCTTTTTCTGGTTTGATGGTTTCCTTTTATTTTATGCTTGTGTTCTCTTCTTTTTGGTTTTTATGTTTTTGATTTGTGGTTACCCTGTTTTTCAAGTATATTAACCCCTTCCTATATCTGCTTGCTTTAGACTGATAGGCATATAAGCTCAAAACATTCTAAAAAAAAAGAATCTGCATTTTCTTACTCTTCTTCCCCACATTTTATGATTTTGAGGTCCCTCTTTACATCTTCATGTTTATCTTTTTGCTGTTCCATGAGTTTATCATTGTTTTCTAGATAGGTTTTTTTTTTGATCTGTATACTTGTTTATTTAACTGATTTACTTTCCAATTTTGATTTCCTCTTTCCTATATTTTCTTGCTTATTTTCTATTTAGAGATGACCTTTCAATATTTCTTTTAGGATAAGTTTACTATTGCTGTATTCTTTTAGTTTTTTCTTGTCTGAGAAATTCTTTATTTCTCCTCTTATTCTAAATGATAATATTGCTGGGTAGTTTCTAGATTGCAGATTTTTCTCTTTCAAACTTTGAATATATTTTGCCACTCCCTTCTGGCCTGCAGTATTTCTGTAGAGAAATCAGCTGATAGCCTTATGGGGGTTCCCTTGTAATTAACTCTTTGTTTTTCTCTTGTTGCCTTTAGAAACCTCCCTTTATCTTTAAATTTTGCCATTTTTTAGTATAATATGTCTTGGTGTAGGTCTGTTTGGGTTCATCTTGTTTTGGACCCTCTGTGCTTCCTGTATCTGGATAACAGTTTCCTTTTTAGGTTTGGGAAGTTTTCAGCCATAATTTCTTCAGATACATCTTCAATCCTCTTTTCTCTTTCTTCTCCTTCTGGAATCCCTATTATGCATAGATTGGCTCACTTTATATTATCCTATATGTCTCTTATATTGCTTTCATTATTTTTTTCATTTGGCTTTCTGTCTGCTCTTTTGATTGGGTAATTTCCATTATTCTATCTTCCAGGTCACTTATTCTTTTTTTCTGCATTGTTCATTCTGCTATTCATTGCCTTGAGCTCAGCTTTCACATCAGCAAATGAGTTTTCTAATTTTTCTTGACTCTTCCTTATAGTTTCTAGTTCCTTTTTACATCAATCTGCATTTCTGTCAATAGCCTTTCTTCAGTATTTTCATTACCTCCTTTTTGAACTCGGTGTCTGTTAGACTGAAGAGGTCTGTTTCATTGTTTGTTCCTTCAGGGGAATTCTCTTGGTCTTTTAACTGAGAGTGGTTCCTCTGATTCTTCATTTTGCTTATATTTCTCTTACTCTGTGAGTTTAGGAGAAACAAATATCTACTGTAGTCTTGGAGAACTATTTATATGTGGGAGCATCCCTGTGTAGCTTGTGTGGGTTTAATATTTTTTTGGCATGAGGGCTGTTTTTGGTTTGGATGCTTGCCGTCTCTTTCCTCAGCATGTACTGGTGGTTATCCCCTTGATAGGGGGTGTGCAGGTGCACAGCTCATGTGCACGCTCCCAGAAAGGCAGGTGCAGTGGTTGGCTCCGGGTTGTGGGTCCCTTGGCGGAGGCGACTGGCTGCATGTACTCCCGGGGTGGTGAAGGTAGTGAGCTGCACCCACCCTCAGTGAGCTGCAGGACCCTCAATGAGAGCAGTTCACGCCTGCCTCTGGAGTCTGAGATGGCAGTGGCAGCTCACACCTGCCCCCGTAGTTCATGTAGGCAGTGCCCTGTCACCTGAGAGTTCATAGAGAAAGAAGCTCCTATGGTGGGCCCACTCGTCTCCACGTGTGCTCCCTAACAATTGCACCTTGCCTCTCTGACAGGCCCAGGCTTCTTCCCATACTCCCTAGTTGTGGCACACCACATCCTAGCCCTCTCAGGCTGTCTTCATGCAGCCAACCCCCATCCTCTCCTCAGGGTCTGACCTCTGAAGCCTGACCCTCAGCACCCAGCCCCTGGCAGCCCCAACAGACAAACATCTCAGGCTGGGGAGTGCTGGTTGGCACAAATCATTTGTGTAGGTCTCTCTCTGCTTTGTCCTCCGCAAACCTGTTGCTGTCTTCTCTGGGCTCTGAAACTCCCCCTCTGTCCTGGCTGATCTCCCTGCCAGAGAGGGGACTTTCCTGTGTGTGGAAACCTTTCCTCTTTCACAGCTCCCTCCCAGGGGTGCAGGTCCCATCCCATTCCTTTCACTCTTTTTTTTCTTTTGTCCTGCCCAGTTACATGGAGATTTTCTTGCCCTTTTGGAAGTCTGAAGTCTTCTTCCACTGTTCAGTAGATGTTCTGTGAGAGATGTTCCACATGTAGATGCATTTTTGATGCATCTGTGGGGAGAAGATGAACTCCATGTCTTACCCTCCACCATCTTGATCCTCTCTCATAAATAACTTTTATTATGCTGAGATATGTTCCATCTATCCACTTTGGTGAGAGTTTTTTATCATGAATGTATTCTGAATTTTATCAAATGCTTTTTCTGCATCTATTGAGATGATCATGTGGTTTTTGTCTTTTCTTTTGTTGCTGTGGTATATCACATTGATTGATTTGCTATGTTGAACCATCCTTGTGAATCTGGGATAATCCAACTTGATCATGGTGTATGATCCTCCTTATGTGTTGCTGGATTTGGTTTGCTAATATTTTGTTGAGGATTTTTATGTCTATATTCATCAAAGATATTGAACTTGTAATTTTCTTTTCTGGTAGTATCTTTGTCTGGTTTTGGTATCAGGGTGATGTTAGCTTTGTAGAATGAATTTGGGAGTGTTCCTTCCTCTTCAATCTTTTGGAAGAGTTTGGGAAGAATTGGTATAAGTTCTTCTTTGTATATTTGGTAGAATTCCCCAGTGAAACCATCTGGTCCTGGACTTCTGTTTTCAGGGAGATTTTTTAAATTACAGATTCTATTTCACTTCTAGTGATTGTTGTCTTCAAATCATCTATTTCTTCTTGATTCAGTTTTGGTGGGCCATATATTTCTAGAAACTTGTCCATTTCTTCTAGGTTGTCAGATTCGTTGTTGTATAATTGTTCATAGTAGTCTCTTATGGTTTTTTATATTTCTATGGTATCAGTTGTTATTTCTCCTCTTTCATTTCTTATTTTGTTATTTGGGTCCTCTTTCTTTTCTTCTTGGTGAGCCTGGCCAGAGGTTTGTCAGTTTTGTTTATCCTTTCAAAAGAACAGTTCTTGGTTTTATTGACCTTTTCTATTGTTTTTTAATCTCTATCTTATTTATCTCTGCTCTGATCCTATTGTTTCCTTCCTTCTGCTGACTTTAACTTTTGTTTGTTCTTCTCTTTCTAATTCTTTTAGGTAGTAGGTTACATTGTTTATTTGAGATTTTTCTTGTTTTTGAGGAAGCCTGTATTAGTATACAGGTCCCTCTTAGGACTGATTTTGCTGCATCCCGTAGATTTTGTAATTGTTTTCACTGTCATTTTTCTCAAGGTATTTTAAAATTTCCTCTTTGATTTCATCTTTGGCCCATTGGTTATTTAGTATCATGTTGTTTAGTCACCATGTAATCATTTTTTTCTCATATCTCTTTCTGTGGTTGACTTCTAGTTTAATATCATTGTGGTCAGAAAAGATGCTTGAAATAATTTCTATACTTGTAAATTTGTTGAAGTTTGTTTTGTGTCCTAGTATGTGGTCTATCCTAGAGAATGTTCCTTGTGCCCTTGAAAAGAATGTGTATTCTGGGGGTTTTTTTGGCTGTAATGTCCTGAAAATATCAATTAAGTCTAAATGTTCTATTGTGTCATTTAGGATCTCTTTTGCCTCATTAATTTTTTGTCTGGAAGATTTGTCCATTGATGTGAGTGAGGTGTTAATGTCTCCTACTATTATTGTATTCTCATCAGTTTCTCCCTTTATGTCTGTTAGTATTTGTTTTATATTTAGGTGCTCCTATATTAGGTGCATATGTATTAATGAGTGTAATATCCTCTTCTTGTATTGATCCTTATATCATTATATAGTGTCATTCTTTATCTTTCTTTATGGCCTTTGTTTTAAGTCTATTTTGTCTCATGTGAGTATCACTACTACCACATTCCTATCATTTCTGTTTGCATGAAATATCTTTTTTCAATTTCCTCACTTGCAATCTGCATGTCCTTCACCCTAAAGTGGGTCTCTTATAGGCATATTGTTGGCTCTTGTTTTATTATCTAATCTGCTGCTCTATGTCTTTAGACTGGAGCATTTAGACCATTGACATTTAAGCTAATTATTGATAGGTATGTATTTATTGCCATTGTAAACTTTTTTTCCAGTTGCTTTTATATTTCTTTTTTGTTCCTTTCTTTTTCTGTTTCTTTTTCCTTTGTGGTTTAATGGTTTTCTTTTGTATTATTTATGCTTGAGTTTTCTTCTTTTTGGTTTTTGTGAATCTATTGTATATTTTGATTTGTGGCTACCCTGGTTTTGAGAAGACCTTTCAATATTTCTTTAGGTTAGATTTAGTACTGCTGTATTCTTGTAGTTTTTGCTTGTCTGTGGAATTCTTTCTCTCTCCTTGTACTCTAAATGATAATCTTGCTGGGTAGAGTATCCTGGGTTGCAGGTTTTTCCCTTTCAGGACTTTGAAGATATCATGACACTCCCTTCTGGCCTGCAAATTTTCTTTAGAGAAATCAGCTGATAGTCTCATGGGGGTTCCCTTGTAACTGGCTCTTTGGTTTTCTCTTGCTGCTTTTAGAATCCTCTCTTAATCTTTAACTTTTTCGATTTTATTTATGATATGTCTTCGTATGGGTCTGTTTGGGTTCATTTTGTTTGGGACCCTCTGTGTTTCCTGTACCTGGATATCTGCTTCCTTCTTTAGGTTTAGGAAATTTTTGGCCATAATTTCTACAAATACATTTCCAATCACCTTCTCTCTAGCTTCTCCTCTGGATCCCCTTTATACATACATTGGCACACTTTATATTATCCCATAGGTCTCCTATACTGCTTTCATTTTTTTTTCATTTGGCTTTCTGTCTGCTGTTCTGATTAATTTCCACTATTCTATCTTCTAGATCACTTATTCACTCTTCTTATTTTTCTTTAACATCTTTATTGGAGTATAATTGCTTTACAATGCTGTGTTAGTTTCTGCTTTATAACACTCTTCTTATTATTATTTAGTTTGCTGTTTATCACCTTTAGCTCAGTTTTCATCCCAACAAGTGAGTTGCCCAACTTTGATTGGCTCTTATTTATAGTTTCTAGTTCCTTGTTACTGTTATCTGCATTTCTACTGATAACGTTTCTTAATTCATCAGCATTTTTATTACCTCCTTTTTGAACTTGGGGTCTAATAGACTGGAGAGGTCTGTTTCATTATTTGTTCTTTGAGGAGGATTTTGTTGTTCTTTAAAGTGGGAGTGGTTCCCTTTTCTTCATTTTCTTTCTATTTCCCTGACTCTATAAATTTAGGAGAAACAGTTATCCACTGTGGTCTTGAAGAGCAGTTTTTATGTGGGAGCTTCCCTGAGGAACCTGTGTGAGTCCAATATTTTTGGTTGCTTTTGGTGTGGATGACTGCCACATCTGTCCTCAGGATGTGCTGGCCATTATCCCCTTGATTGGGGTTGTGATTGGTACTGTGGGGACCAGAGCCTGCACTTAATGTTGAACGGGGCCTCTTCTTTGCTCTGTTGGATTATATTTTTGGTGTTTTTATGAGTGGAGGTGGGCTCTACATCTTTCAATTTCACTATCATGATCTCCACCAAATAACTATATTATTTAAAAATTGGAAGAACGACATAGTTCTATTTTTTATTTTTTCTAACATCTTTATTGGACTATAATTGCTTTACAATGGTGTGTTAGTTTCTGCTTTATAACAATGTGAATCAGCTATACATATACATATATCGACATATCTCCTTCCTCTTGCATCTCCCTCCCACCCTCCTTACCCCACCCTTCTAGGTGGTCACAAAGCACCTAGGTGATCTCCCTGTGCTATGCAGCTGCTTCCCACTAGCTATCTATTTTACATTTGGTAGTATATATATGTGCATGCCACTCTTTCACTTCGTCCCAGCTTCCCCTTCCCCTTCCCCGTGTCCTCAAGTCCATTCTCTACATCTGCGTCTTTATTACTGCCCTGCCCCTAGGCTCTTCAGAACCATTTTCTTTTCTTTTCTTTTTTAGATTCCATATATATGTGTTAGTATACG
Source organism: Balaenoptera musculus (assembly GCF_009873245.2). NCBI lineage: Eukaryota > Metazoa > Chordata > Mammalia > Artiodactyla > Balaenopteridae > Balaenoptera > Balaenoptera musculus. The sequence goes on along the minus strand of NC_045794.1, from coordinate 31,122,778 downwards.
GTATTTGTTTCTCTCTTTCTGACTTACTTCACCCTGTATGACAGTCTCTAGGTCCATCCACCTCACTACAAATAACTCAATTTCGTTTCTTTTTATGACTGAGTAGTATTCCATTGTATATATGTGCCACATCTTCTTTATCCATTCATCTGTCAATGGACACTTAGGTGGCTTCCATGTCCTGGCTATTGTAAATAGAACTGCAATGAACATTGTGGTCCATGACTCTTTTTGAATTTCAGTTTTCTCAGGGTATATGCCCAGTAGTGGGATTGCTGGGTCATATGGTAGTTCTATTTTTAGTTTTTCAAGGAAGCTCTGTACTGTTTTATAGTACCTGAATCAATTTACATTCCCACCAACAGTGAAAGAGGGTTCCTTTTTCTCCACACACTCTCCAGCAATTATTGTTTGTAGATTTTGTGATGATGGCTATTCTGACTGGTGTGAGGTGAAATCTCATTGTAGTTTTGATTTGTATTTCTCTAATGATTAATGATGTTGAGCCTTCTTTCATGTGTTTGTTGGCAACATGTATATCTTCTTTGGAGAAATGTCTGTTTAGGTCTTCTGCCCATTTTTGGATTGGGTTGTTTGTTTTTTTGATATTGAGCTGCATGAGCTGCTTGTATATTGTGAAGATTAATCCTTGGTCAGTTGTTTCATTTGCAAATATTTTCTCCCATTCTGAGGGTTGTCTTTTCGTCTTGTTTATGGTCTCCTTCACTGTGCAAAACCTGTTAAGTTTCATTAGGTCCCATTTGTTTATTTTTGTTTCTATTTCCATTTCTCTAGGAGGTGGGTCAAAAAGGATCTTGCTGTGATTTATGTCATAGTGGGTTCTGCCTATGTTTGTTTTCATCTAAGAGTTTTATAGTGTCTGGCCTTATATTTATGTCTTTAATCCATTTTGAGTTTATTTTTGTGTATGGTGTTAGGGAGTGTTCTAATTTCATTCTTTTACATGTAGTTGTCCAGTTTTCCCAGCACCACTTTGTTGCAGAGGCTGTCTTTTCTCCATTGCATATTCTTGTCTCATTCATCAAAAATAAGGTGACCATATGTGCATGGGTTTATCTCTGGGCTTTCTATCCTGTTCCCTTGATCTATATTTCTGCTTTTGTGCCAGTACCATACCATCTTGATTACTGTAGCTTTGTAGTATAGTCTGAAGTCAGGGAGCCTAAGTTCTCCAGCTCCGTTTTTCTTTCTAAAGATTGCTGTGGCTCTTCGGAGTCTTTAGTGTTTCCATATAAATTGTTCAATTTTCTGTTCTAATTCTGTGAAAAATGCCAGTGGTAGTTTGATAGGGATTACATTGAATCTGTAGATTGCTTTGGGCAGTATAGTCTTTTTTACAATGTTGATTCTTCCAATCCAAGAACATGGTATATCTCTCTATTTGTTTGTATCATCTTTAATTTCTTTCATCAGTATCTTATAGTTTTCTGCATACAGGTATTTTGTCTCCTTAGGTAGGTTTATTCCTAGGTATTTTATTCTTTCTGTTGGAATCGTAAATGGGAGTGTTTCCATAATTTCTCTTTCAGATTTTTCATCATTAGTGTATAGGAATGCAAGAGATTTCTGTGCATTACTTTTGTATCCTGCTACTTTACCAAATTCATTGATTAGCTCTAGTAGTTTTCTGGTAGCATCTTTAGGATTCTCTATGTATAGTATCATGTCATCTGCAAACAGTGACAGCTTTACTTCTTCTTTTCCAATTGGGATTCCTTTTATTTCTTTTTCTTCCCTGATTGCTGTGGCTAAAACTTCCAAAACAATGTTGAATAATAGTGGTGAGAGTGGGCAACCTTGTCTTGTTCCTGATCTTAGAGGAAATGGTTTCAGTTTTTCACCATTGAGAATGATGTTGGCTGTGGGAGTGTCATATATGGCCTTTATTATGTTTAGGTAAGTTCTCTCTATGCCTAATTTCTGGAGGGTTTTTATCATAAATGTGTGTTGAATTTTGTCAAAAGCTTTTTCTGCATCTATTGAGATGATCATATGGTGTATCACATTGATTTGCGTATATTGAAGAATCCTTGCATTCCTGGGATAAACCCCACTTGATCATGGTGTATGATTCTTTTAATGTGCTGTTGGATTCTGTTTGCTAGTATTCTGTTGAGGATTTTTGCATTTATGTTCATCAGTGATATTGGCCTGTAGTTTTCTTTCTTTGTGACATCTTTGTCTGGTTTTGGCATCTGGGTGACGGTGCCCTCATAGAGTGAGTTTGGGAGGGTTCCTCCCTCTGCTATAATTTGGAAGAGTTTGAGAAGGATAGGTGTTAGCTCTTCTCTAAATGTTTGATAGAATTCACCTGTGAAGCCATCTGGTCCTGGATTTTTGTTTGTTGAATGATTTTTAATCACAGTTTCAATTTCAGTGCTTGTGATTGGTCTCTTTATATTTTCTATTTCTTCCTGGTTCAGTCTCGGAAGGTTGTGCTTTTCTAAGAATTTGTCCATTTCTTCCAGGTTGTCCATTTTATTGACATACGGTTGCTTGTAGTAATCTCTCATGATCTTTTGTATTTCTGCAGTGTCAGTGGTTACTTCTCCTTTTTCATTTCTAATTCTATTGGCTTGAGTCTTCTCCCTTTTTCTCTTGATGAGTCTGGTTAATGGTTTCTCAATTTTGTTTATCTTCTCAAAGAACCAGCTTTTAGGTTTATTGATCTGTGTTATTGTTTCCTTCATTTCTTTTTGATTTATTTCTGATCTGATCTTTATGATTTCTTTCCTTCTGCTAACTTTGGGGATTTTTGTTCTTCTTTCTCTAATTGCTTTAGGTGTAAGGTTAGGTTGTTTGTTTGAGATGTTTCTTGTTACTTGAGGTAAGATTGTGTTGCTATAAACTTCCCTCTTAGAACTGCTTTTGCTGCATCCCATCGGTTTTGGGTCGCCGTGTTTTCATTGTCATTTGTTTCTAGGTATTTTTTTATTTCCTCTTTGATTTCTTCAGTGATCTCTTGGTTATTTAGTAGTGTAATGTTTAGCCCCTATGTGTTTGTATTTTTTACAGAGTTTTTACTGTAATTGATATCTAGTCTCATAACGTTGTGTTTGGAACAGATACTTGATACAATTTCAATTTTCTTAAATTTACGAAAGCTTGATTTGTGACCAAAGATATGATCTATCCTGGAGAAATTTCTATGAGCACTTGAGAAGAAAGTGTATTCTGTTTGTTTTGGATGGAATGTCCTATAAATATCAATAAAGTCCAACTTGTTTATTTTATCATTTAAAGCTTGTGTTTCCTTATTTATTTTCTGTTTGGATGATCTGTCCATTGGTGAAAGTGGGGTGTTAAAGTCCCCTACTATGATTCTGTTACTTTCGATTTCCCCTTTTATGGCTGTTAGTATTTGCCTTATGTATTGAGGTGCTCCTATGTTGGGTGCATAAATATTTCCAATTGTTATATCTTCTTCTTTGATTGATCCCTTGATCATTATGTAGTGTCCTTCTTTGTCTCTTGTGATAGTTTTTATTTTAAAGTCTATTTTGTCTGATATGAGAATTGCTACTTCAGCTTTCTTTTGATTTCCATTTGCATGGAATATCTTTTTCCATCTCCTCACTTTCAGTCTGCATGTGTCCCTAGGTCTGAAGTGGGTCTCTTGTAGACAGAATATATACAGGTCTTATTTTTGTATCCATTCAGCCAGTCTATGTGTTTTGGTTGGATCATTTAATCCATTTACATTTAAGGTAGTTATCAATATGTATGTTCCTATTACCATTTTCTTAAATGTTTTGGGTTTATTTTTGTAGGTCTTTTCCTTTACTTGTGTTTCCTGCCTAGAGAAGTTCCTTTAACATTTGTTGTAAAGCTGGTTTGGTGGTGCTGAATTCTCTTAGCTTTTGCTTGTCTGTGAAGGTTTTAATTTCTCCATCGAATCTGAATGAGATTCTTGCTGGGTGGCATAATCTTGGTTGTAGGTTTTTCCCTTTCATCACTTTAAATATGTCCTGCCACTCCCTCCTGGCTTGCAGAGTTTCTGTTGAAAGATTAGCTTTTAACCTTATGGAGATTCCCTTGTGTGTTATTTGTTGTTTTTCCCTTGCTGCTTTTAATGTTTTTTCTTTGTGTTTAATTTTTGATAGTTTGATTAATATGTGTCTTGGCGAGTTTCTCTTTGGATTTATCCGGTATGGGACTCTGTGCACTTCCTGGACTTGATTGACTATTCCCATTCCCATATTAGTGAAGTTTTCAACTATAATCTCTTCAAATATTTTCTCAGTCCCTTTCTTTTTCTCTTCTTCTTCTGGGACCTCTATAATTAGAATGTTGTTACGTTTAATGTTGTCCCCGAGGTCTCTAAGACTGTCCTCAATTCTTTTCATTCTTTTTTCTTTATTCTGCTCTGTGGTAGCTATTTCCACTATTTTATCTTCCAGGTCACTATCCATTCTTCTTCCTCAGTTATTCTGCCATTGATTCCTTCTAGAGAATTTTTAATTTCATTGTGTTGTTCATCATCATTTGTTTGCTCTTTAGTTCTTCTAGGTCCTTTTGAAACGTTTCTTGTATTTTCTACATCCTATTTCCAAGATTTTGGATCATCTTTACTATCATTATTCTCAATTCTTTTTCAGGTAGATGGCTTATTTCCTCCTCATTTGTTTGGCCTGGTGGGTTTTTACCTTGCTCCTTCATCTGCTGTATGTTTCTCTATCTTCTCATTTTGCTTGACTTACTGTGTTTGGGGTCTCCTTTTCGCAGGCTGCAGGTTCGTAGCTCCCGTTGTTTTTGGTGTCTGTCCCCAGTGGCTAAGGTTGGTTCAGTGGGTTGTGTAGGCTTCCTCATGGAGGGGACTAGTGCCTGTGTTCTGGTGGATGAGGCTGCATCCTGTCTTTCTGGTGGGAAGGACCACGTCCAGTGGTATGTTTTGGGGTGTCTGTGACCTTATTATGATTTTAGGCAGCCTCTCTGGTAATGGGTGGTGTTGTGTTCCTGTCTTGATAGTTGTTTGGCACAGGGTGTCCAGCACTGTATCTTGCTGGTCGTTGAGTTGAGCTGGATCTTAGCTTTGAGATGGAGATCTGTGGGAGAGCTTTCACCATTTGATAATGTGTGGAGACAGGAGGTCTCTGGTGGACCAATGTCCTGAACTCGGCTCTCCCACCTAAAAGGCAGAGGCCTGACACCCGGCTGGAGCACCAAGACCTTGTCTGCCACGTGGCTCAGAAGGTAAAGGAGAAAAAAAGAAAAAGAAAAAAAATAATTAAAATTAAAAAATGTAAAAATTACTAAAAATAAAAAAAAAATTTAAGTAAAACAAAAAGAAAAGAAAGGAAAGAAAGAAAGAAGAGAGCAACCAAACCGAAAAACAAATCCACCAATGATAACAAGCGCTAAAAACTATACTTTAAAAAACACACACACAGAAAATAGGACAGACAGAACCCTAGAAAAAATGGTAAGAGCAAAGCTATTCAGACAAAATCACACAAAGAAGCATACACATACACACTCATGAAAAGGGAAAAAGGAAATATATTTAAAAATCTATATATAAGAAAAAGGAGGAAGAGAGCAACCATCAATAAATAAATCTACCAATGATAATAAACTCTAAATACTAAACTAAGATAAACATAAAACCAGAAACAAATTAGATGCAGAAAACAAACCCCAAGTCTACAGTTGCTCCCAAAGTCCATCGCCTCAGTTTTGGGATGATTAGTTGTCTATTCAGGTATTCCAGAGATGCAGGGTACATCAAGTTGATTGTGAAGATTTAATCCACTGCTCCTGAGGCTGCTGGGAGAAAGTTCCCTTTCTCTTCTTTGTTCACACAGCTCCTGGGGTTCAGCTTTGGATTTGGCCCCACCTCTGCACGTAGGTCTCCTGAGGGTGTCTGTTCCCGCCCAGACAGGACAGGGTTACAGGAACAGCTGATTAGGGGGCTCTGGCTCACTCAGGTGGGGGGCATGGAGGGGCACGGAATGCAGGACGAGGCTACAGGCTGCAGAGACCGGTGTTATGTTGCAACAGCCTGAGGTGTACCATGTGTCCTCCCAGGAAAGTTGTCCCTGGATCATGGACCCTCGCAGTGATGGGCTGCATGGGCTCCCGGGAGGGGAGGTGTGGATAGTGACCTGTGCTTGCACAAAGGCTTCTTGGTTGCTGCAGCAGTAGTCTTAGCGTTTCATGTCAGTCTCTGGTGTCCACGCTGATAACCACTGCTCGCATCTATCTCTGGAGCTCGTTCCGGTGGTGCTCTGAATTCCCTCTCCTCACACACCCCAAAACAATGGTCTCTTGCCTCTTACGCAGGTCCAGACTTTTTCCTGGACTCCCTCCTGACTAGATGTGGCACACTAGCCCCTTCAGGCTGTGTTCACACAGCCAACCCCAGTCCTCTCCCTGGGGTCTGACCTCCAAAGCCCGAGCCTCAGCTCCCAGCCCCCACCCACCCCAGCAGGTGAGCAGACAAGCTTCTCAGGCTGGTGAGGACTGGTTGGCATTGATCCTCTGTGCGGGAATCTCTCTGCTTTGCCCTCTGCACACCTGTTGCTGCACTCTCTTCCATGGCTCTGAAGCTTCCCCCTGCCACCCCCCGTCTCTGCCAGTGAAGGGGCTTCTTAGTGTGTGGAAACTTTTCCTCCTTCACAGCTCCCTCCCAGAGGTACAGGTCCCATCCTTATTCTTTTGTCTCTGTTTTTTCTTTTTTCTTTTGCCCTACCCTGGTATGTGGGGAGTTTCTTGTCTTTTGGGAAGTCTGAGGTCTTCCGCCAGCTTTCAGTAGGTGTTCTGTAGGAGTTGTTCCACATGTAGACGTATTTCTGATGTATTTCTAGGGAGAAAGGTGATCTCCATGTCTTAACTCCTCTGCCATCTTGAAGGTCTCCTGCAACTTAGTTTTACATATCACCACCAGTCTCCTTAAAATGTTTGAACTATTGGGAAACATTAACTTCATGCTGAGAGACACACATTTTCCAAAATTTAATTCTTCCTTTAAAATTCAAAGTTTATCATTGGCAACCTATACTGTCAGTTGTTTTCCTTGACGTCGCAAACCCACTTTGTGCATTTTCAAGAAAATATTTGCCCAATACCCAAATTTGAATAGATATAGTTTGTCAACATTCTTTTAATGATCTTCTGTTCCGTTAAAAAAAAGGTGGCTTGTTCAACCTGCAACTCACTTGCACAAATGCTTTTCTTCAAGAAAACCATTATACCTTCATAAACAGCAGAAGAGCTTTATGTGTGCTTCTCATTTCATCACACGGAATTATTAACAAGACGTGTTCTCAAAGGTTGAGATTTAATAACATTATAATTTCTATTACTACATCAAGGATATACAGACCTTTTTTTTTTTTTTGATGTGCACAGTTGTGGTTGTAGAGAATACAGTGACTTCTAGTAGAGTTTGGTGCCACTGTCTTGATTCATGCTAAGGTGACAGCAGTATTACACATCATTGCTTTTCCACCATCAGTGCATATGTCAACACAGTGAAAAAGGCAAATAACATCTTACTTATCAAGAAAATAGTCTTAACTTCATGGATTCCTGAAAGGTTCTCAGTATTTCCCTGGAGTTCCTTAGACTACACATTGAGAAGTATACAACAAGACAATTGCCACAGCTTCCTACTAGCCCTTCTATAATCTTTTCTCCCCCTAACACTCTAAATCAGATCATGTTACCCTTCTGTACAAAACTACATGAACTTCTCATCTCATGCAGAATAATGTGGTGTGTTCTGATCTTTCCAGTTTCATTTCTTACTACTTTCTCAGTTTCTCACCTTCCTCAAATCTAGTGACCTCCTTATTCTTGGACATTTCAAGTAAGGTCCTTCTCAGTGGGTCTTTACACTCTCTATTCTTTCTGCACAGAGCATTTTTTTTCCTTAGAGATTTCCGTGGGTCATTTTCTCCTTTTCATTCAGGTTTCTGTTTCAATATCACCTGACAAGAAGGGCCTCCCTTGACCACACTCTACAATTGTGGTTCTGTCATTCTTTAAACCCTTGGCTTGCTTTTTGCCACTTATTTGTTATTGTCTAACTTCCCCCATGCTAGTATGTCAGCTCCATGTAACCAGGAATTTGATTTTGTTCACTACAGTGGAAAATTTTTGATTGAATTAATAAAAACTACATGCAAGTAGGCCCATCAAGGTGAATTCACAAGAATGTTTGCCTTATAGAAGCATAATATAGTACTTCTTAATTGCAAGTTCACAGGTAGACTGCACCAAATTAACTTAGGATATTTTTAAATTAAAGAATTTAGGCTCTTCCCCCAAAATTCTGATTCAGTCAGTCTAAAATAAAAAGAGACAATGTATATTAAAAAATTCCCCAGGTATTTCTCAAGAGCTGTCAGTTTTGGAAACCCTTTTTCTAAATCAACATGCTACTTTCCAATGTAAGGCATTAGTAGATGCTGGATTTATATGAAAGTCAGTTGGGCAATCTGCTAAATCATCATTCAGATCATTCAAATTTCTAAGGATCATGATTATGCAGATGGTCATAAAAACATGTAACTTTATAAAAAGCCTCAAAAAGTAGAATAAACTAAATGTTCTATATTTACTTAGTTACAGTATCAATATACAAAAATCAATTGCATTTCTATATGTTAGCAATGTTCAATATGAAAATTAAACTAATGAGGCAGTTCCATTTACAACGGCCTCAGAAAGAATAAAATGCTTAGAAATAAGTTCAATGAAAGAAATGTAAGACTTGTACCTACTGAAGACTACAAAACATAAATAAATAGGAGGACATCCCATGTTCATGGTTCAGAAAACTTAATATTGTTAAGATGAGAGTAGTCCTCAAACTGATGTACAGATTCAATCAGAATCCTCTCAAAACTCCATCTGACTTTTTTGCAGAAATTGACAAGCTGATCCTAAAGTTCATATAGAAATTTAAGGGACTCAGAGAAGCCAAAAAAATATTGAAAAGTAAGAGCTATGCTTGAAAGAAGAGTTTTTTCAACAAATGATACCAAGATATCTGGAGATCTATATACAGAAAATGAAGTTGGATGCCTTCCCCACAATATACACAAAAATAATTCAAAATGGTTCATAAGCTTACGTTTATGAGCTAAAACTATAAAACTCTTAGAAGAAAATATAGGAGTAAACCTTCATGTACCTTGGGTTATGCAGAGTCTTCTTAAATATGACAACATAGGCACAAACAACAAAAGAAAAAATTGACAATTTGGACTTCATCAACATGAAATATTTTGTGCTTCAAAGGATACCATTAAGAAAATGAAAAGACAACCCACAGAATGGGGAAAATATATGCAAAAAAAATATGGGATAAAGAACTGGTATCTATCTATAAATAATTATTAAAATGCAATAATAATAAAAAAATAAAATGCAACAATAAGACAGCCCAATTTAAAATTGACAAATAAAAAAATTAAAAAAAATAAAATTGACAAATAATGTAAATATATATTTCTTCAAAGAAAATGGGCAAATGGCCAGTAAACACATGAAAAGATGCTCAGAATCATCTGCCTTAAAGATATGCAAATCAAAATCACAATAAGATGCTACTTCCAGCTGACTAGGATGGCCAAAATAAAGACCAAAAGAAAATAACAATCGTTAGCAAGAATGTAGAGGAATTAGAACACTCTCACATTGCTGGTAGTGATATAAAATGGTGCAGCCCCTTTGGCAAAGAGTCTGGCAATTCCTCAGAAAGTTAAGCATAGAGTTCAGCATTCCACTCCTAGGAATCACTACACCTCTCACCCAAAGTGAAAACATATATCCATGAAAAAACTTGTCCATTAATATTCATGGCAGCATTATTTGTAATAGCCAGAGTAGCAATAACCCAAATGTCCTTCAGCAGCTTAATGGTTTTAAAAAATGTGGCATATCCAGAAATGGAACATTATTTAACAATGAAAAGATATGAAGTACTGATGCATACTACTACACAGATGAACCTTGAAAACATTATACTAAGTGAAAGAGGCCAGTCTGAGTACATATTACATGATACTATTTGTATGAAATGTCCAGAATCGATCTATAAAAACAGAAAGTAAATCAACATTTTCCTATGTTGATAGGTGGGGGCTTGGAATGGAGTGACTACTAATGTGTCTGTAGTTATGTAGTTTTTTAGGTCTATCAGCCAGAATGGACTAAGACAAACTCCATAGTTCAAGTATATGGTTTTCAAATCTTAAGTGTGTCAAATGTGTATTCTTGACAACCAGGTTACCTTCCAGAATAACAAAGACAGAAAAGCTTCCAAGAAAAGGGATGGAGTGAGTCTAGTTTAACTCCTGTGCTTCCTTTCATATCTTCCTTGATTAATTTGTGAAAAACTACATTCTTTTAAAGTTATGGACCTCGTTAGCTACAAGCGGTTTTAGCATAATTTAAAAAATTATTTTCTTAAAGTACAGCAACAGAGGGTAATAGAGGTGGGTAGGGACATTTATTTTTCTCTGCCCTTTCTCTAATGCACTCAAATACTATTTAACACTCAAATGCCCTTTCACTGCAACATCAAAATATCTAATTCACTATTTATATTTTATTTTCACAGTAAAAAATTATTCAGCCTAAAGAGTATTAAGTTGTATAGTAAGTGACTTTTTTATTGTGGTAAAATATACATAACATAAATTTACCATTTTAACCATTTTTAAGTGTACAGTTCAGTGGCATTAAGTGTATTCACATCATTGTGAAACCATCATAGCAAGTAACTTTTATATAAATAACTCGATAGAAAATTCAAACATATAATCAAATCTACAAAGTACTTTTCATTATTAAAGTAAAATCACAGTTCTAATAAAGAATGTTATCATAAGTCTTCAGCTAAACTAGTAATCCTATTGATAAATTCATGACATTATTATTTATGGAATCATATTTAAAATATATTTACACTTGTAATTTCCTTTTTTAAAAAATAATTTATTTATTTATGGCTGCGTTGGGTCTTCATTATTGTGTGCAGGCTTTCTCTAGTTGCAGCGAGCGGGGGCTACTCTTCTCTTCGTTGTGCAGGCTTCTCATTGTGGTGGCCTCTCTTGTTGTGGAGCATGGGATCTAGGCGTGTTGGCTTCAGTAGTTAGTTGTAGCACGTGGGTTTAGTTGCTCCTGTGGCATGTGGGATCTTCCCTGACCAGGGCTCAAACCTGTGTCCCCTGCGTTGGCAGGCGGATTCTTAACCACTGCGCCACCAGGGAAGTCCCCTCCTTTTTTTTTTTAAATGTCTTTTTGGAGTATAATTGCTTTACAATGTTGTGTTAGTTTCTGCTGTATAACAAAGTGAATCAGCTATATGTATACGTATATCGCCATATCCCCTCCCTCTTTCCTCTCCCTCCCACCGTCCCTATCCCACCCCTCTAGGTGGTCACAATGCACCGAGCTGATCTCCCTGTGCTATGCAGCTGCTTCCCACCAGCCATCCATTCTACATTTGGTAGTGTATATATGTCCATGTCACTCTCTCACTTCGTCCCAGCTTACCCTTCTCCCTCCCTGTGTCCTCAAGTCCATTCTCTATGTCTGCGTATTTTTTCCTGTCCTACCCCTAGGTTCTTCAGAACCATTTTCTTTTCTTTTTTTTTTTTTTAGATTCCATATATATATGTGTTAGCATATGGTATTTGTTTTTCTCTTTCTGACTTACTTCACTCTGTATGACAGACTCTAGGTCCATCCACCTCACTACAAATAGTTCAATTTTGTTTCTTTTTATGGCTGAATAATATTCCATTGTATATATGTGCCACATCTTCTGTATCCATTCATCTGTCGATGGACACTTAGGTTGCTTCCGTGTCCTGGCTGTTGTAAATAGAGCTGTAATGAACATTGTGGTACATGTCTCTTTTTGAATTATGGAAAAATGTTCATCTAGATTTCATATTGAAAATAAATTCATTGACGCATCATGAGACAGATTGCATATTAAGTATATTAAATGTCAGGCTTGTTTTTTTAGTTTCATTTGAAAAACAAAGTTTTCCATAAGGCATGGACAGATGTTGATAAGATAATAGCAGCTGTGGTGAGAATACATTTTCGTTAAGGAAAAATGACAGTGTTTTTCTTTAATGGTTAAGATTATTAATAGTTCTTTGGAAGTATTAGACAGAAGTTGCTATGAGATATTTTAAAATAATCATTAACCTGTGCACTGTGTTTTTTATTTTGGTACCAGATGCTACTGTTTCTTCTCTCTTGACAAGACATCAAACTCCAAGGCCATGTCTACCTGACCATATCAGAGAGGTCAAAACATAGCTACCCGCTTGACTAAGAGAATTATCCAATTAAGCCAGAATTTCCTCAGTTTTTCCTCTTTTCATGTTCTTCCTCCTTTATGCATGGGTCTTTTATCCACCCCCTCTAGGTCTTTAAGGGCTTGCTATCAATGATTTTTTCATCTATGCCTTTATCTTCAAAGTTTATAGGTTCTTTCCCCTCAGTATTTCCACACTTTGTAAAGAAAAAAATAAAAAATAAAAATCCTTTTTCTTATCCCTCATGTTCCCACTTAGTTAGTATTTAAGATCTCTACTGCACTTTTTAACCAAATTTCTTTAAAGAGAAACTGACATCCCCTCTCCACTTTCTCACCATGATTCCCTCCTTAATCTACTGGAAGGTTGCATCTACTGAAATTGCCCATGCTGAGGCCATAAAGGCCAATGAATATGTTTTTGTCTTCCTACTTGACCTCTCTTGGCCTTTGATGGTTTCATGGATCTTTACACTTGAAACTCTCCTGCACTGGCCTGTGTAACACTAGCTCTCACAGTTCTCCACATTTCTCACTCCTTTGCAGTTTCTCTTGTGGACTCTTCCTTTTCTGTCCTCTTAAATACTGATGTTTTCCATGTATCCAATTCCTCACAAAACATCTATAATTGGATAGCATATCTCAAACTCAATTACAAAATTAAATTCCTTATTTTCTCCTCAATATTCCCCCTCCTTAGATGCTTTCTCTCTCAGTGAAGGGTGCCACCATTCACCCAGTTGTTCAAGTCTGAGCAATACCCTTGGCTTCTTCTCCTTCCTCTCCCACATGGCACCAGTCACCAGGTCCTGCCATGTTCTCCCACTACTCTGTTCTCCCTCACCATGCTGTGCTTCATGCTCAGAACTGGCTTACTGCAATAGCTTCTAACCAGTTGCCTTATCAGTCAGTTTGATTCCCCACACTGTTTCAGACTCAAATACTAGAAATAGTATTTAAATCTGGTCATGTCACCCCTTTACTTAAATATCCATAAATATCCCAGGCATAACCTCAGACCGACTTTGATGTCCCCCCATTTGTTCACCTAAAGCTGTCTCTACATGCATCTTTCTAATTTGGCTCATATCAGAGTAAATTGTAATCCTAGATTTGCTTTTATTTCCTCTACTAAATTGTCGACTCTTTTTTTTTAATGTTTTCCTTATTAATTTTTAGTAGTTTTAAAAAAATTAATTAATTTATTTATTTTTGGCTGCATTGGGTCTTTGTTGCTGCGCGCGGGCTTTCTCTAGTTGCGGCAAGTGGGGGCTACTCTTCGTTGCAGTGTGCAGGCTTCTCATTGCGGTGGCTTCTCTTGTTGCGGAGCATGGGCTATAGATGCGCAGGCCTCAGTAGTTGTGGCACGTGGGCTCAGTAGCTGTGGCTCACGGGCTCTAGAGTACAGGCTCAGTAGTTGTGGCGCACAGGCTTAGTTGCTCCACAGCATATGGGATCTTCACGGCCCAGGGCTCGAATCCATGTCCCCTGCAATGGCAGACGGATTCTTAACCACTGATTCTGCACCACCACAGAAGTCCCTAAATTGTCAGCTCTTGAGGGAAAGGAATGTGCTTCACTTGCCTCTACAGTCCTAGAACTAAGTAAAGTGTTTGGCTGTAGTAGTGAGTAATAAAAGTTTGTTGTAATGAATACAGGAATAAATTTAATCAACTAAACTCGTTTTGACTTAAATATATGGCTGACCATATATTGGTTATTCTTCTAACACAAGAACCCAGAATTATTACCCTGCTACTCAAAATGCTTTGAATTGAATCCACTAAATAATTGGGTTTCAGTTTGGTTGATTCTTAAACAAGAAGGTTTAGTACACTACAGAAGTCATTTAATTAAATTTTATAGTTTTATTTTTCCTTATTTTTGCAAACTGTCACATATGTATACTGTAGTGGAAAAAATATTTGAGCTTGACTTAACATTCAGTTGGTAGGCATTTGTGTGTGCATGAATATAAAAATCTCTGGCCACCAGAATAACTTGATCCAAATTGTGAAACAAAAGGACAAGAGACTTCCAGAAACATTGATTACACTGTTATAATGACAGGGAGTTCCTGTCAGCCACTCTCAGGCAAGATCCAAAAGCTATGGTTGGTTTATCTGTTTGCTTATTTTTTCCTTGCCTTCAGTGCCTGTCAATGCTAAGTACAGAGTAAGACTGAGTAATAATTTTACATTCACATAGCAATTTAAATTTAAAAGTACTTTCAAGTTAATTTTCTCCTGCGAAACATTTGTTGGTATGTCTATTTTATTTAATCCTCCTGAATCCTCAATGGTTCTAACAAGAAACAAAACTGTTTTTCTGCATTTACTGTGTCTAAAAATCAAAATCCTATTTTTGTCTGAATATTTTAAAAATATTTTCATTGTGTTTCAGTCAGCTTTGTTTTCAATTTTAAAAAGGGTCTGTCTTGGGTTTTATAATACTTTTAAATGAGCTTTAAATTATTGTTTTCTATTTTAAAATACATAGGTATCATTCAGAGAAATATGTAGCTCTAATCAGAAGTATTCCAATCACTTCTATGGATGACCTTTAGCTCCAAATTGCTTCTATGAAGTATTTTTCCCAATTGTTAAGGTAAAATGGCAAGTCACTACTGTATTTTGAAGTTACTCCTTATTCTTGCAATGCATTGCAATGCTCTTATAAATATATCTTTTCTTTAATGGAGGAAAAGCAGTAACTGTTATTTCCAGGCTTTAGAAGTAAATTTCTGTCCTATCTTACCCTTGAACCTAAATCTTTGAAACCTACTGAACTTATTCTTACATGCTATCTACTCTCAATGTCTTCATATTTAATTCACAGTAGGACTATACTAAGAATGCATACATAATAGAATTTATGTTTTAAATTGTCTGTATGGCTTACATAGCTTCTGCCGGTCACATATGGAGACTGTGTGACTGAGCATAAATAGTTAAAAAGTCAGCAACTAGTTTTTGATTCCTCCTGTGGGTCAGGTACTGTTATAAACCCTGGTAAATAGTACTACCATTGATATGTTACAATCATACAGAATGACCAATTGTGTTTTATATGAAGCGTCTTGGTTACCATCATTCAGAGTCACACCTTAAATTTTATATTTATTTTTCCTACCTTAGTATTCCTTTTGCCCTTAATTCTTTAATACATTATTTTAAAATTCTTGATTTGTATGTAGGTTTGTATAACCCCTCAAGTCATTACGGAATGAGGTATGATGTAAATAACCAAACACAACTCAACGTAGAAATACATTTTCAGCATAGACACAATAAAGAAGTCACTCTTTCCTCCAAGTGAACAGGAAATGAGTTTTCCTTTGCCTCAGCAGATGGAGAATGCAGAGCACTCAAGTCAGAAATCAGAAAAGTCAGCACAAGGAAGCAGAGACAGAAACCATTCCCAGATAATCAGTAACACACATTTTTCAGAGCAAACTTTTTAGAAATGATGCTTACATTTTTTAATAAGGGTTGATATTTAAAGTAAACCTTGAGGAAACAATCAGCCAAACCCAGTATGTGGGAAATTCTACAGAACAAATGATCCAATTTTTCAGTAAATAAATGAAACAAAGAAAAGAAAAAAAAAAGAAGAAAGAAAGAAAGAAAGGAAGGAAGGAAGGAAGGAAGGAAGAAAGAAAGAAAGAAAGAAAGAAAGAAAGAAAGAAAGAAAGAAAGAAAGAAAGAAAGAAAGAAAGAAAGAAAAGAACTGCTATAGATTAAGAGAGTTGTACGACCTTGTTATAATCCTGACTCCAGTAAACTAACTATAAAAAAGACATTTATTACACAATTAAGGAAAACTAAACACGTATTAGGTATTAGATAATATTAAGAAAATATTGTTAATTTTAGGAACGTGATAATGGGACTGTAGTTACATTTTTTAAAGACCTTATATATGAGATACATATTAATATATTTATAGATGAAATATGTCAGATATTTTCCTTAAAATAGTCCAGATTTATTCATTTTGTATGTGAATAAGGAAGTTTATCAGTTTAAAAGTAAGTAAGAAGAATAAAGCATACCTTGAATCACAGTAAGTCTCTAATAGGATTTAAATAAATACAAATTATATTCTTGTCTCAGTCCAGGTTCTTTCAAAAGTAGCAACTGAGAGAAAAGCATATTTGAGAGTATAGTCTGCCTTCTGTATCCACATCCTCTGCATCTGCAGATTTGACTAACTGTGGATCAAAAATATTTTTTTAAGTTCCAGAAAGTTCCAAAAAAGCAAAACTTGAACTTGCTATGCACTGGCAGCTATTTATGTAGCATTTTTCTGTAACAGCTTATGGAAAAACCCAAATGAACTTTTTGGCCAACCCAATACATTGTATTAAGTATTAAAAGTAATCTAGAGATGATTTAAAGTATAAGGGAGGATGTAAGTAGATTAAATTCAAATAGTACACCATTTTACATAAAGGACCTGAACATTCGTGGATCTTGTTATCCACAAGAGTCCTAGAACCAATCCACAAGAGATACCTAGGGATAACTGCAATGTTTTAGGAACATGATTCCAGGGAACAACATTGAGAGTCAGAGAGAATAAAAATGGAGAAGAGAAAGCCAGCAGAGGAATGCACACTGAGTTGGCTACCCACTTTTGGATGACAAGGAGTTCAATCCTGCACGAGCAAAATGCATCTCAGAACCATTCACTGGGGGAGCAAAAGAGAAAGCATTTATCAATCACCTCCTTTCTCCACTGATCAAGGCTAGACCACAGGGCATTAACACCTCTGGACTTCTTAGTTCACGAGCATGAATGCTGAGAGAATTCTGTGGTATCTAATGACTTGGCTAATAGAAGCCCTCCAGCAGAAAGTAAGAGGTGCTCAGCATTGGCCTGAGGCAATGTGTTGTCAGGTTTCACCTGAATGCATCTGGTTGAAGTCTTCAGGGGAACTAGTCTCCACAGCTAAGATCAGAATAAAAGGATTAGAAGAGATTCACAAGAGTTGTTCCAATAGTCTATTCTCTGTGCCTACCACTCACATTTCCTTTTTCCTTCCATAAAGTCCAGTCAGTTACAGAATTCCTTTCAATATGGTGGCCAGCTGGAATCTCTGCAGAGACTGAATGTAAGAACGTTAGTGAAACAAACTGCCATCCCCAACGCTACACCTGATTCCAAGGCCACAATAGACATTATTTATCTCCCTCATCCATTACCAAATTTAGAATTCTCTCAGCTTAGGCCTGGCTGATTTATGTTGTTTTCCTTCTGAGGTGACCCAGACTTTTATCCCCAAATGTTCTGTGCCATTGATTTCCTTGTGCTTGGCAGTCTGTGGTTGCTGCAATCGTCCATCTGTAATTTTCACTGGCCATGGTAGCACCAAGAGACATCCAGGGGGCATCCCCTAGGCACTCTGTAGGTCCCAGTTACTTATCTCCTTGCCTTCATTTTGTAGTCAGAACCCTAGCTCCTCATGGTAAAAATCAGAAATAATTACCACTACGAATACAAAATGGCTTTCTTTACCTTTTGTTAGATTTCAGGGCTATAAGTGTTCAAACATAATAATGTACAGGTTACCAATAAGATACTCAGAATATAACATTGAATGTGGTAACAGAACAGTGATCAAGGTCAAAAACAGTCTAATTAGCAGCTGGTGATGTGTTATACTTTTGTAAACTTGACTTCAAACCATTACCTTAAAATACAAAAAACAAAGCTAAACAAAAACAGGTGGTTGAACGTGTCTCAAAATACAAGGTTATGTTACATGAAAATTTCTTCCCATGAACCATTCTAGAAAACTCTAATTCCCGTGATTGTTTTTTATACTATTTAAAATAATTTATACTTTTTCTCATTCAATAAAGATTTGAAGGAAATATGTTGGATTAATAATTTTTACCTAGTGTGGACAGAAGCGTAAGAAAGCTTATTTAACAGAAAAGTGGAGTCTTATCTACCTCATCAGTTATGTCTATTCTGGATGCATTTGCTTATTCATTAATAATGCAAATGCTTCCATTTATTTTGTACATCTGTTGTGATCGGCTCTTCTGTGAATTGGCCTTAATCCCCACAATAATCTGTAAGGTAGGAAACTGAGGAGTTATAGGAAGCAACTTACCCAAAGTCAAACAGTTTCTAAACACCTAAGCCAGAATTCCAGTTCAAACCTGTTGCCTTCAAACCATCATCTGGAATAACAAAAGAAATAATTCATTTTATAGGTGTAAATATTGTAGGAAATCTATTTAGATTTGCCTTCATTGGATTGTCATTTTGTGAGTCCAAGTTAAGAACAGAGGTGTAATGAAGAGCTGAGGGGTAATTCACAGACCGTTGCTTTCAAACAGCTGGCTTTTGTATTATTCCATCATTGCCTCTTCCATCACAGGCAAAAGCAGAAGTCCACATACAGTCTTTGTGGGTTGAAAATCAAGGTGCCCTGGTCTACCATAGTCAAGGAGTTGTCATTTGACTTAAGTAAGAACAGTCACATTTTCTTTCCTGAGATTTTGATATGTGAGTGAAGTGACATGACATGAAAGAATAGACAAAGCATATTTACTCTGGGGCAGCATTCTTACAAGACAGCTAAGCAATTCTGGCAGCTTAGCCTTTGGATTTTGTCATTTTATGGGCAGCTCTTTAGTCTTCCTGTAGCTTTTGTAAGGATATCATTATATCTTTCCAATTAAAATTTTTTTTCTTACATTAGGCGGTCAGCTCCTATTGCTAGCCATCAAAGAACCCTAAATTATATGCAATTGCAACCAAAAGTGATCATTTCTTTCTCTAAATACCTATTGAATCAACAGTCCACACCACAATGTTCAGCATCAATGTTCTCTAATCCCAGCGGGATTAATCCTGCCTCCCTAGCTCGAGTGTAAACTATTTGGGCATTACTATCATTATTCTTTGGCTTCCCTCATATGACCTAGCACAGGGCTATGTACTAAATTGATGGATAGACTTTAAAAACATGCTAGAATGGACACAATGGTAAGGGATAAGAAGTCAGGTAAACCAGGGGTAGGAAATGAACATAAAGATCAGGGAATGGCAAAACAGAAAGCCAAAGCCATCTCCTTATATCCTGCCTCAACCCACTCATGACTATGGCAAAAACACCATTCTCTACTGGACAGCTATTCAGACTAACAATAAGTTCATAAAAAACAATCATGCTGGTCATGTCTGCTTGTGTTTACTAAAACCCACTCTCTTCTATGTGGGGAAAAGAGTTGGGATTATTGGATTCCCATAGAATTATGAATGAGTCATGAACATGTTTTTTGCACAAATATTTTAAAAGTTATATAGAGTGGTATTCTCATCTTTTACCAGCATTAATGATTATTGAAAATATTAAGCAAATTGGCAGGAAGAAAATATAATCTCTTATTAGACACTGTAAATGTATTACTTTGCAGAGTTTCTAAAGTTGTAGTAGAATGAACTATTTTCCTAGGCTTCCAGAGTATAAACAATTTATTTCACACACACACACACACACACACACAAACACACACACACACACACACACACACACACACACACAAGCCTCAATAGGAAAGGGTGATTACTTTTAGTATATTGAATCGTTGAGGAAGTGCTTATCATACCTCTTAAGTCCTTCTGAGATATGAATTAAGAGCATTTGTTGGTTGTTTACAAAGCATGGTTGTTCTCAGCCTGAATACTGAGAAAACAAAAAGGAAGAAAAACCTTTTAGGAAAAGTTTAGATTTTTAGAAAATAGTTACGGTTGAATAGCATGACATCTACTGTTTCCTCTTTGCTTTTAGCCATATAAATGCATGCTTTTTAGCAATTACAAAAGGTGATTTCATCTCAGATTGGTCTCATTTACCTTGAGACAAATTAAACATTACCTCCTTATGCCTACCATGCTTTCCTTCCTTCCTATAATTTTCTTTGAAACTCTTCTTAAAGACATGTTATTACGGTAAAGTATATACCTGATAACTAAATTAAACAGGTTCTTGAAATTTTTCCATAAAGAACATTTTCTGCAACTAACAATAGTCCATGAAGTCATTCAATTTTGAAGGACATTCACAAACTCTACCTCCTACAAAACTGCATAAAAAATTATATGAGGAGTTAATCCAGGCAGTGTGTAAAGAAATACCAAAAAAGGGAAACAGGATATAAGAAACAGGCCAGCTAAGTCTTACCCAGAAGAAGTTAAGAACAAAATTTGGAAAAAAAAAAAGAATATCATAAGTTCAAGATGCTTGGAAGATTTCCCTTAGAGTAAGAAAATTTAATGATACAAGGTTACATATATTTCTTTAGGCATCCAACCATATTACTTGGTTCAACAGAAAATATCATTTATATAGTAATATTGTATTACTGTTGATTGGTTTTTGGAATGAATCTACAAAGGATTAGAAACATAATTTTAGTGACTGTCATAAACCTTAGCTATCAATATAATAACACAATAACACAACTATAAAAACCAGAAGGTAAGTGGGGGAAAGAGAAATTGGGAGGTAGGGTAAGTACACTAAATGTCCTCATGCTTCTGAGTAGGTAATCAACAGATACTGTCTAATGTTGTTGCTAAATCTAAAAATGACAACCAGGGACCTACTGACCTTGAAACTAATGAAGTTTAATCCTTAATCCTTCTGGAATCTTCACCTGCAAGGACTCCTTGAAAGGCATTGGGGGAGCCCTAGCAATTTTGTATATGTAATTTTGCATTTATTTTCTTACAGATGTGTCTTCCCAAATGTATACATTTTAGGCCCCACATAATCTGGATCCACTTCTGGGCCACTCCCTGGGTGTTGGGAGAGACTTATTCACCTGGAGGACCCTGAAGTTAAAATTTCTGTAGCTACAAAGTAAATTCAACCTTAATGGTAACAACCAAAATAACTAAAAGTAGAAACCTCTGCTTCTAGAGGGTGGTCCTGGTAGAACTAGGAGGGGAGGAGGGGTGGGGGAGAAGGAAGAGGGACATTTATACTTTTCATTTCATAGCCACTGGTATGGTTTTATTTATTTATTTATTTACCTGTAGATGTATTTTTTTAATAGCAATTTATTAGTCAACATGCACTTTCCTCTTTCACATGTACAAAAGCTGTAATATTGAAGACAAAAGATAGGGCTGCAATGTATATATGTATATTTTATCCACAACTGTAGTGACAATCCTTATTGTCTCCTTACACACAGATTTATCCTGGATTCGGTGCTACCTTTCAAGTTAATAGGAATTCCACATGTGAAAATAGCAGTGCCTAAGATAGTAGGAAATAAAAACATCTGGCTTTAAATTCTTGTTCTTAGGAAGAACAACTGCAGAAAACATCAGTGATTGTCTTTTCTCACCAAATACATAGTGTTATTGATAGAATGCTTAAAATATAGTATTTTCTTCTTATAGTTTTCTCGTGAATGAATTTTGTTCTTTCCTAAGATACTTAAAAAAAGAAATTCATGATTTTCATCATAGAATCTCTGTAGCATTACAACAACAGATGAAGCGTTGCTTTTTTCAGATAATTAGACTGTTCTTTACCTGCCATGAAGGAAGGCAACAGTGAGCAGACACTAAATTCATGATAACATGCAGATCAGCATTTTCCTTTTCAATACCTAGGAAACATCATTTCTCTGAACATCTGCTCGGGCATTTTTTTCTCAGTAACAGATTAGACAACTAGCAGCAAAGAAAATGTTTAAACATGTTTAAACCTGAAAGCATTATTGGGTCATTCAACTACTTAAACAAATGAAGGGGAACAAGAGAAAAAGATATGTGTAGATTTCCTCCCAGCCTTGAGGTAAGAGAAGTTTGGCTGGAGGATCCCCACTGGTAACTAGGAAAGCCTCACTGCTTTCCTTTTGCTTATCTCCTGGACAGATTTGAGAAGAATGGCAGAGTATAAAGAGAGAATCTAATTTAATTAAGCAATGTAAATAATTGCCTTTTGATTTATTTTTCATATTGCTTACTTCCAGTTGAATGGTTAATATTATCAATAACATTTCTATTATTTTATGAATATGAAAGTAAAATTGGTATCAAAGACCTGCAAATGACCTGTAAATCTGTTTACCTAGGAGTTTAGGGATAATTAATCCTGTGTGTGTGTTTAATATTTTATTTTAACTTTTGCTAAGAAAGACTACATGGACATTTTTAATACCAACTGACCTCTGTAAAGTATTGTGAGAAGTTAGGCCATTTTAAACAAAGAGATATTAAGAAATTAAAGCTGTACATATGAGATTGTTAAACACTGAATAATGAATGATAAATTTAAAAGAGCTTGTTGGTAAAATGAAGGTGAGAGACTAAAGAATCTCCAAGGTTTACTCAAGTCTGTATTTCTTTGAGTATCAAGACTACGTGAAGAAATTCAAAGGCAAAAATAGAGCATTGAATTTTTAAAAATTCTTAAGTACTCTTGAAAAAAACTTAACTATAATGACATGGTAGGCTACTGTTGGCATGAGAGGAAATTGGTGAAAGTAATGGTCTGTTTGCAAGAATGAGCAAAAAATATATGCCTTAGGGAAGTTGTGGAACAGAGGAGAAAATGTAAGAATATGTAAGCAAAAATACCTATGTGTGAACCGTCATTAGATGAATTATTTTAGGAGCAGGCATTTAAAAGCCCCAGAGAAGTTGGTGACAGCAGAATTAACAATAAAAATTTAAGTTGCATGGGTTATTTTGAAGTAGAAAGAAATGAATATTTGTAATTACTATACAATAACAATTAAAGTGCTAGCAAAAGCATAATACCATGCAAGAATATTCAAGACTAAATGAATGATCTGGCATCATATTCTAGAATTCAAAAAATCAGGGGAAGAGAGAAAAACATCAAGGAGGAGCAACAAAAAATTTATTGAAAGTTTATCAGTAGAGAACACTCATTCTGCAAGACCCTATGGATCTTGTCCCTGTTACTTCTCCCAAATCATCTTATTCCCCATCACCTTCCCCCTACCATACCATGTGTTCTGGTCATATGATCTTTCATTAATTTGAACATGACAAACTCTGCTTAACTTCAGATCCTCTGATCATCCTGTTTCTTCTGCTACAAGTGGTCTTCCTTCTCTGCATGACCAGTTCTTTCTCATCCTTTAGTCTTAGCTTAAAATATTATCTTGGCCCTTTATGATCCCTAGTAAAGATCCTTAAAAAAGAAATTAAAGTCTAAGTACCCCAGTGCTTAGACTTATGGCTACTGACTGCCACTATTTTCTATGTCGGCTATCCTTATATTTTTTTTCTGCAGAGTGCATTTCAAAACTTGCCATTATTTTACTTTTAAGACTAGAAATTCATTTCAAAGCTAGAAATTAAGCACAATGAGGGAAAGCACTGTGTCTTTCCTTTTTACTGTTATGAGCCCAAGACCTACTATGGTACTTAGCATGCAGTAAGCACAAAATAAAGTATGGTGGAATGAATGACTTAATTGATTAATGAATTAATAAGCAATACATATAAATAATATGATGTAAAATACAGTGCGATAGGTAGACAAACATCTGTTCTAAGGTTGCCTTTTGCAAATATGCTATGTTTTCTCCTATTTTTTGGAAATCCTGGCTTAGCTTAGACCACAAACCCATGGTAAAGCTGTCAGCAATCTGGCCTTTTTGGTTTCTGTAGTTAGAGGCCTCCACCAAGACTAGCAGAGTAGCAGATTTTCCAAACATCAGAGGAAGAGTCAGCACCTGGTGGCCTCTGGGCTCGAGCCTCTGAACTTCAGGACTTCCTGTACCCTGGAAGCCAGTGGCTTTAGGAGACTCCTCCCTATCTGCCCTTCTGCAGAGACTTAGGCTTTGAAGCCGGGTGTGAGTGCCTCTTGCTTGGTGAAGTCCTCACTAGATCATCAGATCCATAAGAGCAGAGCCCTTGTCCAGTGAATTTGCTGCTCTCCCAGACCAGGCCGGGGACACATAGAGGTGAGATCGAATCCTAGGAAATACTTATGACTAAGGTCTCTGGTCTCATGGAGTTTATATTCTAGGCTGAGATTACGTAGAAAATAAAAACTGAACTATAGTTTTGTCTTAGAAAAAAAAAAAAAAAAGGAAGAGTCAGGTGCTAAGCAGCCAAAAGACTCCCAAGAAATGTTCATAACAAGAGCCAAGGGTCCTCATATTGGGATTCATTGTGTACAAGGGCTGAGGAAGAGCTCTATTTAAGAAAAACAAGTGAGTTTGTTCAACAGTTATTACTGAACTCCTGTTGAGTACCTATTGAGAAACAATTGAGTGCCAAGCTTACTACCAAGTCCACAGAAGATAAAGAACAAGAAGCAATCCTTGCTTTGATGAAATTCAGAGTCTAATAGAAGAAACACACAGGTATATATATAGGACAGTTTTCTACAATTTTGAGAATTATGTTCTTGAAAACTCTGTGACTGGATAATTTGTAAGCTAAAAATGTAAGAACTTAAGAGGCAGTAGGGATGTGGGACAAAGTTCAAAAAAAAAAAACAGGAAGGTCTTATTAAATGTGAGATTTGTATACCCTTAAAAACAGTTTTTCAATGCAAGAGATCATCCAAGGATTTCTTTTTATATTAAAATTTGATATTCAATTTAGCAAGGTTCTTCTTTACAATTTGAAGTTGAACATACAAACCTACTTATAGTTTAGTTTAGCATTTCCTGAATAATGTTTGATTGGTCCCATTTAATATTTTAAAGTATTTTAAACTATACCTATAAATACACAATATTCAATTTCCTTCTTAAATCCTTTGATTTATGACTTAAAATCCTCTGAAGTATAAAATTAATTCTTATAACGATATTAAACTTCTGAATAATTTGGTTCTTAAGTTCTCTTAAATGTTTCAGTGTATGCATTTAATAAAGGCTTAGTTTAAAATCAAAAGTCTAAATGAATCGCTAAATTACTCATTTTAAATTGAATGAAATGCTTGACGTATGTTGCTCTAAAAGGCTAATTTCTTTTTTTCATTAGAAGGACATTCCTAATAACCTCAGATTCTGTAACATAGAAATGTTAATATGATGCTTCTGATTCTTTTTAACTTTTCTGTATTTAGTTCTAAATCTTT
This sequence comes from Balaenoptera musculus, assembly GCF_009873245.2. NCBI lineage: Eukaryota > Metazoa > Chordata > Mammalia > Artiodactyla > Balaenopteridae > Balaenoptera > Balaenoptera musculus. The sequence continues at coordinate 31,097,363 of NC_045794.1, read as the reverse complement.
TAATAGTTGAGAGATGCTTACTTGATAAGGAAATAATTATGTCATCCCACTTGAATTTCAGCCCAACTTCTGTTTGGTTTCACAATCAGAGCTTTTGGCTCTGATGCTGACTAGATTGTTATCAGAGACTGATGGGACAGGTTTAGCATTACTTGTACTCCTATATCAATGTGATTTACAGTAAATCACATCACTGGGTTCCACTTACAGATATCTGATTCTTCTGCCTACTGATAGAAGTGTCATAGCCCTACCTGGGTTGTTTATATCACATGATTGGGTTTCATAATTTGTAAACACTTAAAATATGTACTTGTATTTTCTGGCTACCTTTGATCTGGAAGGAGTCCTACATTTAAAATATAGATTTCCTAATTTACAGGACACACAACTTATAGATGTGATATGCAATTCTATTTTTAATACTTTAATGGCTTAGTATGACTATTCAGGTACAACTTCTTATGATTTGAGTTAAACTGCTTGTAACAACAACAACAACAAAATTTTTAAGATGAGTAGTTTTTTAAACATTGGTGCTTTTAATTTTTTCATGTATGAGGAACACATAGCTGGCAGAAAATAGCTGATATGGCATCTTCATGATGACATCAGACACCCAAGCCCTTTCCATCTTTTCCCTAACCTTCCCATTCTCATGTACAAAATATTTTATATGCTTAAAAAATAATAATAAACTCAGCATATAAAATAGAAAAAATATTTTCTTTTTTTTTACCAAGGCATATAAATGTAAGCTCTTAAAATATAAGCTCTTAAAAACAGATTTATTAAGGTGTAATTGACACTCAATAAACTATATATATTTAAGGTGTATAATTTGGTAAGTTTTGACATATGTATACACCTGAAAAACCATCACCACAGTCAAGGTAATGAACATAACCATCCATTTCAACTGCTTCCTACAGCACCTGTGAAATCTCTTCCTACTCTTCCCCTATCCCCAATGCCATTCTAAGACAACCAGTATCTGCTTTCATTTACTATAGATTAGTTTGCATTTAATATAACATTATATAAATGAAATTTTACAGGGTATACTGTTTTGTCTGGCTTGTTTCACTCAGCACAATTATTTTGAGATCATCTATGTTGCTACATGTACCAATAGTTCATTACTTTTTATTTCTGATTAGTTTTCCATGTATAGATATACCACAGTTTGTCTAATCATCTGTGATGGAGATTTGGATTGTTTTCATTTTTTTGTCTACTACTAGTAAAGCTTCTATGAACATTAACAAAATGTTGTATGTACATATGCTTTCATCTTCAAAGAAATACCTAGGAGTGGAATGACTGGATTGTATACTAAGTGTATTTTTAACTTTTTAAAGAAAATGTCTCACTATTTTCAAAAGTGGTTGTATCATTATACATTCCCACCTGCAGATGAATGTTCCAGTGCTTCCACATCTTTGTCAGCTCTTGATATGATCAGTAGGTTAACTTTTAGCCATTCTATTAGGTATGTAGTAATACCTCATCAGGGTTTTAATGTACATTTCCCTAATGACCAGTGGGTATTAAGCATCACTTCATATGCACATTTGCTATCTACACATATAGTCTTTGGTGAATGTTTTTCAGGTTATTTTGTTCACCTTTTAATTGAGTTGTTTATTATTTAATTTCAAGAGTGTTTTATTCTGGGTACGAGTCTTCTATCAGACATAAAATTTGCAAATATTTTCTAGTCTGTAACTTAATCTTCTTATACTCTTAAAGTTGCCTTTCGATAAAAGAACATTAACTTCAGCAAGGTTACATGATAAAAAATAAAAATATAAAAATCAATTATAATTCTATATACTAGTGATAAAAATGTTAATGCCAAAATTGTAAATATATACCATTTACAATCTCTGGAATGCTAATGAAAGAAATCAAAGAAGTTAAATAAATGGAAAGACAGACCGTTCCTGGATATGAACACTCAACATACTCAACACTATAAAGACATCAATTCTCTCTAAACTGATATACAAGTTCAACACAATTCTTATCAAAATCTCAGCATTTTTGTAGATATATACAAGATTGTCCTAAATTTTAAATGGAAATGGAAAGGAACTAGAATAGCTAATACAATTTCAAAAAAGAAACATAAATTGGGAAGAATCTGTTTACCCAATTTTGACACATTAGATAGTGGCAATAGTTAAGACTGTGTGGTACTGGGGGAGGGATAGACACCCAGACACCACAAATAGCCCAATTAATTTTTGACAAAAGAGCAAAAGTAATTCAGTGGAAGAAAGATGTCTTGTCAACAAAATGATGCTGGAGTAAATGGACATCCATGAGCAAAAAAATCAATATTGACCTAAGTCACACATCTTATACACACATTAACTTAAAATGGGTCACTGGATTAAGTGTAACACTGTATGTTTTATTCCATAACACTTTTAGAAAAAAAACTAAGAGAAAATCTTTGGGGTCTAGGGCCAGGAAAAAAATTCTTAGACTCAAAACCAAACACATAATCCCTAGAAGACAAAATAAATAAATCCGATTTGACTAAAACTGAAAACTTTGCTTTGCCAAGCTCTCTGTTAAAAGGATAAAAAAATCAAACTACAGACTTGGAGAAAATATTTGTTCTCCACATATCCAACAACAACAAAACAGACTATTATCTAGAAGATATAAAGAATTCTCAAGAGTAAAAAGAACAATCCATTAGAAAATGGGCAAAGAACATGAAGAGATATTTCACTGAAGATGATATAGAGATGGCAAATTAGGACACAGAAAGAGTTGAACGTCAATAACCTTTAAGAAAATGTTAATTGTGAGCAGAGGGCTGGTGATGGCAGTTGTTGGGGCCCGGTGACTGCTGGCAGTGAGAGGTTTGGTCTGAGCAGGGAGAGCACCAAGCAGGGGGTCCTGTGGTGATCCATCAGTCAGACCATCAGCCTCAGCTTCACTGGCATCTGGCATATACGTCATCACCTCAAGAGCTTCTTTAGAGCCAAGAAGCTGGTGTAGTGTCCTCTCTGTTGACCCTTCTTTTTCACCTCAATTATTTGGTATTTCCCCAACTCAACACCTTGTCTACTAGTATTGAGAGGGGAAAATGAAAAAAAGAATATAAGCCACACTGATTTCATGGCAACAAAGCTTTCAGATCAGCCACTTGTTAACACTGGTCCTCAAGAACGTGGGACATTGGTCCAAGTTTTCGAAAATCTGTCTTAGCTTTTGTGAGGAGTTGGAACAAACTCAGGACTAAAAGTTTTGCTTCTTTCACCTCCAGGCAATTCCCTACATCCTATCACAAAATGAGCAAATGAAAAATCTCCTCTTCTACTCCTTGGATGTCTCCTCTTATGTTTATGCAGTAGATGACTCAAATGGCCCATCAAGGAGGCACCACCTCACTGCTCCCCTGTCAGCCCTGGGCTTATTCAGTGGCACTGTGAATGGAAATAAGGGGCAGGTCTTGGCTCCAGAGGGTTTAGATATTTCTCAACTTACTACAACTATTTTTTGTTAAATTATATATCTTCCTTCCTAGTTGAAGTGTTCTTGCCTGTATGTGGCTACCTGAAAACACCAATGTAGTCCCTTCTGAATTCTGTTTATTCACACATTTTTGATAACTACCATGGCAGCTCTCAGGATTTCAGTGTCTATGGGCCAGAGAGCAGATGTCACAGCTGCCCTCCAGGCCTTATCAGAGAGCCCAACAGAGTGAATTCCCTGGCAGTCCAGTGGTTAGGACTCCACACTTTCACTGCCAAGAGTATGGGTTCAATTCTTGGTCGATCCCCACAAGCCTCATGGCACAGCCAAAAGAAAAAAAAATTATTAAAAAAAAGAGAGAGAGAGCCCAGCAGAGAATTCTCTTGGGCATGTGTGATTGCCGTTACACAGGGCCTCAGAGCAAGAGGTAAGGTAGTGATAGAGTTAGCCCAACGCAGCACACTCTTACCGCTCCCCCCCCCTTCACCTTTATTTAAGCTGTGGGGGATGTTTTCTTCATAGGAACCAGATTCGGTTCTTTACACAGATTTTCCCAGTGAAATAAAATAAGTTGTAGTTAAAAAAAAAGAAAGAAGAAGAAGGAGGCAGAGGAGGAAAAGGAGGAGAGGAAGAAAAGAAAGGAAAAAGAAAATGCACACTGAAACCACAATGAGATATCACTACGCATCTATAAGAATGGCTAAAAGGAAACAAAGTAACAACACCAAATGTTGATGAGGATCTGGAGATTCTGGATCTGGAGGATTAATGTATCGCTGGTGAGAATGTAAAATGGTACAATCGCTCTAGAAATCATTTTGGTAGTTTCTTGAAAAACTAAACACGCAACTACCATATAACCCAGCGATTATACTCTTGGTCATTTATCTTAGACAGATGAAAATTTCTGTTCACACAACAACTTGTACACAAATGTTTATAGTAGCTTTATTTATAATAGGCCAAAACTGGAAACAACCCAGATGTTCTTCAATGAGTGAATGATTAAATATACCATGGTATACCATACCATGGAATATAACACAGTAAGAAAAAGGGAGGAAAGATTGATACATGCAACAACTTGTATGAATATCCAGAGAATTATGCTGAGTGAAAAAAGCCAATATCAAGAGTTTACATACTGTGTGATTTCATTTAAATAACATGACAAGATTACAGAAATGGAGAACAGATTAGTGGTCTTCAAGGTTAAGGAGGATGTGAGGACTGGAGGGAAGTCAGTATGGCTCTAAAAGGACAACATAAGAGATCCTTGTGTGGGAAACATTCTGTATCTTGACTATTATCAGCAACAATATCCTGGTTGTGATATTGTACCGAAGTTTTGCAAAATGTTACCGTTGGGGGAAACTGGGTGGAGGATACCTAGGATCTCTTTGTGTTATTTCTTACAATGCATATGAATCTACCATTATCTCAAAATAACAAGTTTACTTAAAACAAAAAGTAACTTTTGACATGAGAAATTTCCAATTTTGATGAAAACTAATTTATCAATTTGTTCTTCTACACATTGTGCTTTTGATTGCGTATTTAAGAACTCTGCCTAACTTAAGGCAACAAAAAGTTTCTCCTCGGTTTTCTTCTAGAAGATTTTTAGTTTTCGGTTCTTACATTTAGGTAAATGTTCCATTTTGAATTAATTTTTGTGTCTGCTGAAAGGTATGAATTCAAGTTCACTGTTTTTTGCGTGTGGGAAACCAAATGTTCCAGCTGTCCTTTCTCCACTCAATTGCCTTTCACTGTGTTGAAAACCAGATGTGCATACATATGTGGATCTATTTCTGGACTCTATGCTATTACACTGTTATATTTGTCTCTTTACATCAATGCCACACTACCTTGATTACTATAGCTTTATAATACAGCTTGAAAACAAGTAGTCCTTGATTTTAACTGGCCAACTAAAGCATGTTTGTTAGTCCTCCAACTTTTTCATTTTAAAGTTGTTTTGGATATTTCATCTCCTTGCATTTCCATATAAAATTTTAAACCATTTTGTCAATTTCTTCAAGAAAAGCCTGTTCGAATTTTGAATGGGATTGTGTTTAATCTATGGATCAATTTGGGGAGAATTAACACCTTAGTAATACTGAATTTTTCAACCCATGAAGGTAGCATATATCTCCATTTGTTTAGGTCTTTAATTTTTCCTAGCAACGTTTTATAGTTTTTCTCAGTGTATAGGTTTTTCACATCTTTTGTAAGATTCATCCTGAAGTATCTAATATTTTTTGATGCAATTGTAAATAGTATTTTTATTCCAATTTTTGATTGTTGCTCGTATTTAGAAATACAACTGATTTTTGTTTATGACAGTATATCTTATAACCTTGCTAAACTCACTTATTGGCTCTAGTAGACCTTTTGTAGAGTCCTTTGGATTTTCTAGAGACCAATATGTCATCTGCGAATAAAGACAGTTTGATTACTTTTTTTACACTCTGGGTGAACTTTGTTTTACTATTATTATTTTATTTCTTTGTCTTGCTTTATTGTTTGGCTAGAACCTCCAGTACTGTATTGAATAGAATTGGTGAGAGTGAAAATCTTTAGTTTGCCCCTGACACCAAGAATAAAGTGTTCCAGCCTTTCATCAGTAAATATGATGTTAGTTGTAGATGCCTTTTATTAAGTTGAGAAAGTCTTCTATTCTTAGCTTGTTGAGGGTTTTTATTTAAATCACAAATGAATGCTGTATTTTTCAAAATTTTTTTCTGCATCTGTTGAGATGATCATACGAATTTCTTAAAATAAGTTTTTAATATAATGAATTATATTGACTGATTTTTTTAAATGTGAAACCAACCTTGCATTCTTAGGACTAACTCCACTTAGTCATGATGTATTATCCTTTTAATACACTGTTTGATTTAATTTGTTAAAATTTTTTTTAGAAATTTTGCATCTATGTATATGAGAGTTTTGCAGTTTTCTTAAAATGTCTTTGGTTTTGGAATCAGGATAATGCTGACTTTCTCCTCCTCTTTGATTTTCTAAGAGTTAGTATGGATCATATTATTTCCTCCTTAAATGTTTGGTAGACTTTACCTGTGAAACCAACAGGGCCTGGAATTTTCCTCATGGGAAGGTTTTAAACTATAAGTTTCTTAATAAATATAAGGCTATTCAGATTATTTATTTCTTTTTGAATGAGATTTGGTAGGGTTTTTTTTTTTCTATTTCAAGGAATATGTCCATTTCATCAAATTTTTTTGGCATGAATTGTTTATCCTATTCCCTTATTATTATTTAATATTTGTGGAATGTGTAGTGATAAAACCTCACTCATTCCTGATACTGGTAATTTGTGTCTTCTATATTTTTTCCTTGATCAATCTAATGAGAGGATTATTAATTTTATTAATCTTTTTAAAGAACCAGCTTTTAGTTTTATTGATATTTCTCTATTGTTTTTCTGTTTTCCATTTCACTGATTTCCACTTTGACCTTTATTATTTCCTTTCCTCTACTTAAAGTTTCATTTGCTCTTCCTTTTCCTGTATTTGAAGTTTGAAACTGAAGTCATTGATTTGCAATCTTTTTTTGTTTCTATTATAGGCTATGCATATCTCCTAAGAGTTGCTTCAGTGGGATCCCACAAATTTTGGTCTGTTGTGTGTATATTTTCTTTCAGTTCAAAATATTTTCTAATCTCCCTTTTGATTCCTTCTTTGATACATGGATTATTTATATATGTACTATTTAGTTTCTAAATGTTTGGGGGCTCTCTGGTATTGATTTCAATTTAATTCCATGTGAACAGAAAATATACTAATGTCTTGAATCACTCTAAATTTGTTAACACTAGTTTCAAAGCCCAAGTTATGGTCTAACTCGGGTAATTGTTTCACGTGTACTTGAAAGGGATGTGTATTCTATTGTTGTTGGATGGAGTGTTCTCTAAGTGTCAATTATGTTAATATGGTTGATAGTGTTTTTCAAATCTTTTACATCTTTGTTATATCCTATTTTCTGTGTACTACTTCTATCAATCATGGAAAAATGAGTATTGAATCTGACTGTAATTGTGGTTTTACCTACTTTTCTTGTATCTCTATCATTTATTTTGAAGTTCTGGTTTTTGTTTTCTTGTTTTTTTTGGCCGTGTGGCATGTGGGATCTTAGTTCCCCAACCAGGAATGGAACCCGTGCCCCCTGCAGTGGAAGCACGGGGTCTCAACCATTGGACCGCCAGGGAAGTCCCTTGAAGCTCTGTTTTCAGATGCTTAAACTTTTAAGATTATGTAATCTGATGAATAAACACCTCTATCATTATCTTATTTGTGTGTATTAATATATCTAGCTTTCTTTTGGCTAGTGTTAGCATGATGTATCTTTGTCTATTCTTTTATACTTAATATATAATAAATAAATATAACAATATTTAATATATCCTTTATATTTAAAGTTGGTTTCTTGTAGGCAGCATAGAGTTGAGTTCTGTGTTTTATATCTAATCTGATCATCTTTGCCTTTTAATTGGTATGCTTAAACTATTTACCTTCTATGTGACTACTGATATGATTGGGATTAAATTGACCATTTTGCTATTTTTCTATTTTCCCTGTTCTTCATTACCTTTTTCCTCTTTTTTTGCCTTTTTATGGATTGAAGTTTTTTGTACTATGGCTATTGTATATTATATATTGATATAAATGAAGTCAAAGAATTTTGCAAGAGCCAGATAATCACACCTGGAGGCGATGCGTCCAACCACATCTTAATTACTCCACTGGTTGCTCAGTGGAGACTCTTCTGCTGCTGCTGGGTGAAGACACCACATCATCCACTGCCAATTTTGGACATAGTATGCCCCCACTACTACTCCTGCTGCCACTTTTTCAAGGCTGTATGGCTTCCCTCTGCCAGTCTTTGCCACCCTCAGTAGAATAGACTTCATAGAGAGCCTCCCTCTTCATGTTATTCTCTTCCAATCAAAGTCTTGTGCAGATGTCTTTGACTGGCTGACCTTGGGTGATATACCTGCCCCTAACTCCAAGGAATGCTGGGAGAGTGAACTTCTGGCTTCTATTTTGACAAAGTGAGACTCATAATACAGGCAATTCCCCAGAGAAAGCGTGTCCAAAAGTACAAGATCACAAAGTATAATAGATGTCTACTACAATTTAGGGAGGTTAAAAAAAAATGGGTTGTATTAGAAGATAATTTTAAAAAGAAAAAATTTAAAAGGCCATACGTTTTTAAAAACAAAAGACACAAAGCAGTTTTTCTTCATACCTAAACTGTAACAGAAATCTGAAGCATTATTTTTTTAATGTTTATAATTATGAGTATATATAGTTGACTGCTTTTCCCCCTTATTATTCACACTGTGAGTTTCTCATCCATTAGGATGATAATTGAAAGCTGAGTCTTCACTTAGCCTGTAGGTCTATGAAAAATAGCCTCAGGGTATTTTTAATATATACGATTACCTCAGGGTTGCTGCATGAAAATTTCATGGCAATTTCACAAAACAAAGATCCTACAGAAGAAATTGACTTTGCTTTTCTTGTCAGTGCACTATTACATTCTTATTTTCTTACCAGATCACTCCTTGATGAATAGCTGTCATCATTAGCCAGTGGCAATAACGTATTAACTGAATTTTTCTGTACTCATCCAAGCATCTCTTATAACAATTCGATGATTTAGAGAAAATAATGAAATTATCTTAGATCTTCAAATGGTGCAATCTAAGGAATGCTTTTTTGCACTTGGAAGCTTTCTTTTTCCTTTTGGTATTGGGAAGAGCTGCTAAAGTATTTCCATCCCTTTCTTGTTCTCCATAGAATTCAGAGTAATTTTCTAAGATGACAGACCATTGATTGATATGTATATTGACTTAGCTTTCAGCTTGAAAATTGTCAAAATTTTCTTTTAAAAGATTTTGTATGTATTCCTATTCTATGTTTTGGAATTTATGCAATTTTTCTTCTATTTGACAATTTTTCATTAGAATAGTATGCAAAACCACATAGTGATAAGCAGGGTGATTATGTCTGGTTAGTAGCTGGGTAAGATGTCTATTAGTTAAGAGGTAGCACACAGAGATTGTGCTTTGCTGCTTGTAACCTAGGGGTCCCCAAATTAATGATGAAATAGACTGTAATCACTAATAGAGCAGAAAAATGAAAAAAACTAAGTATATTGTAAAACCCAAAAGCAAAATGATATTATTTACTCTTTAGTTTGATCAGTTGACATTTCATCAACAATTTTGGTAGCAATTAGGAATAGGAATAATTCTACTGCAACAATTTTGTTTTTTTATGTTATACCTTTGAACTGGAGAAAATAAATACCATTTTATTTTTTTAAATTTAAATTTCAGTCCATTGATCTCTCTTCTCTTCTTAACCAGAATTTTGTCTCTTTCAATAATTTGGTACATAATGATTTAAATGATCAGCTATTTTTCTATATGGGTCTGCAGTGTTTTCCTATTGGGAATGAGGACAATTGAAGACAGTGCAAAGTAAAGTGCTTTTCATAAAGTTCAATGCCCAAGAAATATTGCATTTATTTCTGTTAACATCTATAGGCTATGCTGTGTATTTCTTAAGAAAAAGCATGCTTGTTTGATCAGTTAAAATCTGACACTGCTTGAGCTATATTTAGGGTTTGGGTCAGGTGGCATGTTATACACATAATTTGTATTATCTCAACTTGTTATTTCATCATATTATGCATAGGTATGGAAAGTGATGACTTACAGACCTGAGCCAAACAGATTCCATGCAGACTGATATCCCTCACTCACTCATTCATTCATTCATTCAATAAATACTTATGTGCCAGCAATATGTTAGACTCAGGGGATATAATGGTGAACAGAGAAAACACAGGCCCTGCTCTCATTTACTAAGGACACTTTTCTTTAACTATGGGCTGACCTGTAGATAAAACATCTCTAATTGCACTTATGAAGACATGTTTTCTAGGAGTCTCAGTTTAGAAAAAACACAGGAAGAGAGTACAATAAGTTCCCTACATATGAACGAGTTCTGTTCCGAGAGCACGTTCATAAGTCCAATTTGTTTGTAAGTCCAACAAAGTTAGCCTAGGTACCCAACATAATTGGCTATATAGTACTGTAGTGTAATAGGTTTATAATACTTTTCACCCGTGCGCCACAACTACTGAGCCTGCGCTCCAGAGCCCGCAAGCCCCAGCTGAAGCCCCGGAGCCTAGAGCCCGTGCTCTGCAACGGGAGAAGCCACCGCAGTGAGAAGTCCGCGCACCGCAACAAAGAGTAGCCCCCGCTCACCGCAACTAGAGAAAAGCCGCGCACAACAACAAAGACCCACCGCAGCCAAAAGTAAAAAATTTTTTTAAAAAACCCACAAAAAAAAAAGAAAACATTTTTAATCTTATAGTACAGTACCTTGAAAAGTACAGTAGTACAGTACAACAGCTGGCATACAGGGGCTGGCATCGAGTGAACAGGCAAGAAAAGTTACTGACTGGAGGAGGGAGAGGAGGTGTGAGATGGTAGAGATGAAGGAACGTCAGCAATAGGAGACAGAGGGCAAGCTGCAGTTTCACTCATGCCTGATGTTGATGGAATGCACGTTTGCATCTTTGAATGTTCGCAACTTGAAGGTTCATATGTAGGGGACTTACTGTAATGAATGCTCCTATTTCCACCATAAAGACTCTCTGTCCCATACTTACTGACTCAGCATGAAAATCAGATATAAAAGCAAGTTCAGTGTTACTGAATTGTCATTTAGTGTATTTGAGATATAAAAATGTTCAATGCTGTACACTGTAAAAATTGTGACAGAGAATCTGAGAGGAAATTACAATACTGTTTTTTTGGAAACATTGAGATCGACCACTCTTCCTGAAATATTTTTTGCATAAGTTTGTTTAAACAGTCATATTTTGCATGTGCAAGTACTACTGGCTGGGAAAACAAAAGCATCCTTCAAAGCAGTGCTTGTTAATGCTGTGTAACTTATATGGTCAGTGAGTTACATAATTTGTATTATTAAATTAAAAGTTTTTGGTTCTCCTGAGTTAAGAGGAATGTATAAGGAAATAGGAATTTATTATTTTATCTAAATAATTCCAACTACAAAATATAAATTAATTGTTTCAGCTGGATATTTACTTAGTTTTAACATGGTAAGTTCACTCAGTTTGGCAAAGCAGAGTCACCCTATTACCATGCTTACAACATAGTGACTCTGCTTCAGACAGAATCACTATTACAAGTGAGTTTACAATTTGGATTCAAAATGCAAAAGAAAACCTACTGACTTTTTAAAAACAAAATCATTAGTGAGGAGCTCTTCATGTTACAAGATACATTTGAAAGTATTTTCCATTACTAGTCAAACGACTGAAACTGGCTGAAGAACCAGTGTCATACCAAGTTAATAATTTCTCAATTAAAGAGGGTGAGTTGTTACTAATTTCATTAGTGATTCTACTTTGAAACAAATACTTCCCACTACTCTCATTTCAGATTTTTGCATCCTGTTTAATTAAGAGATTTCTTGAAGTTGCAAGTCAAGATTTGTTTTTTTTTTTCCTTTCTGTTATTTTTTTAACAGTTATCATTTGCAGCTACTCATTTGGGTCAATAAATAATATTTTGACACTCTGCAATCAAAGTTGAGTTCCACTGGAATTTTTGTTTCTAGCTCCAATTTGGTATACTATGCTTTGTATTATTAGGTATATCTAAACATAGTCATGTTGGTCTTTTACTACTTGGAATATATTGCGTTTGAGAATAGGGACTAAGTACTGTACTTTTCTGTATACATTAGAAAAATGGTACCTGGAAATGTTAGAGCCCTCTTATAGAAGCCAGCAGAGGGCAAAACTAATACACTAAGAATAGCAGAGTGGAGAAAAGGACAGAATCTGGATCTTTGACACCATTTTTCAAAGACTGATCATACCATTCCTGATGCTGCCACTTCTGGACATTCAGATTTATGTAATAATACACTTCTGTAGTGTATAAGGCAGTTTCAGTATGGATTTCCTGTTACTCAGATTGAAACCATCTAACTACTGATACAGTATTATTATCCTCCTTTTGCAGAAGAGAAACCTGAAGTTTAGAGAAAATAAGTAAGTGGTCATACAGTCAAGGAAGTAGCAGATTGAAGATGTGAACTTGGGTGTTCCTGCTTACAACATCTAGGTTCACTCCATCCCCCATCCCCCTATTATCCATTTCATGAAAGCTTTCTTTTTCTACTTTTATAATTTTTGTTAGTGATTATACTATTACTTATGCTATTAATTAACTATAAGAGCTAGCCTAGTAAAAGTCCTTGGGCCAACAACAGCACCCAGAATTGAGTGCTAATAGTGTAGATACTTGCCAGTCCCTCAGTTAAAAGCTACCAAGGTCAACACTGTATTTTTGTTATTAATGCCATGTTCTTCTTTCCTGCTTTTTTTTTTTTTTTTTGCTTGCCTTCTCTTTTAGAGGAAGAAGTGTTCCTCCTCTTCCCTATGGCTGGGTTAGCCTCTCTCTTAATGATCTTGCTCATTTCCTCCCTGCCTTCTTTGAGACTTTGCTCTATCAATCATGCAGGATCCTGACTTGTCAATATATTCTTTTCACTTCAGTATATGAATAAATTTGTCATGCCTAACCCCTTTACCCCTTCTCTTGATCCTGATATCTCTTTAAACTATTCTCTCCTTCATTGCATTTACCAAGAGACTTCTAGAAAATGCAACCTACAGTTGCTATTTCCACTATTTTCTGTTAATTGACATTGCTCTCCTAAAAGTCTCTGAGGAGGAAGAGGAGCTGCAACCCTCCCCACCCAAAAGAGGAGGAGGTGATATTATGTTGTGTCGCAAGTTCTGTTCCCAGTTGGGCATGGTTATTAGTGGGCAGGGTCAATGTGTGTTAAAACATCATCCATGCCTCATGCTTTCTTGTATTTCCTGCTCCATGTCTCCATATAGTAAGCAGATCTAGATAGGGCATTGTCCATTGGGCATGCTGACCATCCTGTTTTCTTACCTTCCATTCTTGCCTCCCATTCCATCTCTTCTTCCTTAGAACAAGTCAAAGGCAAGATTTGGGGGGAAGTACTAAGCACATATTAAACCTCATAACTAAGCCATGGGACCCGCTACCTTTGTACCTACTAATAATATATTTATTTTGATGCTGCTATTGTCTATTATATATACAGAAAGGAAGAAAGATCAATAGGGCAGGATTCTGGCATTACTACTTGGTTTCTGAATGTAATACCAGCAAAATACCATCAAAACAATATTCTGATTCTCAGCAGTCACCATCGACTTTTATTTCTCACTTCTCCCCCCCAACTTTATTGTTGTATGATTGACAAATTAAAAATGTATATTGTTAAGGTATACAATGTGATGTTTTGATATACGCACTGTGAAATGATTACCACAATCAAGCTAATTAGCATATTAATCACCTCACAGATTACCTTTTTTGTGGTGAGAACATTTAAGATATATTCTATTAGCAAATTTCAAGTATACAATATATTAACTATTAACTCTAGTCACCATGGTGTACATTAGGTCTTCACCATTGACTTTCTAATAGTCCTGTTCAATGATTTCATATGAGTTTTTATTCTCTTTGATCTCTATGCAATATATTTGGTTCTCTTAGCCAGCCCCTCCTTCCTGAAACGCTTTACTTGCCTTTTATGCCATGTTACTTTACTAGTTACTTTGGTAACTCAAATCTGTTGGTTTTATTGCCCAGGATTTATTTGCCTGTCTTCCGGCAAAAAAGTACCCCAGATTTCTTATGGGAATGCCCCCCCAAACACACTCGAAGCCCACATGATTTACTTCTATTAATAGTTCAAGATGTGGGCACTAATTGGCCCTCAGATATGAGTAGAATAGGAAGTAGACCTTGGAACCTGCTGTAGTCACTTGGCTACCACATGGAATTGGAGAGTGGAGCGCAAGTAGCAAGAAGCAGAATGGAGAGATGGAGCTCTTGGTGACATCCTGGTTTTTGAGGCCCATATTCAGCTGTACTTGAAATCAGCCTGTTGAAAGCTTTTCAGAGACAAGAGTCAATAAATCCTCCCTCTCCACCATAATTTTGGCTTAAACCAGTCTGATTTGGGTTTTCTTTCTTTGTGATCTAAACAATAGTAAAACAAACTTTGTATTTTACTGTGTACATATAAATGCATACAGAAAGTTCTGGAAAGATACGTTTCAAAGTGATAGGTGTGGTTATCTCCGGAGAAAGGGAACTGTTATGGTGGGAGAGATGAATGGAAAGGGATCTGTAGCAGTACAGCTAAAACCACTCTCTCACTTCTTTCCCTCTTCCTGGAGGTTGTAAAGCAAATGTACTTAAAACTTGGGTTTTCAAATTCACCTTGCAAGCCAATAATGATGCTTAGAATTATTATTTACTGTGCAATAGCAACTAGGTATATTTTAAAATTATTTTTCATTTCTAGTAAATGAGTCATTGCTGTACCAATATCTGCTCTGCAAATAAGAAAACAAAGAACAGACTAATTTAGTGGTTGTCAAAAGTTGTACAGTAAAACAGTGATACTGATAGGACTCGTGTCTTTTGATCCTTAGCTTTCCATTTCATCATAATCTGCGGTTGGGGCAGGCTTCAGGGAACTATACTTTGGACTCACGCTGTAGTGTTAAAATGAACTTGGCTCCCTCCAAGGGCTGGAGAGAACTCTGTTGAACTCTCTGATCCCTTTTTTTCATGTCACATTTCTTTTCAGATGTAACCTGATCGTAGGTATTTAGGTGCCGTGATGATTTGGAGTGGAACCATTTTAAGTAGTTTAGCGTTCTGTGACACAAAAGCTGAATTTCCAGCAAGGATGCTCAGGAGCCAAGGTGTTCCTGACAGGAGTAAAAGGAAGTTTGTTTCATCTCAGCAAGAGGGAACTGTCAACAGTACCAGCTGATTCTCATCTGGTAGAAGAGCCCTGCTCTTCAAAAGCGATGAACCGGCTCCCCACCAGGTGGCGCGGTTTTATTACAGCAGGCATGGAAAAGGGCGCTCTCTTACCTGAATCTTTTTCTGTAGCCTGAATATTAGAGTTCATTGCTCCAGAGCTAAAAGCTCTCTCTGTTTAATTGATCCCTGGGAATTATGAGAGAACCTTACTTTAAAGCCACACAATAAGTTTAAACAGTTAAGTCCTCTAAGCCCATTAGTTCATTTTTCCTTGGTGCTGTTAAGGAAAGTGTTATATTATGGAGATAATCATGACTGATAATCCAAAGGAAAGCAATTTTGACAAATTCTAATATAAATTTTTATTGAAAACGAAACGACAAAATCCTTTTCTTTAATAAGAACAAGTTTTAGGCTGCATGAAAAAATAGGCCTCAGACTAAGACTTTTGCTCAAATAAGGAAAATAAAAGAGCACTGAAATGATAAGGAACAAAATTATATGATGCTTTACCTCCTGCCCTGAGCCTGAAGAATGAAAGCAAATCAGAGGGACAAAGTTTGTCTTCTAAAGTGGAGCTGTATAAAATGATTTACTACTGACTTCAAAGTGAGGAAAAAAACTAACAACCGGCAATTAACTCAACAGTTTAAAAAACTGGTGGCAAGTAATGTCATCTTTGCTTTGTTTCAAGCAAATGAAGCAGTTAAAATTGCCCCTGCAAATGGAAGGCAACAGTGCAGACTTCTCAGGGGAGAAGACATCCTTCCTTTTAGTGAGTATGTTGGGGGAGTTAGGTGGAGATTTCCTCTTAAACGTTAAATCACATCAAATATTGGGTTTACTTTGTACCAGTGGGAGCTCCTTGGTGATACAGGAGTGTAATGTATAAATGTGAATTTTCTTTTACACATCAGGAATCCCTGGAAGGAAGTTTGGGATTCACCTGGGGAGATTCGTTATCTCTGTCCTCAAAGAAATAAGATGTACCGTGCCTTTAAAATAAGCATAAATTGAGGAGGGACTGGCGATAAGAAACTTAATTGCTCCAGAACAGACCCATTTTTGTCACAATATTATAAAAGTAAGGAAGAGTACTTGCTATATGCCATAACAGGATATTTTTTCCTAGGCCCTTTCCAGCCTTGGCCATCCTCAGGCTTTTATAAGAGATTCTCTCCTTGCCTTTCCAAACCGTGCAATCATCGTAGGCGGTTTCTCCGAGTCTGAAAGCCTAGTAGCCGGCATTCAAACATTGGCTTGCTACCCAGCTGCGGCCCCGAAACTAGGGGGCTTAAAGCTGTAAGGATGCGAGAGCCACGTAAGAAGGAGCCTAGGTCAGAGGTCACGATCGACCGGGGGGTGGGGGGGGGGTTGGGTTTTAGGGATCGGGGCGGGCTCAGGTTGGCCCCGCCCGGGGAGGGGGCGGAGCGTCTCCGGCCCGGCCCTGCCGGCTGGGGCTGCACGTGACCCGCGGCCCCACCTCCCGCTCGCTCCGCAGCGCCAGCTCGGCAGGCGCGGGGCGTGAGTCTCGAGTGAGACCCGCCAGGCTCCAACTCCGCAGCGCCGGGGCTCGGCGGGCAGCAACTTTCTCCCCGGAGCGGCCGCGGCGGCGGCGGCGGCTGCTGCCGTGGCAGTCGGAGCGGGAGCCGGGAGGAGGAAGGCGGCGGCAGCGGTTCCTTGTGCCCGCTCGGGCTGTCTAGCCCTCCGAGACCGCCGGCCCGCGGAGCCTCGTCCCCCCGGGCAGCCCCGGGCCCCTGCCCTATGTCCCGCAAGGCGAGCGAGAATGTGGAGTACACGCTGCGGAGCCTGAGCAGCCTGATGGGCGAGCGGCGCAGGAAGCAGCAGGAGCCGGACGCGGCGAGCACGGCTGGGGAGCGCAGCCTCCTGGCGGCCGCCGAGTCCAGCGCCAGCCTGCAGGGCTCGGGCGGCGGCGGCGTCGGGGACCTGGAGCGCGCGGCGCGGAGGCAGTTCCAGCAGGACGAGACCCCCGCCTTCGTGTACGTGGTGGCAGTCTTCTCCGCGCTGGGCGGCTTCCTGTTCGGCTATGACACCGGGGTGGTGTCGGGGGCCATGCTGCTGCTCAAGCGGCAGCTCAGCCTGGACGCGCTGTGGCAGGAGCTGCTCGTGTCCAGCACGGTGGGGGCGGCCGCAGTCTCGGCGCTGGCTGGCGGGGCCCTCAACGGCGTCTTCGGCCGCCGCGCCGCCATCCTGCTGGCCAGTGCCCTCTTCACCGCCGGCTCCACGGTGCTGGCTGCGGCGAACAACAAGGAGACGCTGCTCGCCGGCCGCCTGGTTGTAGGGCTCGGCATCGGTGAGTTCCGGCTTGGCGAAGGGCGCCCGGGGGGCCCCTGGCGACACCGCCCTTGACCCTAGTCGCTGCGTTCCTTTTGCCCCTTCGGGGTCCCCGTCGGGTCTGGCCGGCTCCCGAGTAATACTCCGCGTCTCTTGCTCCTGCTCTGAGAACCCATCTGTTTGTTAGTCCGGCCTCGCAGGCTCCCCCTAGGGTGGGGGTGGGGGTTCTCTGTAGTCTGTCCCGAGCCCACGAGTAATCTTCGATTTCCCACAGACAAGTGAATCTGCGTGATTGTTGCCTCTCTGAGCCCTTCCGGGAGCCCCGCGTATCACCAGCGTTTTCCTTGATCCAGCCCTACCTGATGCCTATCTAGAGCTTAGGAAGGAGGGTCTCTTTACTTTTCAGCATTGTCTCACTTTGTTTCTCCATTGCTAGACCGTTTCCTTTCCTAGGATTCCAAACTCCGAACCCAATCAGTCTTAAAAGTCATAGTAAGAGAATTTTTAAAGTTAATCAAGTCATCTGGACTCTATTTTTTTGCTACTCATCACTTTCCTTCTCTAGTCATTTATCTTTAGGGTGGAGTATTATTTTTTCTCCTCTTTTGCTGTTACTTTTTGTATTGCCCTTTGCTTTTCATTTTCTTCCCAAATAAATTCTTGCCTTTTCTGTTTCTCTGACTTTTTCCTTTAAATCTATATTCACCCACTCTCCTCTTTGTTTTGCCTCTCCTGCTTTCCCTTAGGTCATGTTCACTTCCTAAATTCATTTAGGAACTACTCGCCCTGTGGATAAATGCCTAGCAAGGTAGATGTTCGCAATTTACTTCCAAAATGAAGGGATTTAGGTTCCCTTGGCATTGATTTTTCACCCTGGTTGCTGAGCAGGGGAGGTGCAGTTGGTAAGTTCTTGGCACATGGAAGCTATTTGGAATGTGCTTAGTATTATTAGAAAACACTTTTGAGACAAAGTAGGGGGTTGAGACTTAAATCTCGCTAGTAATTTTTCTAAGACATGCCACTGTTGCTTTTTTAATGTTGCCTTTCATAATTCAGTTTTTTTGTTTCCTTTAGGGTGCTGTTGAAGTATTTCTTCCCTATGGCTAGGGATTGATGAAAGAGCCCTTTAAATCTTGGGCTCCTGATGATCTGTCCATTCACCACTTGTTTGACCTTTATGCTTTTTGCCTCTTCTCTGTAGGCTCTATGGGGGAGAGAGCCCCATTTATACAACTCCACATGTAGGAACCATGGGCCTAAAACCCAACTCACTGCACTTTTATATCCAAAATCGATTATTACTGACTTCCTTTTTGTTTGTGTATCGCACTGTTAATTGGGAAGCAGGACAAGCCTCTCAGTAAAATGTTGAGTTGGTGCATTAAAGTCCAAAATGACCAAAAAGTACAGCTGAAATGAAACCTCTCTGTACAGGAACTACCTGTGCCTTCAGGATTATTTTCTCAGAATTCTCTGCCTGGGATATCAGACTACCTTTTTTGTTTCTTCGGACATTGAAATAATGTAATTTTAGGTAGCAAGATTTGTTCAGTAAGACTGAATCTTATTTGTGATTTTGGAATTCAATACTGTTTTGCAGAGATCTCTAAATGAAGTTTCCTAGTGTTTAGCTATGGCAAGTATTGGATATTTGGGTATTATGTTTACTCTTATATCTGATAGGAAAATTAACCCGCTGTTGTGTGTAAGGACCCTTTCCAGATGTTGTGAGCAGAACAGTGAGGAGCATTTATATTTCAGTGAGAGTGGCAGGGCAGGACTAAAGCAAGGTAGAACTTGCTCATCTCCATAAGAAAGGATCACAGTGAGGGCTGATGAATTAAAAGAGGGTACCATTACTCCCAACAGAAGAAAGCCTAAGAAATGGTATGTTGATGAGTAGTATTTTGACAGTAGAAGTAAGGAAAGGACCTTCTAAGCCAGGGAATGAGTAAAGAAAGGAAACCATAGGCCATACGTGGGGAACCAGGTGGATGCAATAAAGAGGATGAAGCCGGAGGTTAGATTGGAAAGGTTGGTGTGCAAGAACTGCATCTGTGTCTGTGGCACCTGGGCTGCTTGCCTGATAGTGCAGCCAGTTGAGACGTGGTCCTGATAAAAAATTAGTTAAATTTTTTTTAACTAACGGCCTGTCTCATTTCCAGGGAGAGCACCCCTTAGACTAGAAGCCCTGATACAAAATTTCGTAAAAAGCCCTCCTTACTTAAAAAGTGAAGAATGTTTTAAGGTCATAAACAGATTTTCAGATAAGCCACATTAAACATCACCACCTTTCAAATTAGGATCTATGTGATGTATGTAATTGTACACATAGAACTCTTAAAACGCACAAAGATTACTAACCATTCAAAAAAAGAAGTCACAAATATTTTTAGCTACAAGGAAATGGGTCCTAACATGAGCATTTTTTTAGGGATACAAAATCAGTTTTGCTTGTTTAGTACACTAAATCTGAGTTTATTTCATGCTGTTTTAAGTAGTTAAATTTTATGTGTGGTCAGGAGTTTTTGTTGTTGTTGTCGTTCTTTTGATATTTAGTAAATGTTGAAGAATAACAAAATGTGTCTTCTGGTATAGTTTTCAGACAAGTTTGCAATGGTAATTTCTTACTTCCACAGATTTACCTGTGGTAAATATAAGGGCCGGGAGGACAGAGTTTTTTATTCATTTTGTTCACTAATGTACAGTACTCCCAGCCCGTAGGAGGCACTGGTTGTACTTGTAGAATAAATGAGTGAATAGTAAGCAGAAACATTAAAAAATTCCACTGCTGATAGGGTATCGCTCTAAGTTAGGATTGTTATTATTTTTTTAAGGGTATCATGAAATATTTGAAAGGCCATCTAAGGGTTTTAGTTTGTAATAGTTTAATGAAATCATTTATTTGTTTAACAAATGCAAATTAAGCTTCCATTATTGATTGTGTCAGTTTCGGAGTAGGCAGTAATTCGATAAAAATCCCACCCTGGAGGTGTGCATACTCTAATGGAACAGAAAGGCCAGCAACAAGAAATTAGGGACTTCCCTGGTGGCGCAGTGGTTAAGAATCCGCCTGCCAATGCAGGGTTCTAGCCCTGGTCCCGGAAGATCCCACATGCTGCGGAGCAACTAAGCCCGTGCGCAGCAACTACTGAGCCTACACTCTAGAGCCTGTGAGCCCGCGTGCTGCAACTACTGAAGCCCACGCACCTAGAGCCCGTGCTCCGCAACAAGAGAAGCCACCACAATGAGAAGCCCGTGCACCGCAACAAAGAGTAGCCCCCGCTCGCCGCAACTAGAGCAAGCCCGTGTGTAGCAACGAAGACCCAACGCAGCCAAAATAAATAATTAATTTTAAAAAAAAGAAATTAAAATACAATAGAGGTTTCTCTAAGTGCCATGGGAAACACAGGAGAATAGGCAGTTGCATTTTTGGGGGGGAAGAAAATAGACACATAATTAAGCCGGTTTTGTAGAAACAGATATTTAAAATGGGGTTTGAAGGATGAGTAGGAGTTCAGCAGATTTACAGAGAGCCATGAAACGAAATATTATTGGTGCTTTAGTATGGACTAGGAACCCTGCTGTTACTTTATATAGGTTCTCTCATTTAATCCTTTTAGCTCTAGAAACAGGTCTCCTTTTGCTGGATGCATACCTCATAGATATTGTGGGTTTGTTTCTACACCACCGAAATAAAGTGACTATTGCAATAAAGTGAGTTACACAAACTTCCAGTGCATAAAAAGTTATATTTACACTATACTGTAGTCTATTGTGTACAAATAGTATTATGTCTAAAAAAAAATGTACGTACCTTAGTTTAAAAATACTGCTAAAAATTGTTAACCATTGTGTGAGTCTTCAGCTAGTAATCTTTGGGGGTGGAGGGTCTTGCCTCCATATTGATGGCTACTGACTGATCAAGGTGGTGGTTGCTGAAGCCTGGGTAACTGTGGCAATTTCTTAAAATAAGACAACACTGAAGTTTGCTGCATCAGTTGACTTTCTTTCACAAATGATTTCTCTGTAGCACGCGATGCTGTTTGGATAGCATTTTACCTATAGTTAGAACTTCTTTCAAAATTGGAATCAATCCTCTCAAACACTGCCACTGATTTATCAACTAACTTTATGTATTGATAGTATTCTAAATCCGTTGCTGCCACTTCAACAGTCTTCACAGCATCTTCACCAGGAGTAGATTTCTTTTTGAGAAACTACTTTCTTTGCTTATCCGTAAGAACCATCTCCTTATCCGTGAAAGTTTTATCATGAGATTGCAGCAATTCAGTCACATCTGCAGGCTCCACTTCTAATTCTGGTTCGCTTGCTGTTTCTACCACATCTGCAGTTACTTCCTCCACTGAAGTTTTGAACTCCTCAAAGTCATCATTAGAATCAACTTCTTCCAAACTCTTGTTAATGTTGCAAAATAGACCTCTTACTATGAATCACTAATGTTCTTAATGGTATCTGGAGCGGTGAATCCTTCAGAAGGTTTTCAATTGACTTTGCCCGTATCCATCAGAGGAATCACTATATATGGCAGCTATAGCCTTACACAGGTATTTCTTAAATAAAAAGACTTGCAAGTTGAAATTACTCCTTGATCCATGAGCTGCAGAGTGGATATTATGTTAGCAGGCATGAAAACAACATCAATCTCATACATCTCCATCAGAATTCTTGGATAACCAGGTGCATTGTCAATGAGCAGTAATATTTTGAAAGGAATCTTCTGAGCAGTAGGTCTCAATAGAGGGCTTAAAATATTCAGTAAACTGTGTTGTAAACAGACTTGCTGCCATCCAGGCTTTGTTCCATACATAGAGCACAGACAAGGTAGATTTAGCCTAATTCTTAAGGGCCCAGGGATTTTTAGAATGGTAATTGAGCATTGGAGCCAGGCATTGACCTCTCTCTATCTATGGAAGTCCTAGAAGGGATCTTCTTCCAACATAAGGCTGTTTTGTCTATGTTGAAAATCTGTTGTTTAGTTGTAGCCACCTTCATTAATTATCTTTACTAGATCTTCTTGGTAACTTGCTGCAGCTTCAACATCAGCTCTTGCTGCTTCCCCTGTACTTTTATGTATGGAGTTCTTTCCTTAAACCTCATGAACCAACCTCTGCTAGCTTTAGACTTTTCTTTTGCAGCTTCCTCACCTCTCTTAGCCTTCGTAGAATTGAAGAGAGTTAGGCCCTTGCTCTGGACTAGGCTTTGGCTTAAGGAAATGTCGTAGCTGGTTTGATCTGTCAGACCACTATAACTTTCTCTGTATTAGCAATAGGGCTATTTTGCTTTCTTATCATTTGTGTATTGCTGGAGTAGTACTTGTAATTTCCTTCAACTTTGCCATCATCACAACTTGGCTAACTGGTGCAAGAGGCCTAGCTAGTGGCCTGTCTTGGCTTGAGACATGCCTTCCTCATTGAGCTTAATCATTTCTAGCTTTTCATTTAAAGTGAGAGACCTGTGACTTTTTTCACTTTAACACTTAGAGACTGTTAAAAGTAGGGATATTAATTGGCTTAATTTAAATACTGTTGCCTTTCAGGGAAATAGGGAGGCCTGAGGACAGGGGGAGAGGGGCTGGGAAGCTGTTGGTTCCTGGAGCAGTCACAACAAACACAACATTTTTTGATTAAGTTCCCATCTTATATGCGTGCGGTTTGTGGTGCCCCAAAATAATTACATTAGTAACATCAAAGATCACTGATCACAGATCACCATAACAATTATAGTAATAATGAAAGAGCTTGAAATGTTGTGAAAATTACTAAAATGTGACCCAGAGACATGAACAAGTGAGCACGTGCTGCTGGAAAAATGGTGCCAATAGACCTGCTCTCTGCGGGGTTACCACAGACCTTCAATCTGTAAAAAAAATGCAGTATCTTCAAAGCTCAATGAAACAAGGTATGCAATAAAACAAGGTGCAGCAGTTAAATGGCAAAGTCACTGGTGCAAAATCAGAATTAAAAAACAAAACCTCGGAGTCTTTCGCTCTTTGAATTACTGGGCATTTAAGTTAACAGCAAGAGTAAAGGCAGCAAAAAGTAAAAGCAGTATATGAAGCAAAAAGTGACTGAAGGGTGATGATGGGTCAGCCATGAAACTGGAATGATTTTTTGCGGGGAGAGGTGTGGATTAGGCTGAATAGGGTTTATTTGGTCTTGCCTACGTGGGGACAGTCTTTGGAGATTTCAGTTGTAAATGATATGATCAGATTAAACATCCCTTGAATTTTTTTTTTCCTTCTTCTTTAAACCATTCTGCTTTTAAACTCTTACTTTCTTCAACCTTTTGTCAACCCCCCCACCCCCCGCAAAAAAAAAAAAAAATCAGGAGGCTGCAAATAAGAAAAGAGTTTATTTGGGGTCTTAAGAATTCTGATTTGGGAGATACAGATTCAGGTAACCCTGAAAGAGTGTTCCAAGGAAGGGAAAGAGTCAGGTAAAGACAGAAAGTCACGAGGTTGCTAAAAGTTGCCTGGTAAGAATTGTGATTTTCTCTGATGCAAGCTGGAAAATATCTAAAGGAATCATGAGTTGTTTTAGAGTAGGGGTCCAATAAGTATCTTGAGTTTCTGGCAGGTGTTCTGGGTGACTTCAGGTCCAAAGGTCAGATTCCATACAGGCTGAGAAATGCACTTTCTTAATGGCGTCCCAGCTCTGTTTAAGAGAGCTCTTTTAGCAGTACTGACTCCATTTTGATTTTCCTTTCACACCTTGCCTCTTTCAATTTTGTAGTATGAGAAATCCTTTGCCGAGATGGTTACTACCAGGTGGCTAAAATATGTGGTCATGAATTACTGGAATAGGAAGAGTCAGTGCTCCCTTCAACAGAAATCTTTGAAAAATATAAAGATATCAAGCAGTAGAGTATAATTGTTCAATCTATAATTAGAATGTATAATTATATTAAATGATTCATGTAACAGAAGCATAAGAAATCGGGGGTGTTTGTATTTGTTTTAGTTTAAGGGTTCAGTTTCCTTGACTAGTTACAACAAAATCAGCTTATTGAGTACCCATTTTGAAAATGGCATATTTCAGGTTTTGGTTTCACCAGAGGTTCCTTTGGTTCCTCCTGTCTCTTATCCTTGACTTGAGTCCTGGGACCAGACTTTTGCCATTGTTCCTGCCCTACTACTTCTGACACCAAGCTTTTTAAACCTGAAGACTCTAATTTCAAATAGGACACAAATTTGCAAACTCAGAATTTATTATATTCTATAGAGAATCTCATTTTCATGTCTTTTTACACAGTTACATTTTGTAAGTGCTCAGCAAAATTGTACCTACAATCAAAGTTTTTAGGTGTGGTTAGGTACAGAAGGATTGAAGGAGTGTGAATTTGCATGTTTTGCTTCATGTGATTATTGTCTGGGACCTTGTGTCTCTCATGCATAACACACACACAAGGTTGTGACAGGGCAGAGTATAAGAATGCTATACTGTTATCATTGTTAGCATGTCCATAGCCAAAAAGCACGCATTGTAATTTCTACCTTTTTCCACAGTGTTGGCATTTACTGCTCACTGTAAGTGGTGATTTAGCGCCTGTGTGGGGCATATTAAAAAGGGTCTAAATTCAGATATTTACCAGTATCCAAAACGTTTACTGAGAATTGACATGTTAATTTATACAGCACTGGGTTTGCTGAATTAATCTTAGATTTATACCAGTTTCTCCTCTGTCGGCCTCTGTTGCGGTACTCCCTCTATTGGAACACAGTTTGTAGCTGCTTATTGCAGCTTTTAGTTGGTATGTTATGGCCTGTTGAGTAATATTTTTCAAAAATGTATCAGTTTTATTCAAACAGCACTTTGAATTTTTATCCTTTAATGCAAAGCAATTGTAAAATCTTGTCTGATCAGAAAGTCATACTTTCTCAATACAATCTCAATACTGAGATTAATATCAATAAAGAATTTCATTTAAGGTAATCATAGAATCAGACAGATTTTTAAATAGTTAATCAGCTAGTGCTGATTTTTTTCTTTTTGCAACCAAGTTTGTTCCCTTCCCCACCCTCCATAATTTCTTTCAGTTTTATCTTTTTTTGTTTGTTATCCGAATAATTATTTTCTTAACATCTTTATTGGAGTATAGTTGCTTTACAATGCTATGTTAGTTTCTGCTGTATAACAATCAGCTATATGTATACATATATTCCCATATCCCCTCCATCATGCATCTCCCTCCCACCCTCCCTATCCCACCCCTCTAGGTGGTCACAGAGCACTGAGTTGATCTCCCTGTTTGATGCAGCTGCTTCCCACTAGCTATCTGTTTTACATTTGGTAGTGTATATATGTCGATGCTACTCTCTCACTTCATCCCAGCTTACCCTTCCCCCTCCCTGTGTCCTCAAGTCCATTCTCTATGTCTGTGTCTTTATTCCTGTCCTGCCCCTAAGTTCTTCAGAAACAATTTTTTTTTTTTTTTTTTTTATTCCATATATATATGTTAGCATATGGTATTTGTTTTTCTCTTTCTGACTTCACTCTGTTTGACAGTCCCTAGGTCCATCCACCTCACTACAAATAACTCAATTTCGTTTCTTTTTATGGCTGAGTAATATTCTATTGTATTTATGTGCCACCTAAGTGTCCATCGACAGATGAATGGATAAAGAAGATGTGGCACGGTTTTATCTTCTTTTAAAGTAGGATTTCTGTATTGGAATTTTGCTCTCTACTGGTATGAAACTGACATGTAAAGTAAAACTTCATTTGACTTCTTTGACTTCTGTTTCCTTGTTTCATACATGTTAACAGTTTGTGTGCACTGCCCCACCCAGCTACCTCCACACTTTTATATCTGGTGGCATTGACATTGTAGAGTTATAGTGAGAGTTATGACCTAATTATGTTTGCCTGGTAGTATTGCATTGCGCTCCTTGAGTGAGTTGTCAGTGAGATGACATAAGTGCTAACGTGAGTTCTATGAAGTTGTTCATGTGACTTCTCTATAAAACATTTCTCTTTTTTATCCATCCATACTTCTCTCTTCTGTGTCTTAAGCTCAGAGTAAGAACACAGTCTGAGTTGACTGATTCACACTAATGTCTTTGGCTTTAACACCTTTAATGATATAGAACCTGCTGGTAGATCTCAAATAGCAAGCAGTCTTTGCCATCTTTACTCAAAAGCACATAAACTATTTTTCTTTTTTCTTCCTGATTGAACTTGGTTCCTTTATACATCCTTCCCATCCTTCCTGTCTGTAACTCTTTTCATTTTCTTACCTTTCTCTTTCCTTTGTCCTTCAGAGTAAAGAGTAAGCAACACTTCTATAGAGAAAACTTTCATTGTCTGGAGAAAATATGTACACAGTAGAAAACCCCAAAACATTTTGTATATTTAAACTTTAACTTCCTTGGATGTATAGAGAAAAAAATAGCCAAGTTTTACAGATACGTCTAGACTCAAGTTGGGAGGGAGTACTGCATGCTTCATACTTAGGCCTTTTATTAAATA
The DNA here is from genome assembly GCF_009873245.2 of Balaenoptera musculus. NCBI lineage: Eukaryota > Metazoa > Chordata > Mammalia > Artiodactyla > Balaenopteridae > Balaenoptera > Balaenoptera musculus. The sequence continues at coordinate 31,070,126 of NC_045794.1, read as the reverse complement.
TTAGCACCATTGTTTGGAATTATGTGGTCTGGAATATGTTTTGAAAGCCACACAGCAGAAGCCTCATTTCACAACAAGGCTGAGCAGTGTGATGGGGTCCCCAGTGCCACAGTGCACCGTGGCATCATGGTGGCACCAGCATCCTTCTGTACTGATTTCAGCATCTCCCTGCTCTGTGCCAGGGGGAGTCTCCCCAGTCGCTTCAAGGCAGAATGTGAATTGGCAATCGATTTAGCGACCAGCACCCTGGAAGTGATACCTAACATTTATTCAATGCTTACTCTATGCCAGACACTCTTCTAAACATTTTGCTTATAGTCCCATAATTTTCATAATAACCCAGTGAGCTAATACTATTACAGGCATACCTCATTTTATTGTGCCTCACAGATAATTGTGCTTTTTACAAATTGAAGTGTTGTAGCAATCCTGCATTGAGCAAGTCTGTCAGCACCATTTCTCCAAGAGCATTTGCTCACTTTATGTCCCTGTGTCACATTTTGGTAATTGTTGCAGTATTTCAAACTTTTCAATTTTTATTATATTTGTTACGATGATTTGTGATCAGTGATCTCTGTTACCATTGCAAAAGACTACGACTTGTTGGAGGCTCAGATGATGGTCAGTATTTTTAGCAATAAAGTGTTTTTTACTTAAAGTAGTACATTGAGTTTTTAGACTTACTGCTGCTTTGCTTTATTGCAATATTTGCTTCATTGTGGTGGTCTGGAACTGAACCTGCAACGTCTTGGAGGTATGCCTGTATCTTCTTTTAAAGAAGAGGATATTTAGGTGAAAAGAGATGAAGTAACTTTCACATGGTCACAAAGCTCCTGAGTGGTGGAGCCAGAGATAGCTCCCAAGAGGTCTGGCTTCAGAGTCTGTCCATGCTCAACTGTTTTGTAACTCTGTCGCTTCTCCCTGAAAATAGCATAATTGTTTTTTACCATGATATATTATTGTGAAAGTTAATTTTAAAATATAAAATTTTTAAATGAGTTTTTCAAGAACATGGCCACAGCATGTCAAGGAATGACAATGAGAAAAGCAAAGCTTAGAGGTTAGAACATCTCTTTCCTTTGCTAAGAGCTTGTGAACAGGGATGCCTATAATCAGAGCTGCTGTGTTGCACAACTCCAGGGGGCTCATGCACACTGTATTCACCCTTAAGGAGGTATATTCACATGGAATATAGCGAAAGTGGGGCTCCCTGGCGTTGGAGAGCACAGAGGTATTGCCTATGATACAGCAACTAAAATTAAAAACTGCTGGCTTTCCCTTTAAGTTCCTGATGTTCTCTCTGTTTGGAATGAGCTTTTCTGTAACATTCTCTCTACCCCTTGTCCCAAAGCTATTTACTGAGTGATGACTTTGTTGGGTGTTGGAGAGAGAAAGATAAAACTAGTCGCTGTTCTTCAGAGACCTAAGTCTAGTGGGGGAGAGACAAACATGAGAGCACAGTAACACGTTCTTAATCCTACACTAGAAGTATCTATAGGATGTTTACTCATCCTTCCAGGTTCAGCTTTATTGTGAAAGCTTTCTCAGTTGGCCTCTGCTAAATATTGGCACTTTCTCTGAAGCAACTCATGGTCTTTAACTGCGTTATTCCTTACAATGTATATATCTTTTTGGCTGTGACTCATCTCCCCTGGTAGAACAGAAACTCATGGGGTTAGGTAATTAGGTATTAATAGTATTTGTGTCTTTTACTGTGCTGAGTTACCCACTGTTTATATATTAAGCTCTTAAATATGTAGCAAACTAATGAGTACGTAAAAGTAATACCCAAAAGAACATTACTGTAGTTGAACACTAGAAGGCTCAGGTACATACTTAATTGCTTCACTGTTAATTCAGAAATGGGACTACATGGTGGTGAAGCTTGAGGCCTCTGGATTCACACTGCCTGGGCTCACACCCTGGCTGGCCACTTACTACTTGGGTGATTATGTCAAGTCCTGTGCTTCAGTTTCCTCATCTGTAGAATGGTGATAAGACCTGCCTCCTAGGGTAGTTAAGAGGATTAAATGAGTTCATATTTATAAAAGTGCTTTTAAAGTGCCTGGCAAAGTAAAGCATCAGTGTTTGTTAAACATTCACACATAAGATGTGTAACCTTGGGCATTTACCACTGTGTGCCTCAATTTCCATGTCTTTAAAATGAGTGTTATGATAACGCTTAGAAAATAGCATTGTTGTAGAAATTAAATGAGCTAATTCATGTAAAACTGTCTGGCTATCAATAAATGGTAGTTCTTGATCATTGCTTTAATACCTTTTGTAATCAATGGAATTAAATTATCCTTAGATTTTTATGTTTATCATAACTAGTAACAGATGAGTAAAAATTCCATAATATAAATCGAACAGTCAAACTTGAAAGAATGAGTAGTTTAAAAGTGGGGCAGTATTCTTTCTTTCAAGTGTTCAGTTATATTATGTAAAATTTATTTTCCAGCAAGACAGATGAAGTTTTGAACTGGGTCTTGAAGAAAGTTACAAAAATTGGTTATCTGAGAGAAGGGTACATTTCTGGTTGGGGAAGGGGGCAGTGATAAATGTAAAGCATTGAGGAAAGTAGGCAGCTTTTCTTGGCTAGGTGGAGGGGTTGAATAAGAAAGTAAAAATGTGAACCTGTTTGTTAGAGCTAGTAGTAAGGAACCAGTTGAAGCTGTGATATTAGCTCTGTCTTGTAATGTAGTATTTTATGTGCCTACTTACAGACAAAATAGTTCTGTTCTCAGTGGAAAAGATATATCTGCCTTTTTAGAGGCAAAGAATGAATAGTGTTAGTAAAACTTGAAAAATAATAGTTTTGGAATAAAAAGAATTTTAATAATGGAAACTTTCATATAAAACTTCATTATCATGTTTTTGGGCCAAGTTTATGACTCCATGTCAGGAACTCATTCTGTACAACATAGCAAGAAAATTGGAAACGAAAATGCTGTGCATGGTTTTTAAGGACTAAACATTAACCATTTAATGTTTGCTTAGCAACTGCTTGTAGTTTTGAAAGAAAAATGCAGTGACTGAAAATAAGTTGCAACCATGTCTAACAGTAGATATCAAAGATTCTTGAAATATAGTCATTATTAGAAATTATCAACATAAAATTTGAAGCAGTACTGCTGTGTCTACCTAATTCTAGTATTTACTATAAAATCATAAAGAAAATGGCTTCTAGAACTCCTCTCTCCACTATTTTTGGATGCATAAGTATAGTCAGTGTAACGTGGCCCTCCGTGATTTTGTAGGTAAGATAATATGTGTATCTGGACTATATCAGAGGCCATGCAGGGCCCCTCCTGCCCACCTGGCAGTGAAGTTGGTGAGGCCGGAAAATGTACAAAAAACACACAAAGCCGAAAACTGTTCAAGTCCTTGGTCATGTCTCTTGAAAGCAAGCTTGTTTCTTATAAAATTCTTATAAAATCTTACAAAATCTTTCATTATATTCTTATAAAATCTTATAATTCTTGTAAATTCTTTCATTATAAAAATTCTTATAAAATCTTTCATTATATTCATTCCTAGGTTAGGAAAATATTTAGAATTTTTAGGAGTTTACTATTCCTTCCTCTACTTGTTTGTCCTTTTTAAATGATGTTTTAAGTTAAAATTCATCCCGTACTGCAAAGAACATAGAATTCTAACAGTTTGTCATTTTTCCTTGAATACCCTTTATCTGTGAAAATTCGTAATCTTCATTGCTTGGGATATGATGCTTACTTAAAGGTAGCTTAATAGAGGTATTGTAAAAAGTCAAAATATAGTAGGTCCTAAAACAAAGCCCATTCTTTATGCCTATGTGTGTATGTTTTTTATGTGCATTCACTCATTAACCAAGAAGGTTAGTACTTTCCTTAGTTTAAGAGTGAATTAAAGGAGTGCAAAGAGGTTAGGTAAATTAGTACTGTTAGTGACAGTGCTGAGATTCAAATCCAGGTTTCTGATCAAGAACCAATGTGTGCCTTACCTCTCCACTATGTGATAAAAGCAGTTTTTGATTGTGAAAGCTAAGTATAGTTATAATGATATTTCCTAGGTTAGTACATGTGTATGTATACATATATGTGTATATAAAATACATAATATATATGTTTTATGTGGTATAATAATATATTATTAAAAGCAGAAAAGAGGTGAACAGAACAGAATAAAAACTTCAGCAGTAGATCCAACTATTTGTAAGAGTTTCGTATTGAACCAGTCAGATAAGATAATAGGGAAAAGAAAGAATTATGAAAAACAACTGAGAAAAACACAATATGAAGAAAAATAATGTAAATGCAATTTGATCTTATATTCTCATTAATACCATATTGTTTTAAGAATCTAAGCTTAAAAAAATAGAAACATTAACAAATTGGAGAATAAAAATCATTTGATCATCTCAATAGATGCAGAAAAAGCTTTTGACAAAATTCAACATTCATTTATGATAAAAACTCCCCACAAAGTGGGTATAGAGGGAACATACTTCAACATAATAAAGGCCATATATGACAAACCCACAGCTAACATCATACTCAACAGTGAAAAGCTGAAAGCATTTCCTCTAAGATCAGGAATGAGACAAGGATGCCCACTCTCACCACTTTTATTCAATATAGTATTGGAAGTCCTAGCCACAGCAATCGGATAAGAAAGAAATAAAAGAAATCCAAATTGGAAAAGAAGTAAAACTATTACTGTTTGCAGATGGCATGTTACTATACATAGAAAATCCTAAAGATGCCACCAAAAAACTAGTAATGGCTCATCAACGAATTCAGTAAAGTTGCAGGCTACAAGATTAATATACAGAAATCTGTTGCTTTTCTATACACTAATAATGAACTAACAGAAAGAGAAATTAAGAGAACAATTCCATTTAGCATCACATCAAAAAGAAAATACCTAGGAAGTCTAAGGAGGTAAAAGACACATACTCAGAAAACTATAAGACACTGATGAAAGAAATTGAAGATGACACAAACAGATGGAAAGATATAATGTGTTTAAAAGAATTAATATTGTTAAAATGACCATGCTACCCAAGGATATCTACAGATACATTGCAATCCCTATCAAAATACCAATGGCATTTTTTACAGAACTAGAACAAATAATTTTAAAATTTGTATGGAAACACAAAAGACCCTGAATACCCAAAGCAATCTTGAGAAAAAAAACAGAGCTGGAGGTATCGTACTGCCTGACCTCAGACTATACTACGAAGCTACAGTCATCAAAACCGTCCAGAACTGGCACAGAAACAGGCACGAAGATCAATGGAACAGAATAAAGAGCCAAGAAATAAACCTACACACTTGTGTTCAGTTAATCTATGACAAAGGAGGCAAGAAAACAGTCTCTTGAGAAAAGACCATCTCTTCAATAAGTGGTGTTGGGAAAACTGGATAACTACATGTAAAAGAATGAAATTAGAACATTTTCTCACACCATGTACAAAAATAAACTTGAAATGGATTAAAGGCCTAAATGTAAGACCAGAAACCATAAAACTAGAAGAAAATGTAGGCAGAACACTCTTCGACATGAATCGTACCAGTGTTTTTTTGTATCTGTTTCCTAAGGCAGAGGAAATAAAAGCAAAAATAAACTAATGAAACCTAATTAAACTTAAAATCTTTTGAACAGCAAAGGAAACCGTCAACAAAACAAAAAGACAACATACTGAATGGGAGAAATTATTTGCAAATGATATGACCAATAAGGGGTTAATATTCCAAAATACATAAACAGCTCCTACAACTCAATATCAAAAAAATAAATAAAACCCAATTAAAAATGGGCAGAAGACCTGAATAGACCTTTTTCCAAAGAAGACATACAGATGGCCAACAGGCACATGGAAAGATGCTCAACATTGGTAATCATCAGAGAAATGCAAATCAAAACCACAATGAGATATCACCCACACCTGTCAGGATGGCTATCATCAAAAAGACCACAAATTACAAAAGTTGGCGAGGATGTGGAGAAAAGGGAACCCTTGTATACTGTTGGTGCAAATGTAAATTGGTGCAGTCACTATGGAAAACAGTATGGAGAGTCATTTAAAAACTAAAAATAGAACTTTCATATGATCCAGCAGTTTCACTCCTGGGTGTATATCTGAAGAAAACAAAAACACTGGTTCGAAAAGATACATGTACCTCAATGTTCATAGCAGCATTATTTATAATAGCCAGTATATGGAAGTATTCTAAGTGTTCATTGACAGCTGAATGGTTAAAGAAGATGTGGTATATATGTACAATGGGATACTACTCAGCCATAAGAAAGAATGAAATTTTGCCATTTGCAACAACATGTATGGACCTGAAGGGTATTATGCTTAATGAAATAAATCAGACAAAGATAAATACTGTATGTTATCCCTTATTAGTGGAATCTAAGAAATAAGTGAATATAACAAAATAGAAACAGAGATCAAACTAATGGTTACTTGTAGGGAGAGAGAAGCTGGGAGGGGCAAGATCGGATTAAGAGGATTCTTAATTAAGAGGGGATTAAGAGGTTCAAACTACTATGTATAAAATACATAAGCTACAAGGGTATATTGTACATTACAGGGAATATAGCCAATATTTTATAATAACTCCAAATGGAGTATAATCTATAAAAATTTTGAATCACTGTGTTGTACACCTGAAATAATAATTGTAAATCAACTATACCTCAATAAAAAAAGTGTTAAAATAAATGTATCAAAATTAAAAAGATAGGAATGGAGTGATTTTCTTTTATCTGTGTCAGTGACATCGTTCTTTACATTATAATTTTTAAAACCTCCAATCAGGTTTTAAAAGCAAATGACAGATTGGAAAAATATTGTGGTATATTTATTTACCTAAAACTAAATATACTTATGCCCAAAGCATATTAAGTAGACTATTTACAGCAAGAGAAAATGTAATTAGTGAATAAACTCTTGGGAAAGTGTTAAACCTTGTTAAAAATTAGAAGTGAAAATTAAGATAACATTGTACTTAGTAAATTAGCAAATTAGAAAACACTCAGGGTTGTACCCTAGGAAGAGATTTTTCTGCTTTAAAATATATTGGGATAATTTTCTTTAGAGAATATTCTAGATAATAGCCAGGCATATTTGTCATGTTTCATGCATTAATTCTTTTGTTCATGAATTCAACAAACCTATTTTGAATTACTCATATATTTTAGATACCAAAGTAAATACTTGGAATGTGGAAGTTAATCCGGTGAGGTGTATGCTCTTGGGGTTCACTTTGATCAGATATTCTTTGAGCTGAAACTTTAGCTTTAGGGATTACAATATAAAGAAATAAAAGAAAAACTCATTTTGCATAAAGATATTTATAGATGTATACAATGCAATGTTTTAAAAACTTGGGAAATCTCCAAGTGCCTAGTGACTGGGAAATGATTATGTAGACCATGGTATAAAGAGGAACATTGCATTGCTGTTAAAATGAAAACGTGGACCTGAGATACATATAAATCCACAAATAATAAATCCAAAGAATAGAACCTAGTTGTGTGGATACACTGGTTACAGTTATCTAAAAAGTTATGGCTGGACGTAGAGTTTGGAAGAAGGCATAAAATTGTATATATAATTTACCTGTGACAAAATGGACTTATATTTCATTTTTTTACTATTTCCTTTATATTTGTCATGATAACTGTACGTGGATTTCAGATTTTTGTTTTAAAATACACAGACACATATGTAACAAAAGACTCCAGCAATAGAATATTTTTACAAATGAAATTTTACCTTTATTTTATGGAATGACCTTTTTAAGAAATGATGACAAAAGTATAAAGACTAATCATATGAAAGTGGCATGGTTGTATTTTTTTCTCCCAATTTTTAACTCTGCATAAATTAGCAAGACCTCATGATGTATCATGCACATTTTTTTTTATCTTTTTTTTTTTTTTAAATGAATCCCAGGAAAGAATCTTGCTTACTTTATCACTATGAAAAATAGAAACAATCAGAATGATGGTGTCCATCCCCAAACTCCCTCATCTCCTTCATGTTTCCTCAGATGTCACTGCCTACACTGTCCAGAGGTTCTGTCTTCCACTGTTCGTGCTCCTGGCCAAAGCCAGCCCCTCTACTTGTGTCTGAGAGCTCATCCCTTCTCTCCTATTCAAAGCTATCATTCCAGCTATGAAATCCCTTTCTTTTATAAATTTCTCTTTCTTCTGGATCATTCCCATAAGCATGCTGTTATTTTTGCCATCTGAAAAAAAAAAACAACTTTCTACCTCACTTCGTCTTTCAGTTACTATCACATTTATCTCCTTTTTTTACACAAAACAGTTGCCTATGGCATTCCTTCTCTTCAGTTCCTCTCTTTCCATTTTTTTGTGACCCCCTTCCCAGGCAGGATTTTGCCCTTACAATTCTACCAACGTTGCTCTTGTCAAGATTCTATGCCCTCTGTGTTGCTCAGTCCAAGGGCAATTTTCAGTCCTCATCCTATTTGACCTGTCAAAGGCATTTGACACAGGAAATCATGACTTTGTGAAGTACTTTCGTTGGCTTCTTGGACACCACACTGTCCTGGATTTTCCTTAGGCTGTTCGTTCTCAATAGCCTTTGCAGATTCTTCCTCATCTCCCACACCTTTTTAACTTTGGCAAGCCCCAGGGATCACTCCTTGGAGCTCTCCTCCTCTGTGTTTGCATTCACACTGCGGGTGATCTCATCCCATCTCATTGGGATGCCTTATGTGTGCTGAAAACTCCCAAATCTAGATCTCAGCCCAGACCTCTCTCCAGATCTCTAGACTCCTGTCCATGGCTTCTCACCCAGGTTCCTGCTTTGCCCACCATCTTCCACATACCAGGTAAGGGCATCCTTCCTGGTGTTTGGGTCAAAAGCCTTGGAGTTGTCCTTGACTCTCATGCCCCACATTCAATCTGCCAGGAAATCCTCTGAATCTATATTCTTATAGCTTATATAACTATAATTAGCTTCTAATTATATCTAGACTCTGTTTCTTATCACTTCCACTGCTATTCACCCTGATCCAAAATGCCATCTCTCACTTGGAGCATTGCAAACTCTCCTAATACTTCACTTTGTCTTTTTCTTGACCCTTTTGCTACCTTTTCTCCACATGACAGCCAGAATGATTCTTATGTAAATAGGATTATGCCAGTTCTCTACTACTCATAGTGCTGCCCTTAGTAGCTCCCCATCTCGCTCAGAGTAAAAAGCCAGTGGCCTGCAGTGCTGTAGTGTTCTTGCCTTTCCCCTCTCCTCCTGTGATCTTACTTCTCCTTCTCCCTACTCCTGCTGCAGCCACCCTGGCCTCTAGGAACAAACAAGTCATCCTCCCAGGCCTTTGCAAGTGCTGTTTCCTCTGCTAAGAAAGCACTCCCCAGATATCCACTTCAGTCCCTCATCTTTGCACTTCCTAAAATGTCTCTTAGTGAGTTCTTCCTTAATCTCTCTGTTTAAAGTTTCAGCGCCTCCCACTGGCATTCCCTATTCTCTTTTTAAAAATTTCTTATTTTTTTGCTCTATTTTTTCTCCCTGTTTTATTTTTCTCTATGATACTTTTCACTAACTGATATTTATGTTACATATTCTTTCCCTCCACTAGGATGTAATCTTCATGAAGGCAGGTTTTTATTTTTCTGTTTTGTTTACTCCTGTTCCATGAGTACGTAGTATAGTATCTGGCACACAGCAGACATTCAATAAATGCTTAATGAGTAGATAAAAACTAAAACTGTGTAACCCTGGTGAGTAATTTTTGAGCTGAGATTGGATTATCTGTGCATCAGGGATATTGTAAGAAGTGTGTGCAGTGGGTGGAGGTAATGTTCTCTAGGGTTGCTTCTGACTCAAGTCTGCGGTTTCAAACTTTTTAAAGTAGTTGGGAAAAAACATTAATTTTAGGTTCAATTAAGACATTTACAAGTCTTATATTGTTCTCAGTACCTGGGACAAAAGCAGATCTCTTCATCAGTCTTGCGAGTCCAAAAAAAATAGAAGTTGATTCATGTATGAAAAATGACAGAGTCTCAGGGATGAATTTACAGTAACTACATTGACATACAATGGTGAAATCAACTGGCATGCAAACTTATTACGTGATGCATGTCCTTTTCAGATGGTACTAATGCTCTAATGTCTCTTATCTTTCCTCGCAGGGAGATTGGTGGGAAGAAAGATTATGATTCAAATAGTTGCATCTTTATAGTTGAACCCAGAATTAAAATAAGATGGGAAGGAGTGTTGGAGAGTCATATTTCACTCAGACTATAAAAGAGACCTGGTCTCTTTTCCCTGACCTTCAATCATCTCTGTGATGACTCCAGTTTTCAAAGTTCATTGAATCTTTCTCCTGGAGAAAGATCCATACTGGATATGGAATTTGAAATCTTCTCTTGTTCTCTTCTTAGTGCTCAATCTGAATTTCATAAAAGATACTGTTTTCCACTTACGGGTTTGCTTATAAATTTAGGGGACAAAACATATATGTAAGTGTATTATGATGTGATAAATGTTAAAAGAGGGTATTAAATGTATGGAATTTAAAAAATAAGTATCATGATCTTGAGTTTGCTCTGATCCTTAAATGATTTAGATTTTAAACCTGGGTATGAAAAGTGGGGCTGTGTTTCAAGTGAAGCCAGTTTGTAACTCTTCATAGCAATGAAGTGGCATGATCATTACTCCAATTTGTGATAATTAAAATACTAGTCTTAGATTACATTTTAAACTTTTGTTTGAATATAAGTGCTTCAGATAAATGTAGAAACTTAAACTGTCAAACAAAATAAATTATGTTATAAAGACCTGGCTCAAGCCAGATTTTCCAGTTTACCATTCTAGTTTTTAATTTTGTAAACCGCTTTAACCCTTAATAACTATGAAAAAGTCCCTGCATCCCAGACACACTTTCTTATGCCTTTCTCTGTACCTCTTCTATTAACATATGTGATATTCATATTTCATTGATCCAGATGGTAATAGAAAAATATGTGAGGCACAGTAGCACAGATAAAATCTACCTGGAGCTAGCAAGTCAGATTCACAAAGAATTTACTTCATAGAGTTCTTTGTGTTGGCAAATTGATAAGGTATTTTCTATTAAAAGCTTAGCATAGTTCCTAGTACTTAGTAAATGCTCAATAAAAATTAACTAATAATATTGTTGTTGCTGTAATTGTGTTTTTACATAGCTGTATTTTCTACCATACTATAAATTTTAGACGTACAGAGACCATGTCTTTTGCCCACCCCTAACCCCTTTTTAAATCTCTGTGGTCTAGCTGAGTCCTGGCACCTGTGTTTGATTGACTGATCAGAATTTTTCCTCCCATTTTCTTTCTGTTGTAGCTAGACATCAATACCTATTGGATTGGTGAATAGAACTAGGTTATGCTCATTAAGTTTTACTGGCATGTTAGTAATGAAAATCTTTTGTAGGCCTATAATTTGCATATTAGTATGAGTACAAATAGGCTACCTATTTACATAGTTTCACATCCATAATTCATAGCTAAATGGAGAAATTTTGAAATTTCCATAGTGTGATTTGAACCTTAAACTTTAGGGCTGGATAGAAAGAAATGGATTTACTACATTAATAAATGAAATGTCATTACTCTTTGTTGTCAGTAGTTGGCCAGTTTCAACTTTAATTGAAGTGTAGGCTATTGTTACGGTATACAAAAATACAACAAAAGATTCTAATAATATGCTTTTGTTTTTAGATCAGATTTTCTTCTTATCCTGTGAAATAAACAGGAATAAATAAATGAGACTTTAATATTGTAACAGTGTCAACATAAGTAAAATTTATAGAATCTAATGACATTTAGATGGATGAATTTATTGTCAATATTTAACTTACTGCACAAAGTATGATACATAAAGTGGAATTCAGGGATCTTATTTTATATAACAAAATATCTACATGTGTACATCTTTACCAAGAATCTCTTACTAAAGATTCTATGGTAGTAACTTCATTTTTTTTTCATAAGGCAATATAAAATAGCCACAAATAGAAAGGACATTATTTATTGTGAATAAGCAGATATTGAGATCCAGGAAGTAAGAACTCATTTTGAAAAACTGAGTTTCTTAACCTGATTAAGAAAAACATGAATGTTGGAAAAGAAACACATAATTTTGTGATATTCATTTGGTAATTACACAGACATTTATTTAACCTTCATCCGTGTAAGAGATTTTGTTCTGGAGCATTTTCAAAATTAATATTTTTCTAAGTTTAACACCATTTTCAAATATACATTTATATGTATTAAGCATTCAGAATTCTACTTGTTGATAAGCATTAAAGATTTGCATATAGATAGCCACTGCTGTGGTTAATAGTTATCTTTTATTCTAAGTGAACAACTAGTGGACTTAACCCAACTTGGATTAAAAGAATTTGTAGATGTGAACTAAAAGCCACTGTCAGTAAATTTTTCTATTTCTAAGCAGTCATGAAGATGAGGTATCCAGAGATAAGACATAGAGGCAGACAGTGAATAGTTCAAGAGGGAATGAGTTCTTGGAATTATAGATCAACAGACATGACATTAATTTCTAGCAAAATTATAAAATATTAAAGTGAAGATTTGGAAGCACTTAGAAAACAGTCTGACGATTACTAAGACCTTTTGTGGGTTCAGTAGGAATATGTATTATTAAACTAACCTCATTTTTTTTTTCTTTGAAAGCATTGTTGGATTGGTGGATTAGGGAAATTCTACAGATAAAGAATTTGACATACCTCCTTTCATTTAACATATTTGTAGAACATTTACTTTGTACTTGGTGGTGAACAAAATAAACTTTATTAAACCTGTGGGGGATAATGATAACAAGTAATCTCTGAAATTCGGCAAATAAAAAAGATGAGGCTTCGTTGGATGCTCTATCAGGGTTGAAGAGTAGGCCCAGAAGGAGGTCACTAACAGGGTACAACCCAAAGCTCAGTCCTTCGTGCTCCATGCTTATCAAATCTGGGGAGCCCAGAGTAAGCCAAATCACTGTTATGCTCAATAACAGAGTTAATATTCAAAATATTTTCAAGATACTGGAATGCTCTGAAAAATTGAGAAAAATTAAAAGTCACAGGTAATATGCTTATAATATCTTTATACTATCTTTTACATTTCAGATATGTTTGCAGTATTTCCTCTTGACCCACACTTAGACCTGGCCAGCAGTGAGACAGAGTCCTCCAGTGTATGTCCAGTAGGGAGACTATAGGAGTCTGTCCAAGTAGGCAGTCTGCTTACGGGACAGAGAGGCCTCTTTAAAACCTGAAGGAGAAGTCTGCATTGTATTCACAGCTGGACTGGAGGACCGCCGTAGTCCCACCTGATTCTAAAATTCAAAGGGCTTCTTTGATGATTACAGTGGAGAAATGGTTTTGTCAAATCTACATGGGAACTTGTCCTCTGAAATGGAGTAAATCAGCTAATATTGCATACTACTTAAGAGGGGAGACACTGTCCCCTTTTTGTAACTTCCTGTTAGTGTTTGGTAAATGTTGTTTGACTCACTGACAACACCTGTGCCATTTTATTTTATTACTTTTGGCTCCTGTGTTATAAGTTGTCAAATTTATTCTTCTTGAATATAGTTTGAGCCTGTTTTTATGAAATCAAGAACATTATTTCCTGTTGTTCTTTTTATAAAGAGAATTGGTAGAATATGAAGAAGGCAACTCTGCAAGCCATATGTCTCTGGCATCCTCCATGGAATTCCTTAATTCTCTCTTGACTCTAAATGATTCATTCTGCCACTTGCATGATTCCTCTCAAGAAAATCAATTATTTAGTGTTCTTGAGGTGATTGGCTTGCAAATAATCTTGTGATCTTAAGCACTTTTTGGTAAATTTACCAATTTCTGAAAACTAGAACTTATTTCCACACTTACTTGAGTTGTAATTGAGTTCTTTAGAACAGATATTCAAAGATTCATAGGCTCTCAAAACTAGTAGGTGTGGGCTCAATATTACACGTTCATCTTCAGTTTTGTTGTTGTTAAAAAATATTTTGCCAAAGAAATTCTTACCTTGTAAAAATGAAAGCCAACTGTTTTGTCACATGCCTTTCCTGGAGCTTAGGTCCCCACCCCTCCCTATCCCCTCATTTTCTTCCCTCCTCCATGCTCATTATACGTTGGTGTTTTTACTCTGATAAAAAGGTTGGTGTTTCTCGATCTTAGGTAAAGTGTGAATAAAACCATCTTTAGAATTTCTTTGTTTATTGATCTGTAATATACCACATACATAGTATACTTTTTTGCCTGCATTGGGTCTTTGTTGCGCGCAGGCTTTCTCTAGTTGTGGCGAGTGAGGGCTACTCTTCGTTGCTGTGCATGGGCTTCTCATTGTGGTGGCCTCTCTTGTTGTGGAGCATGGGATCTAGGCACACAGGCTTCAGTAGTTGCAGCACGTGGGATCAGTAGTTGCGGCATGCGGGCCCTAGAGTGGGTGGGCTTCAATAGTTTTGGTGCGTGGGCTCAGTAGTTTTGGCTCACGGGCTCTAGAGCACAGGCTCAGTAGTTGTGGTGCACGGGCTTAGTTGCTCCACAGCATGTGGGATCTTCCCGGACCAGGGATCCAACCCGTGTCCCCTGCATTGGCAGGTGGATTCTTAACCACTGAGCAACCAGGGAGTCCCATAGTATACGTGCTGTGTCAACAATACTTCAAGACAAGGCCCCTAGCTCTTCTTCACCCTGAGTAACACCCCCCAAATCCCATCCATATAGAACTTATGGAGCTGTGACAGCTGTTTAGGTAATTACCTGTCCTTAAAAGGCAGCCATTGTTGATTATTGGGTTCAGAAAGTATTCTGAAGAACCTATGAGTCTTACCCCCAAACAGTTGACTGGCTAGTCAGATGCAGTTTCTTCTACCTTGTAATTCTATTTATATGTGATTTGAGGTCAGTCAGAAGGATAGCAGTTTTAAAATAAAGTGGTCTTGCAAAATCAGTGTTTAAATGTCATCTTCTTCAGTTTAGATATTAGTAAAATATTCATGTTCTACCAAGCAGGTTTTTTTTGTCGTTGTTGTTGTTTTTTTTGAGTAAGAACTGCCCACACTGTGGTGCTTATTATCTTTAACTCTTCCTCTTTTGAGCTTCGTGTCCTAAAAGAAATGTTATACCACTGATTCCTTTTACTTGATTCCTAATACTTAATTCCTTTTACTTTAAACACGTTTTCAGGCCACTAAAAAAATGAATATCTCTCTTCCTCCCTCCCTTCCTTCCTTCATACAAAAATTTGGTAAAGTACAGTGGAAGAAAAAACCTGGCAGGTTAGGAAGAAATTGTAATACTCTTTCTGTCTGTAGTCTTTTAGTTTTTATTTTAAAAAGTTTTATTCTGATAAAAGCACTTAAGATATCTACTCTTAAATTTTTCAGTGTATGGTAATGTGTTGATAACTATAGGTACAATGTTGTACAGCGGATCCGTAGAACTTATTCATTGTGCTTAAGTGAAACTTTATGCCCAATGGTTAGCAGCTCCCCATTCCTCCCTCTGCACAGCCCCCGGAAACCACCAGTTTGCTCTCTACCTCTATGGGTTTGACTATTTTAGCTACCTCATTTTAAGTGGAGTCATGTAGTTTTCCAATTCATCTGACTTGAGCTGTTTCCTCTTCCTGAAATATATTTCTTCCCCTAGGCATTGTTCAAAGTATTCTAATGTATCAACTCATTTAATCTTCATAACATACAATAATGTTATTTCTCATTTTATAAAATAGGATCTCAGACACAGGAGATTGAATAACTTTCTGAAGGACATGCATTTAGTAAGTTGTGGAGGTGAGATTTGAAGCCAGTGGTTTAACCACAGAGTCTGGTCTCTTAACCACTGCACCATGCTGCTTCAAGCTGATAATAAGAATACCTGTCTCACAGAGTTGGCATGAAAAGTAAATGAGACAAACTGTACAAAGGTCTTAGGATAGTGCCTAGCATATAGTAAATATATAGTAAGTGTTAGCTATTAGCATTTCATTTTGATTTTAATAAGTCTACCATGTATCTTCCTCAGTGGGATAGTATAAATGATATTGATACTGATTGTAATGTGACTTGTTCCATGAACTTATATATTTTACCAGCCCCTTCTGAGTTGTTAGCATTAGCTATAGGGAAAATAGTACCCACTTCATAGTGGTTTTATGAGTATTAAATTAGGTAGCATTATATAAGAGTAACTGGTACATATAAATGTCTAGTAGTGTTGGCTTACCCTGCTCCCTTATGAGATGTATGTTCCTTAAAGGCAGGGTCAATGTTTTATTATTTTTGCATCCAACCAAGGGTGTATCACAGCTGCTGGCACATAGTAGGCATTTTGTAAATGCTTGTAGAATAAGTGAATGAGAGCATTGGAAGGAGAAAGAACAGAAGGAAGGACATATGAGTGGAAATTTTTCTCCTGGAAGTAATTTTCTTCTAGGGAAAGAAGGTCATTTGAAGGCCACATGGATCTAAAAGCTTACTTTTTTTTTTTTTAATTTAAAGGTTAAACTGTTCTGATATTTAATTCTAAAGTATTGTACAACTAATATGGCCACTTAAGGACTGAAGAGTGGAAGAGAGTGGAGAGACAAAGAAAGGGTAAGAGATTTAGTAAGTACTATAGACATGTTACATTCTAAAGCTCTAGATAATACTCTTTAGCAGTAGCTTCAGAGTCTTAGCGCCAGTGATCAGGGGCCTTTGGAAATCGAATTAGATGATTAACCTTTATTTTCAACAAATTATTTACTCTTTGCCTATAGGTCTTTGATGAATCCTTTCTGAATGGAACTGCAGCCAAAGGTGGTAGTGAGGGTCATGGAAGTTTGATGAGGGTGTGTGTGTGTGATTGCATCACCAGTAACAAGAGCAAACAACCTGGTATCTGATGAAATCAAACTGAGGACATATTGTCTGTCTTCACCGTCAGAGCTAAGGCAGCAGTTGGGAGGGAAGATGCGTTTTCAAGGGTTGGTTGTGATGTTCTGTCTCAAGGCCTCGTTATGTCTCTTGGGATGAGGTAGTGAAACTTATGTCCTGAGACTGACCTTTGGTAACAACATGAGAGAAGTCTAGCTTGATAGGTCAGTCCCTCAACTTGGTGATTTCTCCAGAAACATGTTGCAGTGTTAGGTCAAGGGAACAACTAGGATCTGTCCGTAGCTTTAGAGGCACACCTAATTACACTGCCCATCAATTGTGTCCTGGCAGTTATGTGTGCCACGATCTTGTTACAGGTCTTTCTGCTTGTGGGCAAGAGGCAACAGTGCCTCCCTCCATTGTTCTTTCCTCTTAGTTTCTAACTGTTTGGCTTTTAAGACTGAATTGTTTGGAATACCTTCTGCTGTTGAGGTAGTAAGGGAAACAGTGTGGTATTTTTCACCAGTGGGAAAAATGAAATATTTCTTACCCATAGGAATAAAACATGAGACTAGACATGTAACTTCTTGTTTGTGAGCCTCTTTTGTTTCTCAGTTCAGGTTTGGTTTTGCCATGTTATTGGTGACCACAGGTTAAGAAAATATATGCCATCAAATGAAAAGACCACACTTCCTTTTCTCATGGCAACGTGTTTACTTTTATTTATTTTTATGAATAGATAAAATCAGATGTCTTCAAATTAAATTGTTTTTCGGAAAGATGATATCAGGTGGGAACAGGGAGATTAAGAAAAACATCACCCAGGCCACCTGCATTTCGACTGCCAATGTATCTGCTATTGGTGCCCGGATTAGCATCTCCCAGATGGCATTGGTTCAGAAGTTTCCCACGTTTCACCCTCGCTTGGAAGGCAGCATGGAGTAGTGGAGTGGAGGGAACTTGGCATATGAAATTGGAAATCCTGTGTTATGGTCTTGCTTTTGTCTTTTACTTAAATATGTGATTTTTGACAAGTCACTTAACCCCTCTGAGCTTGCTTTCTCTTCTATAAAGTAAGAGAGTTTCATCAGATTCTAGGCAGTTTCTTTTAACATAGGCACTTCATTGACCAGATGAGAGGAAAGAAAAATGAATACTGAGATGATCTGCCACCTTCCAGGCCCCTTTCTCAATGAGAAATGGACACAAAAGCAGAGCATGTCAGGCCTTAACGGGAGAGAGAGCTCAATCCTAGTCTCATAAAATTACAAGATGCTACATAGATAACTTAAGTTCATTATGAAAATGAGGCTTTAAGGCCAAGCCTGCCCTATGGTATATTTTTTTGCATTCATCCTAAATCATTTTAGCTTTTAACAGACTGCTGTTTTCCTCCACTAGGAATTGGTACTCAGTTCTGGATAGCTCTTCGATTGAATGACCTCATTTACGTTCAATTTTGTTATTTGAGCCAGTGCTTTGAGAAGCTTGCTTTGCTGGCTATTTGTGTATTTCTTGTTATTTAAGGCATCTTGTTGAAGCTGAAGAGTACACTCTTTGAAAGTGTTTTTAAATGGAAAACTGTTGCATTGAAAAGTGGCTTTGTGTTTTCATAGACCACACAATTCTAAGCCAACTGACACGGTTTCAAAGTAGTTTTTGGTGGATAGAACACACAGGTAAGTACTTGAGAGCCCAGTGCTTGTAGTTTGAAGTATTTGTAAGTATTAAAGATGGAGAAGAAAGCATGACCCAGGTCTGGAGTTTCCTATTTGATTATTTTTACAGTATCTTAGAATACATTGACGTTTTGCCTTTACCTTGCGAGATGTGCACTTCTTCAATAAATGTATCAGTTAAAAGCATTTGGTCTAATGTCCAATATTCTGAATACTTAATTGTTACTAATATTGTTGGAATACTTTTACTAACTCCCAAATCCATATTTGTATCTCTACTATAGGCCGTAAAGGAAAACAACTGCATTTTAAAATATGGTGAGTGATATCTAGTGCTGGTTAAAATGGAGTAGTAAGTCCTCTACATCCTGTCTCTCCACTGATTACAGTTAAAAAGTCTGGAAATGGGGCTTCCCTGGTGGCACAGTGGTTGAGAATCTGCCTGCCAATGCAGGGGACACGGGTTCGAGCCCTGGTCTGGGAAGATCCCACATGCCGCGGAGCAGCTAGGCCCGGCCTGTGAGCCACAACTACTGAGCCTGCGCGTCTGGAGCCTGTGCTCCGCAACAAGAGAGGCCGTGATAGTGAGAGGCCCGTGCACTGCACTGAAGAGTGGCCCCTGCTTGCCGCAACTAGAGAAAGCCCTCGCACAGAAATGAAGACCCAACACAGCCAAAAATAAATAAATGAATAAATAAAATTAAAAAAAAAAAGTCTGGAAATGATGCAGAACACAGTTGAGGACTCTGAAAAGTAAATGATAGCAGGCAAATTGGGGAGGGAGGTCAAAATTTGAAGCCTAACTTGTATGGCAGTGAATTTACTATTTGTTTTTTTGTCCTTAATCTCCTGTGGGTGGGCTTTTTTCTTTCTTTCCTCTCCTGGCCCTGCTTTCAGGCCAGCTCCGGTCACAAAGCTATGCTGCTGCAGTGGTAGTGGCAATGGTGCAGGCACCAAGACGCTGAGATAGAGCCCACTTTCTGCCTAGAGGAACCAGGAAAGGGGTCTTTGGGCTCTAGAGAGTGTGTGGGGAAATTACTGTTACTTTCTCTCTAGTTTCTCTTGCTACTTTGCCCAAGGGCAGTCCCAAATATCTGGAACTGCATGCCAGTGTAAAAGATTAAAGTTCTGAGGGAAATCCTGGACTTCTAGACAATAGATTGTGAAAAGGGGACCCTGGAAGCAAGAGGGTGTCAGGGAAATTTTGGAGAAGAGAGAGCTGAAAAGGGGGAGCTTGTAATTTGTGTGTAAATCAACACAAGTCCCAAGTTCACCCCTAAGCTGCATATGCACCGATCAGTTATGCCCAAAGGGGCATAACAAAGTTTATGGTATAAACTACCATTCAAGTCCCAGACTATTCCCTAAATAACCTAAATAGCATAGGCTGTTGAAAACTGATTTGATATGGAGCTATTTCCTACAGAAGGCAGGGCAGAATTTGTATTCTGAACCTAACTGGGTTGACTGACTAGATTACTCAAACACACGAAAAAAGTAATCTACATTTGCTAAAGGATTTTAAGAGTACCCAGAGACTCACAACATATAATATTCAGTATATCTAGAATATAACCCAAAATTACTTGACATACAAAGAACCAGAGAGCTCTGACCAATTCTCAAAGGAAAAATCAACAAATGGTAATTGCAAGATGACCCAGATGATGGGTTTATCAGACAAAGAATTTAAAACAGCTTTTATAACTATGATCTAAGAGATAAAAGTGAATACTCTTGAATGGAAATATAGAGGTTCTCAGCAAAAAAAAAAAAAAAAAAAAACTGTAAAAAAGAACCAAATGGGTATTTTAGAACTGAAAAATACAATATCTGAAATTAAAAACAAAAACAAAAACTTTGCACAGGCATTTTAGCAGAAGGGAGAAAACAGAAGAGTCAGTGAACTTAAGATAGATCAGTAGAAATTATTCAAACAATAGAAATTATCCAAAAGAAAAGAGGAGCAAGATTTTAATTAAAGCCTAAGGGACATAAGGGACAATATTAGAGGGTCTAAAATTTGTGACATCAGAATCCCAAAAGGAGAGGAGAAAAAGTTGGATTCAGGAAAAAAAAAAAATTGAAGTAACAGCTGAAAACTTCTCAAATTTGGTGAAAGGCATAAACTTACAGATTCAAGAAACTCAGTGAACTTCAAGCAGTGTCAATTCAAAGAAGGCCATACTTAGATATATTACAGTCCAACTGTTGAAAATCAAAGATAAAAAACCTTGAAGGCAGTGAGAACCACCCCCCCTCCCCACCCCAGCCCTGCACCTCCAGTATACACTAGGGACTGTAATGATTGTGGTTTTCTCATCAGAAATCATGGAAGCCAGAAGACAGTGGAAGAAAACCTGTGAAGTGCTGAAAGAGAAAACTGTCAACCCAGAATTTGATATCTAGTGAAAATATATCTTTCAGGAATGAAAGCAAAAGAAAAGCATTCTCAATAAAGGAAAAGTAAGAATATTTATTGCTAGCAGCTCTAACCTAAAATATTAAGAAAATTTTCAGACTGAAGGGAAATGATACCACAAGGAAACTTAGAACATCAGGAATGAAGGAAGAGCAACAGAAATAGTAAATAACTGGGTAAATATAGTATTCTATTTTTCTCCTTTTAAGTTCTTTAAATTATGTGTGGTGTTCAAAACAAAAATTCATGGCATTTGTCTGATGCTTTTTCAGTGTATGTACTTTAATATATGTTACTCCTATTACCGAGGGGGAGGTGAAGGGTTCTCTATTGTGTGGTCTTCTGCAGTTCACTGAAAGTGGTAAATATGATTTTTAAGTAGACCAAAAAGTTAAGAGGTATACTGTAACCCTTAGAGCACATACTAAAAAGATAATACCAAGTGTTACTGCCAAATGACCCAATATATAAATTAAAATGGAATATTGAAAAACAGTCAAAAAATCCAAAACAAGGCAATAAAGAGGAACAGAAGAACAAGAAGCAGAGTGTATAAACGGAAAACAAATAATAAATTAATTACAAAATTATATTAAATGTAAATGGTCTAAATACAGCAATTAAAAGACACAGGTTGTCAGATTGACTTAAAAGGAAATCTGTGTACTTTCTACAAAAAAAAGGTGACATTAAATATAATGGTAAATATAGGTTAAAAGCTAACAGAATGGGAAAAGATATATCATGCTAACACTAAGTAAAAGAAAATTGAGTGTCTATGTTAATATCAGATGAAGTAGCTTCAAAACAAGGACATTTTTCTTAGATGTCCTTCAATAAGTGAATGGATAAATAAACTGTGATACATTTATACAATCGATACATATTACTCACTGCTAAAAAGAAATGAGCTATCAAGCCACACACAAAAAAAATCAAGGAATATGCATTTAAACATATTACTAAATGAAAGAAGCCAATCTGAAAAGGCTGCATACTGTATTATTCCAACTATGTGACATTCTGGAAAAGGTAAAACTATGGGGACAGTAAAAAGATTGCCAGGAGTTTGGGGGGAAGGTGGGAGAGAGGAATGAATAGACAGGGCACAGGAGATTGTCAGGGCAGTGAGACTGTTCTATGTGATTCTGTGATGGTAGATACTTACCATTTTACATTTGCCAAAACTCATAGAATATACAACACAAAAGTGAACCCACATGTAAATTACAAGACTTTAATCAATAATAATGTGTGAATATTGGCTCATCAATTGTAACAAATGCACCACATTAATCTAAGATGTTAATAATGGGGAAACTGGTTAGGGGGATAAGGGATCAGGAAGTGAAAGGAGGTATATGGGAACTTCTGTACTTTCTGCCCAGTTTTCCAGTAAACTTAAAACTGCTCTAAAGAGTAATAATTTTTAAACCGATGGTCTATATCATTAGTTATTAGAGAAATGCAAATTAAAACCACACTGGATACCACTATACACCTATTAGAATGGCTAAAATAGAAATCTGACAATACCAAGTTCAAGTGAGTATAGGGTGCAACTGGAACTCTCATATATTGCTGTTTTGAATGCAACATAGTGGAGCCATTTTGTAAAGCAGCTTGGCAGTTCATTCTAATTTAGATATTCGCTTACCATACAGCCCATCTAATTTAAATATACACGTACCATACAGTCATCCCACTAGTAGATATTTACACAAGGAAAATGAAAACTTATTCACACAAAAATCTTTATACAAATGTTTATAGCAGCTTTATTCATAATCACCAAAAACTGATAACAGCTGGAATGCCTTCAAATGGTGAATGAACAGTGGTATTTCCATACAGTGGACTATTACTCTGCAATAAAAAGGTATGAAGTACTGATATATGTACCACCATAACATATTTGAATCTCAAATGAATTAAGTGAATAAATCAGACTCAAAGACTACATGTTGTATAATATTTATATGACACTGTAGAGAAGGTAAAACTATAGGGATGTCAAAACCTAAGTCAGTAGGTGTGGGGCTGCTATTTGACTGCAGATAGCATGAGGGAAAGCTTTATGGTGATGGAAGTCTTCTGCATCTTGATTGTGGTGATAGTTACATTACTGTACATTTATCAAAATTCATGGAACTATACTCCAAAAGGGGCAAATTTTATAGAATATAAATTTAAAAATAATTAAGTTTATTCCCTTTTATACAAATGAGGGAACTGAAACTTGGAGATGTTAAATAAAGTTTTAAGCTAATAAATGGCAGAGAGAGGCCTCATTTCTTTCTTCCTAACTGGATTTTTCAGTCTTGGCAGTATGATATATTAGGCTGGATAATTCTTTGTTGTAGGGAGTTATCTTGTGCATTGTTTGATATTTAGCACCATCTGTGACCTGTACAAACTTGATACCAGTAGCAACCTCCTGCCCCCAGTTGCAACAGTCAAAGTTTCTCCAGATATTGCCAAATGTTCCCCAGTCGTTAGATGTGGGGGGAATTGTCCCCAGTTGAGAACCACTGCTGTCACCCATACATTGAGTCACCGTATGTATCCTGTTTGGTCATCAGTTTCCACATAAGAAAATTGGCTTATAACTGGTCCTGCCTGTTTCAGAAGGTGGTCCTAAGCATCAATTAGATGATAATGTGGAAGTGTTTTGCCAAATGTAAAACTCCAAATAGATTTTATGATTTTAGGTTGTTAGGAATAAAAACTAAAATTCTGGGGAAAGAAAGGATGCACAGAAAAGAAAAGGAGTACCTATTATGATCACAACTAAAGAAAAATATTTTGAATAGAGATTGAGAAGATTGACAATTAAGGAAAGATATATAGTGGCTGTTCAAACAGGACCTCGTTGGATGGTGTAACTTTACTGGGGTCACTAATGTCCAGGTGCTGGCCCTCAATTTTCAAGTCTATAAAGTTGGTTTTTCCCAGTTTTTATTGAGTTGATTAGGTTTAGGAGTGCTGTTTCCCACCAATTCAACCCAGCACAGATGGGGGAAGAACCAGATGCCTTTTGTGAAATTAGAGAAGAATAAGTGCCAGGTGGATTGAAGTGCTCAGTTTAGCTGGTCAGCATTTTGTTGTTTTTGTTTTGTCTCTCTTCCAACCCACTCACCTTTATGGAAAGATGCTTGGTGAACTTGGAGTAAGCACAAAGAGAGTTAGTAGCATACCTAGAATATAGTTCGTGATATTTAAATATTCATTTCCCATTTATTTCGAATCCGGAGAGAAATCTACCAAGTCAAGTACTCTTCCACTGTTTTTTCAGGGAGTTCTTTACCTTTTCAATGCCAGAGACACATGGACAAGTCTTCCACTTTGGCGTTTTTTTCTCATCCTAGGTTTCATACAGACCAGTTGGCATTCTATTAAAATACTTGTTGTTCAAACTAATACTAATACGACTGATTAGTTTACATCAGATTCCATTCATGCCTTCCTGAGGGTATGTTCTTACCACCTTGATTTATAATAGCTTTGGTGTTTGGAACCCTTCAATCAAGAATTTGTTTATAAACCTTCTCTTACGGAAGGGAACCATATTAATAATAGTTCTCTTACAATAATTACAAATAGCTCTCTTAAACTGATTACACTTAAGAAATAATGAGCAGTATAAAATTAGTGGTGCACAATAATGATTTAATGTGAAACCTATTGATGAAATGCAAAATTTAAAAAGTCATAGCAAGTAAATAATGTGACTGATGCCTTATCTGAACAAAAGTTTAAATGGCAAATTATTAGGAGGTTTTAAAACATGGGGTGTTTGTTAAATGGATAAGAAACTATTGAAAGAAACTTCTTTCTGTGGAAGGTAGGCACCATTCTCCCCTCTTCTCATCACAATACTAATTAATTCATATATTCTACATTTCCATGGTAGCAAGATAGCACCTCTAGGCACTTTTTTTTTCTTTTAAATTGAAGTGTAGTTGATTTACAATGTTGTGTTAGTTTCAGGTGTACAGCAAAGTGATTCCAGTTATATATATATGTGTTTGTGTGTGCGGGTGTATATATATATGTATAAACACATATTCTTTTTCAAATCCTTTTCCCTTATAGGTTATTACAAAGTACTGAATATAGTTCTCTGTGCTATACAGTAGGTCCTTGTCTGGTCATCTATTTCATATATAGTAGTGTGTATATGTTAATCCCAAACTCCTAATTTATCCCTCCCCCCCCCCCCCCTTCCCCCCCCCCCCCCCGTTGATAACCATAAGTTGTTTCTGTGTCCTGTGGCTCTATTTCTGTTTTGTAAATAAGCTCAATTGTAGTTTTTTTTTTTCTTTTTTAGATTCTACATATAAATGATATCGTATGATATTTGTCTTCCCTGTCTGGCTTCACTTAGTATGATAATCTCTACATCCATCCGTGTTACTGCAAATGGCATTATTTCATTCTTTTTTTATGGCTGAGTAATATCCCGTTGTATATATATACCATATCTTCTTCATACATTCATCTATCGATGGACATTTAGGTTGCTTCCATGTCTTGGCTATTGTAAATAGTGCTGCAGTGAACATTGGGGTGAATGTATCTTTTTGAATTATGGCTTTCTCGGGATATATGTCCAGGAGTGGGATCTATGGATCATATGGTAACTCTATTTTTATATTTTTAAGGAACCTCCCTACTGTTCTCCATAGTGGCTGTACCAATTTACATTTCCACCAACAGTGTAGCAGGGTTCCTTTTTCTCCATACCCTCTCCAGCATTTATTATTTGTAGACTTTTTGATGATGACCATTCTGACCTGTGTGAGATATCTTGTAGTTTTGATTGGCATTTCTCTAATAATTAGCAATGTTGAGCATTTTTTCATGTGCCTGTTGGCCATCTGTATGTCTTCTTTGGACAAATGTCTATTTAGATCTTCCTATTTTTTGATTTTTTAAAAAAATATATTGAGCTGTATGAGCTGTTTATATATTTTGGAAGTTAATCCCTTGTTGGTAGTATTATTTGCAAATATTTTCTCCCTGTTGTTTTTTCATTTTGTTTATGGTTTCCTTTGCTGTGCAAATGCTCTTGAGTTTAATTAGGTCCCACTTGTTTATTTTTGTTTTTATTTCCACTACTCTAGGAGACGGAGCCAAAAAGATATTGCTGCTATTTATGTCAAAGAGTGTTCTGCCTATCTTTTCCTCTAGTTTTATAGTACCTGGCCTTACATCTAGGTCTTTAATTCATATTGAGTTTATTTTTGTATGTGGTGTTAGAGAATGTTCTAATTTCATTCTTTTACATGTAGCTGTCTAGTTTTCCCAGCACCACTTATTGAAGAGACAATCTTTTCTCCATTGTATATTCTTGCCTCCTTTGTCGTAGATTAATTGATCAAAGGTTTGTGGGTTTATATCTGGGCTTTCTATCCTGTTCCATCAGTCTATATGTATGTTTTTGTGCCAGTACTACACTGTTTTGATTACTGTAGCCTTGTAGTATTTTCTGAAGTCAGGGAGCATGATTCCTCCAGCTCCGTTTTTCTTTCTCAAGACTGCTTTGGCTATTCGGGCCTTTTGTGTTTCCATACAAATTTTTAACATTTTTGTTCTAGTTCTGTGAAAAATGCCATTCTTAATTTGATAGGGGTAGCACTGACTCTGTAGATTGCCTTGGGTAGTATAGTCATTTTAACAATATTGTTTCTTCCAGTCCAAGTATATGGTATATCTTTACATCTGTTTGTGTCATCTTCAGTTTTTCATCAGTGTCTTATAGTTTTCGGAGTATAGGTCTCTTGCCTCCTTAGGTAGGTTTATTGCTAAGTATTTTATCCTTTTTGATGCGATGGTAAATGGGATTGTTTCCTTAATTTCTCTTTCTGATCTTATTAGCATATAGAAGGATTTCTGCATATTAATTTTGTATCCTGCGACTTTACCAAATTCATTGATGAGCTCACTTTCTGGTAGCCTCTTTAGAATTTTCTGTGTATAGTATCATGTCATCTGCAAACAGTGAGAGTTTTACTTCTACTTTTCCAATTTGGATTTCTTTTATTTCTTTCTTATCTGATTGCTGTGGCTAGGACTTCCAAAACTATGTTGAGTAAAAGTGGCCAGAGTGGATATTCTTGTCTTGTTCCTGACCTTAGAGGAAATGCTTTCAGTTTTTCACCATTGAGTATGATGTACACACTTGTAATTTAGTAGTTGCTAATGGATTAAAATAAAATGTACTATTACAGAAATGTTAGCTATTGTGTTGGACACCATGATTTGGGAGACTTTTCTTTTTTCTCTGACTTATTTCTTTATATTTCTTGACATTCAAAATCCACATCATTTACAAAATTAATATTTCATCTTATTGAAGGGATACAAAAGGGAATTAACTTTATTACTGAATGTCATCAAAAGGATTGTTCAGAAACATTAAATGAATAAGTATAGTATTCAATTTCTTTCATTATACTGTATGCACTTTTCTGAATATAATATTTCTGCTAATGGATACCATAAAGACTTTTCTCCCTTGCCTCCCTCTCTCTTCCCTTCAACAGGTATTACATACCTAATATTTGCCAACTTATACCAGCTTTTCCTTATACTTTGTCTTTATGACTCTTATTATAATTACGAAGTATGTAATCATCTTACCCATTAAGAAACATACATGTGTAAAAAGACTGTCTTCCTCTGCCCATTTATGTTTAGACATTCCTAAACATGGCTGGTCATAAGTCATTTGTTCACCAGTCCCTCAATTCCTTGCAGGCGTGCCCTGTGGTCAACTTTTGGTTACTCAGGTACTTCCTAGCCCTTTCTTCCTAGTCCTGTCTTTGGGTCATTTCACTTTTGGAAAAGAAAAAACAGAGTACTTAGATGAAGTGAATTAATTTGATAGTTATTCATTATATATACCTATTTGTGGAGTAGTTTCATAATTATTTTTAAATTTATGAAAAGTGCCTACAATTCAGAAGGTTAAACTTTTTGTGCAACAGAATATTTGTTCAACATGGTAAGAACAAACAACTTTTACTAGAATCAACCTGTGTTTGAGGCTAAACAGTGAAGAAGGGTAAAGAAGAGAGAAAATCAATGAAAAAATTGATATAATGACAAATATTCTTTGAGTAAGTAAAATAAAGGTTGTAGAGAGAAAAGAATATATGCAGAAACATATTTGCCTTAATAAGCAGTTTCTTCAGTCCTACATATTACCAGCAACCTACTGGTGACCTGAATAGACATGTAATAAATTAGTAATACTAAATAGTATTAGTAGAATAAAGAAGAAAAGAATAGAAAGTTGTATGTTTAGAGGACAGTAGTCTGATACTATAAATACCAATGATTCCAAAGAATTAATACTTCTGTGTAAATAAAAGAAGCTAGTTAAAAAAGGATTATTATTTATCCATGTTTACTATATTTAAATAACCGACCCTGCTCATTATTAAATATTAAAGTTCTTTTCAAAGAAAGTTCTTGATCACAACAGACAGCTTATTTTTTTAGACCGAATTTGTTGTAAAGAATTTGATAATAAACTTAGCACTCCTGCTTTCTCTTGTATATTCTCTTTGAACCTCCTCTGAGTTAAGATTATCACCCACATTTTTATGTGGTTTATATTTTGCCAGTGGTCCCATCATAGGAATTGTAAGTGGCAGAGCTGTAAATTGAATATTGTCTGTTAGTAAATCCAAATACTTGGCTCTCTCCATATATCACTATGTGATTTGCTTTAGTAGCTAGTTTAAATTAATTTCCTTAGGAATATTAAAATTAAGTCTTTAGGATTGTTAAGTCTCATGATTCTAGAGAAAAGCTTTTTTAAATTCAACTTTGGGATTTAGCTTTTGACAGTTATGTGACTGTGATATAATTATTCATTAAGATGTAATAATTTTCCTTTCATTAAGTTACCTCCTTTTTACTTCAAGCCTAGTTCTTTGAAACTGCCTGATAAATCCAAAGTGATCTTCCCCTCCTATGAATTTAGGAGCGCTCCTTATCATTAACATTCATTTCACACATACTATTATGCATTATTATTAATTGTTTTGTGTCTCCAGCTATATTACAGGCTCCTTGTATTTTATTTATCTTTATGTGTAGGCATAGCATCTTATTATAGTACATGTTCGATATTTTCTGAATGAGTGATTATTATTGCTCCTTTATATCTTAGTTCTACATCTAAAACATGTTGGGTCATCTTCTCACAGTGAATGTACGTTAGGTAGAGTTTGAAGGAGCTGAAAGCCTTTGCTACTCTGTCATTTCTTAAAAGAGTGCATGTTATTTCTTTGATTAGACACTCATATAACATTCACTTTTCCTTTAGAGTAGTTATATTTTAGGCAAGCAAGATTGGAAGAAATGCCTATGGGTTTGTTTTATGGCTGACTTTAGGGCCATTACCTGAATATTATATTCAGTACAGCTTGTCTTTCTAGTCACTGCTTTAAATATTATTAGATACAGGCCTAAAACTTTCTGGCCAGACCTCTTTACCTGGAGACTGGTTTTATGGACTCAAAGTTACTTTAATAAATAATTAATCTCAAATGTCTGCATTTAGTTACATCCATTAGATGGCTCCTTTTAATTTTTTTTTTTTTTGTGTGTGTGTGTACATGCATGCACTTTCTTAAATTGTTTTTCATGTGTAAGTTTCTTAAAACTATTTTTGAAAAGTGGGCCAAATATAAATAGTTTTAGAGAGACTCTTGGGCTACATAAGCATGAATATTCAGATCAGACAGTCTTGCCACTTACTAGCTGTGTGACCTTGGGTATTTTGTTTACTTCATTCAGGCTTCTGATTCTTTAGTTTGTTGTATAATTGGGCTAACTATATCTATTCCAAAGTGCAGTTGTGAGAATTAAAATGAAAGCATGTATGTAAAACCAGGCTCATAGTAGGTGTTCAAGAAATTATTATTGTTTATCTCCTGATTTACCTTGCCTCCACTGTGGTCAAATTTTGTAATATAGTATCACAATCAAATATTCCTATCCTTTTGAGATAATTTGGCTCTTCAGGTCACTTCAGGTTGCAATGGAGAAGTTATAAGGTGTCTGTGCCATACAGAATTTTTATAGAATCCTAGTAGACAGCTAACAACATTTTTTAAACATTCAGGTTTTGAAGGGTGGCAGAGAGATCTGAGTATGTTAATAAAATAGCCAGAAGGATCTATAATTATTGTATTATCTCAGCGATTTATTTTCATGTTGATAATCCTGTTCATGTAGCCTACCATGGACTAGAGTTTCCTTCATTTTTGTTTATTTGGTCTTACTTAAATATTAGTGCTCCACTTAGTTTTTAGTAGCTAGACTTTAAACTTTTCAAGATTAAGTGTTATGACATCATGGTATCATCAGTATAGACCATCCACAATATTTGCTGAATGAATTATAAATTAAAAAATGGGGCATTGTTTTGTTGTGTCATTTAATTATAATGATATCAGTGTTTACGTTTTTAAAGTTTTTATTTTAATCTATATTATTTGGTTTTAAGAAAAAAGTTTAAATTTTTCTTTGAAATAATTTTATATTGAAATTTAATGAGTCTTGATTTACTAAATTAACCATCAAAATACAGATTTTTGAAGGGTTTCTAACAATATGACTAATGATTCACCATGATTTCTCCTGTTGATTTTCACTACTAACACTTTAGTATTTTACAGTAGCCTCAAATAACATCCTTGATGGAATATTAATAGCCTTGATTAAATATTTTGCTATGTTTGTTGTAATGGAAACTTAATATACTGAGATATTATTATGAGATGTAACAAGCTTATAATGGATTCCAATTTTGGTAATTTTAATAAGGCAGAAAGCTGTGGGACACTCACCTTGGAGTGAGATTCTCTTGATCATGAAAAGAAATTCCTTGCGCTGTGGGAGTCCATTAGCTTTTTTAGAATTATTGTCATATTTATTCTTTCCTTCCTTCTTTCATCAATAGATAATTGCTTCACCCTAGGTATTTTTATTTAAGTTGAAATGCAGCAAAATAACATTTATTATTTATTTATTTTTGAAACTTACATGTTAAAAATTTAAGACCACTCAGTTGTGAGAAATGGACCTGATACTTTAACGTATATTTATAATTGATACTGAAGATTTTTTTCACACAAAAACCACTAGAGAAAAGTAACCCAATGTTTGATATTTGCTACATAAGCAATGATGTTTGGTTTTATCAAAAGGAAACAAACTAGTTCATGAAATTACAGTCATTATTTTTATGAGGTAAGCTGAATAAAACAAGGTGAAGTTGTCGATAACATTTTTTGGAGTTGCACACCTTAATTAATTAATCTCTCCTCTTTGACTTTCTGGTTGGAATCATTCCTCCAGTTATAAATAGCCCATGCTTGGTAATCCAGATGAATGCGTGTGGCTATTGTCATTTCATCGCTATGGCAATTCTACAATTAGTTTGGGACTTTCTGGCAGGCTCTTGGGCAAGAGTTTTGATGTACTGACTTAGAAGTGGAAGAATAAAACCCTTTTCACAGCTGCTGTGTGATTCTGAACAGAGAAACAGAAGCTGGTTTTTTTTTTTTTCAGTTTTATACTAATTTAGGTATATAGACATCATGCTTCAAATGAATTGTTGGCAGGAATACTTCCTTTTTCTACTGTTTATCAAAGGGAAAGCAAATTTAGATTTCAAGTAAATATTGGGACAGTTTGTGAAAATTCCAGAGAGTAGTCCTGGAACTGAATTTTCTCTCTTTCTTTTGGCTTTAAAATTGAGATGTTACAAATGGTGGAACAATCAATAATCTACAAAACTTCACTAAGAGATTTTTTAGTAATTGAAATGTATAGATTTATCCCATTCCTTGGGGTAAAATAAAAAGTTGTTTAGAGAGATTGATGAAAGAATATCTTTCATCAATTATAAAATAGATACTGGAAAATGGTAATTTTATCTGCATTTCACTAGCTAGCTATTAACTTTTTCAGTAAATGTCATTTTAAAAGAAGAGATACAGTGACTTCTTACTCTTTCACCAATCACTAAGTTTCCATAAAGATAGATAAAGCAGGATATATAATTCATGTTTTCAAAAGGGAGACTTTTCTCTAAATTTAGTGTCTAATTAATGTTAGTGTAATACTCAAAAAGATTTTAGGAAAATTTTTTCCTACTCAAGATGAATTTGAATGTTTATCTTAAACTCTAAGTTTTTTTTTTCCCCTAACAGCTTAGTACTTTTTAAAAACATGCCAACCCAGTGTAATTTTTTTCTAGGAATATGAAAGATTGCAGTAAAGTTTAGTTTAGCCATCAGTTTTTATTCTGAACTTACTCCTAAAATAGTTTAGAGTTGACTTCTTAATTTTGTTTTTAATTACAAACATCTTTTTCTCATTTTTTTCTGAAAATCCTCAAATATATAAAATCAGATATGCTTTTTTTCTTTCTGTTTTGTGTTATCAATATGCAATATTTTCTTCTTTATACCATCTCCATATTTACAAGCTGTGGATCTTTTGCTTTCTCTTTCTGATGCTACAAAAGTAAGAAAACAAGAAATTTAGTGTTTTTTTGTGAATCTGTACTATAGTAATCTCAATTTCTGGTCAGGGTGCTACCGTCTATCATCAGCTAGCGTAGGTTATCCTGAAGATTTGCAGATCTTCTCATTACAAAACAGTAGCCTCATTACAAACTTTGTAGGTTTGATTTTGGAATGCATTTCTTTAACTCAGCTTGCATTGATAATAGTGAGAGGTAGGGGTTCAATTTCATTTTTTAACATGTTGATGGCCAGTTATCTCACCATGATTTGTTAAAAGGCCCATCTTTTCCTCTTGACCTACAATATGTCCTCTGCTATATATCAAGTGTTGATGTATGATTGTGTCTCATTCTGAGTGTTCTCTTCTGTTCTGTTGGTCTGTATGTACTATGTGCTTATAATAGCATTATAGTTAATCTTGACACATGGGGGGACAAGTTCTTTATTTGTTCTCAAGAGTAAGTGACTATTCTTGGTTTCTTGATTTCCATCAAAGTGTCAACTTGCAAAGTTCCATTTTTATTTTCAGCTTATCAAGTTAAAAAAAGGCCCATAAGCTTGTTGGAATTTTGATTTAGAATGTTCTGAATCTATATATCAATTTGGAAAGAATTAGCATCTTTATAATACTGAGTTTTCTAATCCATGAACATGGTTTATGCATCAATATTGAGATATTCTTTAATGTTGTAAAAATAAAGTCATATAATTTTCTCCTTAAAAGTCTTTTTTTTTTTTTTTTTTTGAGTTTACAGTAGTGTGAAAGCAATGGCATTCAGTAGAGAACTGCTTTGAATTTTGATCTTTTCCCAGGCTAGCAGTATGTGGTATGATACTCTTGTGATGGTGGGCAGGGTGGCAAGCCACAGCTCCCAGTCAACCATGCAATCATGAGGGGAAACAACTGATATACTTACAACCATTCTGTACCTATACAACCATTCTGTTTTTATTTTCAGTACAGTATTAAAAAAAATTACATGAGATATTCAACACTTTATTATAAAATAGGCTTTGCGTTAGATGATTTTGCCCAACATAGGCTAATATAAGTGTTCTGAGCACATTTAAAATATGACCTTTGGTAGGTTAGGCATATTGAATGCATTTTTGACCTAAGATGTTTTCAACTTACAATGGGTTTATCGGGACATAACCTCATTGTAAGTTGAGGATCTGTCCTTGAAGCTAGATGTTTTATATTTGTTGATGCTGTTGTTAATGGTATATTTTAAAATTTTATTTTCTGCCATTGCTAGTGTGTAGATATATAATAGATTTTTAAGTACTTTTTAAAATCCAGTGATATTGTTAAACCCTTTTATTAAATTCCAATAATGTATCTGAAGTATTTTGGGGATTTAAAAAAATACACAATTATATTACTTGTGAATAATGACTTTTTCCCTTTTCAAATCTTATACATATTTTCTTGTCTTATTCCATTGGTTAGAACCTCTAGTGTTGACTAGAAGTTTTCTTTCCAATTTCAGATAAAATGCTTTAATCATTTCTTGTTAAGTATGCTGTTTGTTACAGATTTTTTTGTGGATACCCTTTATCAAATTAATGTAGTCCTCATTTAATTCTTTGTTTGCTCTTCATTTTTATTTTTAATTATTAATGGATGTTGAATTTTATCTAGCACATTTTCTATATCTGTTGCTAGAAGCATGTTACACTTCTTTGATGGCTTACTAAAGTACATACATTAATTGATATTGTATTTGGAGGCTAATCTTGGTTCCCGGGATAGCATGATACATT
Source organism: Balaenoptera musculus (assembly GCF_009873245.2). Taxonomy (NCBI): domain Eukaryota; kingdom Metazoa; phylum Chordata; class Mammalia; order Artiodactyla; family Balaenopteridae; genus Balaenoptera; species Balaenoptera musculus. The sequence continues at coordinate 31,035,800 of NC_045794.1, read as the reverse complement.
TTTATACAGTGGTGGACTGCTAGGTTTGGTTTGTTATACATTCTTAGGATTTTTCTTTTTTCATCTGCTCATTTGTGCTATAGGACTTATGCTGACCTTTTTGGGTTTAAGCATGTCAGGAGCTGTGAAGGGTGTGAGGTTTTATTCTTCTTGTAAGCTAAAAGTTAACCTGCCATAGTTTTATGGATTCTGGTAGAAGACACAAGTTTCCTGGGTCAGAGATGAAGGGCAGTTTTTTATGCACAGCAATACCCAGAGAATCAGCATTTTTGCACCTATTCCCTGAGCCCCAATTCCTGCATGGTGATGTGAAGAGAACCGGATAACACTTGCACACACAGTGGATTGTGTTTCAGGACAGGATCCCTGAGCTTAAGGAATTCAAACTTTGTAATGGGCAGTAAGCATGCCTGCCTTCTGCTTTGGTGGGAGATGCTATCTATATCTTTAATGCTGTATTCAAAACTGCTCTTTGCTCTGAAGAGAGATACTCTCTCTGTCTTACAAGACTGTTTGCTATACTAAACATCCTTGAAAAGACAGTATGGAACAAAGCAGTCAGTGCCTATTTGTAAGACATGCAAAACCCAAGAGATCCACAGAGAAGAGTCTCCCAACACAATTTGTTTCTTGAAAGTTTGGTAGAACTACTTAAATAAAACCATCTAGACTTGATGTTTTCCTTATGGCAAAATTTTTTGACCATTGATCTTGTTTCTTTAATGGTTACAGGACTATTCAGGTTTTCTAATTATTCCTGAATAATTTTTTTTAGGAGTGTGTCCATTCATCTCAGCATTTTTTTTTTTTTTAAGTTTCCTGTGTAATTGCTTTGAGGTTGGAAATCATGATCCATATCATTTTGACCCTGTGATACATGGTGAGGACTGTTTCATGGACTAGAAGATAGTTTTTATAAATGCTTCTTTTGTGCTTGTAACAATAATATGTACTGATATCTTCACTTGTTGAATGTAAAGTTCATAAAGTGGATGTAGGTCCACTTTAATTGTATTGTTCACCTCGTCTGTATTTTTCACTGAACACTTATTTCCTACATCTATCAATTACTGATTTTAGATGTGTTACTGTCACCCAATATGATTTTTTTTAACATCTTTATTGGAGTATAATTGCTTTACAATGGTGTGTTAGTTTCTGCTTTATAACAAATTGAATCAGCTATACATATACATATATCCCCATATCTCCTCCCTCTTGCATCTCCCATATACAGTTTAACAGGTGAATTGAACCCTTTATCATTAGCAAATGACCTGTTTGGTCTTTAGTAATGTTTTTGCTTTAATGTTTATTTTGTCTGGATGAATATGGTTACTTCAGCTTTTTTTTGTTTAGACTTTTCCTCATTTATCTTTTCTATTCTTTTGCTTTCAGTCTTAATCCTATCCTTTTAACTTATGTTTTTTCGGTACAAAAATAAAGTATAAATTTTAAATCCAGACAGATTGCTTTAAATCCAGGCTGATTGCTCTTCTTTTTACTTGGTACATTTGATCCATTTACACATATTATGATTATTGATGTAATTGTATTTATATCTGTGTTTGCATCCCCAACTTATTTGTGCTTCTTTTTCTCTCCTCTTTGAATTGCCCTGTATGTATATTTTTTTTTCATGCAACTTTCTTTCAACTAGTTTGGAAGTTATATTTTGTTTGCATGTATGTTTTAGTAGTTGCCATTGAAATTTTACTTATGCATATTTAACGTAACAGAGTCTGAAGTTACACAGTATCTTTATCTTCCTCCTCAATAATATAAACAACTTAACATCACATTAACTCCTTTTAACCTCCTCCCAACTTTAATTCCATTTTTTCATGTATTTTGATTTCCTTCCTGAGGTTGCATTTATATACCACAAGATATTGCTAATGTTGTTTTGTTTTGTTTTGTTTTGTTCTTTAGATTTTCATATGTATTTACCACATTCTATGCCTTTCATTCCTTCTTGCGTTTTTCTTGCATCATCTATTTGAGATCACTTTCTGTCTGAAATACTGTGATATTATGATTTATAGGAAATATATATTTGGTCATTCAGGTGACCAGGATATATTTCTCATGTATATTTGGTCTTCATCCACAGTTTTTGGATCACACAGCTTGAAAACCGTTGGAATTTCCTAAATGTTGAGAGTAATAAATGTGCCATTTGTTATGTTAAGGAGGTGACTTTTGGAAAGCACATAAGGATGGGGCTGGTTGCCAGTGGAGCCAACCTTGTGATTAGAGGGTTGGAACTTTCATTTCCACTCCCTGACCTCTGGGGAGGAGGGTGATAAAGTCGCCAGTGGCCAATGATTTAATCAATCATGCCTATGGAATGAAGCTTCCATTAAAAACCCAAAAGGACAGGGTTCAGAGAGCTTCCAGGTTAGGTAACATGTGGAGGTGCTGGAAGAGTGGCTCCTGAAGAGGGCATGGAAGCTCTGCATCCTTTCCCCATTCCTTGACCTGTGCATCTCCTCCATCTGGCTGTTCCTGTGTTATAACCTTTTATAATAAACTGGTGATCTAATAAGTAAAAAATTTTCTTTGAGCTCTGTGTGCTGCTGTAGCAAATGAATCGAACCCTAGGAAGAAGTTGTGGGAACCTCTGATTTATAGCCAGTCAGTCAGAGGTACAGGTAACAACCTGGATTTGCAATTGGCATCCTGAGTTGGAGGCGGTTGGTCCCTGGAACCTCCAGTTTGTAGCCAGTTGATCAGAAGCACAGCCTAGACTTGCAACTGGCATTTGAAATTGGGGATGTGTGCAGGGGGTGGTCTTGTAGGACTGAGCCCGCAACCTGTGGAATCTGATGCTGTCTCTGGGCAGATGATGTTAGAATTGAGTTGAACTGAGTTGAATTCTGAGACATCCTGTTGGTGTCCAAGAATCATTTTTTAGTGTGGAGAACCGCCCCCCCCCCCCACTGCGATTGGGTCCCCAAAGAAATACACTTTTGGAATTTCCTTATTTAGGAATTTTGCTTTTATTCTTTTTTTAAAAATTAACATAATAAACTTTTATTTATCTCTCACTCTACATGTGTAATGTGTCAAACTGTTTCTCACAGTCTGTCATGAATCCGGGCTGGTGGAGGCTCCACTGTCATAGAGCTGTACAATCTGAGACACATAGGCTTCCTGGTAGCTGTTGTATTGGAAGAAGATGCTGGAGGGTTTGTACCAGGAGTTAAATGAATGCATATCACTTCACCTCACAGCTTGCCAGTCTGTCATGCACAGAGCAGGGAAATCCTCCCTCGTGCTAGGTTGGAGAGGAGAAGTGGATGTGAATAATCACTCTGAGGCTCTCCTCAGGTAGTTTTTTATTTTAAGTTATAATTTTTCTTTTTTCTTTTTTTTCTTCATACATCTCTGTATATGTTTAAGGTGTACAGCATAATGATTTGATGTATATCATGAAACGATTATCACAGTAAGTCTAGTGAACATCCATCATCTCGTATAGATAAAACATTAAAGAAATAGAAAAAATGTTTTCCTTGTGATGAGAAATCTTAGGGTTTACTCTCTTAACAACTTTTATATATAACACACGGCAGTGTTCATTATATTTATATTTAGGTTATATATATTATACTTAATTATAACTGGAAGTTTGTACCTTTTGACTACCTTCATCCAAGCCTCGCCTTTGTTCTGAAAAGGGATTTTTTTCTGTTGGAGTAGAAACCTAGATTGATAGTTATATTCTCTCAGCACAATGAAAATGAAAATACCATTTTACTGTCTTTTGGGTTCCATTGTTGCTGGCAAGATGTTAGCTGTCATTTAACAAAGAATTTCTGATGTTAATTAGAACATTGGAGATGGCCAAATACTGTGGTATTTCTTGCTTTCAACTTTGTATTTCAGAAGAAACTAGTTATGCATGGGAATTTCCCTTCTTATGTTTCTGATCCCCTCCCATAAATATGAAGAAAAACACAAGCTTAAAGTTGGGACATACCTGAAGAAAAGAAACCTCAGGACTTGGGGGATCTTTTCCAAATTTTCCAAGGCAGATGTTAATAAAAGGAGTTTTTAATTTTTTGCATTTAAAGTTACCCATTTAAAAGTTTTCATCAAGTTGAAATTAGTCCTTTGAAAATGGATTTAAATGATATTTAGTTATATATCTTTTTTTTTTGTCACCTACTCATCATCCTTCCACATCTGTCTGTCCTCTGTATCTATCTATCATAGGTCTTTGTACCTACTCTGCCTTCTCTTGAATAGGAGATTGACTTTATATAAATAAGAGCCCATTGAAATATGCCATTGACATACTTATAGATAAGAGATTTTGCAAAATATAACTCAAAAAGAATAAGACAATGAGCTAGGTATTTTTACAATTAAATCGTTAAAGTAAAATGTGAGTAGCAGCAGTGGTAAAAGTCATCTTACCTCATCATTTGTTAAAGATTGGAAATCACTGCTTCTGTTCTGGCCTGTCAGTGTCACAAAGCTGCTGGAACAGAAATAAGAGACAATTTCAGAGTTAATGCCACATAATTTGTGCCAGAGCTAGGCTCTGTTGACTTAGAGCTGCCATTAGATGTACAAGTAGAGTGAAAAGATGTTTATAAGCCATGGAGAGTAATAAGGGGTTCATTTTAATCACCTCTCTCTAAAGCCAGCTCTTTTCATAGTCATTTGGCTTGTTCATTATTTGTCATATCACTTGGAGTCTGTTTCTAACAGTGTTAGTTGTGGTATCTTGCTTATTGCCTTTTATAAATGTTAAGGATCCGTATACTCTCTTTAGACCCTCCAAGAAAAAAGTATTGTAAAGCATTGATATATGTTTCACTGTGATTGGTTCTTACAATTTCAAAGAATCAACCAAATGATATTAGCATTATGTGTGCATTCCTGATACACTAAAGAACAAATTATGAAGTTGGTTATATCTATTAAAATAATCTTGACTCTGTGTTAAAGAGAACATAAAGATCTTCCCTCTCCTTCACTCCATTCCCTTTTATCATTAGTGAGATTTAGCTTCCTTAAAGCTAGATGATACAGAACTAGAGCTCCTAGAAGCAGACTCTGTTTAATTTTAGCGTGGCTCTAATTCTTACCATTGCTCTTTAACAAACTTCCATTTTCTATTTCAAAAGTGTCTTGGACAATAACACAAAACGTGTACATGTAGAAAATAATTCCCTATTTTATAGTACTGCAATAAGAGGAAGTGGAAGCAAAGTTGGCGATGTTCCTCATCAAAAAATTAAAAATTTATAATAGACTCCCATGATTACCATGGATTATCATTGAGGAGTCTGGAGAAGTGTGTATCACTGTAGATCTTAAAAAAAGTACCTTTTTCCTATGCATTTTTACTTGGTTAAGAATTTACTACTTATATTGATTTTTGAGTATAAGCAGCATAGCGATGTTCATATGGCCTAGGTAGAAAGATAATATTAGAAGAGATTGGGAAAGATAATATCTTTTGGTGGGTGGCTTATATGATTTTTACCACTTGAAAAAAACTCAAAAGCCAGGGTCATTCAGTCTACTTTTTAGAGACACAGGAAATCATTAATAGAGATCTTTGGTAATGAAGATGGACATTATGTTGCTCTATGAATCTATGTCTCATGAACATTTAAAAAAAAAAGAAACTTTAATTTAATAATTACTCAAGCTTAGCGTTCTCACCAGGTAAAATGTTTAGTGATTGTTACCAAGTGCTGGAACAGGAAAAGGGCAGTTAATGCTTTGAAGTATCAATAGTTATCAGACAAGCCAAAAATTCTTTCTATGTAGCTGAAGAAGTGTGTTACTAGAACTGGGGAAAGAGATGAGCCATAGGAAGAATAGTTGAGTGAGCACTCAGTGGTATACTTATTCAGCTCGATTTCTGTAGTCCAAACTAAGTGAGGGGCAGATCCTCTGAGCCACTTATACTAAAACTTTCCTATTCATAAAGTTTTTGTTGTTAATCTTCGGGTTAGTTTAGAGGTTGTTTCAAAAGTAGTAAAGTGGTGATTTATTTTCTGAGATTTTTCCTACTTGAGACTGGCTTTCACATGCTCACTCCTGAAAGACAACTTGGCAAGGCATAAAATGCTTGGATCACAATATTTTTCTCCTTAAATGTTGCAGTTGTTGCTATATGGCATTTCATATTGCCTGGTTTTTATTACTTTGTGTGTAAGCTTTTTTTTTTCCTTCTGCCCTGTCCATAAGAAAACTGATCAATTTTTGTTAACCTTGCAAATCAGAACATTTCCCAGGATGTCTCTAGCTGTTACTACCTACCCCTGGGCCCATTTACTTTTTTTATAATGGTTTCTTTTTCAAAAATATCTTTTATCATTTTAATTTCCTTTGATTTCCATTTTTATTTTTTTCAATTAAATATTTATTTATTTATTTATTATTTATTTATTTATTTTTGGCTGCATTGGGTCTTCGTTGCTTCACACGGGCTTTTCTCTAGTTGCGGTAAGCTGGGGCTACTCTTCATTGCGGTGCACGGGGTTCTCATTGGGATGGCTTCTCTTGTTGTGGAGCACTGGCTCTAGGCATGCAGGCTTCAGTAGTTGTGGCATGCAAGCTCAGTAGTTGTGGCTCACGGGCTCTAGAGCGCAGACTCAGTAGTTATGGCACACGGGCTCAGTTGCTCTGTGGCATGTGGGATCTTCCTGGACCAGAGATCGAACCCATGTCCCCTGCATTGGCAGGCAGGTTCCTAACCAGTGTGCCACCAGGGAAGTCCTTCCATTTTTATTTTATTTATTTTTTTATTTTTTATTTTATTTTTTTAAATTAATTAATTTATTTATTTTTGGCTGTGTTGGGTCTTCGCTTCTGTGCGAGGGCTTTCTCTAGTTGTGGCAAGCAGGGGCCACTCTTCATTGCGGTGCGCAGGCCTCTCACCGTCACGGCCTCTCTTGTTGTGGAGCACAGGCTCCAGACACGCAGGCTCAGCAATCGTGGCTCACGGGCCCAGTTGCTCCGCGGCATGTGGGATCTTCCCAGACCAGGGCTCAAACCCGTGTGCCCTGCATTGGCAGGCAGATTCTCAACCACTGCGCCACCAGGGAAGCCCATCCTTCCATTTTTAAATTGAAGTATAATTGACATTATAACCGAGGTATAATTAGTATCAGGAGTACAACGTAATTATTTGATATTTATACATAACTGCAAAATGATCACCACAGTAACTCTAGTTGAAATCCATGACCATACATACACACAAAATTTTTTTTCCCTTCTGATGATAACTTTTAAGATTTAGTGTTTAAGCAACTTTCAAGTATGTGATAAAGTATTAACTATAGTCAACATGCTATGCTATAGTTAACATTACATGTAACTATAGCATGTACATTACATGTACATTACATCCACATGACTTATTTATTTTTATAACTGAAAGTTTGTACCTTTTGATTCCTTTCACCCATTTCTCCCACTCCCAGCCATTGACCCTGGCAACCACTAATCTATTCTCTGCATCTATGAACGTGGCAGGTTTTTTGGTTTTTTTTTTTTTTTTTAGATTCTACATATAAGTGAGATTATATAGTATTTGTCTTAATCTGTCTGAGTTATTTTACTGAGTATAATACCCTCAAGTCCATCCATCTTGTCACAAATGGCAAGATTTCATTCTTTTTATGGCTGAATAATATTTCATTGTATAAACATATCACATTTTCTTTATTCATTCATCCATGAACATTTAGGTTGTTTCCATTTCTTGGCTATTGTAAATAATCCTGCAGTGAACATGGGGATGCGTATATCTTTTCCAGTTAGTGTTTTTGGATAAATACCCAGAAATGGAATTACCTGATTATAGTAGTTCTATTTTAATTTTTTGAAGAACATCTAAACTGTATTCCATAGTAGCTGTACCAATTTACATTCCTACCAACAGTGCACAAGGGTTCCCTTTTATCCACATCCTCACCAGCAGTTGTTGTCTCTTGTCTTTTTCATAATTGCCATTCTAACTGGTGTGAGGGGATATCTCATTGTGGTTTTGATTTGTATTTCCCTGATTTCTTTTTATGTTCCTGTTGGCCATCTGTATGTCTTCTTTGGAAAATATTACTATTGAGATCCTCTGCCCATTTTTTAATTGGATTGTTTACTTTTTTTGCTAGTGAGCTGTATGAGTTCTTTATATATTTTGGATATTAACCCATCATCAGATATATGATTTGCAAATCCCTTCTCCCATTCAGTAGGTTGCCTTTTCATTTTTGTTAATGCTTTCCTTTGCTATGCAGATGCTTTTTAGTTTGATGAAGTTCCATTTGTTAATTTTTGCTCTTATTGCTTTTGCTTTTGGTGTCAAATCCAAAAAATTATTGCTAAGGCCAATGTGAAGGTGCATACCATTTATGTTTTCTTTTAGGAGTTTTATGGTTTCAGGTCTTACATTCAAGTCTTTAATCTATTTTGAGTTAAGTTTTGTGTATTGTAAGATAGTGGTCTAGTTCTATTTTTTTGCATGTTCCTCTCCAGTTTTCTCAGCACCATTTACTGAATGAATTTAGCCTTTCCCTATTGTATATTCTTGACTCCATTCTCATAAATTAATTGACCATATATGAGTGGGTTTATTTTTGGACTCTCTGTTCTTTTCACTTGGTTTCCACGTGTCTCTTTTTATGCCAGTACCTTACTGTTTTGATTACTGTAGCTTTGTAATAGAATTTGAAATCAGGGAACCTGATGCCTCCAGCTTTGTTCTTCTTTCTCAAGATTGCTTTTGGTATTTGAGGTCTTTAGTGTTTCCATACAAACTAAAAAGTTATTTGTTTTAGTTCTGTGAAAAATGCCAATGGAATTTTAATGGGGATTGCAGTGAATCTGTAGACTGTTTTGAGTAGTTATGGGCATTTTAAAAATATTAATTCTTTAAAAGGTGGATCAAGATGGCAGAGTAGGAGGATATGGAGTTTACCACCCCCCACCCCGCAAACAGATCAAAAATACACTCACATGTGGAAAAACTCTCACAGAAAACCAACTGGAAATTGGCAGAAGATCCCATACAGTCAGAGCTGCAAGAATTGGTAGGATAGAAAGAAAATGAAGAGGACAAGACCTGCACCTCTGGGAGGAATCTGTGAAGGAGGGAGGGTCCAGCCATGCAAGCCCTCACCCTTGGAACTGCCCATGCCTCCTAGGAGGTCTGCCAAGAAAGATAGAGGGGCTAGAGGGGCCTGGACTCTGCTTATGAGGAGTGCATGCATGCTGGCTTGCTAGCAGTCAGGGTGGAGAGCGACCAGTGCTGATGGCTGCCACCTCACAGCACTTCCCAGCCCAAAATGGTCACCAGGCGGTGCTGCTAGTATGCACAGTGGCTAAGTGCTGAGTCTCAGGTGGACAGGCCTTGGGAGAGGAATCAGTCTAGCTGCCCAGAGACAGCCCTGAGGGGCCTAAGGTGGGGTCTGGGCCTACCCTCAGAGCCCATGGTCAGCATGTGCATAGTGGGGTATGGGTCTGCCATTGGAGCCCATTGTAAGCCTGTGCATGGTGGGTGGGTTGGAGGTGGGTCTGGCAATGGTGAACTTTGTTTGCATGCCCACTATGTGGTGTCACAGAATCACATATTTCTGGTGGACAGCCCCTGGGGAGAAGTATGTAGCGGTTTCTTTCCCTGTGGGAATGCTGTGGTTCCACTCACCTAACACTGAAGCTTGAAACCGCATTGGGGGTGGACAGGTCCTGGGAGAGCCCTCCCACAGAGACAGCCCAGGTCCCATGTTGCAGCACAACCATCTCAATTCCTACAGTCACAGCACCTCAGGCCCCAGCACCAGCCTAGCACTAGGTCTGAGATGAACACAGCTGAGAAAGGAACATGAACTTGGGCTGCCTCTGGGCAGAACCATGGATGCCTGCAAGGGTAGCGCATAGGTTTGCTGTGACCACACAGGCGGCCTCGCTTGCTTCAGCACTCACCTCCTTTGGGAGAGAGCATGCACTTAAGGGCAAGGGAGCCTTATCAACCCCAACCCTCAGGGCTTCTACTCCAACAACTCGAGAGCAGATCTCACCCCTGACAGGACTGGGACAGCCAAGGAACAAAAAGGAGGGTGCACCTAAAATCCAGTGCAGACTCTGGACACCAGAACATCAATCACACCCACGCTCAAGGGGATAATGGCCAACACACTCTGAGGAAAGGTGTGCCTGGCATCCATGCCAAAAAATGCCCTTGCACCAAAAATATTGGACTCACACAGTCTACACAGGGATGCTCCTACATAAAAACAACACTTTAAGACCATAGTGGATAACTATGAAAATTAAGTAAAGTGAAAAAGCAGAGGAACTACTCCTAATGAAGAGAACGAGAGAAATTCCATGAAAGAATAGTGAAACAGATCTCACTAGTCTACTAGACCCCAAGTTCACAAAGGAGGTAATAAAAGTGCTAAAGGAATTAAGAAAGTTTATTGATAGAAATGAAGATCACTGTACAAGGAAGTGAAAACTATAAAGATGAACCAATCAAAAATAGACAACTCAATTGTCAAACAAAAACCAATCTAGGAGCAATGAATAGCAGACTAAGTAATGCAGAAGAATGACTAAGTGATCTGTAAGATAGACTAATGGAAATCGCCCAATCAGAACAGCAGACAGAAAGACAAATGAAAAAAAAAAAAAAGAAAGCAACATACGAGATCTATGCGATAATATAAAGTGTGCCAACCTACACATAATAGGGGTTCCAGAGGGAGAAGAGAGAGAAAGGGATTGAAAATATATTTGAGGAAATTATGGCCAAAAATTTCCCAAACCTAAAGAAGGAAACAGATATCCAGGTATAAGAAGCACAGAGGGTCTCAAACAAGATGAACCCAAACAGACCCACACTAAGACATATCATAAATAAAATGGAAAAAGTTAAAGGTTAAGAGAGGATTCTAAAAGCAGCAAGAGAGAAACAAAGAGCCAGTTACAAGGGAACCCCCATAAGACTATCAGCTGATTTCTCTACAGAAAATTTGCAGGCCAGAAGGGAGTGTCATGATACATTCAAAGTCCCGAAAGGGAAAAACCTGCAACCTAGGATTCTCTACCCAGTAAGATTATCATTTAGAATAGAAGGAGAGAGAAAGAATTTCACAGACAAGAAAAAACTACAAGAATACAGAAATACTTAACCTAACCTACAGAATAATTGAAAGGTCTTCTCTAAATAGAAAAGAAGCAAGAATCTATAGGAAAGGGAAAATCACAATAGGAAAGGAAAATACATAAAAGGATTGAAGATCACGTAAATAAGCCAGTACATAATCTGTACATTACAAAAAACAATCCAAAAATTTTGTGAAAGTGATTATGACTAAAATTAACAGCAAAAGGGTAAACATGAAGATGTAAATAGGACATCAAAATCACAAAATGTAGGGGAGGGGAGTAAAAAATATAGATTTTTTAGAATGTGTTTGAACTTATATGACTGTAAGTCTAAAGCAAGTAGATATAGTTTGGTTTAACATAATTGAAAATCAGGGTGGCCACAAATCAAAAACGTACAATAGATACACAAAAACCGAAAAGAAAGGAACTCCACCATAATACAAAAGAAAACCTTCAAACCACAAAAGGAAAAGCAAAAAGAAGAAATGAACAAAGAACTACAAAATCAACTGGAAAACAAGGTTTAAAGTGGCAGTAAGTACATACCTATCAATAATTACTTTAAATGTTAATGTACTAAATGCTCCTATCAAAAGACATAGAGTTGCAGACTGGATAAGAAAAAAAGAACCTACAATACAAGATAGAATACAAGAGCCTAAAAGAGACTCACTTCAGGGCTAAAGACACAAAGTGATTGAAAGTGAGGGGATCGAAAAACATATTTTTATGCAAATGGAAATGACAAGAAAGTGAGGGTAGCAATACTCATATCAGAGAAAATAGACTTTCAAATAAAGTCTGTAACAAAAGACAAGGACATTATACAGTGATAAAGGGATCAATACAAGAAGAGGATATTACACTTGTTAACATATATGCACCCAATGTAGGAGCACCTAAATATATAAAAGAAATACTAACAGACATTAAAGGAGAAATTGACAGGAATACAATAATAGTAGGAAACTTTTTGCACCCCACTCTCATCAATGGAAAGATCTTCCAGACAGAAAATCGATAAGGCAACAGAGATCCTAAATGACACAATAGACCATTTGGACTTGCTTGATATCTACAGGACACTACATCCAAGAAAAAGAGAATACACATTTTTTTCAAGCTTGCATGGAAAATTCTCTAGGTTAGACCATATACTAGGCTACAAAACAACCTCAACATATTAATGTTTAAGAGGATAGAAATTATTTCAAGCATCTTTTCTGACCACGATGGTATGAAACTAGAAATCAACCACAGAAAGAAAAATGGGAAACAAAAGCTATCACATGGAGACTAAACAACAGCTCCTAAAAAAAACAGTGGGTCAATGATGAAATCAAAGTGGAAATCAGAAAATGCCTTGAGACAAACAACAATAAAAACACAATCTCAAAATCTATGGGATGTAGCAAAAGTTCTTCTAAGAGGGATGTTTATAGCAATACAGGCCTTCCTTAAGAAACAAGAAAAATCTCAAATAAAAAAACCTAACCTACCACCTAAAAGAATTAGAACAAGAACAAAAAACCCAAAATCAGCAGAAGGAAGGAAATAATAAAGATCAGAGAGGAAATAAGTAAAATAGAGATTAAAATAAATAGAAAAAAAATCAATAAGACTAAGAGCTGTTTTTTTGAAAGGATAAACAAAATTGACAAACCTCTGGCCAGGCTCACCAAGAAGTAAAGAGAGAGCACCCAAATAAACAAAATAAGAAATGAAAGAGGAGAATTACAACCAATGCTGTGAAATATAAAATACCAGAAAAAATATTATGAACAGTTATATGCCAACAATATGGAAAACCTAGAAGAAATGGACAAGTTTCTAGAAACATACAGCCTGCCAAAACTGAGTAAAGAAGAAACAGATAATTGGAATAGACCAATGACTAGAAGTGAAATAGAATCTGTAACAAACACTCCCTGCAAACAAAAGTCCAGGACCAGATGGCTTCACTGGGGAATTCTACAAAACATATAAAGAAAAACTTACACCTATCCTATCGAACTATTCAAAAAAATTGAAGAGGAGAGAACAGTCCCCAATTCATTCTATGAAGTCACCATCATCCTGATACCAAAACCAGACAAATAACACTACAAAAAAAGAAAATTACAGACCAATATCTTTGATGTACATAGATGCAAAAATCCTCAACAAAATATTAGCAAACCAAAAAAAAAAAACAAAAACTCTAGGAATATACTTAATCAAGGAGGTAAAAGACCTATATGCTGAAAACTATAAAACCTTGTTTTTTTTTTTTTTTAATTTATTTTTTTGGCTGCCTTGGGTCTTCATTGCTGCACACAGTCTTCCTCTAGTTGCAGCGAGTGGGGGCTACTCTTCGTTGTGGTGCACAGGCTTCTCATTGTGGTGGCTTCTCTTGTTGTGGAGCATGGGTTATAGGCGTGTGGGCTTCAGTAGTTGCAGCATGTGGACTCAGTAGTTGTGGTGCCTGGGCTCAGTAGTTGTGGTGCACAGGCTTAGTTGCTCTGTGGCATGTGGGATCTTCCCAAAGCAGGGATCGAACCCATCTCCCCTGCATTGGCAGGCGGACTCCTAACCACTGCACCACCAGGGAAGTCCCTAAAACATTGTTAAAGGGAATTGAAGATGATTCAAAGAAATGGAAAGACATTTTTGATTGGAAGAATTAATATTGTTAAAATGGACATACTACCCAAAGCAATCTACAGTTTTATGTGATCCCTGTGAAAATACACATTACATTTTTCACAGAACTAAACAAATAATCTTAAAATTTATGTGGAACCACAAAAGATCCAGAATTGCCAAAGCAATCTTAGGAAAAAGCACAAAGCAGGAGGCATAACTCTTCCGGACTTCAGACAATACTACAAGGCTACAGTAATCAAAACAGCATGGTATTGGCACAAAAACAGACATATAGATTGGTGAAACAGAATATAGATCCCAGAAATAAACCAACATACCTACAGTCAGTTAATCTACAACAAAGAAGGCAAGAATATACAATGGAGAAAAGACAGTGTCTTCAGCAAGTGGTGTTGGGAAACCTGGACAGCTATGAGTGCTTTAATGAAGTTAGAACACTCACTCACACCATATACAAAAATACACTCAAAATGTTTCAAAGACCTAAATATAAGACATGACACCATAAAACTCCTAGAAGAGAACAGAGACAGAACATCCTAGCACATAAATCATAGCAGTATTTTCTTGGATAACTCTCCCAAGGCAAAAGAAATAAAAGCAAAAATAAACAAATGGGAACTAATTAAATGAAAAGCTTTTGCACAGTGAAGGAAACAATCAACAAAACAAAAAAGGACAAAGTATGAAATGGGAGAAAATATTTACAAATGATGCAACTGACAAAGGGTTAATATTCAAAATAAACAACAGCTCATACAACTCAATATCAAAAAAAGAATCAATCCTATTAAAATATAAGCAGAGGATCTCAATAGTAATTTTGTCCAAAGAAGACATACAGATGGCCAACAGGCACATGAAAAGATGTCAACATTACTAATTATTAGAGAAATTCAGGTCAAAACCACAGTGAGGTATCACTGTGGAACCAGAAGGCTATCATCAAGATGTCTACAAATAATAAATGGTGGAGATGATGCTGAAAAAATGGAACCCCTCGTGCACTGTTAGTGGGGATGTAAATTGGTACAGCCACTATGGAGAACAGTATGGAGGTTCCTTAAAAACCTAAAAATAGAGTTACCACATGGTCCTGTAATCCCACTCCTGGGCATATATTGGAGAAAACTATAATTCTAAAAGGTGGATGCACTCCAATGTTCATAGCAGCCCTATTTACAATAGCCAGTACATGGAAACAACCCAAGCGCCCATCAACAGACGATTGGTTTAAGAAGAAGTGATAAATGGGTATATATGTATACACACACAAATATGCATACACATATATGTAGTGGAATATTACTCAGCCATAAAAAAGACTGGAATATTGCCATCTGCAGCAACGTGGATGGACTTAACAAATATCATACTAAGTGTAGTAGTTAGAGAAAACAAATAGTATATGATTATCACTTATATGTGGGATATAAAAAATAATACAAATGAATCTATGTAGAAAACAAAAACTGACTCACAGACTTAGAAAACAAACTTATGGTTATCAAAGAGGAAAGGGAGGGAGGCAGATAAATTAGCAGTATGGGGTTAACAGATATTAAACTACTATACTTAAAATAGATAAGCAGCAATGATTTACTGCATAGCATAGGGAACTATATGAATTTCTTGTGATAATGGAAAATAATCTGAAAAATATATATATAACTGAATCACTTTGCTGTACACCTGAAACTTACACAATATTGTAAATCAACTATTAATTCTCTAAAAACACATTCATTCTTCCAGTCCATGAGCACAGAATATCTTTCCATTTATTTGCATCATCTTCATTTTATTTCATCAGTATTTTATATTTATCAGTGTAGAGCTCTTTCACCTCACCAGGTTAAATTTATTCTTAGGTATTTTATGCTTTTTGATGCAATTTTAAATGAGATTGTTTTCTTAATTCTCTTTCTGATAATTCATTATTAGTCTATAGAAATGCAGCAGATTTCTGTATATTGATTTTGTATCCTGCAGTTTTACTGAATTCATTTATTAGTTCACAGTTTTCTTGGTGGAGTCTTTAAGGATTTTCTATATATCGTACTGTGTCATTTACAAATAGTGACTGCTTTACTTGTTCCTTTCCAATTTGGATGCCTTTTATTTTTTATTTTATTTTTAATTTTTTACTTCTTTTGCCTAATTGCTGTGGCTAGGAATTCCAGTACTATTTTGAATGAAAGTGGAGAGAGGGAGCATCCTTGTCTTGTTCCTGATCTTAGATTTTTTTTTTTTTTTTTTTTTCTGTGCAACTTGTGGGATCTCAGTTCCCCAACTGGGGATTGAACCCAGGCCACAGCAGTGAAAGCCTGGAATCCTAACCAATAGGCCACCAGGGAACTCCCCCTGATCTTAGATGAAAAGCTGTCAGCTTTTTATTATTGCATATGTATTTTGTGGGCTTGTCATATATGGTCTTTATTATGTTGAGGTACGTTTCCTCTGTATTCAGTTTGGAGGGAATTTTTATCATTAATGGCTCTTGAATTTTATCAAAAGCTTTCTGCACGTATTGAGATGATTATATGATTTGTATCCTTCATTTTGTTAATATGGTGTATCATGTTGTTGATTTGTGGCTATTTAACCATCCTTGCATCCCTGGGATAAATCCCACTTGATCATGATGTATGATCCTTTTTTTTAATATATAAATTTATTTATTTATTTATTTTTATTCATTTATTTTTGGCTGCATTGGGTCTTCGTTGCTGTGTGCGGGCTTTCTCTAGTTGTGACGAGCAGGGACTACTCTTTGTTGCAGTGCATGGGCTTCTCATTGCAGTGGCTTCTCTTGTGCGGAGCACGGGCTGTAGGTGCACAGGCTTCAGGAGTGTGACACGCGGGCTGCAGTAGTTGTGGCTCACGGGCTCCAGAGCACAGGCTCAGCAGTTGTGGCACACGGGCTTAGTTATTCCACGGCATGTGGGATTTTCCTAAACCAGGACTCAAACCCATGTCCCCTGCATTGGCAGGTGGATTATTAACAACTGCGCCACCAGGGAAGTCCCTGATCCTTTTAATGTATTGTTGAATTTGGCTTGCTAATGTTTTGTGGAGGTTTTTTGCCTCTATGTTTTTCAGGGATATTAGCCTCTGATTTCAGTGTACATATGTATTTTACTAATACGTGTTCATTGTATGTACTTATTACATATATATACTTATTATATGTATTTTTTTTTGTAGTATTTTTACATTGTTTTGGTATCAGGCTACTACTGGGCTTGTAAAATGAATTTGAAGTGTTCCTTCCTCTTCTGTTTTTGTAAGAGTTTGAGAAGGACAGGTACTAATTCTTTCATGTTTGGTAGAATTCACCAGTGAAGCCATCTGGTTATGGTCTTTGTAGGGAGTTTTTAAATTACTGATTCAATCTCATTACCAGTAATCTGTCTCTTCACATTTTCTATTTCTCCATGATCCAGTTTTAGAAGATTGTATGTTTCTAGGAATTTACCAAATTCTTCTTTGTTGTACAGTTTATTGGCATATAATTTTGTGTGGTTTCTTATGATCTGTTTCATTTCTGTGGTATCAGTTGAAAGGTTTCTTCTTTTATTTCTGATTTTATTTATTTGAATAAAAAGTAAAAAAAATTATTTATTTTTTTCTTGCTTAGTCTAGCTAAAGGTTTGTCAATTTTGTTTATCTTTTTAAAGAATCAGCTGTTGGTTTCATTGATTTTTTTCTGTTGTCTTCTATTTCTGATCTCTGATCTTTGTTATTTCCTTCCATCTACTATCTTTGGGCTGTGTTTATTCTTTTCCTAGTTCCATTAGGTGTAAGGCTAGGCTGTTTATTTAAAATTTTTCTTGTTTTTTGAAGTAGGCATTTATTACTCTGAAATTCTCTCTTAGAAATGCTTTTGCTGAACCCCATAAGTTTTGGTATGTTATATTTTTATTTTTCTTTGTTACAGGTATTTTTTAATTTCACTTTCGATTTCTTTGTTAACCCATTGGTTGTTTAGTAGTGTGTTGTTTAGTCTCTACATATTTGTGACTCTTTCATTTTCTTTTTGTATTTGATTAGTAGTTTCATACCACTTTGGTTGTAAAAGTACTTGATATGATTTCAGTCTCCTTAAATTTGTTTAGATTTGTTTGTGGACTTACATATGATCTGTCCTGGAGAATGTTTCATTTGCACTTGAGAAAAATATGAATTTTGTTGCCTTTTTGTGGAATGTTCTGTATATATCTGTATACCTTGGACTAGGCCATGTAGTCCAAGGTATCCTTTAAGGCCAATATAGTCTTACTGATTTTCTTTCTGGATGTAAGTGGGTTATTAAATCCCCCCAGTATTATCGTGTTACTGTCTATTACTTCCTCTAGGTGTGTGAATATTGCTTTATATATTTAGTTGCTCCTTTTTTGGGTACATAAATATTTACAAATGTGATATTCTCTTCTTGAAATGACCACTTTATCAATATTTAATGTCCTTCTTTATCTTTTATTACAGTCTTTGTTTTAAAATCTTTTTTGTGTGATATAAGTATAGTTACTCCAGGTTTATTTTGGTTTCCATTTTCATGGAATATCTTTTACCATACTTTCAATTCTAATCTATGTCTGTCCTTACATCTGAAGTGAATCTCTTATAGGCAGTATACGTATGAATCTTGCTTTTTTTTTTTTTAAATCCATTCAGTCACTCTGTCTTTTCATTGGAACCTGTAGTCCATTTCCATTTAAAGTAATTATTGGTAGGTGTGCTTATTTCCATTTTCTAAATTGTTTTGGCTGTTTTGTACTTCTTGTTTCTTTTTTCTTCTTTTGTTCTCTTTCTTTGTGGTTTGATGACTTTCCTTAGGGGGATGCTTAGATTCCTTTCTCATTATCTTTTGTGTATCAACTACAGGTTTTTGCTTGGTGGTTACCATGAGCCTTACATATAACAATTTATATTTAGAACAGTCTATTTTATGTGGATGACAACTTAACTTTTAATGCATTCTAAAGCTCTACATTTTTACTCTCCCTCACACATTTTATTTTTGATGTCACATTTTACATCTCTTTATATTTTGTATCCCTTACTAATTATTGTAGTTACAGTTATTTTGCTACTTTTGTTTTTTAACCTTTATATTAGTTTCATAGGTGATATATATGCTACCTTTACTGTATAGTTACCTTTACTAGTGAGACTCATACTTTCATATGTTTCTTGTTACTAATTAGTGCCCTTTCTTTTCAGCTTAAAAAAGCCTTTTTAACATTTCTTGTAAGGCCAGTTTAGTGGTGATGAACTTTTTTTAGCTTTTGCTTATCTGGAAAACTCTCTCTCTCTCCTTCAATTATGAATGATAACTTTGGCAGTTTGAGAATTCTTGGTTGGAAGTTTTTCTCTTTCATCACTTTGGATGTATCATGCCACTCCCTTCTGGCCTGCAAAGTTTCTGCTGAAAAATCTGCTGATAGTCTTATGGAGTTTCTCTTACATGTAACAAGTTGTTTTTCTCTTGCTGCTTTTAAGATTCTCACCTTGTCGTTAACTTTTAACATTTTAAAATTATAACATGCTGTGTTTTGTGTCTCTTTTGGTTCATCTTATTTGGTAGTCTCTGAGCTTTCTGAATCTGGTTGTCTATTTTTTTCGTGAAGTTAGGGAAGTTTTCAGGCACTATTTGTTCAATGAAGTTTTCTGCTCCTTTCTCTCCTCTCCTTCTGTGACTCCTATAATGTGAATGTTAGTTCACTTGATGTTGTCTTGTAAGTCCCTTAATTTCATTTTTAAAAATTCTTTCCTCATTTTTCTGCTCTGTCTGGGTGAGTTCCATTGCTCTATCTTCCAACTCACTGATTCATTCTTCTACTTCATCCCGTCTGTTATTGAACCCCTCTAGTGTATTTTTAAGTTCAGCTATTGTTTTCCTCATCTCTGTTAGTTCTGTTTGGTACTTTCTGATGTTTTCTGTCTTTGTTGAAATTGTCACTGTGTTCATCCATTGTTTTCCCAAGTTAGGTGAGCAATTTTGTGACCATTACTTTTTAATTCTTTATCAGGTCAATTACTTATCTCCCTTTCATTAAGGTTTTTTTTCTTTAATGAGGTTTTATGTTATTCTGTCTCTGGAAACATATTACTCAGTTTCTTTCTTTTTTTTTTTTGCTTCACTCTCTGTGTTGGTTTCTGTGTATTAAATGAAGCAACTCCCTCTCTCAGTCTTGAATATAGTATTTGTCCTTGTATAGGAGATGAACCTTGTTTATCATTCATCCCTGCTGTAGCTCTTGGTTGTTTTTCAAACCTTTGTGATTGTCCAAGCAGCCTATTTGATTTTTAGTAGCTCCTGGTAATTGAGGGTGTGCCAAGACCAGTCAGTGTCCCAAAGGGGAAGATCTCAATCAGCATCTAGATTCAGGTTGATTGGAAGGCAGATGCTCAGGCCATGGCTTTTAAAGAGTGTAAATATATAGTCATGTGGGTCTGCAAGTTTAAGCTCTGAGGGCTCTCTGAGGGTGATCTGGCAGTGTCACCTGGGTAGCAGTCACAAAAATCAGGGCTTCAGACAAGTGTACTAACTCCTTTCTGGGAGATATTGATGAGCTTAGCAAGGCAGAGGTGTAGTACAGAAATGTTGGTCCCCATTCTGCTATCCCTGAGCATACCTCCATAGCTTCTAGTTGTGTGCCAAGGCTGAAGCCTGCCCCTGTGGCTGAACCTCCATGACTAGCAAGGAGGCTTCTTTCACCAAAAGACTAGGGGTGTGTTTTAGTCTGCTATCTCTGTTGTGTTCTGGGGGTGGTAGCCTGCCAAGTACTGTCTTTCTGATTGTTTCAGTCCTGTGGGACCTAGAAACATAAGCCCTCCTGGCCACCAGAACCAGATGATCAAGGGGTATCTCTTAGGCAGCAGCCTTAAAAACCAAGGCACCAGTCATAAAAACAGGGGAACCAGATATGTATAAGAGCTCCCCTTGGACAGATTCTGGTGCTCTGGAGTGCTGCAGAGGGAGAATGTGAAGTTAGTAACCTCCCTCCAAGGTCTCAGGAAAGGTTTACAGTCAGACCTTAGATGTGTGTTTAATTAGAAGCCTACCCCTCATGTTGCTGCTGTTGTGGCACGGTAATAGTCCTCTTTCACAGAAAGGTGAGCTCCTGAGTCTGTTGCCTCTTCCTGTGCCCTGGGGGTGGGAGCTGTGTAAGACCTCTTTCTATGTTGGTTACAGTCCTGTGGGACCTGCGAGCTAAGCCCCACTGGCCACCAGAGCCAGGTGTCATAGGTGTGTTTGTTCCCTGGCTGTAGCCACACAAATCAGGGTGTCAGACAAGTGCATAAGCTCCATTCTGTAAGATGCTCATGAGCTGGAGTGCGAGAGAAGGAGAGTGCAAAGATTGCATTCACCAGCCTTTGTTCACTGACAGCCCCTCCATAGGCCCTATAAGTGTGCCAAACCAGAAACCAGCCCCTCAGGCCAAAGCTCCTGGACAGGCAGCTAGGCTTATTTCTGAGAAAGATTAGGGTGTGTTTTAGCCTGCTATCTGTGCAGGGCACTGAGAGTGGCAGTCTGCCAAGAACTGTCTCTCCAATTGTTACAATCCCAGGGGTCCGAGGGACAAAAGCCCACTGGCCTCCAGAGCCAGGCGCTTCAGGAAATCAAGGGGCATCCCCTGGGTGGCAGTTGCAAAAAACAGGTCATGGGTGAAAACAGGCTCCAGATACGTGTAGAAGTTTCCCTCTGGGAAATACTGGAGCTCTGGAGCATGGCAGAGGGGGAATGCAAAGATGGCACCTGCTGAGAAAAGGAAAACAATGGAAAATAAAAGAAACAAAAGAAAAAGAAAAAGATGGTACCCACTGGCTTTAGTAAGGCAGATGAGAGTGTGCAAGATGGCACCCACTGGCTGGAGCATAAAGATGGCACCCAGGGGAAAGGGAAAATAAAGTGTTGTGGTGGGGAGATGGTGCCTGCCAGGTTTAGCAAGGCAGAGAGAGAGCAGGACGATGGCGCCCACCAGCCTGCGTATCCATAGAGTATCCCAGGAGGCCCCTGCCCCTCAGTCCAACACTTTATTTAAAAGTCGAAAATGAGTCTCTTTCGTATAAAGTCTGGTCACTTTTCAGAGGGCTGCTTCTCCACTGGGACCTGGGTGGATGCGTCTGTGCACTGGCCCTTTAGGAGCCATTCCTCAGTTCATCCCAGCCTCGTTGGTCTCATGGGTGTGAGTCCTACTGGTCTTCAAAGCTAGATGTTGTGGGAGATCATCTCTCAGGGACCCATCTTAAAAGTTGGGGTGCTGGATGTTGTTTGCCTCTCATTTGCCTGATGTGAAGCAGTTGCTCTGCCGGTGTTTAGGTTTTTTTTTCAGAGGCAATTGTTCCATAAATAGCTGTAGATTTGGCGTGTCTGTGAGAAGAGGTGAGTTCAGAATCTTCTTAGGTTGCCATCTTGAACTGGAACTTATGCTTTCCGTTCTTGGAGAACATCTCAAATTGATGTTCCACACTGGTTCAAATTTCACACATATTTATCTCTATTATTTACTGCCTCCAATATGGTGTTTACTTCTGTAATTATTTATATATTCTGCTATTAAATTCTTAGTATTCTTGCAACCCTTCCGTACCCTACCCATTTCCCTGTTTAATTCTACTCTGTTGTCTTTTTACTTAAACCATTTCCCTCCTCCTGGCTCTCTTCCTGCGTTTTAGGTAAGGCCCAACCCCATATTGAAAAACAGCTTAAACATTTTTTGAAGGGTGTGTTCATTTATTATTTTGCTACTTTAATATTTTCTTTAATAGTTCCTTCTATTTTACTCCTCAACCCTTTATATCTATTGGATGAATATTTCTATAGGTAACTTCTAGCCCTGAGCTTATCTTACTCTGTATATATTTCTTAAGTATTTTATCTGTTCCTATTCAATTACAGTCTATATGCAGGCGATTCACAGACTTTTAGCTCCAGTTTAGGTCCACATTGTTGTTGTCCTTAGAACATTTACCTCTAGATGTCACATAGAGCTAAATATGACAAAGCACCACTTACTTTGCTGTCTGCTAAATTCACTGCCTTGATGAAAAGGTATTGATTTCTTATTAACCTTTGTGCATTCCATTTGTCAGGTGTAAAAGCATACTGCTTCTGCTTTTGCAGCATTTCATACAGCTTTCTTTCTCTTATAACCTCGAAACTCTATTGTAAGAAATTTCTTACATATCTAGTAATTTCTATATTTGCTATCTCTCCCCATAAAGACATTTTTTCCTTCTCTGTTATTTTCCTTCCTTGGTTACATCTGTGTGTTCCAGGAACACTTCTTTTTTCACCTTATCTGAATGCTGGAATGTTATACTGTTACTTAAAATGATTTTGTACTATAAGGGTGTTAAACCAGTATCAAGAGTGTTGTATATGGCTACATAGGGATGTGTTTTGTTTGGCTGTTTTCATTGGCCTATAGTGTATTGTACCTTAGTTGTTATGTAAGCAGCTTTATACCTTATATCTTATGCTCAGTCAGCTTCTATATTTATGGTACCTGCCTAGCTTATGTAAGAAGTTTGAAACTCCTTAGTGGAAAAGAATAGTTAGGATGAAAATATTTGCAGTATAATGAGTTAAAGTTACCTTTAAAGACTTATGGAAAAAAATACTGCAAGTTATAACCAAATTTTAATAGTGGTTATCTACGGGTGCTGTGCTTAAAGGGGATTTTTAATTACCTTACTTCTTACTTGTAGTTTCCAAATTTTCCCTAATAAATAACATATTTAGTATAAAACCAATCTATTAAGACTAACTTAAAAGGATATGGTTTTGTGTATGCATCCCATAGTATTAAGCGACAACCGTTAAGCCCAGGTCTGTGCTTGACACGTAGACCAATTATAGTTCAGAAGATACATGAGATATGAACATTCCATTAAAGGGCTTTTAGTCCTGCTTTGAGAAACAATGTGATACAGGCTCTACTGAGATGTTACCAGTAAAAAAGGACATTGGCAGATCAATATAATATTCTCAAGTAATAAAAAAGGAAGAGGCCATTTAGGTTGTGAGAGACTTTACTGAGTTGAAATGATGGTGATATGTTTGTAATGCCTTGTTAGGAGGTTTTTAACGCTGTAGAACATGAACTCTGCTAATTATCCCCATAGATAGAATCTTTCTCATAACCTGGCTCTTCTGTTATAGGCACTTGGTGTTGTATATATTTTCATCACGTTGGGGCTTACTGCTCTTTGAAGTTGCCCAGCAGTTTTTATGTGCCTTAAGCCTTATTGTTCAGAAAAGAAACAAAAACAAAAACTGGATTCTAAGGTGTTAATAATCTGGTAAATGTAGATACTTGGTTATTTAGAAGAATGCAGACATAGCAGTCCTGGGCAGGACAGCCAAACTGAAACAACTACAGTGAGGGATACTGTTTGTTTGGACAGATTATTTTTATTAAATTTTTTTCTTTAGAGATCATAGAGCAATAAGTTACAAAATGAAATTAGGACCTCATAATCATTCTTGTTCAAGAAGCATTATTATTAAAAGGTAGCTTCATGTGCTTCTAAGAAGCTAATTAGTTGCTGCCTGGCTTATCATGCTGAGAGGCTGCTGTGATTCATGGGAATTCACCCATCGCAACAGGATTTTCTAATGCTATTTGGTTATGAAATTATTTATACTTCTGACTCAGGGCTTTAAAAGGGCTTCCAGCAGATTTTGAAAGCCAACTTTTGAGCTCAAGAGCATTTTGTGCCATTTATGGTGAATCAGCTTGGCAGTATGAGAATGTGTGAATTGGGTTGCGCTGTAGTACCTGAGGTACAGTTTTCTGGTGAGGCTCCTCAAGCTAAACATGATAATGAGTTTTCATTGATGTAGACCTCTTTATTTTGTTAGAAATCAAACTTTTAAAAATTATTCAGAAACAATACCAACACAGGTTTTTGTGGTTGTATTTACTCTAATAAGCTATTAACAAGAACTTGTACCACTACATTGTTTATGTTAATTTCAATTCGTGAGTTTAGTATGGATAATTAAGAATTTGTTCTTTCTTTATGAGATATTTATTTTATTTAATTAGTGATTTGAATAGGGCAGAAATCAAAAGCTCTTTATAGAATACTCCTAAACTTTAAATATCATTAATTACATCCATTTGTGAAGCACTTAGTTCTTAATTTGCAGGATCTCATACAATATTACTTAACTGTCTTTCATAAGAATAGTGAGCTTTGTTGTTTCCCCAAAGTGGAATGGAGATTTTGGGGTGACATAGCCTTAATGTTGAAGGTTTTTCCAGAGTAGACATCATGTTTAGAAATCCACAAGTGATGGCTTGCCAGGTTGTTTTATTGACAGCAAAGTGAGTTAACAGGGCCTGTGCTTAACATATGCATATTGGACAAATGTGAGTAGTGAACATGGAGCCTACTACTACTCTTCCTGATCATCGGCATTCTTTTATAGTTCTCCATTTTCATAAGGCAGTTTTATGAAAGGAGACTTTAAACTTGTCTAGCTTGAAATTATACAGTTAATCACATTCAGTTCTCATTTTTCTTACTAATTCATCTGAGCTCTTTAACATGACACCTGCTGGCAGTAAGTCACATAGCAGGTAGTAGGAGCAGGGAAGAGATCAGACTCTTCTGCCCCTTGAAGTTCACACGTGCTCACTAAGGTAATAGGGCCAAAAATAAAATGTTCCTGAGAAATTTCCAAAGGGTCACATTTGAAACAGGCACGGCAGTCCGTCTTCCAGTGACACGTTACAAAGATTAGGGGATGTGGAGTCTATGAGATCCACTTTGATGTTAACTTGCTATGGGACTTTCTGAAAACTTCTTATTGTCTGCCTCTGAGGCTGGGGTTCTTTACCTTT
The DNA here is from genome assembly GCF_009873245.2 of Balaenoptera musculus. Taxonomy (NCBI): domain Eukaryota; kingdom Metazoa; phylum Chordata; class Mammalia; order Artiodactyla; family Balaenopteridae; genus Balaenoptera; species Balaenoptera musculus. The sequence continues at coordinate 31,010,142 of NC_045794.1, read as the reverse complement.
TCTAAGAGGATAGTGAATGATACCTGTCCCACCTACCTATTGAAAGGATGACCTTACATGAAATACAAAATGGTAACATAAAAAGATTGTAGAAAATAACATAGTATTCAAGGGTAAGGTAGATGCTTGCTGGTCACTTCTTTTCTTTCTTCCTTCTTAAATATTGGAATTTTTCAGGACTCAGTTCTAGGCATTCTTCTCGGGTTCCATTGCTGGGAAATCTCATCCTTCCCATGGTTTCCGTTATATGTACCATCCACACAGAACCATCTTTTGAGCTCCAGGTATTTGTATAACTCCCAGGCTCCACTGGGCCCAGTCCAGTCTCAGTTTGGAATTGCATTTAAAGAAATACAGTCCAGCAACTAAAAGTAATTAAATAGTAATACTACTCCTTACTTGAGTCTCGAAGAATATAATAGCATGGAGGTTATAATTCAGCAATATTTCAAAAAATCTTTTATCCACTCCCGCCCCCAGTCAAACCTCAGTCAGTCCCTGTGTTATGGGCTCCCATTTTTCCATACTGAGCCTGAGACTCTCATTCACAACTCCCTGCAGTCTTTTTTCATTTGAACGTCTCACAAACCAGATCTTTGGCCCATGTTTTCTTCTCTATCCTTTTTTGCCTAGCATGATAACAGCCCAAGAACTAGGCGGCAAACACCAGATTCTCCCTTGAGGATGAGAGAGGAAGGAAAGGTTAGTTAGTGTGGCAAAGGCTCTTATTTGGGTAGGAGAAAAGAGGGGGCTGGGAACATTTACATGTAAATAATTTATGTTCCCAGCATACTTGTGGAGTGTTCTACTTGTTCTCTACTTGTATATTTCACAGAGCACCTCTGACTCAGCCTGTCTAAAACTTGACCTTACTATCTTCCACACAAATTTGCTTCTCCTCTAATATCTTCATACAATGTATCTATCGTGCTTCTAGTTGCTTATTCCGGACATCTGAACGTCATCCTCAAATTTTTCCTCTCCTTCACAGTTCCATTCATGTTCTCTTCAGCCTCGATACTGAATACATACTTCTAGGGTCTCTCCATTTTACTCCATATCTACTGCTGCCAGTGAACTCCTTGTTCCCCGGCAATATGTTTTCCGTACTCCAACCAGTATGATCCTTTAAAAACATGAATCTGATCATGCCTTTTCCTCCTTTACACTGTTCAAAGGTTTCTGAGTACCAAGCCCTTAATTATGGCCTCTAAGATCCTGTATACTCTGGTTGGTCTCTGCTTATGTCTCTAAAAATAGTCCCTTCCTCAACAGGATGCATTTCTTCCTGCCTCAAGGCCTTTGTCTAAGCTGGTCTGGTTGTATAAAGTATCTTTCACCCTCCTCACCCTCCACCCTGTCCCCCAACCTCCTCATCCAAGGTTTCTCTGACTCCTCAGGCTGGGCCCAGTCTCTTTGATGAGACCCATTGCACTTGAAATCTAATTACTTGTTCCCACACATTTTGCACAGTAGATCCTAAGCTCCACAAGGGATGAAGTGCTCTCTCGTGTAGCACTTCATCCCTCGTGGTTAGCACAGTGCCCAGCTCAGATCAAGTATTAGTTGAACACTTGCTGATTAAAGGATACTTCTTCCATGATTTGGGCTTTGTCTGTCTCTCATCTCCATACATATTCTGCTTCACGCTGTTTACCCCTGAGAAAATGTGATTTCATATTTTTTAAGCTCATGCTCTTCTTTGCAGAATTGTCTTCCCAGCCCTTCCTAGCTACCACCTAATCATTGTCAGCACCTCAAAATAGAAACCAATGTGTAGCTGCACTGTGTCCCTTACCATGGTATTCTGAAATTATTTGATTGCATGTTTTTGTGAGTAAGGCTGTATGTGGCTTCCTTTATAGCAGGGGCAGTATTTTTGTTTACTTCTCATCTTGATAATCCCAGCACCTAACAAGGTCACACTGAATCAAAAAAGTTGGCATACTCATAAGTAGAGGTATTGTAATAATAAAAATAACTGCTGACATTACTGATTATTTTCTGTATGCTAGGCACAATTTTAAGTTCTTTCATGCTACTAACTCATTGCATCATCTCAACTCCTATGAAGGAGTTACTTTTATTCTTCCAATTTATAAATGAACTAGAGACCCAGAAAGGTTAAATAAGTTGTCCAGACTTAACCAGCTGGTAAGTGGCAAGGCTGGAATTTAAACCCACTGTTTCCGGAGCCTACCTCCCTCTGTGGGACAGTCACTGTAGTCATAGTGCTTTCAAAATTGAGTTCTGGAATCTTTGTCTGATTCCAATTCTGTTTCTACTTACCTGTATGACCTGGGGTAAGGTCCTTCTCTGTAAAGTGGGGATAATTATATGTCCTTTATAGGGATGTTCTGACGATTAAATAATCAGTCCATCTGTAATATCTAATAGGATGTAGGCAATTGTAACAGCATTAAGTCAGTGTGAGCACTTGGACAGATATTTTGGGATTCTTTCCAACTCTAAATCCAGTGAGTCTTTTTATAGTTTTTTAGTCTTTTCCATTTGCCATTTACTTTTCAGTGTTCTGGTATTTATTTTTAATAATCAACATTTATAAGGGCCTGAGGACATCTCTGCATTTGCTCTCAAGTAAAATCTAAGGGCTTTGTGAAAAACTTGTGCTGCCTAAAACTACAGTGCTGATTTCCCATGCTCAAATCCCCTGCTAGGTGGCTGAGTAAAGATCTCTGGCTAAAGAGAGCAACTGAATTACAGCCAGACCAAAGCAGAAAAAGAAATCTAATCAGTTAGAAATCTAACTGTTATCTGATTTTGAAAGTTTATTGAGATGTTCTAATCATAAAAGAACTAAAAAGAATATACAGTTAACAGGTCAACATTTGCAGCTAATGTTTCCTCTTTCCAAGTTAAATGAAAGTCGATTTAGAGTAGTCTGTGCTATTAAATTGATTAGCAGTCAGATGGAAACTTTCAGCAGTTTAGGTGATGATTCAATTATAACGACTATTCATAGTTTGTCTACTAACATTTGCTTATTATTTTATGAAACTCATAAAATCATATGATTTTTTTCACCATCACCATATACCGACAAGCACTATAGTAGCAAATAACATTGGTAGAAAATACAGAGTATATAGTTCTGAGACTTAATGGTCTGACTTGTGTGCAAACTCAATAAATGCTTACCGGTAGTTTTACAACAGTACAATGAATATTCCAGAAGTAGATATATGTACGATTTAAATAAATCTTCTTGATCTGTTTATTTGTTCTACCTTTGAACAGAGCAAATAAATAGCAAAAAAATATTTTAAATAGATGAAATTGTAGATGATTGTGGCATCAGGAAGGAATTTTGTTCACAGAATAAATACCATGAAGTCCAAAACACTTGGTAGAAGTGTGCCTCTCTGACTTCTACATAAAAAGGGAGATAAAAGACGGCTATGTGATTTATAGTGCCCATAAACAAACACAAGTCAGTTATTGAGAAGCACAACTATTGCAGCTGCTGAGACTAGAGAGGAGTTTCTCCTTTGTTGGAATGTGGTAAATGGTAAATGGCAACTTTTCAGCCCTTGTACAGAAAACACAGCCACAGGATTTCTTAGTGCTGATACCTTCAATAGCAGCAGGCTATTTTTTGACATCATAAAGATCAATTCATTAAAAACAATTCTACATGGGTCTATTATGCAACCCATTGATGTTCTTGCTTAAACTGGGTATCTGTTTATAGTATCTACAAATATAAAAAGATTAAATTACTTTAGATAATCCTTAATTTTTTACACTATGCTTTTGCTGACTGTTGATTAGATGTTAGATTTATGTTAAATAACCAGACATATCTGGAAATTGGAAGTGCCACTGGGAAGTGAGCTAGATATGGCCGGCAGGGCAAAGATTTTCTCTTAAGAAATAATTTAGGATTGGCTCAAAGTTGTATACCATAGAACTGTAGTTTTTAAAATATGTGGTGAGCATCAGGATCACCTGGAGGATTTTTAAAAGGCAGGCTCATCTCCCGCCTCTGTAGTTTTCTACTTAATAGGTTTGGGTGGGAGAGGTGAATGGATCTTCATTTTATTTTTATTTATTTATTTATTTATTTATTTATTTATTTATTTATTTATTTATTTATAAAATATCTTTATTGGAGTATAATTGCTTTACAATGGTGTGTTACTTTCTGCTGCATAACAAAGTGAATCAGCTATACATATACATATATCCCCATATCTCTTCCCTCTTTCGTCTCCCTCCCACCCTCCCTATCCCACCCATCTAGGTGGACACAGAGCACCAAGCTGATCTCCCTGTGCTATTCAGCTGATTCCCACTAGCGATCTATTTTACATTTGTATATAATATAATTTGTAGTACATATATGTCCATGCCACTCTCTCACTTCATCCCAGCTTACCCTTCCCCCTCCCTGTGTCCTCAGGTCCATTCTCCACGTCTGTGTCTTTATTCCTGTCCTGCCCCTAGCTTCTTCAGAACGATTTTTTATTTTTAGATTCCATATATATGTGTTAGCATATGGTTTTTGTTTTTCTCTTTCTGACTTACTTCATTCTGTATAACAGTCTCTAGGTCCATCCACCTCACTACAAATAACTCAATTTCATTTCTTTTTATGGCTAAGTAGTATTCCATTGTATATATGTGCCACATCTTCTTTATCCATTCATCTGTCGATGGACACTTAGGTTGCTTCCATGTCCTGGCTATTGTAAATAGTGCTGCAATGAACATTGTGGTAAATGACTCTTTTTCAGTTACGGTTTTCTCAGGGCATATGCCCAGTAGTGGGATTGCTGGGTCATATGGTAGTTCTATTTTTAGTTTTTTAAGGAACCTGCATACTGTTCTCCATAGTGGCTGTATCAATTTACATTCCCACCAACAGTGCAAAAGGGTTCCCTTTTCGCCACACCCTCTCCAGCATTTATTGTTTGTAGATTTTTTGATGATGGCCATTCTGACCGGTGTGAAGTGATACCTCATTGTAGTTTTGATTGGCATTTCTTTAATGATTAGTGATGTTGAGCATCCTTTCATGTGTTTGTTGGCAATCTGTATATCTTCTTTGGAGAAATATCTATTTAGGTCTTCTGCCTATTTTTGGATTGGGTTGTTTGTTTTTTTGATATTGAGCTGCATGAGCTGCTTGTATATTTTGGAGATTAATCCTTTGTCACTTGCTTCATTTGCAAATACTTTCTCCCATTCTGAGGGTTGTCTTTTCATCTTGTTTACAGTTTCCTTTGCTGTGTAAAAGTTATTAAGTTTCATTAGGTCCCATTTGTTTATTTTTGTTTTTATTTCCATTTCTCTAGGAGGTGGGTCAAAAAGGATCTTGCTGTGATTTATGTCATAGAGTGTTCTGCCTATGTTTTCCTCTAAGAGTTTGATAGTGTCTGGCCTTACATTTAGGTCTTTAACCCATTTTGAGTTTATTTTTGTGTATGGTGTCAGGGAGTGTTCTAATTTCATTCTTTTACATGTAGCTGTCCAGTTTTCCCAGCACCACTTATTGAAGAGGCTGTCTTTTCTCCATTGTATACTCTTGCCTCCTTTATCAAAGATAAGGTGACCATATGTGCGTGGGTTTATCTCTGGGCTTTCTATCTTGTTCCATTGATCTATATTTGTGTTTTTGTGCCAGTACCATACTGTGTTGATTACTGTAGCTTTGTAGTATAGCCTGAAGTCAGGGAGCCTGATTCCTCCAGCTCCGTTTTTCTTTCTCAAGATTGCTTTGTCCATTTGGGGTCTTTTGTGTTTCTATACAAATTGTGAAATTTTTTGTTCTAGTTCTGTGAAAAATGCCATTGGTAGTTTGATAGGGATTGCATTGAGTCTGTAGCATCTTCATTTTTAAAAAAAGCCACACAAGTGATTCTAGTGATCAGTGAAGTTTGAGAATTGCTACCATAGATTATGCTGTATTAATTTTATATTGAAACAAGTTTAAAGCAGATGTAACCAAATACACGTTATCCACAAAACCGTCTATTTTATGGTTAAGATCATCTGGTTTTGAAGACTGTAAATTCCCAAGGTACTATCCATTGTAAGCTGTTTCTGAAATGTACATCTAGCCAGTTGAGTAAGGTGATTTAATGTATAGACATCTAATTAGTAAACCAGTTAAGAGTTTTGGTGTGTCTACTGGAAATGATGACTTTGAATAGTTAATATGTATTTGGGGATAATTTTTTATTCTCACCATTGTCTGATTACATTTCCATATGGACCAACAATATTTCAATAATTATATTCTATCTAGAGAGCATTTTCCTATTTTTAGTCTTCAAAAAGTTATAAAGCATACTGACATGCATTCTGAAGTTATCTGAGATCTCTAGGGGTACTTTCATTCGTAGGCTTTCAAGTGATAATATGAAAAATGATACTCAGAGCTTGGTATCTCACATCTTATCTGCAGTAGTCACTACTTATAAACAAAATCTTTAAATATGTGGTAAACCTTTGTTTGAAGTAGAAAACTAAGCCTGTATATGTGTGTGTATGTCTTAATCTGTCTTAATATCTATGACAACAGAAATCTTGAATAAATGTCTAATGTTTACTTTTTATTGTTCCTTTATAGGCATTGCTTCTATGACAGTGCCAGTGTACATCGCTGAGGTCTCACCCCCCAATTTAAGAGGTCGATTAGTCACCATTAATACCCTCTTCATCACGGGAGGGCAGTTCTTTGCAAGTGTTGTTGATGGAGCCTTCAGTTATCTCCAGAAAGATGGATGGAGGTCTGTAAATAGTTCTTACATTTAATTTTCAAATGAATTATGACTATTTAGGGAATGGAAGAAAAATTGAGAAATGATAGAAAAAATATAGGGTATTTTGAATCATTATAGCTAATTTATATGATGGCATTCAGCAAAATCGAAAGTGGACAAGAAGCTGATATTTATTTTAATGTTAGACAAGGAACCTACCGTTAACAATTGATATTTACAGGGTGTTTTAGCATTTACGTGACATTGCTCACAGTGCATGTAATATTTTGCAATATTTGTTTAAAATGAATGCAGCAATAAATATGCGTGGAGTTTTTGAATTGTATCAGTGATTGACAAGCTGTTTATGAACTGCAGATATAACTAACATCCTTTTTTAGATTTAGGTAGCTACATTCTAATCTGAATGAAAGAAAACTCAGTCTTTAAAGGTACAGGTTTAGTTATATAAAAAGATGTTATATATGTAAAACTTAAAATACACAAATTATTTATGATCATTATTTGGCTTACTTTGAATCAAAAGAGATGAGAAAAATGTTTTAAAAACTGCTTTAAAATACTTTCAAACCTAATATTGTAAAACAAACTGATCTTATGTTAAAGCTTAAAGATATTATGAGCTCTGGATTTTGATATACTTCATGGTATTCAAAACAACAGATTCATGTAACCCTTCCAGGGTTTTAAATTTTAATAAAATTTCCCTATACTCTGTATAGGTGCTGGAGATAAAATATTCCACAAGACAGACTCTGGTGTGTTAGCATGGTGCTTAAAGTATTGAAATTAATTCTTAACAGCTGAAGAAAAAGGGTTTGCTGCTATGTGGATGTAGGGAATTAAACTTATGTATGTAAGTAGCACAATAAATCGAAGCTATTGAAGACTTAGACTGATGAAGTTTTGTTAAAAGTCATGTGAGAAAACTCAGTGAAGGCAGTTAGGGTGTATGTTTGTCAGGACCACTGAAGAGAGGACACATTTCTTTAAAACATTAGCTGTGTCTGCACACGTTGTTAAACCACTTTCTACCTCTGAAGGAATGAATCTCCGAAATAGTGAGAAATTACTGAAAAATTGAAGAGGCAACAACTTCATCTTTCTTTTCCACTCTGTAGAAGAACAGAAAGAGGGAGATGATAACTTGTTACAAGCATAACCTGATATTTTGAGTTTTTCCTGGAAGCTCAATGGAAGTCAGTTAATCTTTCAGCCCCACATAGCTTTAAGATCTAAATTATCTATTTACATTTTGTTAAGGAATTTTATTAATGTAACCAATATAGAAATATATATCTGCTTTTATTAAAAATCTGTTTTTAAGTGAAAACATATAAATTACATAAGTCATGTTTTTAATCCAAGTATCACAATTTATTTTTATTTATGTATTTATTTTATTAATTTTAAAAATTAAGCAATTTATTTAAACTAAAAAGAGAGTTTGCCCATTTCCCCCATCCCCCACCCACCACTTCTGGAAACCCCTAGTCTGTTCTCTGTATATATGAGCTTGGGTTTTTGTTTGTTTGCCTTTTTATTTTGCTTTTTCTGTTAGATTCCAGAAATCTATAAGATTTCTGTATAAGAAAGCTCATAGAGTGTTTGTCTTTATCTGTCTGTCTTATTTCACATAGCATAGTGCCCTCGAGGTCCATCCATGTTGTTGCAAATGGCAAGATTTCACTCTTTTTTATGACTGAATAATATTCCATTGTGTGTATATATACCACAGTTTCTTTATCAATTCCTCCATCAATGTTGGACAATTAGGTTGTTTCCAAATCTTGGCTATTGTAAATAATGCTGCAATGAACATGGGAATACAGATATACATATCTTTTTGAATTAGTGTTTTCATTTTCTTCAGATAAATATACAGAAGTAGAATTGCTGGATATTATGGTAGTTCTATTTTTAATTTTTTGAGGAACCTCCATACTGTTTTCCACAGTGGCTGCACCATTTTACAATCCCACCAACAATGCACAAGGGTTCCCTTTTCTCCACATCCTCACCAACAGTTGTTATCTCTTGTCTTTTTGATGATAGCCATCCTAACAGGTGTGAGGTGATATCTCATTGTGGTTTTGATTTGCATTTTCTTGATGATTAGTGATTTTGAGCATCTTTTCATGTACCTGTTGGCCATCTGAATGTCTTCTTTGGAAAACATGTCTATTCAGATGCTCTGCTCATTTTTTAATCAGATAGTTTGCTCTTTTGCTATTGAGTTTGTATGAAATCTTTATATATTTTGGATATTAACCCCTTATCAAATATGTGATTTGCAAATATTTTCTCCCATTCAGTAGGTTGCCTTTTCATTTTGTTGATGGTTTCCTTTGTTGTGCAAAAGCTTTTTAGTATGATATAGTCCCACTTATTTATTTTTGCTTTTGTTGCTTTTACTTTTGTTCTCAGATTCAAAATTTATCTCCAAGACCTATCTCAAGGAGTTTACTGCCTATGGTTTCTTCTAGGAGTGTTATGATTTCAGGTCTTATGTTCAAGTTTTTAATCCATTTTGAGTTAATTTTTGTGTATGGTATAAGATTCATTCTTTTGCTTGTGGCTGTCCAGTTTTCCCAACACCACTTAAATATAGCAATTTAGGTACCTTTTCTCAGTACTGGGTTAGGAAAGAAAGAAAGATACAGTAGTGAAAATAATTTATGAATGTGGTATCCCTGTGCAGAAGTGGAGGTCTTAGGATAGGCATTAGAACACTTTTGAGAGGCAGGGTGACATAGTGATAGACAGAGCTGTATTTAAATCTGTTTTCTATGAGTAATTAGCTACAAACTTTGGACAAGTTACTTAGTTCCCCTGAGATTCACTTTTGTCATTGTAAAAAATGTGACCAAAGATGCTTATCTTGTAAGGTTATTGTGGGATCTAAATTAATTATTGTATATAAAGTACTCAGCACAGTGTTTGGCACATGGCAAATACTCAATAAATGATGAATCACATTATTATTTACTATTCTGATGAATGCATAAAAGATGGGTGCTACTAGAGGTAAATTGTAAGGGAAGTTGAAGGTAACACATTCTATGACCTCTGGTTTCTTAACCAGTAAAGTTGGGGCTTGGAGGTACTAGGGCAGAGGCCTAGAGAAAAAAAAATGTTAAATGCTTATATCTACCATAGAAAGTACAAGAAGGAAAAGACTGAAGACAAAAACGATTTTCCAAATAACCATGAGATCCCAGCTTATGTTGGAGGCAGATATTTGCAATAAAGTGAAGTAGCACACCTGTGTGAATTTTTCCCATAATATTGGAGAACCAAGGGGTGAAAAAATAAAATAAGAGGATGGAAAACAAACTTGGGCTAGTATTCAGACCAGTGCATTAACATATCAGATCACTTTGAATCCACTTAATTTTTGTACAAATACATGTTTATTTGTGTATACATGCAAATATGTCTACTTTTTTTCTTACAGGTGAATTTTCTGTGTACTATTTTCTTCTATTTTTCAGCATCCTTAGCTGTGTGTTTACCTCATCTGACTCCTGGACTCATAGGAGTGTGGTTACAAGCAAGTGAAAATTGGAGTATTACCTAAGCATCAACATTAGAATTATCAGCAATTATAGCTTACTCATGATTATAACAATAGATAATTCATCATTTTGTGGCCATGTATTCCAAAAGTTCTAAGGAAATGTGGTTTTAGATGTTTCATATAAAATTGCTTTCTCATACTCATATTTTCATGTATCATAAAGTAAAATGTTCCTTACATTCCAAGAGTTTGAATATGTTAACATTTTGTTTCTTTTTTATTTGCCTTTTTGACCTTTATTGCTCTGAAACTCTACTTTAAGCTACTAACATTTGATGTCATACCATATACCTAGTGTCCCAGATTAACTAGTTCACTTTACACTGATGAACAGTTTTAGAGTCTGTTAGTGAATATCATTTGATCTTCACCAAAACCTTGAGAGGCTGGTGGAACTAGTATTATTCCCTGTTTGTAGATTAAAGAAATGCTCAGAGAAGTTAAATATTTGCCTGAGACCACATGGTTATTATGTGGCGTAGATTAGAGCCAGTTCTTTTTACTTGAAATGTAACCACCTTTTTCCTCATTCTGCTTCTAAGTGTTTATAATCTAAAATATGATTACTGATAATTTTTATGATAGTGATCAGATTAAGATATACAGAAGATGAAACTGACAGAAAAACTTCTTAGATGTTGAGGTTGTTGAAAGACTAAATCACCTTTTGTGTCAGATGGGTCAAAACTTCTGTTCTCTTATTGTTTGGATGTCATAGAAATAAATTGTTTTTTGCTGAACTGTTGAAAGATAAGCTTTTCTAGAAAAAATTGCCAGTAGAAGATTGCCTGCTGATACTTTTGTAGCACTGTAGTGTCATAATACTACTATACTGGGAAGAATATCATTGGGCTCCATGAGGAAAGAGGAAATAAGGATTTTGAAAATATCAGTAAAGATTAAGTTTTTAAAAATAACTTTATTGAAATATAATTCATACACCATTCAATTCACCCATTTAAAATGTACAATTCAGTGGCTTTCAGTATGTTTACAGAGTTGTGCAGTCATCACTACAATCAAATTTTGAACATTTTTATTACCCCGAAAAGAAAACTTGTACCCCATAGCTGTCATCATCCAACTTCCCAGCTCCTCCCAGCTCTAGAACTATTAATCTGCTTTTTTTCCTCATAGAGTTGCCTATTCTGGGTATTTCATGTATCAATATGTGGTCCATTGTGACTGGCTTCTTTCACTTAGCATGTTTTTAAGGTTCATCCATGTTGTAGCATGTGTCAGTACTTCATTTCTTTTTATTGGCAAGTAATGTGGATATACCACATTTTGTTTAGCCATTCATCTGTTGATGGACATTTGAGTGGTTTCCACTTTTTTGGCTATTAAAAATAATGCTGCTCTGAACATTTGTGTACAAGTTTCAGGGTGGGCATATATTTTCAGTTCTCTTGGGTGTATACCTAGGAGTAGAATTGCTAGGTCATATGGTAACTATGTTTACCTTTGGAGGAACTGCAAGACTTTTCTCCAAAGTGGCTACACTATTTCACATTCCCATTCAGCAATGTATGAGTTCCAGTTTTTCCATATCCTAGTAAACATTTATTATCTCTCTTTTTCAATTATAGTCATCTTAGTGGGTATGAAGTGGCATCTTGTTGTGATTTTGATTTCCATTTCCCTGATGACTAATAATTTTGAGAAAGATTTTATTTTTACCTAATATATTATAGTGCTTATAAAGATGACAGAGTTATTTTGGTAGTTAACACCTACATGACGTTTTATCACTGTTTGCCCTTTTCTGTGCTAATATTTTTGAATTGTGCTTATTGAACATAGTGAGGTTTACTCACTACACCTCAGGCAAAGAAAGGTTTTCTTTCTTTCTTTTTTTTTTTTTTAACGTTTTTATTGGAGTATAATTGCTTCACATATGGCACATGGTTTTCTTTTTTTAATTGCCGAGTTAAAGCCTGGCACTCTATAAACATATAGTAAAGTGAACTTCGCCATCACCATTATCGGTCTAAAACACTTATCTGGACATGCCACTGCTAAAATGCTTCCAAGACTCCCCATTTCCTACAGGAAAAAAAATCAGTCTCTTCATCATGGCTTGTAGTGTCTTTCATTATCCAATCCATGCCTGCTTTCCTAGATTTTTAAATTCATTATTACTTCCTTCCTTCCTTCTTATACAAACATAGGTTACGTCTATAAACTGCATACACTAGTCACATCTTGCTTTTTCATGTTTGTTTTTTTCCTTCTGCTCACTTTGCCTATAATGTCTTTCTACTCTGTCCTGCTTTACTGGTTCAGTTCTTGTTCCTCTTTTAAATCCTTTGCTTGTATATCATGTGAAACTGTCTTTGTTCCTTTGCCTTTTCATAATACTTTGTACATGGCATCACTTTTATACTCACTATTTTTTTGAACCAGTTGCTTATTTTGTCTGTTTCTTCTAATTCACTTTGGAGCTTTTTAATGTCGTTGACCTTGTACTCATTTTTAGGTCTAGGAAAGGGTCTGGAACATAGTAAAGGCTTACTAAATGTTTATTGAACTTAGCTGAAATTGACTGGGCTCCAGGGAAGAGACTCTTAACCAAAGTAAAAAGATATTGATTATAAACCAAAATACCAATTCATTAATTTATGCTGGGGAATAGATATCTTTGCAGGTAGCTGAAAAACTAAATTATTAATTGTAAGTATTTCTTACTGAGCATAAAAATCAGAGAAAGAAAACTGGTTTCTGAGCCTATGAAAATTTACATCCCTCAAAATAACATACCTCTCTGGGCCCCAGGACATTCTTTGCTCTTCTCTCTTGGATAGAGCTGATTTTCCAATGAGTGTTCCTCTGTTTATAATTACATAAATCATCATGTGATTTATATTAAAAAGAATGGTATATCTATAGAAGGGCTAAATTCTCCTTTATATTGACTTTTACTAATTCTCAGGTTTAATTTTTTTAAATTACAGTTATCTTATTCCACCTCACTAGACTATATACAGCTATTTGCAAAGTATACTGGGTATTTTTGCATGTTTCATCGTTCACATGATGTTCTTTGTTTTCTTTTCTTTTTCAGCTGAAGAAGGAAAATTTGAGGTAATACAGGTGTGGAATGAAAAGCACAAGGTATTAGTGCTAGTTACCTCTATATTAGATATTTTTCTGGAGTATCACCAGGCTAATTCATGGACAATGTGAGACTTGTGCTGAGCTTTGAAGAATTGGCAGGATTCATGTGGACTGAGGTGAAAATGAGGACAGAGAGTAGGATGGATGAGGGCAGGATCAGGAGGCTTGAAACTGAAGTTAAGATGTACATGGTAGATTGGAGCCCGATTGTAGAGGTCTATGAATTCTAGGCTGGAAAATTTTATCTTTGAAATTTTATCTACAGACAAAGGGAATCTATTACTTTTTAAGCAGTTCATGCCATAATGTTAGCGTGTGATTAACGTGACAGTGAGGTCCAGAATTTATTGGAACTCTTGGCTCTTGGGTGGGTTCAGGGAACCTATTGTGAGAGTACTGCCAGAATATTGGTGTGAGGTACTGACATGATACTCTTGGAGACATCAGTTAACATTTTTATTTGAGTATAATTGCTTCACAATATGGCACATGGTTTTATTTTTTTTGGAGTATAATTTTTTGGAGTATGGAAATCATTCAGTCATTCAAAAAAATTGTTTGGCACTACTACATACTCCTGTTGTACTTGATACTAGAGATAGAAAGATCAATAAGAAATGTACCTGTCCTTAAGCAATCAAGCACCTCACAGACTAATGAAGGAGAGACTTTTCGTCAGCGTGTTAAGTAAATGATAGTGTTATGGGAGCTCTCGGGGAATAAATAACTTAGCTTCACAAATGGAATAATATTTGAGCTGAGTCTTTTATGAATAAAGAGTTTGAGGCAGAGTGCGGGAGAGGGAAACTCTAGGTGAAATATAATTTTCATAGGCCCTATAGTGTAAAAGAGCCAGTCATATTTGGGCAATGGGGAGAAGTTTAGAGTGGCTACTGGGAGGGCCAATGATTACTATTTGGGAGTTTGAGAGTGAAGTGGGAAGGCTAGTCTTAACAGGTATGAATAGAACTTTAAATCCATTGCACTCTCTAACAGTACATTGAGTTCAGGTTTGTTTATTGACAGTCTTAGAAAATAATTTAAAAAAAATCAACATTACTTTAGATGAAAAAATTTATGAGCTTCTCTCCCCCGTAATATTTTGCAATTTAAAAATCATGCCAATACGATGATTTTCAGAATCATATTTAAAAGAGGGTGTTATTTCTAAACAAATTTATGCTGGGGAAAGTACTCTTATAATTTATGACATTGGCCATTTTAAGATAGATGGATTTGGTTAACAAATAAATATCTTACTACTGAAAATATTTGTAATTTGACAGAATTAAGATACAAGATATATATGTGACTGTTTATCATAAAGGTGTAGTGGACGGAAGAGATTTGAGACTTGCTTTAACAACACATGCATTGCTTTATTTAAGCACTGACATGCTCATTAGCTAATGCTTCAGCAATTGTACAGTGTTATTGTGAGGATCAAACGAGTTTTAGTAGCTGTGAACATACTTATAGACTCTTAAATGTTCCTAGGTATTGTTTGCTGTTATCTCCAGAAAAATCTTAGGTTGGGTCTCTATCCTGCATAAAGCTGGCAATAAAAATCGCCCCCACGTTCAACTATCTGAATTTTCCAGGTGAAAAGTTAATATAGTTTGCTAATGAGACTGATTGGCATAAGACTAACCTCCCCTGAAGGTAACCATTATAAGTCATAGACAGAATTAAAAAAAAAATGTTTAAAACACTGGAGAGCTCCAGCACCAAGAAACTAAAGGGGGATTTGATCCTTGAAGGGAACAGTTCATGATGAGATCTACACCTATGACTTTTTCTCTGAGGGCAGCCCTCAATCTATGATGCTGGGCAGCGAGAACTTAAGCAGAAAACTACAGTTTTATTGGCTTGTGGTATAAGTGGCTAGAGTTTGGGATGGCCAGAGCAGCTGAAATTTGAGGGGTAAAATCCAGGAAAAGAATGACCCAGAAAGGAGGAAGCCACCAAATCTGAATATTAATTTGCTACAAATGTTTTACAGATCCCTGAACTGTGAATATTACAGGGGAGATTCCATGGAGCCTGCAGAAAGCAACAGTTAGAAGATGGTGAAAGATGAGACAGATTTTATTTCCTGCCCATAGGAGGAAGGACATATTTGGAATTTGAAACCTGCCAGGTTAGAGGGGCCAAGAGCTTGCACTTCCACGGAAATCATAGAAGCACCAGCCTTAGGAGTAGAGACTTGTTATATGATTAAGGAATTTCCCCTAAGACAAGCCAAAACTGAAAACAGATTTACACTAGCCAAGTGTAAAACCAAGCTTCCACAGATATAAGGTGCCTAATAAAAAAGTGAGTGTTCTTCAGAAGAGAACAAAATCTAGAGTCTCCAGAGTTTATCCACAATACTCAAAACACATTAAAAATTATTAGATATGCAAATAAACAGAAAATGTGACCCATAATTGAAAGAAAAATTGGTCAGTATAGGCAAACCTCAAGATTATGCTTATAAAGACATTTTCAAATAATCTAAAGTTAGGACAAATTGTCACCACTAGACCTCCTGCATTATAAGAAATGCTAAGGAAAATTTTCAGACTGAAGGGAAATGACACTAGATGAAAGCTCATCCATCTACAGTAGGGAGGAAAAGTAGTGGCTATCAATAAGAGACCAAATATAAAGGAATTTGTTTTTTTCTTCTGTCCATTTTTTGAAAGACATATGACTGTTTACATTTAAATTTATTGTGCAATTTATAATATATATAAGTTATAAAATATATGATGACAATAGCAGAAAAATTGGGGTCAGTAAATAGAATTATACATGTTTGTGAAGAGTTACAGTGTTATCTCTAGGTAGACTGATAAGTTAAGATGCATGTTTTATCCCGAGAACAATCACTGGAATAGATTACAAAAGGATACAGCTAAGAAGCCATTATAAGAATTAACATGAAATACTTAAGATATTTGGATAATCTGAACAAAGGCAAGAAAAAAATAAATAGGGACTTCCCTGATGGTGCAGTGGTTAAAAATCTGCCTGCCAATGCAGGGGACACAGGTTCAAACCCTGGTCCAGGAAGATCCCACATGCCGTGGAGCAACTAAGCCCGTGCGCCACAACTACTGAGCCTGTACTCTGTGCCACAGCTGCTGAGCCCACGTGCCACAACTACTGAAGCCCATGGACCTAGAGCCTGTGCTCCACAACAAGAGAAGCCACGGCAATGAGAAGCCCGCACACTGCAAGGAATAGTAGCCCCTGCTTGCCACAATTAGAGAAAGCCCGCACGTAGCAATAAAGACCAAATACAGCCAAAAATAAATAAATAAATAATAAATTTTAAAAAAAGAAGAAAGAAAAAAATAAATAGCAGATGGGACAAATAGAAAGCAGATAGCAAAATGGTAGACTTAAAATCCAATTACAGCAACAGTTACATTAAATGTAAAAAAGTATCATTGTGTACAAAAAGCATGGCACAGATTTATATTGTGTAAAAGAGATACACTTTAAGTAAAATGCTATAGATAGGTTAAAAGTGAAAGGATGGCAAAAGATAGACTATGCAAACAGTAAGTATAAGAAAGCTTGTGTGCTATATTAATAATCACACAAAGTAAACTTTAAGACAAGTGGTATTACCAGAGATGAAGAGGGACATTTCATAATGATAAAAGAGTCAATTCATCAGAATTAAAAATGATAAAGAATGTATAGTTTACTTCAAAATGCATAAACAAAAGTTAACAGATGGTGGTTGTACAACATTGTGAATGTACTTAATGCTACAGATCTATACACTTAAATATGATTAAAATGGGAAATTTTATTTTGTATACTTTATCACAATTTAAAAATTACAGAACTAAAGGAAGAAATAGACAAATTCAGGCTCATATTGGGAAAATTTTTAACTCTTTTCTTAGCAACTGATAGGACAACTAGGCAAAAAATGTAGAAAAACTGGAAAACACTCTTAATTGCCTAGGCATAATTGACATTTGTGGATAGCTACACCCAACAGCTGCATCGTACACATTCTTTTTCAAATTCACATCAGACATTCTGTAAAATTGGCCATATCCTGAATCATAAAATAAATGTTAATAAATTTAAAAAATGACTCTTATAGAATATGTCCTCTGACAATAGCAGAATTAAATTAGACATCAATAAAATAGCCAGAAAAGCTTCAAATATTTGGAAATTAAAGCAGCATGTTCTAAATAACTCATGGATTTAAGGATATGTCAGAAGGAAAATTAGAAAACAGTTTTGAGTTCAAAGAAAATAATATATATCAAAATTTGTAGAATGCAGCTTCAACTGTGCTTAGAGCATAATATATAGCTAAAGTGATTTTATTAGAGAAGTCAAATGATCTAAGTTTCATGTTAAGCTAGAAAAATATGAGCATATTAAAACCAAATGAAACAAAAGGTATTAAATAATGAAGAATAGAAGCCAATGTAATACAAAGCAGACAAACAATAGAAAAATAATGTTGGTTCTTTGGAATTATTAATAAAATTGGTAAACTGATTATGACCAATTTAAAAAGATAAAGCACAAATTATCAATATCAGGAGTAAAAGCACATCATTTCTATGGACATAATAAGGATAGTGAGGGAATACTTTGAAAAACTTTGTGCCAATAAAGTCAACAACTTAGATGGAATGGACATATTGCTTGAAAATCACAACTCTACTAAAAACACAAGGTAAAATGGAAAATCTGAATACTCCTATATTTATTAAGTTGAATCATTGCTAGTAACCTACCTGAAAAGCTAACTTCAGGCCCAGATGGTTTCACTGGTGAATTAAATAAAACATTTAGAGAATAAATAGCTCCAAGCTTAAACAAAAGCTTTAAGAAAATAGAGGTAGAAGGAGTACTTCCCGGCTGAGTTTTGAGGTCAGCATAGCTAATATTGTGGCTTTTTTTTTTTTTTTCTGAAATTACTCATGCCTCATTTAATTGTCCAGTTTTTTTTTTTTTTTTTAAATATTTTATTTATTTATTTATTTATGGCTGTGTTGGGTCTTCATTTCTGTGCGAGGGCTTTCTCTAGTCGTGGCAAGCGGGGGCCACTCTTCATCGCGGTGCACGGGCCTCTCACTATTGCGGCCTCTCTTGTTGCGGAGCACAGGCTCCAGACGCGCAGGCTCAGTAGTTGTGGCTCACGGGCCTAGTTGCTCCGCGGCATGTGGGATCCTCCCAGACCAGGGCTCGAACCCGCGTCCCCTGCATTAGCAGGCAGATTCTCAACCACTGCGCCACCAGGGAAGCCCCCAGTTTTTTTTTAGTACATTCAATAGTGACACAGATTCTCAATAATTCATAACTACATGTTAAATATTAAAGTATATCATAACAGACTCCAATACATTTTATGTTAGATATTATACCTAAGGTCTACCCATTCCTATAACAAATTGAATGAGGCTCTTCTTCGTGAAATTACCACTGAATACACTTTACTTAATTTTGTTTCTGTCCTTCTGAGACTGTTAAAGACCAGCAGTGACCTGGATGGGCTGCACTTTTGGTAGTAATGGAGATTCCAGTACACTGGGAAAGACAGTGGTTCGGATTCATGGCTTGTTAGTTCTGGAAGTGGCTTAAGTTGTTACAAGCAAAGAAAATTCTAGACACAGTTTGAAGTATCCTTAAAATAGTAGTAAGATCAAACCCAATAATATATAAAAGAATAATAAATCCTTTTATATAAACTGACCAAGGCAGTTTTCTCAGAAAAGTCAGTTTGTTTACCATATGAAAATTAATTTGTGCAAGTCACCATGTTGAAATTATTTAAAGGAGGAAAACCTAAAGGATCTATCTCAATATATGCAGGAAAACATTTGACAGAATAACCTTTATTTATGATAAAACCTTTCTGCAAACTAGAATGGAAGAGCACTTCTTGAATTTAATAAAGGGCATCTACAAAAAAACCTGCAGCCAGCTTTATACTCAATGGGGAAAGCCTGAATGCTTTCCCTTCTGATGGAATTCAAGACAAAGATGTTGGCTATCACCACTTACATTCATTCAAATTCACTGAAAAGGACAAGTAGATTCTAAAATTTTTACAGAAAAGTAAAGGACCTAGAATTGCCAAAACCATCTTGAAGAACAAGTTGGACGATTCACTATCTGATTTCAAGACTTACTATAAAGCTAAAACAATGAGACTGGTAAGGATTGATAAATAAATCGGTGGGTCAGAAAGAATGGATGTATTTCAAAAACAAGATTGAAAGAAGCTAGATACAAAGAAGTATGGTCTCTAAGATTCCGTATGAAGTTCATCAATATGCAAAATTAGCTATGGGGACTGAAATTCGATCAGTGATTGTCTAAGGCAGTGGGGATTGACTGGAAGGGGGTAAGGTATGAGGGAACTTTCTGGGATGGAAAGTTCTGTTTCTTGATTGGGATGGTACTTACAAGGATATATATATATATATATATATATATATATATATACACACACACATATATATATACTCATAGAATGGTACACCTTGGATCTCATTTTATTATATGCAAATTTTGCCTAAAAAGAAGTTAATTTCAACCTTATATTGGCTCCCTCCATTATATTCCTTTTCTGCAATGGTCAGTGATAGTTTAAATGTTGTTTCTGCCATGACACTTTTTCTAATATCCTCTGTTGAAATAACTTTTCTCCTTACTCTTACACTGTGCCTAAATCTCAGTCATAGCAATTACATAATCCAATTTTGTTCCATGATTACTAGGTATGAGCTCCTTGAAGCAAGGGAATATCTCTTAGTCATTTCTGTATCTCCAAAATCCCAAACACAGAGCTTTGCATATGGAAGATATTCAGAGTTTGAAAAAAAATGGTGTGTATATAGGTATGGTTGTGCATGCATTATTTTCAGCACTTGTACTGTGAATTTTGTACATCTTAATGCATTTTGCCATGTTGTTTAAAACTATCTAATATCTCTGCAAAATACCACATTCATTTATTTAAATAGCATCTAATCTTATTCTATTAAAGCAAGTATATCTTGCTACTTCTGCTATGACCACAGCACTAAATAACCTCGGCCAAGCCATTTGCCTTATGTACTGATATCAAATTACTTTGAGAGATTTTCCCCTAACTATGTAGATAGAGTTAATATTTTCTTTGGCTTATATATATGTTTACATCTATGGCTATGAATTTTTTAGCAGTTTACATAGACTCATTTACTAGGTAACATAAAAATTGCTCATTTGCTGGTGATGTATCACATCACCTTTTTACTTGAAAGAATCCAACTTGACACATTGATTTTTTTTTTTTTATTATGTACCCCCAGCTGTGTGTCTCCTGTTTGCTCTCTAACTGCCATCAGATTTTCAAGTGTATCAGTCACTGATGTTGATATTCTACATGGCCCTTAATGGCAGAGGAAAATTAACTTATTAGCCTGAGGTCTCAATTAGGCAGTATTTTCTTTTTTTTTTTTTTAAATTTTTATTGGGGTATAATTCATTTACAATGTGTGTTAGTTTCAGGTGTACAGCAAAATGAATCTGTTGTACAAATACATATATCTGCTCTTTTTTATATTCTTTTCCTGTATAAGCCATTACAGAGTATTGAGTAGAGTTCCCAGTGCTATACAGTAGGTCCTTATTAGTTATCTATTTTATATATCATAGTGTGTATGTGTCAATCCCAGTCTTCCAATTCATCCCTCCCCCACCCCTTACCCCCCGGTAAGCATAAGTTTATTTTCTACATCTGTAACTCTATTTCGGTTTTGTAGGTAAGTTCATTTGTAGCCTTTTTTAGGCAGTATTTTCTTATTTTAATTTCTTATCTATTGAAATGGATCTGTGAGTAATGAAGAAAAATTTTTAAATATATTATCAAGTAAGTTGTTGTAACTATAGCAGGTAGTTAAATTCAGTGTTATCTTCTTGCATTTAAAACTTGCATTAAGTAGGAACATATATAAATCACAATTCATGTTTGATGACTATCGAGTAATTATTTTATCATTGATATTTAAAGGTGGCTGTTTCTTTTGTAAATCCAAGAATAGGGATCTAGGAGTAAATGCATTACTCATGTGATTATTACTTAAAGTTTTTGAAAAAACTCAAAATCCGTAGGACTCTTGAACAACGAAGTTGGGTAGCTCTAGATATAGGGCTGAAGGACGGTGTTCTTGGATGTGATTTGAAGGGATGGGGTTATGCCATTTTAAGGGGAAACTTAAAAAGTGTATAATGATAGAGATCATTGGAAAGGTGAGCTTGGGGAGATGTTTTCGGATTTATACAGTAATGCACTCTCTCTGGTTAAGTTCATTCATGATGCTCAATTGCTTAATGATTGGCTTAGAGTTTGGTACTTAACTTACATTCAGATGTTTGCTGGGTAAACAGCTGGAAACATCTCAGATGGCAAGTTCAGCCTTAGCTTTCAAAGCAAACAGAGTAAATCTTCAAAAAGTAACATTTTCAAAGAATTTACTTATTCTAACTGCTAACCCTTTCTATTTTCAATAAAATGTTTCAGGAAAAAAAGGTTTAAAGTTTATTTCATAGTTATATGTAAAAGAATACCAATTTGAAACTGTAGAGTTTTAAAGAATAAAGCATAGCATTATGCTTAGTATTTATGATACAGTATTCCTCTAATTGATTTGTGCTCTTAGAATGGGCTAACCATTCTTGATTTCCAAATTAATAGCAAATAGATATAAACAGAATGCAAGCTAGAAGATAGAGGATGGAGGTAAAACTATTGGAATAACAAATACAGATTTGTCATTTGATTTTTTTCAGTTTATTATAAGACAGTATTAGATATTATTAGAGAATATTGCTAAAAACCCTCCCTGTACCCAGGACAGTTTCAGAGATTGTGACTGAGCTCATCTTACTGTTTTGAAAAATATCAAGATCCTCTAGGACTAGAAAAATGTAACATGAGAATTTGGCTTAAAAATGTATACTTTTAACAACACGAGGTCTAGAGACAGGTAAGGAAGTGATTATTGAACTGCACATTAATGCTGTCATGGCCTATTAGGAGGATATTTGGCTAAATGACTGCAGTGTCCAAAAAATCTTTACTGTGCTTCTCAGAGTGAAAATGTCTTCCCTTAATAGAATTCAGCACCTCAAGAGCCATAAAAATAATTTTATACAATTTGTTTTAAATATAATATTTTGTAATACAGTTCCCTTAGCTATGATAGTCTTTCTGTTACAGCTTGACTTACAAGTAAAACCATAAATCGTATAGCTCTTGCATTATAAGGCATTGGCAACCTCTTCCCATCATTTGAGAATTTAAGGAGGAAAAAGAATAGAGGGGAGAAGAGAAGTAAACAGAACGTGATGTAGGATACAATTCCTCAATCCAGCACAATTCCTTTTGGGGCGGCCTCTGGAAGGCAGACATTGGAAAACAAAGTGTAGAGAAAAGTGACTTTAGATCTATCACTTCTGTCATATAAAACATTTTAAAAGGATCAAATCTCAAGTCCAAATTTTTTGCTCTCAATCATATTTTAAACTATCTATTGTGTTATTATCTAAATTTTTCCTGTATGAAAAGTTTACCAGTGTATGTTAAAGAAAAACGAAATCAAAATTCATTTTGGCACAGTGTTCAAAGTGAGCACTGCAAGTTTACCCTTACAAATGATATATTTTCTTTTAACTAATAGTCAACTGTTTTCATAGAAGCACTCTGGTATTGAGGATAATAGAATATCCCATTTGCCACGACCGGGTCTGTGTTGTTAAATCCAGTTTGCAGTTCCCTAGCCCAGTGGGTGCTAAGTGTCAGGTGCTACGCAGGGTTTGGCGAGATTGGGACGGGCTGCACCCAGCAGCCCTTTCCCCTGTTATCGCCACAGGGCTTTACTGCATTTCACAGAGATGTGTGAACAACAGACTTCTAAAGCGATCCTTAAACATGAGGCTGAGGTAAATTTATGCCCCCTTTTATGAGTTCTGCAGAATTATTATCAAGTAATCATGAAACATTTATTATAGCTTGACTTACAATAAACATTTATTATAGGGATCCTGGGTTTTAATCCTGGTTCCACCGCATCCTAGTTCTGTATCTTCTTTGTGCCTCATTTCTTTGTCTTTAAAATGGTAATAATAATGGTTCCTACCTTATAGGGATGTTGCGAAGATTAATGAGTTAAAGTATTTTAATTCTTTTGAACAGTGCTTGGCACATAGTAACTAGTGCTATGTGTTAGCTATTACTTTTGCTGTTTAAGCTGAGTTTGACCTTCAAGTAGATTTTTATGTATTTGGAACATAATCATCACCGCTGTGGAACTACTAGAGATAAGAAACATGTTTATCTGTTGACTGTGTTTTCAGATAACCATGTTATCATCAGTTCAGAGAGGGGCAATTATGAACTGCAAAATTCTGTCTTAAATGGCCATCTATTCAAAGATACTCGTCTTTTGTTTCATAGGTTAGAGCAATATGATTCCTTTAAAACAAGAATGATTGTAAATTGTTCAGTTCAATGAAGGACTTGTTTGGTTTTGTGTGAGGCACAGGCCGTCTGATGGCAGCAGCTCAGCAGGTCTGCTCAGCCACAGTGGGGAGGGCAGGCACCCAGGAATGAGGGCTGTTTGGTTTACAGAGTTTCAGTTCCTGACACTGGGAAGGCTTAATCTGAGGTGAAGAAGCCCGACTTGTCTCCTTTGTTGATAGGTGGCCCAAACACACAATTTGAAAGTATTGCTTACTATTTGAGGTCCCCTCCTTAGTTTTCTGGTAGGCAGGCGCTGGTACTGCTAGTTGTACCAGAAAATAGCTCATTTGTTAACTTCAGTTTAGAAAGTTTTAAAAGGTATCTTTCTGTGAGTGATCATGATGCTAAAGAATATTCTAAAAATTTTTAGAACTCATGAAGGCTTGGCATTTTTGATTGAGTCAACCTCCTTTCCCCTTCTGTCAGCTTGATGTGCTATCTGGCCTCCAGAAGGTAAATGGCGTTTGCTCTAAGGTGGACCTTGGGTGCTTATTGTTCACTTTCACCCCGTGGATTTTTAAAACACTTAGATCAGTGGTTCTCAGCCTTGATGGCACCTGGGGAGCTTTTAAGAAAATAGAATTCCCTGAGCTTGAAGCCCAGAGCAATTAGTCAAAATCCCCAGGGTAGGTGGGCCCTGGACACTGGTGTGTTTTAAAAGTCTCCTGGGTGATTCTAATGTGCAGCCAGGGTTTAGAACCCTTGATTTGGCTTATAATTATGAGATCCCCCATGTCAATAGGGGGCTGCTTGTCTGTTTGGGGATTGCCTGCCTGGTTTGTCAGTGTACTCTTGTCATTCATCTGGTTCCTGGTTTCCTTGGATTTACAGGACTCTTGGTAAGTCTGTAATCGTGCCTTAACTAGCCTATAGAGTTCCTC
The DNA here is from genome assembly GCF_009873245.2 of Balaenoptera musculus. Classification (NCBI taxonomy): domain Eukaryota; kingdom Metazoa; phylum Chordata; class Mammalia; order Artiodactyla; family Balaenopteridae; genus Balaenoptera; species Balaenoptera musculus. The sequence continues at coordinate 30,985,275 of NC_045794.1, read as the reverse complement.
CTCTCTTAGTCTCATGTTAAAATTTTCATCAGTATCACAGCAAAGCAAACTCTTATTTATTCTTCTTATTCTCCAGTATGCATATCATTGGAGGAACAGTTTTTCCTCAAGAAAGAAACTGGTTACTGCTGCCTACTAAAAGTTTGGGTGGATGATATAGCTGGGATAGAAAAGTTGCATTGAATTAGTTGAGAGGGGAGAAGGTCAGGGAGGTAAAAACATTTTTTGCTGAGCTTTCTCTTTGTGCTTAGGTACCGAAAGAATGATCTCACTTAATTCTCCCAACAGCTCAATGAAATGGACACTGTCATCTGTGCATTAAAATGTTATGTAACCTGATCAGGGTTTTGTGGTTAATATGTCCAGAGGTGAAGTATGACCCAGGTCTGCTCCTACCCTCTCTCCATCATAAACCACAGTTACCTGATCTCTTGGGTATTTGGTCTCTACAAAGCCATGGTAATTTATTTCTATCAAAATATTTTTATCATGAAAGATAATTAAAATATAGTAAAATAAGCTCCTTTGTTTTACTTTTAGAAATCTTAGGATGTAAATGTATAAAACATGTTTGATCTTGACTAGTCTCTGAAAACAGGCTTTAATATCCTTAAAGTTTGGCAATAGAGTGTGAGTTCCTTTTTCCTACCCTAGTATTAAGGCATTGAATTGTAAATGTCAGACCTAGACTCTTGGGGCTTAGAGATTTCAGAAGGCTGGAGGGCTAAAGTATTCTGTCTTCTACGGCTCACTTAAAAAAACAGGCTAATATGTATCTTTGCATTTTTCTTTTTGTTATTTTCCCTTTTCTTCCCTTCTTTTCTTTTTTCTTTTAATTTTTAAAAAATATTATGTTCTGGGATTAAATAGTGAGTAGTAAAGTGCAAAGTATTACGTGAGCATCTTCGGGTCTAAAAATGATTCAGTTTCTATATTCATTTCAGTGCTTCTTTGAAGTAGTCAGTGCACCCCTTTAATCTTAATTCATCACTAAGGGGGTTTGTAAAACAGAAGGAAAGATCAAGAAAGGTATAGAGAAATGAAAAGTAAAGGCTTTCATCTTTAGTACTTTTCTTATTTATTTCCTAATCCAATATATTTGGTTTCTACCTTTTTATTGCTTTTCTTTTGAATAATTGGCAATGTAGGATAACCTTTTTTCTTAAATTTTTTAAGAGAGAACACACTGAATAGAAATTTCATTCATTTATAGCATTAAAACACACGTTAAGATTTGGTTATACAAGTTAACATCTTAAGGGAAAGAGGCCAGAAATATTCATTTGTGTGAGCTGATCTCTCTAGTTCTCATCAGATGAGTCTTCAGAAGAAAAGGTCTGGTCATATCTAGAGTAACAAACAGAAGAAAAGGTCTGGTTATATCTAGAGTAACAAATAGTTTCATTGGAAAGAATTTCTGTGTAAGTAACTTTGCAGAGCTAAATGATCCAGTAGAGTTGCTGCATAAAATGTTACTATATGAGTGTGAAACAGTTTTCTGTTTAGTTTATATAGACAGTTTTGATATATATAGCTGTTTTTGTATCATTTCATAAAACATTTACTAAATGCCTACTGTGCAAGATACTTTATAAGGTGCTATGTTGAATATAAAGTTAAATATGCAATCAAGTGAAATAGGTAAATAATTTATTATAATACAAGGTATAATGACATAAATAGAGGTTAAAAATGTTTTCTAGGTGAGCAGAGGAAGGAGTGATTAAGTATTGGTGTAATTATCAGTACTCATGGATTAAAGTATAAAACATGTCTAATAAGATTTCCTTTAATATTGTAGGCCAAGTGATTCATTTAGTCATTCATAAACACTTTGTTCACTTTCTAAATCTTAATTTTTCTGAGTGTATTTATAGCTACTGTTTGGGTAGGAGGTACTCTTAACACCCATGCAGCAATTGTGTTTTGTTTTTCTACTCTTTTTGGAAGTAAAATGAAATTGCCTGGAAAATAATAGACTTATTCACAAGATATGTGTCTTCAGGACTGCTATGCTTTAGGTTTAGCATGGCTTAAAAGTTAGAACAGCTTTGAAAAGTGTATTGAGTCAGGTGAATTCTCGTTGATTTATGAATACCAGTGAGTATAGGTTGTTATGTAATCAGGACTGGCCTTCCGAGCTCTACCACCATAAATCTACCATGGAAAATATTCTGGGAACTTGGATCAATAGAAAACATCCAGGTGTCCTAGATTCATAGAAGCCACCAATTTAAAGAGACCTTGAAGTTTATGTAATCTAACTCAGTTTAAAAAGATTGAGGCCTAGAGGTATTAGGAGATTAGTCCAGTGGTCAGAATAATTTGGAGAGATCTTTGATATTGATATACTCATATTGCTATTTTTGTTATTTCTCTGGTAGATTTAAAGTGCTATGCTTATTTGTTATTTAGAATTTTGCCAGTCATTAAGAATAGACATTTGAAGAAGATGACAACTTAAAACATTAGCAGCTTTTTCATATTTCTAGTCATTTTAATAATGATTATTAGCATCTGACTTCATCTTTTTTCTGCTATCGGCTGCTATGTGCTTTCCTAACTCTCCCTCCACCCCCCCTTTTTTTGTTAAGTAAAGTGCTTTTTTGTCTAAAAAAAAATGATGCTTGATGGCAAAATGAAATCATAACTAATCATTTACAGAGAAGAAATAACTGTAAAGAAATAAATCTGAGCATTTATTTTAATGAAAAGTATATCTTTTAAACAGATATCAGAGAGTTTTGTCTTAACCCCATTTTTATATTGTAAATTACAGAATTATATTGGTATTAGATAGGAATGGTGATTTTGGTGTTTTGCATGTTGTGTTTGGTTCAGAATGCCTATCCAAAATGATCGTGACTTTTGTCCATTCTTTTTCATTGTAATTTGTGGGAGAGATAAAGAAGAATCAGATTTTTCTCATTTTTCAATTTTTCACTACAATATAAAAATATCTTTTCTGGTGACACACACATGCACATACGATGAAAAGAAAATCATTCTAATTTTTACCATTATATGTTATTCCTAATGTGGTGAACACAAACCTTTTATTCATACTCAATGCTAATAAGACCACATTTTACAACAACGTATTGATTTCTTATTGCAGGTACATGCTGGGACTTGCAGCAATTCCAGCAGTTATACAGTTTTTTGGCTTTCTCTTTTTACCTGAAAGCCCTCGATGGCTTATTCAGAAAGGACAGACTCAAAAGGCCCGTAGAATTTTATCTCAGATGCGTGGTAACCAGACCATTGATGAGGAGTATGATAGCATCAAAAACAACATTGAAGAAGAGGAAAAAGAGGTTGGCTCAGGTATGTGGATTTTATACATATATGAATTTTAAAACTACATAATAGTTTTACTTATAAATTATATTCTTTTAGTATTATTTAATGTCTCTAAATGATGAAGTGGTTTAATATGTATAACTAAACCAAAATAAATATATTTTAATTTTAAAAGCAATATAATAATGTTATAAAAGAATGAAGAAAACACTGCCATAATGCCACTGTCCTCAAATAATTACTATTTTTATTTTTGTAATTTCTTTTATTTTAAGTCAGATATAATTGACATAGTTGTCATTTTGAGTGTGGGGACATTTTTTGAGTATATGTATATTTTACATATAAATATTTAATATATAAAGATAAGTATGTATTATTGACCTTCTATATTAAATAAAAGTTCAGTTTGAACTATTGTCAAAATAAATCACTTTAGTAAAATTAAATACCTTGTTTACATGTGTTACATTAATTTCCATACTAATTTTTATAAAGATTAAGAATACCTTCATATACTATTTATGGAATAATTTTGCATTTCCCTGTTCTCATTAAAATGTTTAATTGTCTAATCACAATTTAACCATGTCAGAAAACAAAAAAGCATGGTTCTGGTTAATTTATGTTGGTGAATTTATTTTCAGAGAAGAAATCATGTAGGGATTTAAAAATTCTCAGGCAAGATCTGTAATCTTGACAGTCTGACTTGGGTAAGCAATTTGCCAGATGGGAATGATGGGAAAAGGTAGACATTTTACGATTCCCTGCTGGATTCACATTTCCCAAAATTGTTTCATTTTCTCTCAACCTTCCTTCTGCCTCTACATTAATTGGTTGTTCAATGGAGATGCTGACTTATATTAGTCAAATTATTTTTCACACCTGAGAAAATGCCAAAAACACACACAACCCTTTATTGATATATGTCATACACAAGTCTTGGAAGGTCTGTTCACTCACTCTTACTATCTTTTGGTAGAGCTGAAGAAGCAATAGAATGAACACTCTGCAGAAACTGGTCACTGTGGTAGCCACACATGGTTTGACTTACATATACACAGTACATGATATTTACATACACAGTGTGATCTTATTACCTCCTTGCTCAGACCAAAGCCCCTAGATAATTGTGAGCCCACTCTAGGTGAAAGTCATTTTTAGCAAAAAGTTTCTGAGTATATACCATGTGCCTGGCATTGTCAGCATTTCCGATACTCTGCACATTAGTGCAAGTATTAAAGAGAATTTTGCTTTAACAAAATTAATTCACTTAGTGAGTTCAAGATTGTGTTAATTTTTAAAATACACTTTTAAGTGTCTATCTAAATTACAAATAACTTCTTTCATGCTTCTGTCTAAATTCCTCTCAGCAGCTGCTTGAACGAAATAGGAGGTTGTTTCATATTGTAATCAGTAATGTAATGTAATTGCATGTAATCAGTATACTTGAAACCCATGTGCTAATAATGTGTGAGGGGAAATCTTTTCAGAGTATTAGGTTATATTAAATACTACTTAGAACATAAGTTTTTATTAATTTATGTTAAGGATAGAAACAACAACTTAATAAAAAAACACCTCTTGTTTAGGAGTAGGGATACCACTGACTTTACTACAAAGCATTGAACATGTAGCTTCACTTTGACTACTTAAAAAGTTGTCTGACTGGTCTAGCCATGCAGTTGTTGACGATGTACGCTGTTTGGGTCTCATGACTATTTGGAATGTGTAACCAAATGGGTTTTTAGAAACGAGGTAGATAGGATTACAGTTATCTGTGTCTGCTTTAGTTTTTATTAGACGTTTTTGGGAACTAAGTAGGGCACTATTTTACCTATACCTATTGGATATAGATAAAATAGTTAGCTATTTACCTATTTTCTCATATTGCTTTATATGCACATTTGGCACAAATCTTTTTTTTTAAATTATATACATAAAATTTATTTGTTATGCATTACACATTGATAGAAAAATTAAAGGCAGATATCACTTCAAAGACAAAGTGGCACAAATCTTAACACCATAATATTATCCACTGAATCCTAATTTGTCTTATGCTTGGGTAAATATTGTAAACTTTGTAACTAATAGGATTAATAATTTTTCCATTTCTGGATTTGTATTATTTGAGTACTGTCATCTTGCTTAATTTTAAAACTGATCTTATGTTCTTTTATAAAGGTAAAGAATTAATAGCATTATGGCATGAATGCACACAGACAGTTTTGCCAGGGTTACACAAGCACCAGTAATTTGGGGCTTCATTTTTGTGACTGATAAATTTGACCACAGTAAAACATAATCTGCACAGTATGAATTTTATTGCATCGTTTTCTTGTCAGGTCAGTTGGAAAATAGAGAGTAGTGCTAGGACTTGTGTTACAAACCAGAAGGTCCTGCCCTCAGTCACTTTACATTTGAAAAGATAGGCTAGATGGACAATTACACATGAAGAAACAGCTAATTTTGAAATAACAAAAATGTTCTGGCTCAGAGAACAGTCAGCCATTGTGTTGGAGGGTTAGAGAGTGACCTGTGTTAATCTGTCCATGGATTCTGATGAGGTGAATTTTGAGCCATGACTTCAAGCCCAGGAACTCTGAGTAGTGGAGGGCAGTTGCTTGGAGGGACGAACCTTGTCCTAGGCACCATAAAATACTCAGCTATTCCAGGAGGGTAGAAAATAGTTGTTTAATATGACCACCTTTCCTTTTGGCAGAAATGTTTTATCATCAGACATGGTGGCTTAGTTACCTGCTACCTGTGAGCCAAATAGGTCTGATTCCAGATCAGTGAACGATGTCCTTCTGTCAGAGTTTCCAGTGGATTTGTGACTTGTGACTATTATGGTACTTGGTTATGTGACCCTCCTCTATTTGTAGGATTTTTTTCCTTGGTCACTTGAGTTTAAATTTGACCTCTTTGAGGAAAATAGGCATAGCTGCTGAACTATGTATTAATTTTTTTGATGTGTGAAATGTCAGTGTATATGGGACTTATTTGCTTCCTGTTTCAAAACAGACTTTATGACTTTATGTAGTGAATATGGTGGCTTCTCTGACCAGGTCTGCAGGAGAAGTGAGGCTTATAGGCCATGCTGTGGAACAGGATTGGGTTATAATGGGATTTCATCTCTTCTTCTGCACATGACATAAAAGTCGACCTCTTTAGCATGTGATTTCTCCACTATAGGGGAAAAAAGGCAGTTTATGGGAAAGGAAGCAAACAATTTTCATTTGTGTTCAACACTGTTTAAACATCCTGTAGGACTAATAAACTGAGACTAGAAGAAACGACAGCTTGGTTGGGAAAGGTCTCAGAATTGGGAGACAGGGAAATGAAAGACTTGTCCTGGCTCCATTCCAAACCTGTAATCCTAAAAGGATTTTGGGGGGAGCACTGAACCTCAGTTTTCTATTAGGTTTGTAAGAAAAGAGAACCAGATTATAACAGCTCCACAGTCTGATTTTTTAGTTTTAAAAGTCTGTGAGAAATGCCTGTTTTAAAATTTCTAAATACTGGGACTTCCCAGGTGGTCCAGTGGTAAAGAATACGCCTTCCAATGCATGGGACGCAGGTTTGATCCCTGGTCGGGGAACTAAGATCCCACATGCCGCAGGGCAACTAAGCCCGTGTGACACAACTACTGAGCCCACGTGCCTCAACTAGAGAGCCCCCCGTGTGCTGCAAACTACAGAGGCCGTGCGCCACAACTAGAGAGAAACCCACATGCCGCAATGAAGATCCTGCGTGCAACTAAGACCCGACGCAGCCAAAAATAAAAAAAATTAAAAATAATAAAATAAAAATTATAAATACTGTACAAGAGTCTTTCATTCAGAAATACTTATTGAGTGACACCAATAAATGTGGGGATGTGGCAGTAAGTAGATAGACAAGGTTCTGGCCCACTGGGAAGAGGCACACAACTGATAAATAAAAGAGTAAATAATTACCAGATAACTACAAATTGTGGTAATTGCTTTGAAGGAAACAAACAGGATAATAACATATTTATAGAGGGACTGAAGAGGGGCTACTTTAGGTGGGATGATTAGGAAACGCTTCTCTGAAGAGGTGAGTTTGAATGGTGATAAAGAATCAGCAATGTAGAGAATTAAAGGGAAGACTGTTCCAGGCAGAGGGAACAGCAAATGCAAAATTATATGTATCGTTAAGTTACCAGATTAATTTTCTTGGAACATTTTGATTATATATATACATGTACATGTACCAGAGTTTAAAGACATTTCAGTAATAACTAACTATACATCTTTATTTATCCCAGGTTGCCAAGCCAAAGCTTGGAATTAGTAGAGACACAATTACTACTTTAAGAATTAAAAGCACATTTGAGTACAAAATAATATACCATTTCTAACATTTTGTTGCTTATCTCTTATGGTTTATCTTACTGGTTTATTTCATGTTGCATAGATGTGGAATAGAGTCATGACTTGTATGTACATGCGCACTTAGGCTGCTTCCAAGTCTAGGCTATTGTTAATAATGCTACAGTGAACACAGGGGTGCATTTATCTTTTTGAATTAGTGTTTTGGTTTTCTTCGGGTAAATATCCGGAAGTGAAATTGCTGGATCATATGGTAGTTCTATTTTTAGATTTTTAAGGAACCTCCATACTGTTTTCCACAGTGGCTGCACCAATTTACATTCCCACCAACAGTGTAGAAGTGTTCCCTTTTTTTCCACATCTTCGCCAACATTTGTTATTTGTGGTCTTTTTTTTTTTTTTTTGTGGTCTTTTTGATGATAGCCATTCTGATAGGTATGAGGTGATACCTCATTGCGGTTTTGCTTTCCATTTTTCTGATGATTAGTGATGTTGAGCATCTTTTCATGTGCCTGTTGGTCATCTCTGTGTCTTCTTTGGAAAAGCGTCTATTCATGTCTTTGACCCATGTTTTAATTGGGTTGTTTTTTGATATTGAGTTGTATGAGCTATTTATATTTTTGGATATTAATCCCTTATGGGTCATATCATTTGCAAATATTTTCTCTCATTCTGTGTGTTGTCTTTTCATTTTTTCGATGGTTTCCTTTGCTGTGCAAAAGCTTTTAAATAGATCCCAATTGCCTAAGGTGACAGATCCAAAAAACATTGCTTTGATTTATGTCAAAGAGTATTCTATGCTTTCTTTTAGAAGTCTTATGGTTTCCAGTCTTACATTTAAGTCTTTAATCCATTTTGAGTTTATTTTTGTATATGGTGTGAGAAAATGTTCTAATTTTATTCTTTTACATGTAGCTGTCCGGTTTTCCCAGCACCACTTATTGAAGAGACTATCTTTTCCTCATTGTGTATTCTTGCCTCCTGTGTCATAGATTGACTGACCATAAATGTGTGAGTTTATTTTGCTCTATTCTGTTCCATTGATCTATGTGTCGGTTTTTGGGCCAGTACCATACTGTTTTGATGACTTTGTAGTATAGTCTGAAGTCAGGAAGCATGATACCTCCAGCTCTGTTATTTTTCTCAAGATTGTTGTGGCTTTTCAGGGTCTTCGTGTTTCCATACAAATTTTAAAATTACTTGTTTTATTTCTGTGAAGTATGCCACTAGTAGTTTGATAGGGATTGCATTGACTCTGTAGACTGCCTTGGGTAGTATGGTCATTTTAACAATATTAATTCTTCCTATCCATCAACATGGTATATCTTTGCATCAGTTTGTGTCCTCTTCCATTTCTTTCACAGCGTTTTATAGTTTTCTGAGTACAGGTATTTTATTTCCATAGTTAAATTTATTCCCTAGGTATTTTATAATTTTTGATGTGATGGTAAATGGGATTTTTAAAACATTTCTCTTTCTGATATTTTATTTTTAGTGTATAGAAATGCAACATATTTCTATATATTAAATTTGTATCCTGCAACTTTACTGTATTAATTGATGAGCTCTAGTGCTTTTTCAGTGGCAGCTTTAAGATTTTCTACGTATAGTACCATGTCATCTGCAAACAGTGACAGTTTTACTTCTTCCTTTCAAATTTGGATTCCTTTTATTTCTTTTTCTTGTCTGCTGTGGCTGGGACTTCCAATTCTATGCTGAATAAAAGTGGTGACAGAGGGTATTCTTGTCTTCTTCCTCATCTTATAGGAATCCTTTCAAATTTCACTGCTGAGTATGATGTTAGCTGTGGGTTTTTCATATTTGGTTTTATTATGTTGAGGTATGTTCTCTCTGTACCCACTTTGTGGAGAGTTTTTATCATAAACAGATGTTGAATTTTATCAAAAGATTTTTCTGCATCTATTGAGATAATCATATGATTTTTATTCTTCATTTTGTTAATGTGGTTTATCACATTAATTGATTTGTGGGTATTGAGCCATCTCTGGGATAAATCCCACTTGATCATGGTGTATGATTCTTTTAATGTATTGCTGGATTTGGTTTGCTGTTATTTTGTTGAGGATTTTTCCATCTATGTTCATCAGTGATAATGGCCTGTAATTGTTTTTCTTGTTTTTGATATTTCTGTCTGTTTTTGGTATCAGGGTGATGCTGGCCTCATAGAATGAGTTTGGAAGCATTCCTTCCTCTGCAATTTTTGGGAATAGTTCAAGAAGGATACATGTTAACTCTTCTCTAAATGTTTGGTAGAATTCACCTGTGAAACCATCTGTTTCTGGACATTTATTTGTTGAGAGTTTTGATTATTGATTCAATTTCATTACTGGTAATCAGTCTGTTCATATTTTCTATTTCTTTCTGGTTCAGTTTTGGGAGATTGTACATTTCTAGGAGTTTGTCCATTTCTTCTAGATTATTCATTTTATTGGCATATAATTGTTCATATGATCCTTTGTACTTCTGTGGTGTCGGTTGTAAGTATTCCTTTTTACATTTCTGATTTAATCGATTTGGGTCCTCTCTTTTTTTGTTGGTCAGTCCGGCTTAAGGTTTATCAATTTTGTTTATCTTTTTAAAGAACTGGCTCTTCATCTCAGTGATCTCTTCTATTGTTTTTTTAGTTCCTATTTTATTTATTTCTACTCTGGTCTTTGATTTCTTTCCTTCTACTAACTTTGGGTTTTGTTTGTTCTTTTTCTAGTTCCTTAGGGGTAAGGTTAGGTTGTTCATTTGAGATTTTTCTCATTTCCTGAGGTTGGCTTGTATCACTATAAACTTCCTTCTTAGAACTGCTTCTCCTACATCCCATAGATTTTGGATTATTGTGTTTTGTTTTCATTTGTCTCCAGGTATTTTTTTTTCTCCTTTGATTTCTTTTTCCATCCCCTCACTTCAGTCTGTGTGTGTCTTAGATCTGAAGTGAGTCCACTGTAGATAGCATATATATGGGTTTGTTTTTGTATCCATTCAGCCACTCTATGTCCTTTCATGGGAGCATGTAGTCTATTTAAATTTAAAGTAATTATTGTTAGGTATGTACTTACTGCCTTTTAAAAATTGTTTTGGGGTAGTTTTGTAGTTATTTTTTGTTTATTTCCTCTTCTTTTGTTCTATGCCCTTGTTATTTGATGACTGTCTTTAGTGTTATGCTTTGATTCCTTTCTCTTTTTTGTTTGTATCTATTATAAGTTTCTGGTTTGTGGTTACCATGAGGTATATTTATAGCAATATATGTATTCATATATATATATGATTATTTTAAGCTGCTGATCTCTTAATTTCAAATGCTATTTAATAATCCTGCATTTTATTCCCCTTTCCCAGGATTACTTTTTTTGACGTCGTATTTTACATATTTTTGTTTTGTGTATTCCTTAACTACTTATTGCAGATACAGATGATTTTACTACTTTTGCCTTTTAACCTTTTTACTGACTTTGTACATGGTTGATTTACTACCTTCACTGTATTTTTGCCTTTACCAATGAGCTTTTTCTTTTAGTAATTTTCATGTTTCTAGTTGTGGCCTTTTCTTTTTTGCTTAGAGAAGTTCCTTGAACATTTCTCGTAAAGGAGTTATGGTGGTGCTGAACTCTTTTAGCTTTTGCTTATCTGTAAACCTTTTGATCTCTCCATCAAATCTGAATGAAAGCCTTCCTGGGTAGGTATTCTTTGATATAGGTTTTTCCCTTTCATCACTTTAAATATGTTGTGACACTCACTTCTGGCCTGCAGGGTTTGCAATGAAAAGTCAGCTGATAGCCCTGAGGGTCCCAAGTCTAGTGTCTGTGCACTGATGTGTGGTCCTCGGTCCTAGGCCCTCTGGTGGACATGGCCATGTCCAGGGGTGGCTATGGGCTCAAGGGGTCTTAAGGCAGCTTTCCTGCTTTTGGGGGGCTGTTTCCCCTCCAGGCTAGTTGCTTGGCCTGAGGCGTCCCAGTATAGGTGCTTATAGCCTAGTGGGCAGGGCCGGGTCCCTAGGCTGATAAGCTAGAGGGAGGGCTTGCTAGCACCACTGTCCATGTGGTAGAACAAGCTCCCCAAAATGGATACTGCCAGTGTCTGTGTCCCCAGGGTGAGTTCCAGTTGCCTCCTGCTTCTTCTGGAGAGTCTCCAAGATCAGCCTGCGTCTGACCCAGGGTCCTTTAAAATTACTGTTTCTGCCTTAGGTCTCTGAGCATGTGGTGTGTGTGCACTTTAAGAGTTGAGTCTCTACATTCCACAGCCCGCTGGCTCTCCTGAATGTAAACCCTACTGGCCTTCAAAGCCAAATATTCTGGGGGCTTGTTTTCCCAGTGAAGGACCCTCTGAAATTGTAATTATCCTCCCATTTGTGGGTTGCCCACCTGGAGGTGTGGGTCTTGACTATACCTCTGCCTCTCCTATCCATCTCATTGTGGTTTCTTCTTTATATCTTTAGTTGTATAATATTTTTTTTTCTGGTAGGTTCTGGTCTTTCTCATCAATAGGTGCTCTGTAAATGGTTGTAATTTTGGTGTGCCCGTGAGATGAGGTGAGCTTAGGGTCTTCCTACTCCACCATTATGGACAAGATCTCTTCTTTTTCTTTTTTTTTTTAAATGGAGGTATAATTGACATATAACTTTATATTAGTTTCAGGTGTACAACATAATGATTTGATATATGTACATACTGTGAAATGATCACCACAATAAGTTTACTTAACATCCATCACCACACATAATAAAAAACATTTTTTTTCTTAACTTTTTCAATTTCTTATCCAGCATCAGAGAACAGGTATTTATCTAGGGTGGTGTCAAAGGAGAGTGAAGGCGGTTGCTGACATGCTTAGCAGAAGAACCCCTTAGGCAGGGCTCAGGGAAAGTATGAAATAAGGCACCATCTCTGCCACTCCCTTCTGGGCTCTGCAGTGGGGGATTAAGGCAGGATCATTGGAGGGAAAATGTAAACAAAGAAAGCTTTTTCTCCCGAGAGAAATATGCAGATGTTGATGTTAGAACCATTACAAAAAGACCACGGAAAGTGTTTTGGGAGCTTGGAGCTGTCAGGGCAACTTCAGTGCAACAACAGATTGATAAAGGGAGCCACGCAAGGGGGAGACTGAGTCCAGACCTCGGGTGGCAGGGGCAGCCTCCTGCAAATCTGTTCATCTGTTTACAGCACATGGTCATTCTCAGGAATTTAAAACTGTATATGGACTTTCTTTTAAGGAAAAAGCTTTTTTTCTTGTCCTATCTATTTATATATATATATATATATATATATATATTTTACAGTTAATATTACCTAGGTCACCTAAATCACAGATACTTCCAAAATTGATTTATTTCATGTAAAAGTGTCACTGAGAAAGCTGGCCCTACCCTTTGGGCACTAAAATCTTAATATTTAGGTATATGTGAGAAGTAGCAGCCTAGAGGCACTAACTAACTAATGCTTTAAACTGAAATTAGATCCAGGCCTACTGGTTGCTAGTCACATTGTAGTGCATTCAGGGTTACCAAGCAGTGTATAATCTTTGCAGAAACATTTACATCAAGAAGATTTACATTGTTTAATTGTATCAACAAATCAACTCAGTAATCTGGGAGAATGTTGGCTTTGTGTTTTCCCTTTGTTGGGTAGTTTAATCTCTAGCCTGGAAAGGAAGAATGTTGTAGGGTAGAAAATTTATTCAAGACCCTCCTGTGAGTTCGTTTTTTAAAACCTGGTTTGATTTACCTCTAGCTCTTTGGGGGTCACATCTATGGTGTACAGGAAAGAACAGCTGCATCTCTCTCTTTTTTTCCTCCAGTAATTTTACAATTAGGTCATCAAGACTCATATCCTCATAAGTCAGTTTCTTTTCCTGTGAGCTGATATTGTCTGTGGTCATTTCAACAAATCATGTTCTGCAGAGAGGTCAGAAAGGGTAGATATATATCATCGATTTTGATAGAAATCCTTCCAGAAGTTTCTTTAGAAATCTAATTCCAGCCTAGTGACATTGCAGTGGAATGCTCATTACAGGTGACATCTGCTGCACTTAGAGCAAAGTGTCATTTTTCCTAATATTTCTGGTAGTTTTGCTTATATTTTCTACGTGTGATAGTACAGTGCTTTCTGACCCAGAATAATTACATGTATGCTATTTACTGGGTGAACTTGAAATAGATATTAACAAATTGTTTCTCAGCAAGATGACAACCAATTTTCCACATGTAGGCCAAGAAAACATATCTATATCTAATATTCTTGAGGTTGTCACAAAATTGCCCAAATTGTCAACGTGTGAGGTTGTTATACGTATCTCCTATGGTAAAGGGTAGATTAAGATAAAAGGTCAAGTAAAAAGCTGCTTTAATATTCTATCCTTGTGTTAACAAGCTGTAAGCTGAAGGATTATTAAAACAATATATATGTCTTTTTTTTTTTTAAATTTTGATGGCTGTGTCAGGTATTAGTTGTGGCACATGGGATCTTCGTTGCAGCGTGTGGGCTTCTCTCTAGTTGTGGCGTGTGGGTTTTCTCTTCTCTAGTTGTGGCATGTGGGCTCCAGAGCGCATGGGCTCTGTAGTTTGCGGCATGCAGGCTCTCTCATTAAGGTGCCCGAGCTCAGTAGGTGTGGTGCTCAGGCTTAGTTGCCCCGTGGCATGTGGGATCTTAGTTCCCCAACCAGGGATTGAATCTGCATCCCCTACATTGGAAGGTGAATTCTTTATCACTGGACCACCAGGGAAGTTCCTCAGATTTTAGTTAAACTTACTTTTTTAGGCATCATGACTTATTTAAAAGAACCTCTATTTAATTCAACATGGCTTTAAATAAACGTTGCTTTGGATTTTCTAAACCCCAGAGAATTTTTAAAATCATAAGCAGAATTAGAATAGTTCTTAGACAAAGAGATAAAGAATGGCATAGAGAAGATTTTCCACTCGGCAAATCACAGGAGAAGGAAGTACTTTTCACATTACCTGTAGCCTTTCAAGCCATTTTCACTAATTTGTATTGAAAATCCAGATTGTCTTAGGAAGTTGATAGGTAGTACTTCATGGTTCATCCTTCTGCTTTCTTGCTACAATGTACTTAAATCCATATTTCATAAAAAAAATCCATGCTAAAGGAGTTTTGATTGTGTCAAATTTTTCTTTTTTACTCCTACACATTGTGAAGTTTTTCTGTATTTATACAAATAGGAGGAGAAAACCCAACAAAGTACCTTTCAAAAGGAATATAGTTCTTGAGTTGCTGCTTTAGGGTAGTTCATTTCCAACTTAACACTAAACCCATCATTCAACACAAGTGACAGTCTGGTTTGTAAATAAAACTCTGGTCTGGAGTTTTTTTCCTTGAGAAAAGACAAGTTGTTGTGCCCTTTA
Organism: Balaenoptera musculus; assembly: GCF_009873245.2. Classification (NCBI taxonomy): domain Eukaryota; kingdom Metazoa; phylum Chordata; class Mammalia; order Artiodactyla; family Balaenopteridae; genus Balaenoptera; species Balaenoptera musculus. The sequence continues at coordinate 30,970,248 of NC_045794.1, read as the reverse complement.
AAGGTTACCTAAGGTGTGGAGAAGGTTAGAGGAATATTCTGAAGAAAACCCAATTTTCTCCATCTCAAAGGGGAAGGCACATGAACCACTCTTGAATGTTGGGACTTTTTAGTGATAAAAGGAAAGTTCCATTGATGGGCTCTAGAATCACAGTATTAATAACCATGTCGTGTGATATCTGAAGAACCTTACCTATTAACAAATATCAGAAGAGATCTTCTCAAATGTTTCTCAAAGATCGAAGAATTACTCTTAATTTTTTTTATCGTTTTATTTTTTTTAACATCTTTATTGGAGTATAATTGCTTTACAATGGTGTGTTAGTTTCTGCTTTATAACAAAGTGAATCAGCTATACATACACATATATCCCCATATCTCCTCCCTCTAGCGTCTCCCTCCCTCCCACCCTCCCTATCCCACCCCTCTAGGTGGTCACAAAGCACCGAGCTGATCTGCCTGTGCTATGTGGCTGCTTCTCACTAGCTATCTGTTTTACATTTGGTAGTGTATATATGCCCATATCACTCTCTCACTTCGTCCCAGCTTACCCTTCCCCAACCCCGTGTCCTCAAGTCCATTATCTACGTCTGCGTCTTTATTCCTGTCCTGCCACTAGGTTCTTCAGAACCATTTTTTTGCTTTTTTTTTTTAGATTCCATATATGTGTGTTAGCATACGGTTTTGGTTTTTCTCTTTCTGACTTACTTCACTCTGTAGGACAGACTCTGGGTCCATCCACCTCACTACAAATAACTCAATTTCGTTTCCTTTTATGGCTGAGTAATATTCCACTGTATATATGTGCCACATCGTCTTTATCCATTCATCTGTCAATGGACACTTAGGTTGCTGCCATGTCCTGGCTATCGTAAATAGAGCTGCAGTGAACATTGTGGTACATGACTCTTTTTGAATTTTGGTTTTTTCAGGGCATATGCCCAGTAGTGGGATTGCTGGGTCACATGGTAGTTCTATTTTTAGTTTTTTAAGGAACCTCCATGCTGTTCTCCATAGTGGCTATATCAATTTACATTCCCGCCAGCAGTGCAAGAGGGTTCCCTTTTCTCCACACCCTCTCCAGCATTTATTGTTTGTAGATTTTTTGATGATAGCCATTCTGACTAGTGTGAGGGGATTGTAGATTTGATTTGCATTTCTCTAATGATTAGTGATATTGAGCATCCTTTCATGTGTTTGTTGGCAATCTGTATATCTTCTTTGGAGAAATGTCTGTTTAGGTCTTCTGCCCATTTTTGGATTGGGTTGTTTGTTTTTTTGATACTGAGCTGCATGAGCTGCTTGTAAATTTTGGAGATTAATCCTTTGTCACTTGCTTCATTTGCAAATATTTTCTCCCATTTTGAGGGTTGTCTTTTCATCTTGTTTATGGTTTCCTTTGCTGTACAAAAGCTTTTAAGTTTCATTATGTCCCATTTGTTTATTTTCGTTTTTATTTCCATTTCTCTAGGAGCTGGGTCAAAAAGCATCTTGCTGTGATTTATGTCGTACAGTGTTCTGCCTATGTTTTCCTCTAAGAATTTTATAGTGTCTGGCCTTACATTTACGTCTTTAATCCATTTTGAGTTTATTTTTGTGTATGGTATTACGGAGTGTTCTAATTTCATTCTTTTACATGTAGCTGTCCAGTTTACTCAGCACCACTTATTGAAGAGGCTGTCTTTTCTCCATTGTATATTCTTGCCTCCTTAATCAAAAATAAGGTGACCATATGTGCGTGGGTTTATCTTTGGTCTTTCTATCCTGTTCCATTGATCTATATTTCTGTTTTTGTTCCAGTACCATACTGTTTTGATTACTGTAGCTTTGTAGTATAGTCAGAAGTCAGGGAGCCTGATTTCTCCAGCTCCGTTTTTCTTTCTCGAGATTGCTTTCGCTCTTCAGGGTCTTTTGTGTTTCCATACAAACTGTGAAATTTTTTGTTCTAGTTCTGTGAAAATGCCATTGGTAGTTTGATAGGGATTGCATTGAATCTGTAGATTGCTTTGGGTAGTTTAGTCATTTTCACAATGTTGATTCTTCCAATCCAAGAACATGGTATATCTCTCCATCTATTTGCATCATCTTTCATTTCTTTCACCAGTGTCTTATAGTTTTCTGCATACAGGTCTTTTGTCCCCTTAGGTAGGCTTATTCCTAGGTATTTTATTATTTTTGTTGCAATGATAAATGGGAGTGTTTCCTTAATTTCTCTTTCAGATTTTTCATCATTAGTGTATAGGAAGGCAACAGATTTCTGTGCATTAGTTTTGTATCCTACTACTTTACCAAATTCATTGATTAGCTCTAGAAGTTTTCTGGTAGCATCTTTAGGATTTTCTATGTATAGTATCATGTCATCTGCAAACAGTGACAGCTTTACTTCTTCTTTTCTGATTTGGATTCCTTTTATTTCTTTTTCTTCTCTGATTGCTGTGGCTAACACTTCCAAAACTATGTTGTATAGTAGTGGTGAGAGTGGGCATCCTTGTCTTGTTCCTGATTTTAGTGGAAATGGTTTCAGTTTTTCGCCATTGAGAACCATGTTGGCTGTGGGTTTGTCATATATGGCCTTTATTATGTTGAGGTAAGTTCCCTCTATGCCTACTTCCTTCAGGGTTTTTATCATAAATGGGTGTTGAATACTATCGAACGCTTTCTCTGCATCTATTGAGATGATCATATGGTTTTTCTCCTTCAATCTGTTAATACGGTTTATCACATTGATTTATTTGTGTATATTGAAGAATCCTTGCATCCCTGGGATAAACCCCACTTGATCATGGTGTATGATCCTTTTAAAGTGCTGTTGGATTCTGTTTGCTAGTATTTTGTTGATGATTTTTGCATCTATGTTCATCAGGGATCTTGGCCTGTAGTTTTCTTTCCTTGTGACATCTTTGTCTGGTTTTGGCATCTGGGTGATGGTATCCTCGTAGAATGAGTTTGGCAGTGTTCCTCCCTCTGCTATATTTTGGAAGAGTTTGAGAAGGATAGGTGTTAGCTCTTCTCTAAGTGTATAATAGAATTCACCTGTGAAACCATCTGGTCCTGGGCTTTTGTTTGTTGGAAGATTTTTAATCACAGTTTCAATTTCAGTGCTTGTGATTGGTCTGTTCATATTTTCTATTTCTTCCTGGTTCAGTCTCGGAAAGTTGTGCTTTTCTAAGAATTTGTCCATTTCTTCCAGGTTTTCCATTTTATTGGAATATAGTTGCTTGTAGTAATCTCTCATGATCCTTTGCATTTCTGCATTGTGAGTTGTTACTTCTCCTTTTTCATTTCTAATTCTGTTGATTTGAGTCTTCTCCCTTTTTTTCTTGATGAGCCTGGCTAATGGTTTATCAATTTTCTTTATCTTCTCATGGATCCAAATTTTTGTTTTATTGATCTTTGCTATTGTTTCCTTCATTTCTTTTTCATTTATTTCTGATCTGATCTTTATGATTTCTTTCCTTCTGCTAACTTTGGGTTTTTTTGTTCTTATTTCTCTAATTGCTTCAGGTGTAAGGTTAGGTTGTTTATTTGAGATGCTTCTTGTTTCTTGAAGTAGGATTGTATTGCTATAAACTTCCCTCTTAGAACTGCTTTTGCTGCATCCCATAGGTTTTGGGTCGTCGTGTTTTCATTGTCATTTATTTCTAGGTATTTTTTAATTTCCTCATTGATTTCTTCAGTGATATCTTGGTTATTTAGTAGTGTATTGTTTAGCATCCATGTGTTTTTTTTTTTTTTTTTTTTACAGATTTTTTTCCATAATTGATATCTAGTCTCATAGCGTTGTGGTTGGAAAAGATACTTGATACGATTTCAATTTTCTTAAGTTTACCAAGGCTTGATTTGTGACCCAAGATATGATCTATCCTGGAGAATGTTCTATGAGCACTTGAGAAGAAAGTGTATTCTGTTGTTTTTGGATGGAATGTCCTATAAATATCCATTAAGTCCATCTTGTTTAATGTATTATTTAAAGCTTGTGTTTCCTTATTTATTTTCATTTTGGATGATATGTCCTTTAGTGAAAGTAGGGTGTTAAAGTCCCCTAGTATTATTGTGTTACTGTCAGTTTCCCCTTTTTTGGCTTTTAGCATTTGCCTTATATATTGAGGTGCTCCTATGTTGGGTGCATAAATATTTACAATTGTTACACCTTCTTCTTGGATTGATCACTTAATCATTATGTAGTGTCCTTCTTTGTCTCTTGTAATAGTCTTTATTTTAAAGTCCATTTTGTCTGATATGAGAATTGCTACTCCAGCTTTCTTTTGATTTCCATTTGCATGGAATATCCTTTTCCATCCCCTCACTTTCTGTCTGTATGTGTTCCTAGGTCTGAAGTGGGTCTCTTGTAGACAGCATATATACAGGTCTTGTTTTTGTATCTGTTCAGCCAGTCTGTGTCTTTTGTTTGGAGCATTTAATCCACTTACATTTAAGGTAATTATTGATATGTATGTTCCTATTACCATTTTCTTAATTGTTTTGGGTTTTTATTGTAAGTCTTTTCCTTCTTTTGTGTTTCCTGCCTAGAGAAATTCCTTTAGCGTTTGTTGTAAAGCTGGTTTGGTGGTGCTGAATTCTCTTAGGTTTTGCTTGTCTGTAAAGGTTTTAATTTCTCCGTCGAATTTGAATGAGATCCTTGCTGGGTAGAGTAATCTTGGTTGTAGGTTTTTCCCTTTCATCACTTTAAATATGTCCTACCCCTCCTTTCTGGCTTTTAGAGTTTCTGCTGAAAGATCAGCTGTTACCCTTATGGGGATTCCCTTGTGTGTTATTTGTCGTTTTTCCCTTGCTGCTTTTAATATGTTTTCTTTGTATTTTATTTTTGAGAGTTTGATTAATATGTGTCTTGGCATGTTTCTCCTTGGATTTATCCTGTATGGGAGTCTCTTTGCTTCCTGGACTTGATTGACTATTTCCTTTCCCATATTAGGGAAGTTTTCAACTATAATCTCTTCAAATATTTTCTCAGTCCTTTTCTTTGTCTCTTCTTCTTCTGAGACCCCTATAATTTGAGTGTTGGTGCGTTTAATGTTGTCCCCGAGGTCTCTGAGACTGTCCTCAATTCTTTTCATTCCTTTTTCTTTATTCTGCTCTGCGATAGTTATTTCTACTATTTTTTCTTACAGGTCACTTATCCGTTCTTCTGCCTCAGCTATTCTGCTATCGATTCCTTCTAGACAGTTTTTAATTTCATTTTTTGTGTGTTCATTTTTATGTTTGTTTGCTCTTTAGTTCTTCTAGGTCCTTGTTAAACGTTTCCTTGTATTTTTCTCCATTTATTCCCAAGATTTTGGATCATCTTTACTATCATTACTCTGAATTCTTTTTCCAGTAGCCTGCCTATTTCCTCTTCATTTGTTTAGTCTGGTGGGTTTTTGCCTTGCTCCTTCATCTGCTTTGTGTGTGTCTTCTCATTTTGCTTAACTTCCTGTGTTTGGGTCTCCTTTTTGCTGGTTGCAGGTTCGTACTTCCCATTGTTTTTGGTGTCAGCCCCAGTGTCTAAGGTTGGTTCAGTGGGTTGTGTAGGCTTCTTGGTGGAGGGGACTGGTGCCTGTGTTCTGGTGGATGAGGCTGGATCTTATCTTTCTGTTGGGCAGGACCGTGTCTGGTGGTGTGTTTTGCACTGTCTGTGACCTTATTATGATTTTAGGCAGCCTCTCTGCTAATCAGTGGGGTTATGTTCCTGTCTTGCCAGTTGTTTGGCACAGGGTGTCCAGCACTGTAGCTTGCTGTTTGTTGAGTGGAGCTCGGTCTTAGCGTCGAGATGGAGATCTCTGGGAGAGCTTTCACCGTTTGATGTTATGTGGAGCCGGGAGGTCTCTGGTGGACCAGTGTCTCGAACTCGGCTCTCCCACCTCAGAGGCACAGGCCTGACACCCGGCTGGAGCACCAAAACCCTGTCAGCCACACGGCTTAGAAGAAAAGTGTGAGAAAAAGAAAGAACACAAGAATGAAAAATAAATAAATAAATGAAAGAAAGTCATTAAAGTAAAAAATAAAAAAATTATTAAAAATAAAAAAATTAAAAAGTAATAAAAAAAATAGTAAAGAAAGAAAGAAGAGAGTAACCAAACCAAAAAACCAATCCACCTATGATAACAAGTGCTAAAAACTATACTTAAAAAAAAAAAAAGAGACAAAACCCGAGGCCAAATGGTTAAAGCAAAGCTATACAGACAAAATCACACAAAGAAGCATACACATACACACTCACAAAAAGCGACAAAGGAAAAAAAAATATGTCTATATATACAAAAAAAAAAGGAAGAGTGCAACCAAATCAATAAACAAATCTACCAATGATAATTAAATCTAAATACTAAACTAAGATAAACATAAATCCAGAAACAAATTAGATGCAGAAAGCAAACCCCAAGTGTATAGTTGCTCCCAAAGTCCACCGCTTCAGTTTGGGATGATTTGTTGTCTATTCAGGTATTCCAGAGATGCAGGGTACATCAAGTTGATTGTGGAGATTTAATCAGCTGCTCCTGAGGCTGCTGGCAGAAAATTCCCTTCCTCTTCTTTGTTCGCACAGCTCCTGGGGTTCAGCTTTGGATTTGGCCCCGCCTCTGCATGTAGGTCTCCTGAGGGCGTCTGTTCCATCCTGTCTGGATGGGGTTAAAGGAGCAGCTGATTAGGGGGCTCTGGCTCACTCAGGCGGGGGAGGGAGGGATACGGAATGCGGGGCGAACCTGTGGCGGCAGAGGCCAGAGTGATGTTGTAAGAGCCTGAGGTACGCCATGTGTTCTCCTGGGGAAGTTGTCCCTGGATCACGGGACCCTGGCAGTGGTGGGCTGCACAGGCTCCCAGGAGGGGAAGTGTGGATAGTGACCTGTGCTTGCACACAGGCTTCTTGGTGGCTGCAGCAGCAGCCCTAGCGTCTCATGCCCGTCTCTGGGGTCTGCGCTGATAGCCGTGGCTCGCGCCTGTCTCTGGAGCTTGTTTAGGCGGTGCTCTGAATCCCCTTTCCTCGCGCACCCCGAAACAATCATCTCTTGCCTCTTAGGCAGTTCCAGAGTTTTTCCCAGACTCCCTCCTGGCTAGCTGTGGCGCACTAGCCCCCTTCAGGCAGTGTTCACGCAGCCAACCCCAGTCCTCTCCCTGGGATCTGACCTCCGAAGCCCGATCCTCAGTTCCCAGCCCCCACCCACCCCAGCGGGTGAGCAGAGAAGCCTCTGAGGCTGGTGAGTGCTGGTCGGCACTAATCCTCTGTGCGGGAATCTCTCAGCTTTGCCCTCTGCACCCCTGTTGCTGTGCTCTCCTCCCTGGCTCCAAAGCTTCCCTCCCGCCAGCCCGTCTCCACCAGTGAAGGGGCTTCCTAGTGTGTGGAAACTTTTCCTTCTTCACAGCTCCCTCCCAGAGGTGCAGGTCCTGTCCTTAGTCTTTTGTCTCTGTCGTGTCTTTTTTGTTTTGCCCTACCCAGGTACGTGGGGAGTTTCTTGCCTGTTGGGAAGTCTGAGGTCTTCTGCCAGCGTTCAGTAGGTGTTTTATAGAAGTTGTTCCACATGTAGATGTATTTCTGTTGTATTTGTGGAGAGTAAGGTGATCTCCACATCTTACTGCTCCGCCATCTTGAAGGTCCCCCTTTTCTAACATTTTAAATTCAGCTTGTATTGGTAGATAGAGTAGGCAAATAACATTAATTTTCTCCTCCTATTACCACTGTACATCAAGCCCTGTAAACCCTTTGGTTTACCCAATGAGAGTGATTTTTAATAAGTTAACTTTAATGAATTTAACTAATTAAATAAAGTATTTTTAACAAATTATTTAATTTTTAATCTTAGTGAACACTTACCACAGGTGTTTACATTTCAGTTAACTTACTTATCAGCATCTATATTGCTTGAAATGTAGTAGCCTTTGATAAGGAGATGTGTGCTTGGCAGAATAGACTGAGGAGAAAAATACTAGGTTTCTGAAGCTACATCAATAATAAATTGCTGTAGAATTGTCTCACATTTTTCGTATAGTTGTTTCCTCCCTGAATTTTTCAAGATATTTCTTTGAAAATGATTCCCACTGCATGTCTTAGAATAAACCTTCAAAATACTTTTTTTTTAAAAGATAGAGCCCAATAAATGTTCTTTTCTAGGGGTTGGAGGAGACCCAGAGACCTTTTTTTTTTGGCTGCGTTGGGTCTTCATTGCTGTGCGCGGGCTTCCCCTAGTTGCGGCAAGTGGGGGCTGCTCTTCGTTGCAGTGTGCGGACTTCTCATTGCGGTGGCTTCTCTTGTTATGGAGCACAGGCTCTAGGCATGCAGGCTTTAGTAGTTTTGGCAGGTGGGCTCAGTAGTTGTGGCTCGCGGCCTCTAGAGCGCAGGCTCAGTAGTTGTGGCACACAGGGTTAATTGCTCTGTGGCATGTGGGATCTTCCCAGACCAGGGCTCGAACCCGTGTCCCCTGCATTGGCAGGCAGATTCTTAACTACTGTGCCACCAGGGAAGTCTGAGACCCAGAGACTTTTAAAACCAGCTTTGCATAAAAGCAAAGACCTTTTATACTGCTGTCTTATTCATATTTAAATAATAATAGTGTGAAAATGACAGTAGCAATAACTATTTACTGAATACCTAGTTCTGTAAATGTTTCTTGTGTGTGCACACACACACACATTCTCTCTGATTCTTAAAATAACCCTAAAAATTAGACATTATCATCCATATTGTACTGAATAAATGAACAGCTGTCAAAGTCAAACATCTAGGAAGTGAAAGAGGCAGAATCTGAGCCCCACGCCACCACCTCTCAAGCCTTTCCTTATTCCACTTGGCCAACTGTGCATATCATGCCACTTCTGTGCTATGCAGTTTGGATGTAGATGCTGTAAAAATAAATTAGACTTGGTCCTTGCTCTTAAGAAGCTTAGAACTTTTTAAATTTCCTTAAGAATGTCTTCCTTTTCTAAAGGAAAGAACACAAAACAACCTGAAAATATATAAACAAGACAACCCTCAGAGTCAGTTGGCAAGTTAATTTAATTCACTTGCTTTCACCTTGAGAGCATATTTCCCATCAATTCCCTCTTCTCCACTCTTGATGTCATTGCCTGCCTTGGGTTTCTTCTGTTCATCTTCTCTGCTTGGGTAATAGCTAACAATGGCTTCCACTGGTCTTCTTGCTTCTGGCATCTCCCCCTCTTCATTCACTTTCCCAAAGGCCTCCAAGGGTTATCATCCCAACACACAGACAACATCATGTCCCTTTCCTTCTCAGAAAAACATTTCTTAACTTGTTATTAAACTTTCTTTAAAATATGCTTTCAGTTTTCCTTTCCAGTTTATTTCACTAGAGCCAAGACTCCATCATCATCAAAAGGAAGAAGCCACCCCCATTGACTGAGAGCATCCTGATTCTCAGGGCAGGGAGTTGATGACTAGGTTGGAGGTGGGGTAGAGTGGAACACACCCTGAGATGGTCTGGGTGGAGTTCCTGAGCTTCACTATTTAATCCAGCCAGTGCATTATGCAAAGAAAATGTAAATATTGCCTCACAAAAAGAATATATTAAATTTGAGGGCTAGTAACATAGTAGGGATTTTCTATGCTAAGAAGACCTTTTGATACTACTCTCCATTAGCAAATTTAACGTGATTCATCATTCAGTTTACTTGTGTGAACTTATTTTGAAAAAGACAGATATAGAAGTACTTGGACGTTTCTTTCTGCTTAGTCCAGTAGATGCTAGTATTGTTTTTATTGGGTTGTACAAGAGTAGAAAGTCTACAGATTAGGTAAAATCATGTTTCATCTGAAAGAAATTTTAAAAAGGTACTAATAGGGATTTTTTTTTTTAAATAAATTTATTTATTTATTTATTTTTGGCTGTGTTGGGTCTTCGTTTCTGTGCGAGGGCTTTCTCCAGTTGCGGCAAGTGGGGGCCACTCTTCATTGCGGTGTGCGGGCCTTTCACTGTTGCGGCCTCTCCCGTTGCGGGGCACAGGCTCCAGACGTGCAGGCTCAGTAGTTGTGGCTCACGGGCCTAGTTGCTCTGCGGCATGTGGGATCTTCCCAGATCAGGGCTCGAACCCGTGTCCCCTGCATTGGCAGGCAGATTCTCAACCATTGCGCCACCAGGGAAGCCCTAATAGGGATATTTTAATTGTGCTTTTAATGTAATAGGCTTGGTGCTGTTCTCATTGTTGGTAGAATGATTTTTATTTTGATGCCTTATTCCAGGAGTCCCAAACTTTTTCTGTAAGGGCCAAATAGTTAATACTTGGCTTTGTGGCCACATGGTCTCTGTTGGAACTACTCAGCCTGCTGTTGCCACATGAATGCAGCCGGAGACAGTCTGTGAAGGAATGAGTGTGGCTTGTGCCAATAAAACACAAAAGCTTATTATTTTGTACCTGTTATATTTTATTATTTACAAAAATAGGAAACTGACCAAATTTGGCCTATGGGTTATGGTTTGCCGACCCCTTCTTAATCAGTCATTAAAAATGTCTTATTTTATCAGTTGCCTCAGTTTTTACTCTTACGACTATTTTAAATTAGGGATTCTACTTTAAAAATGTGCATTGAAGCCTCTTCAACATAATATTCACTAGTGGGTGTGTCTCCTTTGCTTTCTATGCAGGTGGTGAAGTTGTGTGAGAGTGTGTCTGTGTGTAACTGTGCACGTGGTGCATAGTCACAGAACCAAAAAGGTAGCGTTTCAGGGAAGCTTCTGGGTAATAGAAGCAATAAACCTTTATGAGACCACTGCTCAGAGAGGCTTTGCCTAGCTGCCCTTTCGAAACGGCTTGACCCCCTTGTTCACACATGAACAGAAACTGTCACTCCCTTTCCTTGGATTACAGTCAAAGCAAGATGATACCCTTTGTGGAAGACAAAATGCATTGGACAGTTGAGGTGATTTTATTCAGGCTGTTGCAATAGGGAGGTTCACTGACAATGAACTTCTCAAAGAAGAGGGAAAAAACCTGGGGTTTTACAGCGCAGGTAAATAGGAGTTCTGAGGAAGGGTGAAGGCAGGTCTTACCTCAGAATGGGGGAGGGCAGTGCCTACCTCTCTGCGCCCCTCCAGAACCTCAGTAATGCATCTCTGCGGCAGCTGACGTTTGATCTTCCCGTCCCTGTCCCACTAGTGACTCATCCTTATTTATCTTTGCATCCCTGCCACCAGATACAGTCCCTGCCCTACATCAACAAGGTACTTAATGTTTCTCTGATTGATTTTCCACTCACATGGGAGGAGTGGATGGTGAAGTCTTATCTTTGACCCTGGGATTTGGAGGAGGAAATGGAGTTCTTACAGCATGAGAAGCCTTCCTTGTGTGTGACTCAGTCATCCTGAAGCTCCAGGGAGCCCCAGTGGTTGGTGAAGAGGAGATGTAATTCAGCACACATGATTATTTGTTGAATGACCCTGTTTTCAGGGGCAGATGTATATATTTAAAATCTCATTGTGGATTTTTACCAAACCACTTGGAATTTATTTGTGTGTGAGGAGTTAGTATTTTCTTTTGGTCTCTAACATGTTGGGCCCAATTAAAAAACTTAAACTTTTTGAGGTCAAACATGTATGAGTAAAATGGAATTTCAAATATAAAAGTTATAAAATCTTATGTGACTTATTATTATTTTAGAATTAATTTTTAAAAAGACCCTGTTCATGTCCAAATCTGGAAATACCACTTACAAATGAATGAATTAGGCTTTTGTTAATAACTATGGGGAACAGATTATAATTCAGAGTAGGTGCTTATAGGTATGCAGACTTCAAGTGTAGAATCTTCTACTGTGAAAGGTGAGCCTTCTGAAATCCAGATATTTTTTCACTAGCCATGGCTACAGTGGTTTTGGCACTCTTAAAACAAATGACAGTTTTGACAGTAGAATTGTAGTCAGAACTTTAGGTGTGAAATTTGGTGTTTGTTTTGTTTCTGCTACTCATTAACTAGTATATATTTAGATGTACCCACTTCAGGAAGTAATTGGAAACTCATATTCCTCAAAAATGTTCGGTGAAAAATGTTTTAATTTTACTTTTTGAAACAGCTTGTCATCAGGGTGTCTATTCATTTCACAAGAATTAATGAAATACAGTTGGCATCATTAATGTAATAATTCTGTAGATTTTTCTATCTTATGCTTAATAATCCTGTTGAACATTCATTCAGCTTTCTGGAGTAGTGTTTTTTTTTAAATAGTGTGTTTTAGAATATGAGTTCTGTATCCTCATATGGAATAATGGCAATTGCTGCTTACCTATACAGGTGACTTTTTTGGCAGCAAAGAGAATAGTATCACTTAAATTCTTATTGTTTTTAAAGAGGAAGTTTGAAAAGCAATCATGAATATTCTGATTTTAATTTATCTGTTAGCAATTTGTTTGAAATTAATAAAAAATAATGATCATTTTTGAGCATTTACTATGTGCTGTGCACTGTGTATAGCACTTTACGTGGTATTATTGCATCCTTTAATTCTACAATCCTGTGAAATAGTAGTAGTAGAAGTTGTTATTATTGTTATTGTATTATTTTAGAGATGAGAAATTTAGGCTTAGAAAACATAGGTCTCCTTGTCTAATAAGTGGCAAAAGTCAGAATTCAAACCTTAGTTCAGATACATATTCTTAATCATTAACCTGTAATTCAATGAATTTTAAGATTTTTGTATGATAAGAAAAGTATTATTTCCATGCTTTAAGATTTGCTTTTAAAAGTATTTGTTGTATTACAGTTTCATATACATAGTGTATTTGTTTATACAGAAACACAGGCTATTCAATTTCTTTGACAATCTTTCTTGAACTGTAACATATTATCACATCATTTTAGTAGCTGGAATTGAACAAAATGAAACTCTTTTTCTGCCTAGTATCAGTTCATTTATTTATGGTTCCTGCCATGTTAAAATTAGTTCCCAAAGATAATTGTTCATACTTTTTCTGATTCAAATCAGAGTTTTGTTTTTTAAATAAAGGTTGATCACACTTTATTTATTGACTATCAACTATAATAGAAGAGAGGCAGTTAAGAACTCAGAGTTTTGTAAGGTTAGAATAATTCATTTATCCACAAGAATTGTTTGGCTACGTACCATGTTTCGGGTACTATGCTAGGTGCCAGGATACGGGGTTTTACAATAATGATGGCTAATATTTGTTGAGCACTTTCTATGTGCCAAATATTATTCTAAGTCCATTATGTGTCTAACCAGTATAATTATCACGGCAACAGAGGTAAATACAATTAGGATCCCCATTTCACAGATGAAGAAACAGACTCAGAGGGATTAAGTAATTTGCTGAATTACTTAATTCAGCTGGTAAGTGGCAGAGCCAAGATTCGTTCTAAGTAATCATCTCTTAACCATCATACTTTATAGCCCATCATACTGAATAAAATAGACAAGGTCCCTATTCTGATAGACCTTATTTCTAACTAAAAGAAACAATCACTAACTGGCAAAATAAGTAAAGAAGAGACTGCCAACTACTGTCAATAAAATTGAAATGTTCTGAGGAGGAATGGGAGACTATTCCAATGGGTGGTCACAAAAATACAGAGATAGGGGCAGATGACAGTGGGGTTGTGTAGACACAATAATACACAGGGGAATCAGATAAGATTCTTATTAAATCATACAAAGCTTTCAATAATCTTATCTGTTAATATTATACTTATGTAGCCCTTGGAAGTACACAAAGTAAGTGCATTGATTCAGAATGCAGTTTGCATGGTTTCCAGTAGTATCAGTGAGGGTAGTCTATCATGTGATACATTTTTGTTTCTTTTAATGATCCTTTAAACAATGAAGGGTATTTAGTCAACAAATCAAAAGGCTTTAAGTAAGTAAGAAAGAAGGTTTTATTTGCTACATTTCATTATTCAAAACTTGGTGTGTCCCTTGAAAACTTGAGACAGGGGAGTTTAGGACATACAATCATTTTTCAAAAGGAAGTACAGGCCCACAAATAGATACAAAGATTATCTCAAAAAATACAGTTTACCAAAATATATATGATGTCAAAATTCTTATGAATTTCTATAAAGAAGTGATGACTCTTTTATACTTAGTTTGCTATTTCCTGTGTATTTTAAAGTTTGGAGAATTGGTAAAATTAGAACAGAACCTATAGTAAGTGGCAAACTTGCATACCCATTGGCAGCAGAACTTTCACTACATTCATTAATTTATTCACTTAACAAAAATTGAGCACCTATCAAACACCAGACTCTGTTCTTACTGCTAAGATTACAGCAGTGACCACAGCACAGACTCTGCCTTCATGGATCGACATTCTGGTGAAGGAATACAGACAGTAAAGGAATATATAACATACCGAGGAGTGGTAAGTGTGATGTGGAAACGTACAGTGTGTAGGGGCGAGAGAGTGTTAGGAGCCTGTGGGTTAGAAAGGTGAGGGGTGGCCTCTTTGTTGAGGTGCCCTCTGAGCGGAGTCCTGAGGAAGTGAGGGAGCCAGCCACACTCATGTCTCCAGGAAGAGTGGTCTGGGAGGGGGACCTACTGGTCATTGTTAAGAAGATCCCTGGGGTGGGATGGTACTTGGTAAGTTCAAGGAAGCCAGTGCTGCTGGTGTGGATAATGGATAAAATTTGGCTGGATCTAATATAGCTTATATTTTGTATAGGAAGGTGGTAATTTAGGAATGTCTTTTGTAAACTGGATGAGTCTAACACTTGATTTTAAATTACTGAAATGGAATATTTGTATGGAATTCTTAGGGGAATTGTCTCTCAACTTGATGTTTTGGTGTACTAGTTTGCTAAGTTGTAAAATCTTCCCCTTTTATAGAGGGATAGACAGTTTCCCTACTTAAGTAAATTAGTGGGAGCTAGAGATCTCCACAGTTGTTAGCATTTTGTATCTTGCACTTAATTGGCATATCAGACACACATTAGTTCTTTGGTGAATTTTTCTTACCTCTGGGCCAGACATACATATTCATTCATTATTTGACACATGTTTATCAGTTCACTACTTGCAGGTTATAGTATTAAACGCAGTGTGGTATGCAAAGTTTTTAAAAACAAAGCTTCCTGTTTCCAGGAGCTTTTATACTTTACTAGATAAGATTAAACATCTAAACAAGGAAGCAGGAAATTGGTGTTATATAATATTTGAGTATAGATATGTTCTAGATATATATGAACATTTATGTCTCAATAGACTGTATTTTCTCATTTCTGTTGAAATTATATGGTTTTGTTTAAATATAAGCCTGACCATTTGCTATCTGTGTAAACATGAGGAAAATACTTAATTTCCTTTCTAAGTATTAAATCTCTTTGGCTTTAAAATCAGGTGAAGTCTGCACTACACAGTTGTTGTGAGGCATGACTAGGACGGAGTATGTACAGTGCCTTTTGCTGCAGGGCTAAAGACAGTAAGAGCTCATTAGAGTGGATTCCTCATCCTTTGTTTTGTACATTGGTGAAGTAAGCCCCAAAAGAGCATGCCCACAGTCAAATTATAATGAAGTTATTTTCATTATGCGAAATATAAATGTAAAATGTCTGAGTGGCTTACCGTTATAGGTTTAGGATAATGAGTTCATTATATAGTGGGATCAGCTTTGCAAAATGGCAGACTTGAGTGGATTCAAGGCCTAGCTTTGATGCTTGTGACTTCCGTAAGTTACTTAACATCTCTGAACTCAATACAGAAGGAGTAGTAAGATTTAAAGGTTCCAGGCAACTTTTTGAAATTATTCATTGTGGAATGAGCAGCTTTATCTATTATGACCTCCTGGTCAGTCTCTTAAGACCCATACTTTTCAGTGGTTTCATGAATCTACAAGTTTTCTGACATTGGTATTGGTTATACATTCAGTGTTTTATGTCTAGAGAGCTGCCTGCCTTAAAATCTCTGGGAACTGATGGTGGCTCTAAGGGCTTCGGTAGCAGTTATTAAGAGATAAATTTGTGGAAGACACAGCTACCATTGTAGCTATTTTAGGAAGACCCTCACTGGTTTTCTTAATTTTATAAGGGTTAAGCATAAAAAAAGAAGACATTTCCTTCAAACATCATGTTTCCATATAATATTCTCTTTTATTATGCATCCTGATCTTTTAAGCCTAAGCAATCCACCAGACTAGGTGGGCTGAGAGGGAGCAGAGACCAACTAGGAGACCCTGCTGATCTCATCTGATGTGCTTCTTCGGAAGTACCAGAGGCCTCTGGAGTTCCCTCAGTATTTGTTTACAGTGGTTCCTTTCGGAGAATAAACTGCAATTCACAATGGTCTCTGAATTACAACTGAGGATAAAATGTACAGATTCTTGCTATAATTCATTTTGTGAGAAAGACTGTTTAAAAGATAGGTTAAAAGAAGCAAAGGAAGTCATAGACCATAGTGAAAAACAAACAAAAAGATCTTCAGCTCCACCCCTACACTGAAAAGACAAACCATAAAATTTGGCAAAGGATAACCTTATATTTGATTGGCAACATAAAGTTTAATTTTTCCCTAGATTTGTGAAATAATGATATATTTACTATGAGTGAGATAGGAAAGCAGTGCTTTTCATCATAGTGTTTTGTCCTGTAGATTGCTTTATACTTCTGTGGTAAAGAGGTTAAGAACGTGAACTCTAGAAATAGAACACCTGGGTCTTAATTGCAGCTGTGCAACATTAGACAATTTAGTTGACCTCTTTGTGCTTCAGTTTCCTCTTTTGTATCCTGGAGATAGTTATCATGTCTGTCTCAAATAGTTATTTTGAATATTGATTGATTTAATGTATAAATCTATATGAATACTGCTTAATACATTATAAGCTCTGTACAAAGTGTTTATTATTATTGAGGTCAGCATACCAACAAAGTAACCAAGGGTGTGCTAAAAGTAATTAAGTTTGCACACCTCTTGCATTTCTAAAAGGTTTCATATAAGGAATGAGAAGTCAGAATCTAATCCACTATGAGCCAATTTATTCTACTATCTTTTTGAAAACACCTGTCTTTTTTCACTTATCATTGGAGGTGACAACTGATTCCATTCATTTAATACATATTTTTTTGAGTGCCTGCAACATTCTAGGCATGGGGAAGAGGGTGATAAACAAGATTCTCTGCCCTTAACATTAATCCTTCCCTTTTCTACTCTACTGTAAGTTTTAGATCTCCTTCAGCCTTTGTAGAAAATAGTTCATTTTTACTCGTTTTTTTTTTTCTTTCATCATTTAATAAAACTTGGTGATTTGTGGTACTCTCTGGTTAAATAAAAATTCGAATTTTAAGAGAAGACAAGAAAAATTTAAACATAAATTTTTTCTCTGCCCATTTTTGCCTCCCTCCTGCCCTCTAGTGCATTGTGCATCTTCATCATGCCTTAAGCATACCTCCCCAATAGCAGAAATGCCTGCTCAACCATAAAGATCAATATTTCTCCTCCTTTCTCAATTATATAAAAAGGTCATGATGACACACCACTCACCTTGTACATGTAGACAGCTTTGGTGAACTTTTATGTCCAATGCCAATATGTCATTTCTCTTGAAGATAGTGGTTGATGCAGAACAGACTGGTCAGATTGCCTGGGGGAGATACTGGGCTGCACCTACTGGAAGTTCTTAGCTTAAATACTTACTTATGACCTACTAATGTTACTGGGTATATTACTTCTATTCTGCCTATTTTATAAGATAAGTTTCTTGCATTACCAAATGTATGACTGAGCCTCAGATAAAATGAATGATGATTAGGTGATTTGAAATGATTGATCAAATAAATAGTTCTATAAGGTCAATGACTGTAATAGTGTAACTCTAGATATGGGAAGAAGCAATGAGAGGGAACCATTTCCTGGGCCGTAACAGACTAGTAAGATGGGCAGTCCAGAGGCTTTTGGCTACTGGTAACAGGGCCTAGTCCAGTAATGGCACATTGAGTGACCTATCAGTGAAATCCTTGCCTGATCTGGGAATGAGCATTCCTAGTGCTGTGGACAAATTGGTCATGAAATGCCACCCAAACCTAGGTCAAAATTAAGACTGAAAAAAAAAAAATTAAGACTGAAAGGGAAGGGATTGTAAAATAAAGAATGTTGCCCACCATCCAGTTCTGTAAGAATTAAGTCATTAGCTACTGCAGTCACTGACCTACAGTACATCCTAAAAGGAATTCAGGGTGAAGATCAGGATGAGGCACTCTACTCTGGGAATACTGACAGAACTGCCCCTCAGATAGTTAGATATTTTCAGGAGAAATTTTTATGAACCTGATTCTTCTGTCTTCCCATACCTATAATAAAGCACTAAAACCATTAACTAAGATGTCTGTTCCTAGTGACTAGCAGTGACCTTCTACCAAGATGTGTGCTTGGTTGCATGTACCCCCTTCACCAAAATCACACATATACTGGCCTCCCCTTTTACCTCTTTGGAACAATTCTCAGAGCTGTCTGAGAGACTGTCTCCCAGGTTGTAACCCTCAGGTTGGCTTGAGTAAAATTTTCCATTTCTTTCTTAGATTGACTATTAATTTTTTCATTGATGCATTTTTGCAAATAGTTCCTTAGAAACTGTCCTTTGTATATATCTTCTGATTATACAAATTTTTAAAACTATTTTTTTCTGTAGCTGCCACTATATATACTTTGCCAGTGCCTCCTTATGTCTGAAGGATGATAGAAATATCTTTAGAGGAGTTTTTCTTCCAACACCCTTGAACTTAGAAACTGGAAAGCATGGATTTAGAAGTGACATCTTTTGTCAAACATTCCCTAGCAATTGCTTTTAACAGCATTGTCATTTGGTCCTGGTTTCAGAGGCGTGCTGTCTCTGGCTGCTGAAGTGTGACTTCCTATGACACTTTCTATTCTGGAATATGGTAAAGTTGGATTTCAGTCACTTGTTCGGAAGATTGTGATTTGTTGTTTTAAACATTACTGAACCAACGTACTGACCTGTGTTTTGGAAGCCACCTTATCCGTAACAGAAATACTTTTGCCTTGTTTAGTTACATTTGGAAGAATGTTAAAAAAAAAACAAAGGAAAGGAAAAGGTAGAGTCAAGTATGTCCTAGTGATCTTTAGCAGGTAAGACCAAACTGATGATATTAAAGCTAGATTTTTAGGTTCATTGTGGTCACACGTGCGATAGAAAAACATAAACATCATATCTTTCATTAACACATGTTCTGACATTTTATAGTAAGTGGTTATATCTCCCTTGATTATACTGAAACAACGCTAATTTCCACACCTGGAGTCAAAACACTAATCACTTAAAGAGTGAATCCATTGCCAAAGATAAACTTTGAAGAAAGAGTATATGTTCCCAAATGGCAAAAGAACATCACTAATATCTTCTCTAGCATTCAAAGAAAGGAGACAGATGCTACCAGTAAAATATTATGAGCTCCTCATGGTTGTTTCCAATAAAACACAAATGATTTCCTGGTCCTATAATTTGAACTGTCAATGTCATTCAGTAGGTTTGTGTTGAAAAGTCTGATTTCTAAAATATCGAGACAAGACGTGAATTTACTATTATATATGATATATTTTTGTGAAATATAGGGAATATTAACGGAAAAATGTGATAAAGGAAAATTCGAGACCTTCCTCGTTGGGATATAATA